>NW_020897695.1:16439152-17039152 GCF_003984885.1 Neopelma chrysocephalum | reverse complement strand
TTTGTAACATTGTAAAGTTAAGGTTAATATCTGCAAATTGGTAATCTAAACTCACATTCTGTCTAATACACATTAAATATTGTGGTTCTTTCAGAGGTACTGAGTACCCACATTTCTTTCCTATTTCTTGTGATTACTCAGGGATACTGAATACTTGACAATTTTGCAAATGGTATTGCTCAAATAGGCGCTGAAGTATGGCCAAGGCATCTCTGTTTCAGTGGGTGATTTTGAAAATCTTGATCCGAGATCTGCTCTGTGATGAAGTATGTAGCAGTTTTGTGCATCCTACACATTCAGTACCAGATCTTGACTTGTCCAGTGTTTCTGTTTGTTACAGCTTCACAGTCAGTGAGTTCTCTTCATGAAGGCTGTCAACCAGGTGTCTGAATCAGAGCCTGCAATCCAAGTCTGTTTAAATTTAATAATTTCTGTAGAGTAGGTAAGGAAAAGAGCAGCAATCAGTAAGCAGCCTCTTTTCCCTCAGCATTCCTGGCTAGTATTGTTCAGAGACTCTGCATGAACAGCATTTGTGAATTTAAAAGCAGAATGCTGCTTTCTCTGTTTCGATTGTACGAGCTAAGAAAAATCCCAATAACATCAATTTGCCTCCTCCCTAACCAGCCAGCACCAAAACAGTTGCTTTCCCACCAGTGGTTACCAATTCCAGCAACTGGTGATGGCTGAGAAAATTGTAACCTGGTATCTCTCTTTCCTGTACCGTAGCTTACTTGTTTCTCACCACCACATGACCTCAATGATGGGCTGCAAATAGCATTGCATAACTACATAGTGCCACACACAGTGTGACAGCCTGATCCTTGACAGTGACTGTGCAAGCATAGTCTAGGTGCTGCCTGTAACACAGAACCTCCAGAAGAGTAATGACACTGTGTTAAATTGCTGTTATACACTTTTAAATAATTTACAAGAAAAAACCTAAGGTAAGCAAATAAAAAACTGAAAAGCAAGACAAAAGAGGTAAAGGAAACTGTCCAAGGACACTGCAGTTAAACCATGAGAATTTCTGACTCCCAGATACATATTCAGCCTTGTTCGTCAGACTCTGCTGCCTGATTATTACTTAGAGTGAAATGTATGTTGGGTTGTTCACTTTATTTATTCCCTTTTATCATCTCACTGCTCCTTCAACTCCAGGGCATTGCTGGTGGACAGAAGACTTATAATTTGGAGAAATCCTGAGCCTGGAAACGCATGAATTGCTACAGCTCTTGTGCAGATGTCATTTTATAGCAGTAGATTCTCTCATTTAGACCAGTGGACATTCTGGGCTAACAGAAACAAAGCTCGTTTAGCGGGCAGCAATATATAATTGGGAAAATAGATGTTGCTGCATTGCTATTAGAATAAAAACTAGGGCTAGGAGACATTTGCTCTATCACAATAGCAGGCTATCAATATTCTCAGCAACATTATTAGTATTTATTGAAAATCTTTTTTCAAGTACTGCAGGTTTGCACAGAGGTAATTTAAATCACATAATTAGGACGCCTAAAACCATATACAGAAGGATAGATGCTACTAGTGCTAAGTACTTGATTGTATTACATTGCAGTGTTATTCTAGGGGGATTAGAATATTTTATGTCACTGTTGATTGCATGGCAAAAAAATGAGGAGTTTTTAACACATGTTTCTGGGTTTGACAGGTTATGAATTCTAGACTGTGTCTCAAAATTAGCCTGATCCTGCACAGTCTAGGTGATACTGTCCAGCAAAATGGCATGCAAGTGACATGTCTCAAAATGCTGAATCTCGTCTTGCATAAACTATGCTGAGGGCACATACAAATGATTTTATAAAGCATCTATGTGTAACCTACCCACTTTGCTTTTACCAATATGCAGTTTTGAAAGACAATATTTCCAAATTCAACCAAATTTAGCTGTATTTATTGATTGCAACTTATCCTAACACAGGCTTTTCCTTTTACATGAGTTGTTCCATTGTGTGAACCGTGAAAAGATCTGGATATTACCAAATCGTTTTTCTGTCTACACAGACAAGGTTTAATTTCAGTTCCATGTATTTTGAAACTTTGTATTTGTCCAGTAGGAAGATGTAGTTCTGTATGTTGTATGAAAATTTAGCATATGCTTAAATTTAGGTTGGATCTTGAGCCACAGAGCAGCCCAAGCTGGTGTCTATCAGCCTCTAAACTCACGCTTTGCTGGAGCCCTAATCAATACTGTGAGCCTGATACAAACCCCACAGAATTCTTCAGGAGCTGTATGACCCACTCAGTGATCCTGGTAAGAATCTTTTCTGCTTAACTGAGCTTTCTAGTTAAGGCGGAGGTCTGACCTTGCCATAGGCCTGTATAATCTCAGAATGGGAAATCA
This sequence comes from Neopelma chrysocephalum, assembly GCF_003984885.1. Lineage (NCBI taxonomy): Eukaryota > Metazoa > Chordata > Aves > Passeriformes > Pipridae > Neopelma > Neopelma chrysocephalum. Next base: position 17,036,790 of record NW_020897695.1, on the reverse strand, counting down.
GTAACACTACACTTGGAGGAATTTTTTTGCTGCTTGCTCAATGTATGTTATGAAGTGACAATATGGGATAATTGTTTATCTGCTGCACGTCTGTCATCATTTGCTGAACTCTACTGAGATGCTGAAGGGAGACGAGACAGCACTGATGCCCCTGCAGTAGGGAGGGTACAAAGTGCATTTCTCCCCACATGTGAGCAGTTAAAGGTTGTGAAAGTCTCTATGCCCCCTTCTACTGCTCCTTCCTTTAATAGTAACACGAGGGCCAAGCAAAATGTGTTGTGTCTGACAGAAAAATTTTGCCAGGTCAGACATGGGGATGATGCTCTCCAGGGCTACAGTTTCATGAAGAGCAGAAGCACAGAGATCCAGAAGCATTACTAAGTGGTCCAATCAATACTGAATCCATTTTTCATCACTCATTCATAGGAAGAAAAGGATGTCTAACTTAATAATTCCTTACAGAAAATAAACAGGCCCCTTGTCTGCCCATGAGAAAATCATTCACCGATGCAAAGATAATGTTTCTAAACAACTGACTGGATCAAAGGTGAAATTTAATTGATTATGTGTTAAATATTCTCTCTTTCCCTGTCTCTAACATAACACTCTCTCATATACAGAGTGAAAATACCCAGACAGAAGTGCCGAACAATTTTCTTGTTGCCACAGAAATTTCAGGCGATTGTCCAGTACCGTGGCTGGATTGCTTCTAGAGATACAGAGTTTGATCCTAAATTTTCACCTAAATGATGTAAGTCAGGCATAGCTCTGCTGAACTGAAGAAATTGTAGAACTGGTGTAAACAAGAGAAGGGTCAGTGTCATAATGTTAGTGATTCTTTCCTTCTTTTGTTATTTTTTTAACTAAGTGAAAGGTATGATTGAATTTTTCACATAATCCAAAGTGCACGTCTTGCGGACAAGGTCAAAATCCTGGGTCAACTGCTACAGCTTTTTAGGATTTTTGATAATTGCTGCTAAAGTCTTTGGCGTAGGACTTGAGTACTGCTCAAATTCATAGTACAGTTGTATCATTCACAGAAGGATTTCTGTCTAAATATGGGAAAAAAAAAAGGTAAGAGGAGAAACTATAAGAACTAGAAGCATTTTAGCAAAGTGACTTGTCTGGATTCACAGACATATCAAAGGGAGGGTAAGAGCAGATCTCCTGTCTCTCTTGCTCCCATCTTACCAGACAGTGCCTGTCAGTGTGAGAGCAGTACAGCAGGTAACAAGAAGGCAATATTCCATTGGCTGCTTTGCTTGTAGCAATATGCATTTGTCAGATCTAGTTTGTAGGCTAATATCCAACTGGGCATCCTGATAAACAGCATATGACTATGATATCCAGCTGCGTTCTGTTTCTGTTGCGTTGAACTAATCAGAGTTTGGCTCTCCATACTCCTCGTGGGAAGGGAGAGCATAGGGAGTGGAAACAAATGAAGCTGAGCTTCTTTTATGCCAGGCATATGTATTTGTAACAACACATTTGACCCTTGCTCAGCGCACTCCACAGCTCTCCAAGTCTCTGCCCACCTTCTGCAACAAACCACTTCCAGTGCTTGCCTGGGAGGGGAACTCAATGGGCAGCTGAGAGGGACATATTCTAATGGAGATGTTCAGGATCTGTAGCTCTCCCTAGGTCCAGCTCTACTATCAGGAGGTTGAGTTGGCTTGGACACAACCCTGGCACAGAAAGGGTGTGACCTGGTGGTTCACTGAGATTTCAGCCCAGGCTTGGGCAAGTGCATCATCAATATCACATGTCTGCTAGGGTCCTGTGGCTTCGCCCTTGACTGGGAAAGCTCATTCCAGTGTATATAACAGTGGCTGGGAACAGGCCATGTTGGGCATCTGCAAATTCCAAGGCTGGCCTTGTTGTTCATACATGTAATTATGCACACATAGTTTCAAATATGTTAATTTGGACTTGTTTCTGGCCTCCAACATGGGAAGCATGGAGTCCATGATAGTCCCTAGGATGCAGTGTTGATTATGCATTGGAAGCATTCACCTCTGAGGGCAACAGGGCACAGACACACCACAAGACTAAGTTGTTGTTTCTCTGAGTAGCATTAGTGCACCATCTGTAAACTGCTTTGGCTCTCAAGTGTTAAGCCTGAGGGGATGGCAGTAGTAGGGATATGAACCACTGCTACAGGAACCTTAAGTTGATCATGGACAAGTCTATCTCCATGGCCCACAAAAACCTTGGTCTACAGACACAAATTTTTCAACAAAAAGTCCCTTACCAGCTAGTCCTTCTCCAGGGAGACTTTCCTTCCTTCTCAGATACCTATAGTCATGAGGAGAGAGATTTGCCATATTATATCTTTCCTTCTGTTTTGTAGTACAGGAATTTCTAACATCAGGGCAGGGGTGGTATTAGGCACTTTCCTTGTGCACTAGTGTTATTACTTGTCTTCGTCTGGAAAAGTGATTCTGTACAATTTACGCTCTACTCTTGCCTGACAATAATTTCACAGAATTAATGGCTGAATGCTTGTCAACAATACTGCTCATAGATATTAATGCACTTCAAAGGCATTAAGACGCTGTCACCCCTGAATGAGCTGTATGTTCTATAGCAGTGTTACTGGAAGCACTATGGACTTTCACATTTGGACCATCTGTAAATACAGCAGTTCCATGACTCATGTATTTCTTTTTCCCTATTTGAACCCAAAGAAAAATTAATCTGGCCCATCTGCAGCTGGACTTGTTTAGAAAATCTGATTGCCTTCCAGACACCAGCCATCCATGCTCCAGGGATGAGAGTCTTTCCACATGCTAATTAACTGAGGACAGAAGAAGTCATCACAAAACATTCCCGTCTTTGTGCCTGCAGCTGTAAATTCAGAATTAAAGTAATTTGGGGAGAAATAATGTTGTGAAGTGTCACAGAAGATTTGCAACTGCCAGTGCTTTTAAAGGAGCTAACTATGCTTGTAACCATACACTGAATATGATACTGAAATATAATATTCACTTGTTTAATGACTTCTATGTTCTGCCAAAAAAGCCCAGCACAATTTGGGCTCTAGGAAGCATCTTCATAATTGAGATTAGAAGCTTGATCAGAAAATTACAGATAGGGGCTAGAAGTAACTCAGGTGTGGAGCTATGATGTGCACTCTATTCTCTGTTAAACTAAGCCACTGAGAGTTATTAGCACTCTAAGATGTGCCAGGAGAAATGACAGAGGCATGAGACTCAGCTGCTAAATAAGGAATCTAAATGAGCAATATCTTGAACTCCATAGATTTATGTTACACTAGCTGCCTGAAAGAGACAAATGTTAGTTATTCAAGGGGAGCCACATGCAGTAAAGTCTTACATGTTAAGGATTTTAGGACATTAGTAAGTGCTGCATGCAAATGGGGAAGGTGAAGGATGTCCTTAAGGATTTCTCAGTGATGACTACACTTTCATCAGCTCTTATCTTTTACCAGAAATCTTAAGATATGTGCTATTTTCCACTAATCCTTGGTGCTATGATAGAAGAATCTCAGATTGCATAGGAAAGAGAGAAAACAGTGGGGGAAAAAAAGGCTAAAAACATGATTTAAAACATTCCCCATCCAGAAGATGAATGAAAAGAACCTACCATTTTATCTTTATCTCAAAATTTGCCCTTCAATAAAAATGAAAATAACTCCCCAGCTGCAGGACTTCACTCATCACAGTGGCTCTGAGCTGCCTGTGTACTCCCATTTACACCCACCCTGATTTCCCAACAGAAATCTTTGTGGAGGTGAGTGCATTCAGGGCTGTTCCAAATCCCATTAGTCAGTCTTTCAATTGCCTCTAGTGGTCTTTGTATCAGTGCTGTGATCATTAATAAGAAGTTAGAAATGGCCACTCCAGTGTGTGGCTACCCCAAAAGACTTCCTGTAACATTTTCTGCTGCAGCAAGCCTAACCAGTGACTGTTCTACTTTTACCTGTTCCACTGAGCATAGTAGGTCTGCATGAGGTGTGAAAAAAGCAGTTAGGAAAATGTCTTCTGCTTTTCTGTCTTCCAAGTATCTTCTTTATTTAGGCATGCCTGCATCACTGTCAGTCGAATGTTAGATGCCTCAGTAATGAATTAGAATTCAGCTTCCCTTGAGTATTCTGCACTGAACAGTTTAAAAAAAATAATCTTTTTAAAAGAATGACAGATTGAGAGCAAAAGCAGTCCCAGAAGTTTTCTATCCACTTTACTTGTGACTCAAATCCAGGGTGTCTAGCTGGTTCAGACAGAGCTTGCAATGATTTTCATCCTTGTAGCTCCTGGCTCCTTGGGAATGTGTTATTAAACAACCTCCTGTTGCATGGTTACACTGATAAACACGTGTGCTATCCCATGGCTTTGAAGGCAGCAAGGATAGAAAATTTCATATGAAATCTGGAATGTTTGTGTTTACTAATACAGTGAGCTGGAGCACTCTACAAATACATAGCAGTGGTTTCAGCAATCTACAAAAGGTGGCAGAAAGCAGACAAATTTTTAATGGCAATCAATGAGATTGGTGAAGTGCTTGGAACTAGTCCATGAAATCTGTAGACAGGTTATCTGTGAAAGGTGGCACTGGTTGGGTTTTTTTTGAGGAGGAAGACTTGGTGGCCCTTAAGAATTTGTGGATCCTCAGCCTTATCTGATACAAGACAATACAAATCAGCTGAACAGCTACAACTTTGCTTATTTCTGACTCCTGCTGGGTTTCTACTGGGAAGTCTGGTAAAGTAAAAACACTTTAGCCAGCCTCTTATGAAAACCTACAGTAAAAAACCTGAAGATTCATTTCTTTGACTATTTACATCTCTTTTTATTTCTAGTGCTGTGATCCTGGAAATTTTAATGAAATCGTGTAGCTCAAAACAGCTCCTCTGCAGCTGTCGCAGGACCTGTGATTACCACAATCTCTTGAGACAGGTTTTACTATACAAAGTAAAAGACTTGTACATGGGAGAGCTGTGAAGGAACAAGATTCAGGATGGGAGAGGTTCCAGGCGTGGAGAAAAACACACAGCACTTGACAGGACTTTATTATATGGACCTTACAGTTATTATATGGACTTTACAGTTATTATGTGGTTTCAGATATGTGTATTGCATTGCACCCACACTACACAGAGCACAGCCTGGACATGCCCGGGCTTACCACGAGTTTTGCCTGCTCCCTGCTTACCCGCTCCCCTCTCTGATAGGCTGAAGAAGCTGCAGAGAGGAGACAGTTACCATTCGCCCTGTCCTTCCCCGGTTCCTCCCACGTTCCTCCCCCTTTGCCTGTGTCCCTACGCCGATTTGTTCCCCCGTTTGTCTGTCATGCTCCACCTCGTGTTCTAGCCCTTTCCCCACCTAAACCCATAAAACCTCTGGACACCTCGATAAAGTATTCCACTTGCACCTCTACCTTGTTTCCGGACCCGTCTGTGGTGTGTCACGGCCCCATTGCCCCTCGGACCGTGGCAGAGAGCAGTCTGAACCTAGTTCACGGAAGCAGGGAAAGAATAAGAGTATCAGAGACTGAGTCTGTGGGTTACATCAAAAGGCGATCTGTTTTATGAAACAAGGGAGTTCAGGGGCCAGGCTGGCACATGCTGGAGTTGCACCAACCTATTCGCTCAGCCTCCAGCCATGGAAACTAGACATGAAGGAAGGACAGAGTCTCATCTTGGACTGGAGTCTGGACATGACCCTGGCAGACATCAGCTGCCATCTGGCCAGAAACTTGGTTCCACAGTGTAGGTAACATCATCTATTGAAGCAATTTAGTATGTGCATTGTAAAGGTGCACATATAGTGCAGTTATTATTGTGGCTGACACTAAAAATACATCACTTGTTTTGCTCCACGTTGGCTAGCTTTTGTGCCTACACTGCTAGAGCCACTTAGTAGACTACGGTAACTTCCTCTGTGAGTTTTTGATTTACTACACATTCCACATTCAAATTCCTACTGGGAAAGGAGCCCTGACAGACTGTCAGACTCAAATCTGTCTCCTTGTGACAATAGCAGTTTCATACTTCTGTATTGGTATTCCTACCTAATAAAAAAAGACACTAACCTTTATTTGACTACAGCTCAGATGCATTTTGATTCCTCAAGCAATCGTTTAAACCTATTAAAAGGGAAGTGTAGGCTATATAAAATATGTAGGGAAAACAAGCGATGTATGAGCATTTAAGGTGTATGTTTTATTAGCAAGGTGCTTTTTCATGGTGCATCACATACAGGAGGATGTGGGTGTAAGGCACCAAAGTTTTGTGTCCCACAGGGACCTTGCTGGAATGGGGGATGAGAACTTTGTTTCTCTTATAAATTTGTGTGTTTCCAGTTGCCAAGGTTTTCAGCAACTGTGGTCCCACAGAAAGCAAACTCTTTTCATTGAAAAATACCTACCCAAATCTTTTAGAACAGTTCTGAAGTGTGACCAGCTCTAAACTCAATAAATGGTGCTTTCCATAGTTTTTTGGTGGAATTTGCCTCAGATGAATGGCTATAACTCACAGATACTGTGGATTTATTAAGTATGGGACTTAAAAGAGAAATATGCAAAGTCATAAAGAGGAAGCAAGTATCTAGTTTCTGTTGTCACATGAAGCTGTTCATTTAACTTATATTTCTGTTCTCATACATCTATGTTTCATTTGTGTTTATGTGGCTGATTCTCTGTGTTGGTGTTGTAGTGCCAGTCTATCAAGCATGAAGTTAATTTAATTACATATCTTTTACATTGCTGTGTATAAGGCTCTATTTGTCATTCATGTGATACTCAGAAATGTTTTTAATTAGGCTATGCCACCTCTGCATTTGGGCTGTGACAGTCTGAATCTGTTTGATCAGAAGAAGGAGCTAAATATGTCTCATGTGACCAGTGGTTGGAGTAGATCCACCCTGATATGTCTGAGTTTTGAACTTGCTGGTTCATAATGCACTGAGCAGATACTGGGCACTTTCAGAGATTTTATATCTCTGCCCAAAGGGATTGGCAGTTTAAACTGTGCCAGCTGCATTATGTAGTCACAAGGATGTTAATGGAGCTTAAGTTGTATGCCAAAACAAAAAAATAAAATGAAACAATAGGAAAATATTATTTAAAGAGTCATATTGACTTATCAGTCATGCAAAGTGAACCTTTATTTAAAGTCTCAGTTGCAGCCGAGAAGGCCCTGCGAACTGTACATGCTGACACCAGACTGCACCAGCCCAAGGACAGCAAATTATTTTACCAACTTGTGCAACCTACTCACTTTCTCATTTGGGAAGCTGGCCTTGCATGAATGCCATCATTTCTCATTGCTTCAAGCTGGTTTGGCCAGCAGGTTTAGTGCTGGAAATTGCTCCGAGGTGCCAAGAATGTTTTCTTAACACAGAATAACCAGGCAAATAGACTTCTTGATCAGGAAATCTGTGCTGTCACTCTGATTTCCCCCAAATCTTTCTGAAAGCAGAGGAAGTTTAGGTTAGGTCGTATTTCTGTGTACACACAATTGATGTGGGTTTAGTATGCTATTCATAAGTGCCAGTGTTTTGTCTAGCATTAAGAAAGCAACCATTAACACACAATGCGTGTAGGTGAGCAAGAGATCTGATTAACTTTCTCCTCTATTTCTGGATGAAAACATGGATATAATGGAAATAAAATGACTTGTTAATGACTTTGGTAATGCAGTGTCTCTTAAAAGGGTATTTAGGCAGTGGCATGACATAATTGAGAAACAACTGAAATTGTGAGTTTTTGCACTTACTGCTCTATTTTAGCCACTAGCTTCCTTTTCTGTAGCTACAAATTGCCAGAGCAATAACTGCAGCCTCAGTTTAGCTCACGATGAGTGACCTGGCTGAGATACAGCAGTCCATGGCACAATTCCCTTTGGCTTCAGGAGGGTTCTAATTTCTACTTCAGTATACAGTTGCTGGAATTGCTGAATAGCCCATAAAAATGTTTCTAAGCTATTAGATGTAGAACAAGATTTAATTAAGACTTGACTGAGATCTGACTCTTCAAATGTCTGTGCACCCTTGGGCATGTGAATGACTGAGTAGGTAGGCAAATATAAAGCTTGTAAGGGCAAACTGCTAATAGTGCTCTTATGCTGGTTTTCTACCTTAACTAGATACTTAGATTTTAAGAACAGATCTGCTTCTGTTAGCTGTCTTTTACACCTTTCAGACACACAGGTGCATTTCTTGTACTTACTGAACCTACCAACCTGCTTTCAACTCAGCAATATCTTTACCAAGCTTTTTTTGTCACTCCAAAGAATGTCTATGAGTGCCTTGAGCATGGGAGATGTGCATTAGATTTTACTGAGGTCTTGTTAAGGGTCTAAAGAGAAACAGGAACTGTAGAAGGTATTGTTCTCTGCTTCAGTCGGAATCAAGGAAAGCCTTATGCAAGATGATTATACTTTTCATTTTAAGCACAGGTTTATGTTACAGATTCCTAACACCTCTGGGGATTTCTGTTGAGAGATTGCTAATGGGAAGACCCTTTAACATGCTGACACCTTTACTGAGTGAAATCCCTTTATAGAGGAAGTTCCTTAGCTCTTGTTGGATTTTTTCACTGGATGGTTGTCTTATCCCATGTTGCTATCTGCAGGCTGGTCTGCCTATTCCTTCAGTAGCAGAAAAATATTTTCATATGCAGTATGGAGGCATACACAGCATCTCCATTATTTTTTTTCCAATGTGCTACTCGTGCTGTGGATGTTCTCATTAAATGAGGTGGGAGATTTAAGCAGAGGTCAAAGTCTGAGCAGAATAAAACAGGCTGAATGTCAGGGAAAGAAGGGCGTGCTTTCAGTGCTGTCTGTGGTACTGAACTCTTGTGGAAAGCATGTGGCAAGAAGCCTTTTACACTAGTGGGTACTACATGTGAAGGCAACTGTTACATGTGCAGCTACACATGCAGCAGCTGTTAGATAGCATGAAAATGGCCCTTGGTATATCTGGAAGATCTTCCATGAAGAATTATCTGATAACCTATTATTATTCTCCAGTATTAATCTATTCTTATATAATTATCATATGTATATATAATCCTAATATTTTTATAATCCCTATATAAACCTAATATTAGCCTATTCTTATGCTCTAGCATCAGAAGCAAAGGAAGAAAGGGTCTCACATTTTTGTTGCTTTTGAAAATATTTTTCAGTGTTAAAGATAAATATTAAAACAATGCTCTCTTCAATTGTGTGTCTCATTCTGACAGATGCATCTACAATATTTGTGGAATAAATATGCAGAACAGGGCAGCATCTACCCAGTTTGGGGAAAGAAAAAAAAAGCAGAGTTCAGGCAGACTACATCTTTTGCAGAAGTCAGTGAGTGATTTAGCGGTACCGCAAGCTTCTCCATTGTTCTCTTTCCTTCTTCAGAAGTTCTCTGTGGTTTCAGCTCTGAGGTCTCTCATTCACCTATAGTGTATTGTCTGTAAAGTTTCCTTTTAGTATGGATTTTTAGCACTATAGCGAGCATCCTGGAGGGTGAAATTAAATGTAGATGACGACAGAGGCTGAAACCCAGCAGAATTACAGTTTCAATTACCCAACTAGAAACATGGATCAGAGGCATATTCCTAAACCCTCAGTTCCATCTGGGTCTCAAATGACTTCAAACTCACACACAATTTCCTTGTTCAGTTGAAACCTGTCTTATTTCTTCTCATGTCCTTCATTTTCCTGCGACAGCCATTAAAGACATTTAGTCTGGGAGGCACTAAGAATTGCTTTAGAAATATGAGCTAATATCACTGCTGGGAAATAGTCTTCTGCCATCTCACACTCTGTGTCTCCAAATGACGTCTGGTGTAAGTCCAGAGGCTGAAATTAGAAAATACACTGCAGCTGCTTAAACAATCCAAATTCATTTTTGGGTGCTTTCTCCTGGAGTATAAAACTATGTGCATGATGAGCCAGCCAATTCTGAGACCTCTCGGCACTGCTAGACCATAATCTTATAATAATAGATATGAAATGTAATAAGAATTGTTATTATGAATGTTGACCTAAAAATATGAGTGAATATATCAACTCTGCAAAGTACATCCAGATTTGAGACAACTTGTTCTGTTTTGTATGGCATTTAATGTACATAATGTACCATAATGTCAGGGCTGAAATGGATGAGTATCACAGAGTTTGGTCCATGCCAAAAAATAACAAAGAAATAAAAGGAAGTATAGGCTGAAATACATTTTTGGTAAGGTTAGTAAAGATAATGTGCCAGGAAGACAAGCATACCAAAACATCAAGTTTTAGTGCCTTAAAAGTAGTATTTTAGAACACAGTCTTTGGAGCAATTCCCCATCTTACCTCTCCTAGTGAAAAGCATGAGCCTGCTAATTATATGTGAAATATCCTACTAAGTTGTGCAAATTCTTATAGCGTGACCAAGCTGAAACTCAAAGATAGTTCAGATGTTGGCTGCAGCCTTTCAACAACTGCCACATTTTAAGTAACTACTAGGCTTTGCGAACGAAGATTTGGGAAGGGCTCTACCCACATTTCTTGCAAGCGCGTTGGTGGCTAAAAAGGCCAATACGAGAAAGGCATGTCCGGTTGCAAAAGGCACAGCAGAAAGACTCCTTGGATGGTATATTCAGCAAGGCTCGATTCTTTCTGCGTTGTCTTTTCTCCTCAAGGGTGATCCTGCGTGCTTTCTCAAAAGCATCAGCAGCGTTATAGATGGTGTGTCTCCAGGCCTCCCGATTGGAGGCCAGAGTAGACCAGTTATGGTGATCAATATGCCCGAGGCTGAGTTGTTGTTTCAGTTGTTGTATCTTTTCTTCGGGGCTCCTCTCTTGCGGCAGCCAGTGGCAAGTTCACCATAGAGTAGGATCTTAGGGAGGCGGTGGTCCTTCATCCTGGAGATGTGCCCTGCCCAGCGCAGCTGCATTCTCAGTAGCATGGCCTCAATACTTGTGATTGCTGCCTGTTCGAGAACAGATGTATTGGTCACATAATCTGACCAGTGGATGTTTAGGATTATGCAGAGGCAGCGTGGATGGAAGCGTTTTAGGAGACGCAGGTGGTGGCGGTAGATGACCCATGATTTGGAACCATATAAAAGAGTAGACACCACTATGGCTCTGTAAACACTGATCTTGGTACTTTTCTTCAAGTGTTTATTATGCCATACTCTTTTATGGAGTTTTCCAAAAGCACTATATGCCTCGCTAACCTGTTGTCTATCTCCCCGTCAATCTTACCATCCGAGGAGATGAGGCTGCCTAGGTAATTGAACTGCTGGACTGATTTGAGTTCTGATTGGCCAATGGTGATGTGGGAATGATGGGGGACTTCCTGAGGTGCAGGTTGATGGAGAACTTCAGTCTTCTTTAAGCTGACTTCCAGCCCAAAGAGCTCAGCAGCATCTGCAAAGCAGGATGTTAAACGCTGCAGGGCTGCTTCTGTGTGTGCAACAAGGGCGGCGTCATCAGCATAGAGCAGCTCCCGGACAAGATGGTTTAAGGTCTTGGTGTGGGCCTTCAGTCGCCTTAGGTTGAATAGGCTTCCATCAGTACGATATCGAATGTAGATACCGTCCTAATCATCGAGGTCTGCTGTGGCCCTTTGGAGCATCATGCTGAAAAAGACTGTGAATAGGGTAGGAGCGAGAACGCAGCCTTGTTTCACACCATTCTTTATTAGAAAGGGCTCAGAAAGTGTGTTGCCATAACTGACTTGGCCGTGCTGATCCTCATGAAGAGAGATGATCATTTTAAGGAACTTGGGGGGACAACCTAAACGTTCCAAAATCTGCCAAAGACCTTTTCTGCTCACAGTGTCGAAAGCCTTGGTGAGGTTGACAAATGTTACATAGAGACCTTTGTTCTGTTCCCTACACTTCTCTTGCAGTTGTCTGAGAACAAATATCATGTCTGTGGTGCTCCTGTTGGCTCTGAAACCACACTGACTTTCAGGTAGAATTCCTCCTGCTATAGCGGGTATTAGTCTGTTCAAGAGTATTTTTGCCAGGATTTTGCCAGCAATGGAGAGCAGAGTAATACCACGGTAATTTGAGCAGTCTGATTTAGTACCTTTCTTCTTATACAAGGTGATGATGACTGCATCACGAAGGTCTGAAGGTATTTCGCCTAGTTCCCAACAGCGCACCACAAACTCATGAAATTTAGCATGGGGTGCAAGGCCCCCATGTTTCCAGACTTCGGGTGGAATTCCATCCACCCCAGCTGCCTTGCCGATTTTCACCTGCTGTATGGCCTTGAGGGTTTCTCCTAAAGTGGGGGCAGTATCCAATTCGTATTTCACCGGTTGTTGTGTGATGGACTGAATTGCTGAGTCTTGTACTACACGGTTGGTACTGAAAAGAGTTTGAAAATGTTCAGACCATCTATTCAGAATGGAGGTTTTATCTGTCAGAAGCGTTTGACCATCTGCACTGAGTAGTGGGCTTTGGACTTGGTATGTGGGCCCGTATGCTGTTTTCAGGGCCTCATAGAATCCTTTGTGATCCCCTGTGACTGCACATAGTTGAGTTTTTGCAGCTAGATCTGTCCACCACTTGTTCTGGATGTCACGGAGTTTCTGTTGGAGCTTGCTGCATGCAAGACGAAAGGCTGTTTTTCTTGCGTGACAGGATGGCAGTGCAAGGTGTGCTTGGTGGGCAGTTCTCTTCTTCCTCAACAAGTCCTGGATTTCTTGATTGTTTTCATCAAACCAGTCCTTGTTCTTCTTGAGGGAGAACCCTAAGGATTCTTCAGATGATTGCAGGATGCTGCTTTTAATATGATGCCAAATTGTTTCAGGAGTGGAATGTGCAGAATCTGTGGAATGGTTTTCGAGCCTAGTTTGAAGGTTTGCCTGGAATCTTTCTCTTACTGTGGCTGATTGGAGATTGTTAACTTGAAGTCTACTCCTTGGGATACTGCCCCTTTTGGGTTTGAATTTGAGATTGAAGCTGAGTTTACAGCGCACAAGCCGATGGTTTGTTTGGCATTCTGCGCTGGGCATCACGCGGGTATGGAAGACATCGCGGACGTCTCTCCGTCGCACCAAGACATAATCAATTAGGTGCCAATGCTTAGACCTGGGGTGCATCCAGGTTGTCTTCAGACTATTTTTCTGCTGAAAGATAGTATTAGTGATGGTAAACTGTTGCTCCGCACAGAATTCTAGCAGAAGTCGACCATTATTGTTGCAGTTTCCAACACCATACTTGCCTAATATTCCTTTCCATGCTTCAAAATTCTTGCCTACTCTGGCGTTGAAATCACCAAGGATAATGATCTTATCACCTGCAGGCACCTTTTGAGTAAGGCGGCACAGGTCAGTGTAAAATTTATCTTTTTCGGCAGGGTCAGCTTGGAGAGTTGGGGCATATATACTAAAGATGACAATGATGCTTGTTGTTTAGTGGAAGGCGTAGGGAGATAATGCGGTCAGAGTGACCTGTTGGCAGATTTTCGAGTTTAGGGACAATAGAGTTTTTGATCATGAAGCCGACACCTGAGAGATGTTTTTCGGTTCTGAAGTAACTACACAGCTCAAGCTATTAGACCTTAAGGCAGAGTGAGGATGTTCTGGGTTCATGCTATTTTTTCACGTTGCTAAGAATTTTAGGGAATATGTGGTACAGTTGAATGGAGTTTCAAATTTTCGGTATGCTGTCCATAACAGAAATACAGATTAACAGATAAAGAAAAAGAATGTATTAATCTAGTTAGAAATTGCTGAAAGAACTATTAATGGTGGGCCAGCACTTCAGTGAGCATAAATTGGCACAGCTCAATTCAACTCAGTCAACTATGCCTATTTTAAATCTGCTGAGATTCCAGCTCATGATATAGAAACCTGCATCCATTTATAGATCATAGTGAGAAAAGGTTAAAATTTAAGACCACAGAAGCAAAGCTTTAGTAGATAATACTACCTTTTCCTTTTTTTTGAAGTATCAAAGTCAAAATGACCTTTAAAGATGACATGGTGTGTGTGGTGCTAAATTTTGTTGCAGAATAAATCCAATAGATTATAAGGAAGATAAATTAGCTGTATTTCTTTTTGTTGCAATTTTAATTTTTACTCCACTTTTACAAAAGATGTCATAAAAAGTTAATTATCTGACAATTCACAGAAACAACCCAAAACCAGCATGTATTCATAGCAGTGTTCTTTCCATGCTAGCTTTTCTTTTCAGATATCTCAGCTCAAAACTAAAATTTTAATTCTACACAGAAAGTTATAAAAAGAAAAGAATTTTGCCCTTCTACACTCTGCAAAGAAGGGAGCTACTCTGGAGGTTTGGTGGTGCTCAACAGCAAAGGTATTGCTACTGCAGAGATATTTTGTGATCCCTTGCCTTTCAACCTGTCTAGTGAGTAATGATCTGTCTTTTGCCAGGGAGGCAAAAGTAGGTGTTGTCCCACAATCATTTCTGCTGGAGCGGCTTGAGGGATGCGGCAACTGGGAGATGCGAGCAGCTGCAGCCAAACTTTCCCTCTGCCTGGTTCCGTTTCTGCCTCTTTGGAATGCAGTGCTGGGGGACTCCAGTTTTATGGCTCATTTTATTGATACAAACAGCAACCACACACAAAGTGGATGTATCATGCACGCTGCTGAGGGGTCAGAAAAAGTCAAGCTCTGAAATGAAAAAAAAGAGTTTTGTTGAGCTGTAAGCTCTCTTGCCAGTTTAGGCACTGCTCTGGCTTTTGAGAAGAAAGCTGACAGGCTGATATGGTCCTGACGTTTTGATGTATTTTCTGATATAGTTCAGTAACAAAAAGGCCCAGACAAACATGGGTAGATTCTTTTTTCCATTGAACCACAATAAATCAGGAGCAGTGGCATTACATGAAAGCCACACTGGTGTAATCAGAATCGGAACAGTTCATTTAACAGTGTGATGCTATGAAAGATATTATTTTGCATAACGTTTCTCACAGAAATAAGCCCATTCCCTTTCAGTTTTAATACCACAGAAGAAGCTGGTTTTGATATTTGGCTAAAGTTTTCTATTTTCAGACTCTGTTGTTCACTGCTTGTGACTTTAACCTTTCAGGCTTAAATTCTCCATGCAGGCTCTCAGGCTTAATGTTTTTATGAGGAATGCTGCAGGTGAAGGTGAGTCAGCCATATCTCAGAATGCAATTTGGAGGAATCATATTATTTTGCCCCAAAACAGCCTCCCTCTTCTCCCCAGCTCTTTGATTTAAAATTGCCTTTGATTTAAAAATGCCTTATGTCTCCAGCTGCCTCATCTGCTCCAGAGCCTGGCCAGCCTGATACTACTCAGGTATGGTGGGGTTGTGTTGTCCCTGTTTGTGGTCCACAACAGTGGGCACCATGTTTTCCTACTCTCTGGGGGGGAAGAATATGATGCTAAACAAACTTCATTAAATAACAGAGGAGGCACCTGTTACAAAAGAGTTAAGGCTGTAAGGTTAACCCCTTAAAAGCTATGAGATGTCATTCTCAGCCTCTATAAATATGAATTGTTTGGCTAGTAATCTTTTCCCACAGACCTTTTTCACCAAATAGCTGCTTTTCCAGTATTTCTTTTCAGTCAGGCCCACACATGGCTGTGGGGCTGTGTTCAGGGCTCCCCAAACAAACCTTGCTCCCCATGTGACATGGCTGCTTCTTCCCAGGGGTGTGTCAAGGGTTTTCAAGGTTGTGTCTAAATGCTTGTGAGCATTTGGTTAATGCTCATGAGGCTGGAGAGGTGAGATAGTGCCTCCACCCTAATGCTGGAGAACGAAGACCTGAAAGCAGAGATTATTTTAATGGTTTTAATATAAAATGTTGTATTATGCCCTTTTAAGTATCTGCTAATGTGAGATACCAAGCCTGAAGCTCCAGACTGAATGTTTGCTTTGTAGACTATAGAAATGTATCGTATTATTATTATTATTATTAATTCATTTCAGTCCTGGGTGATTATAGGTTCTACAAACCTGATGCTGTGCATCTTAAAATAGGTACTCAGAATACAAATACATGTAGATAGTGACATTAGCTAACTCTCTGAGCAACGTGCCCACCATCAATGGAAGTGCTTTGGAATGTGCAAAGTAGGTGTAAATTCATTCTCATTCCCTGCATAGGTCAATGTGGTTTTTACAGGCATGTGGTTTCCTGACAAAACACTTGTAGAGACTTGGTATAGCAAGTATCTCCAGATGTTGGGTGCATGTTTCGTTTTGAGAATCTCTTGTCCAAAATTATTGCTCTCTTATTTCTATATTTGCTGAAAGTCTTCTAAAGGTGGGAAAGAGTTAATGTCTTATTGTTTTGCAAGCATGATGCTTATAAACCTGTCCTTATTGTAGTTGTGTAGGAAAAAAACCCCTTGGATGAGCAAAGAAATACATAGTTCCAGTTTTTATGTTAATCTTTTGCATCTAATCTTTCCGAAAAGCATTCGAATGCATAGGTCTTGTTCTGGTGTACTGTAATTTCAAATTTGCACTTTATGGTGAAGTTCTACAAATGATTTCTGTTCTGTGGTCTTGTCTGTAATGATGTCTCTCTGCACATATATACATAAAATGTAAAAATATGTATAATGTATGTTCCATTTCATCCTTTGTTTATAAAATGTGAATGCAGCTTTTGGACCCAGATATTCACTTGTTGGAGCTCTAAAAATGAGTTTTAGTTTTTTACTCTTTTCTGACTCTTGCACTATTACTTAGATGAAAAGTGATTTCTATGAATAGAGATTGTGTTTAATCTGCTGTGGTCAAGTGATAGGTAGTAAAAACTGGTACTATATACTGATCCTTACTGTACTATTTGAGCAAAACTGGCATGTTTCTCAGACTTTTTTTTTTAGCTGTCTCTTTTCCCTATTGTTCAGCAGTAATGCTATTTTTTTAGTATTCTAAGATTAATTATTATATTGGTTGGATGAACAAGCATCAGGACCTTAATTAAAGAATGAATTTTGTAGAATTAAATTTGTATAGAAAATACATTTCTTTTAAACAATGAAACTATTTAGTCTTTGAGCTATAATAAATTCTGTATTTTTTACTTGAGTGCTGTGTCCTATTACAGTTAGATTAAAACAGTGCTAATCTCTGATTCTTCACAGTAGGATTTAATAAGAGATAAAATTTATGTATCACTGGAAAATATTACAAGTAGGAAATTTATTGAGTTGTCAGTATAATAAGCATACTGAGGACAAAGTCTGAGGCTTTTGGCAATTATGTATGAAATTAATGTAGCAGAACTCCATGCGAGACCTTATTGAAAATTAAGGTGATAGTTATCTTAAATACATTTGATGGCAGTTACTCTCATTTTTTTTCACAGATTTCTCCCACATGCTCACTAGCACAATGCCCAGGTACTCTGGCTAGGATGACTGGTGTGCCACATGGAAGAAAAGGAATGCAGGCCGTTGAGCCCTCATTACACCTTTGGGGTTTCTGTTCATGGTAATGGCTACTGCTTTTTGCACAGGTCTGTCATACCTTTTTGGAGTCAGCAGTTGCATCGTATTAAGAAGCTCGTCATAGAGTTTCAAGATGCGACAGACCTTGTGGAGAAAGCCTTATTGGAGCCACACTTCCCCCTCTAATACTTTATGACAATGAGGCCTTTAGTTTAAGGATAGCTGCAGCCTGGCTGCAGGTGTAGCATCAATAACAAAGATAGAGGAAAAAGCAGATTACATGCATGGTTAATTTGTGGCAGATACCTGCTTCAAGCAAGCTGTGCACATATATTCACACATACTCGTGGTCTGGTACATCCAGCAATACAAAGTTAGTGTATTACAGTGTGTCGGGTACCCAAATTACACCTCCATGTGCCAGATGCCCAGTATAAAACTGTTCCCTTATACAATGTCCTGATAATATAACAAGGTGTAGGAAAAGATTAACAGGTAACTAAACATGAATAATTGTAATATGCGGGGGGGGGGTGTGAACTAGTTCTCAGATTTTCCACCAAATCCACAATTCTGCTGCCTTTAGGCAGTATGTTTGTATCCATATTGCTCCAGAGCAAGTCCAGTCCAGAAGGGCAGCTGCCCCAACACATTTGTAAGCCAACCTTTTTTTCAGACTGGTCTTTTGAAAAGCTAATGTTTGCAAAGGGCTGCAATCCACTCAGTCGAGATGTGGATGCACTATAGAATGGAAAATATTAATATTATTGATTTGAAGTAATAAAGTATCTTTTTGAATTCCTGTTCTTTCAGGAGACATTCCTGAGGGACTGGATGACAGGGCCGTTATTAAACTGGAAGGATGCATTTTGAGATGAGAAATTCAACATTTGATTCTAGCATTTGTATACAGAAAACAAAAATCTCTGAGAGGTCCTCAGAGATGGAAGTGGACGGTGGAGGTCACTGGTGTTATTATAGGTGGACCGTTCATATTAAATGAAATAAAAAAGAACGGAAGTTATCATTGCAATTCTGTCTGACATGAGTTTCCTTTATAGAAAATGATATGGCTTGACATAATGTAACCTGACATAAGTGATATGATGTTATAAATGAGAGGTACCATGGTTAGTTGTAATGTATAATTTGACACACTACCTATGCTATGCATGAGCTGGCAGAAAGTGTACTATGGTTCACCGAGTACCCAAATTGCTTTCAAATGGCAAGCTTGCCATGTCACAACGCACAAAAGTAAGCTGGCAGTTGTTTAGTCATTCAGTCATAGACTAAAAAACTGTAGGCACACAGACACGCTTTTCTTTTTAGTTTTGGGCTTATGCATAGACACAGGCACTGGACTAAGGAGACATAAAACACAAATTGGCATGTGAAGGAGATCACTGCTACTACTGTAGAGATAGTAATAGAGTAGTGTGGCTTTTGTTTTTGGCCATGAGCTTGGAGAGACCCAGCCTGGTCTGAACGCTAAAAAATGCTGCTCAGCAAGCTGGGATACAATAAAGTGCAAAGATTAACTTTGAATCACTGAGTCCAAGTGCCCACATTCTGACTGTTCCAGCAGTCTCCAGATCAAGAAGAGCATGTTGTTGAAAGATCATGAATTTTTTGGTAAATTCTGCCTTTTGACCAGGAAAAGGATGAGAGTAGTCAGGCATGCACTAATACATGTTGTTACTGTCAGCATCAGCATTGTTGAGAATGGAAACAATTCTTTATTATTTTTCAAAACGGGCACAAGAGAGAAATATCTCTAGAGTGGAAAAAGAAAGGAAGAGAGACAAAATGTCTGCATTCTGTGGAGCCGTTCTTTCTCTCTTCTGGAAGAAAGAGAGCTCAGCTGGATCAGAGAGAAGGAATGTTCAATATTCTCTTTAGCATAGGAAGATTTTTTTTTCTATCTTAAAATAGGAATTATTTTCGTGTAAGGATTATATAGACTTATCAATCAAGCACCAAATCAGTTAATACTTTTTCTAAAAGCGAAGAATGTTGCTGATGTTACATGGATAAAATGGTTTCAACTGAAGAGCAGAAACACAGCATGGTTATAACAGGGGGAAGAGGGACCATGCAAAGGAATGTGCTACTAGATGAAATGGGCAAGAAAGCATCACCCGTAAGGTGCATGAAGGAATTCTGGCACTGTTCAGCATTGATAATGCTCTAATCTGGGTCAAGTTCTGGGGTTATTGATTGCTTAGCTAGTTTATCGTAATATAAGACTTTTATTAAGCAGACAGTCCTCCATAATCTGGAATAACAATGGATTGAGCAGTAGTGGAAAAATATGAGACAATAGAAGTATGCTAGCATTCTATGTGTACCTATATAGAGAGACAACCTAGGTCCAACTAGGTTTATTAGTGCTGATGAAGGGACGGCCCTAATAATTTCAGTCCATCTCTTGTGCTCCGTGATGCCTTAGGTTTTGGTTATAGTCCTGGAAGAAAGAAAATAAACAAACAATTTCCCATCTGTTACAGCATTGTGTCAAATGGGCCCTAAAGAAGTATGGACTGAGGTGCAAAATTGCTTATTCTGAGGAAGGCATTTTGGGTTGTAAAAGACTGAGCTAAGTCTTTGGTGAATCTCTTGCAGTTCTGTCAGTGTGGAACTGCACAGTATCCGCAGGTTAATTAGCACAGGTTCTGTGTGTGAGAGGGGCTTGTGGTCTTAGGCCCATCTTTGTCCTGGGTGTTCTGCCAGGGCATTGCATAGCACTGTCCTGAAGTGATTGTTCTCAGTTTAAAGCAGGAGAGCACTATGCAAAGTTAGAAATGCCTTTTCTAGAAGAAATATGAGAAACCTCACAAAACTGTGATGTTTGCACTGTCAGGCAAAAACCTATTTGTGGTTGGCATCTAGAGTTTTGAGTAATCCTGCTGAAAAGTGTTCTTGTTGGGCCTTTTTCAGTCTTCCTCTAATAGCAGGTGCGAACTTGTGTGGCAGGTGTGTGGTGTCTTTTGCAGTCTTTATCCCCTCTGGTGATGGTGAGTGACATGGGGGAATATTCCCAGGTTCACACATCTGGATTTCTTTCCTAGATGCTAGGAAGGAGAGTGACTTTTATCTTGGTACGTGATCAGAACAAGTTAGGGCATTCCCACCAGCTCCACAGCAGAAGTCCTGCTTTGTAGATGTAGTCATAGAGGGATTTCTGAGCTGGCCACAGTCTTTGCATCTCTGGATCTTTCTTCAGCTCATCTGGCCCACAAAGACCTCTGAATAATTTGCTGTGCCAGCATTCATGCATAACTTCCATGCTGGATTACATAAGAGCTAAGTATTATTGCTACACAATGTACATAAGTGATTTTTTGCTGCCTCTGTGCAAAGCATTTAAGAAAAAAATCCACAAATCCTTCTACTTGCCTTTTCAGAGATGTGGCTGGATATTCTATAAATGTAGAATGCACATGCACATTTATTCTGATTCTCTGGAGGACAAGTGCATTGTTCTAAAAGTTGTAATTATGAAGCTGCGGTATTAAACAAAACAATAATTATTTCAGTACAAATATTTTCAAAGCCAACAACCGTGAAAGAAATGAAAATGTTCTTTTTCTTACTGTCTTGTCCAGTGCTGAGTGACTGGATTTCTGCTCATCCTGTGATGATATAAATTCATCATGCATACCCCAGCAGAGGCTTCTCTGCAGGCAGAGGTCTGGCAAACCAGAAGCAGTCTGTGACCAAATTTTTGATGGTTCCAGATCACAGTTCTGTGGATTTGGTGGTCAATTTAAGTGATCTCAATTTTTTTGGCCCTGGTTTCATGAAAGCAATTTTTTCTGATGAGACAGATAATTTTCAACACCCTTCTCCCTCTCACTTGTGTTATTTAGCTCTAGAGGGACAAGAGATAAGGTATATTTAATTTCTGAAGTAAATGGCTAAAGCTCTGTTTTCTAACTCCTTGATTACTTAAGCTACGTTGTTTTCACTTTGGTTCGCTCTCTTCCTTGCTTCTAACTATGTTAACATTTTGCAAAGCCAGAAATGAGTAGGATGTAGTGCGTTTGCTCAACGAGCTGCTATGTTTTAGAACTGCTGCTGTGCAGGAGACATGCAGGCATGGCTCCTGCAGAGCTGAGCACTTTGTCAAGAATACATCAGAGGATCTGGACAGAGATTGGCCATGGCATGGAGAAAAAAAATCATGGCAGAGTCAGAAGAAAAGCTTTTGTTTCAAAACAGAACATCCAGCTTGTGTGCCAGAATGGACTCCATTAGCTCCTGTGAAGGAAGAAAAGCAGATAAAGTGCAGGTATGTTTGGAAGAAAAGCCTGAAAACAAACAAATGCACTGACAGAAACCCACCAAACATCAAAAAACAACAAACCTAAAGTGCTTTCTGTAAGCTTAGTGATACATTTGTGAGGACTAGGGAGAGCTCTGACTGATCTCTGTGTGCTCTCTTTGTCTTTTAAGACCTTCCAACTGCTGCTCTTGACTCTGAGATAAATTCTTCATCTGTGTGGTGGTGGGTTTCTTAATGACTTGACCTTGATTTCACTGTTTAAGTTTTGAACTTTGCAAAGCTCCCTCATTATTGGCACACCTGATACAAGAAATCTGCCTGGGAACACAAAAAGCATATTTTCTCAGTCAGCATCAGGACCTGCTGGAGTTTGGATGTGGCTGGGTACTTGTGGTGCTGCTCAGACTAGCTGGGGTAGGACTTTGCCTCAGTTTTCATAGAAGCTGCCCTTCCTCTGAAACTAAGACAATGGTTCTTGGGGTCTGTGGGCATCCACAACTCTAGATAATGCCCAGCAATATTAGTCTGACAAAGGATATATGCACTCAGTACTGGAATTTCACAAGTAACAAACATTACTTGTGAAACCAGAAAAAAGAGGCAAATGGTTTTGGTGAAAAAATGCACATATTAGAAATGTTAAAATGACTCATTTTGTAAAGATTAATTAATTGAGTTCCATGTCAATTTTTTTGTTTGGTTTTTTTTGTGTGTTTTTGTTTGGTTTTTTTTTTTTTAAAGTTCTTTCAGACTTTTTGTTTCAGAATAACTTTTACCTTTTTAAAAAAAGTTGACCTGGGTAGAACTCGGAGAAAAGCAATAAGCAAAATGGTCATGTAATGCCCAAATAAAAACCTTTCACATATATTGTAACTGTTCACTGTGACTGCAAATGGATGTTTTCCATTTCATTCAATATCCTTTCCTCTTATTGTACATTCCTACAAATTGTACATATCAAAACAGAAACTTTTTTTTCTGCGCTCTTTCCATTTGGCCAATTTGATTCTTGCTCAGACACATCCCATGATGTCTACTGTGCTGCTGCTGCTTCTGTGGAGGGAGGATGGAGTGGCCTGCTACCGGATCAGACAGTGCTGCCTTCTGTCACTGTTACCTGGCAGGACACGTGAACTCTGCCGAACACCTTGACTCTGCCCTCTTCTTTCTCTGCAGGAGAACTCAGAACTCTTGCATTAAATCTCTCAAGCTCTTTTACTGGCTGGTTTAGAGGTAAGGGTAAACATGAAAGAAGGCTTAGTGGATAGGTTTGAGAAATCTTGGAGGGCAGAAGATGCTGTTTTAATTCCTCTGACTATAGAGGGGAGGAGAATATAGTTTTTATGCCTCTGAAGTTTAAAAAAAATACTTAGATGAAAAATTTTTGCAAAAGTGGTTTGTGTGACCTTGATAGATTCTATGATATTTCAGGGACAGTGAGCACCTAGAGTGTTTGAGTTTGGGTAGATTTCTGCTTGTTTGCCATGAGGACCTAATTATTTAGAGCCAGAATCCTCTGGA
This sequence comes from Neopelma chrysocephalum, assembly GCF_003984885.1. Lineage (NCBI taxonomy): Eukaryota > Metazoa > Chordata > Aves > Passeriformes > Pipridae > Neopelma > Neopelma chrysocephalum. Next base: position 17,013,624 of record NW_020897695.1, on the reverse strand, counting down.
ATTGAAAGCTGTCTGAAAAGCCTGGCCTTTTAGTTGTATACCAGATACAGAAACAGTGCAGCACTTGTCTCAGAACTGCCATGTAGCCAGCATGTTGAAACTCTTTTTTGTAATCTTACACTGTAAAATATAAAGAAAAGGGACAAGTATTGACATAAAGCCATTATCCCATCTTAATAAGGAGGTAGCAACTTCTTTTTACTCCACAACAGGAAACCATGAAAGAGAATAATGAGCGGAGTACTAAAGTGAAAATTTTTACAATGTGATTTTTTTCTGTGTGCTCATTTAATACCAAAATGTCAACATCGGGTCTTGTTAACAATAAGTTTTAGGAGTTTTAAAAGAAGACGGTTAGGGAAAGTTGAACTTTTGTCTTATGTTGTCCTTGACTTTGATATATTGTACAGAAGTAATTCTGTGTTTTGTAGTCATGAAAGTAATTGTGTATATTGTTCTTCAGAAAGATTAGAAAATATCAGAGTAATCAAACCAGTTATCCTTTTTAAAATTTCAGGCTAATGTTAGCTATTTTTACTTGTACATTCTGACACAAAAGCAAAAGATGCTGAAATCTTATTCTTTGTCTTGCTGTTCCCTGTAAAACTTCTTTGTTTCAGATATTACTAGTATGCACTTTCATGGTGTTCTCAGCCCTACTCTCCAAAATACCATACAGTCCTGAAACTAAAAGGTGTTCCCTGGCCTGGATATATTTTTATATTTATATTGCTTGCATACTCCACCATTTTCTCCTTCTAGTAATTTTCTGAAAGGATGAGTGGGATTCAGCTCCCATGGAAGTGATTGGATTCAGACCTGAGCACGTATGAGAAGTTAGCTGGGATGAATAATGACAGCAGAGGTTCAGCTTCTTTTTTGATGAAGGGAGAAAGTTGGTCATATCTCTGTGGGTCAACAGCAGGATGTGGTGGGGAAGGATTCTTCTGTACTTTAACAGCTGTGTTTTCTTAACACGTGGGTGAAAAGGACACAGGATAAAAAGAATTCAGAAATAGTCAACTTCTTATGTAAAAAAGCTCACATCGGGGGTTTGTTTCAGGCAAGCCAGCTATATAGTCAGAGTGCTTTTAAAAAAAAAATTCCAAATGCTGTGAAAACGTACTAAAAAAGCTCATGTTAATGGAAGAGAATGATTTTTTTTAGTTTTTTTTCCCCCTCCCAGTGGAAGTGAATATGCATAAAAAACATTAATCCTTGCTTAATGGTGTAAAAAGATGCAAAGTCTTTCCTATTAAGTATTCATGAACACTGACATTGAAAAAAGAAAGAAAATCTTGCTTCCTAATGTATTATATTTTGTATCTGACCAAAGGGCAGAACCCCATGAGAACTTGAGTAATGGCTGTTGTGATTGTTGCCTACTAGCTATTGTCCCTGAAGCAGAGCTGCTGTAATGTGGACTCTCCCAATCTGCTTCAGCACGAGGTCCTCTGTCTTGATTTTAATTACTGCTAGATAGCATAGATGGGATGTGAGGAGCAATCACAAGATTAATTCTGAGGCTCAACTGTAATGGAAGTAGCCAAGAGTTTCCAAAGTCCACATGTGACTTTGTCCTGTTAATATCAGTGACAATCAAACTGAACTTCAAATATATATGTAGTCTTTCTACCTGAGGCTTTCTGAAAGTCTTTTAAAAGTAGATATTTTTTTCTCTGGTATTTTAAGGGATATATAGGGAGGTTAAGCAAATTTGCACAAGGTTATTTAAGTCTAGAAGCCAGGAAGAGAATTTAGCTATCTCACTAAATCTTCTTCTTAGATAAAACTCTGTCATCTACCAAAACTGATTTTTGCATAAAACATGAACCAAGCAAGGCATTATTTTTGTCTCAAAGTAATGTATTCATATTTAGTGAGGGGGAAATATCAAAATCTGTCTTTTCCAGCTATTTGACTGACAGGCTTCTGCTGTGCTTTTAAGAAGTTTTATAACATTCATGTTTGATAAGCTAGTGCGGATGCGTGTATACCCATGTATAAACATACATATATATATATGTATACACATGGCTTTCTCTACATGCAGATTTTCTTCATATGGAGGTACTAAAGAAATCAAACAATTGAAATGCTGAAAAAATGATACTTAAATAATCCTGATGGGTCCCTACCACTGTCTAGGGAATAGAATGTAAATCAATGTAGAATTTTTACAATGGGTATAGATTATATGAGAGTTTGATCTTAAATTTATTATTGTCAGAATAATCAGACCTTCTGCATTCCATTGGTGTCTTTTTCCTCAAGATTGTGTGGTTTTGCTTCAAGTTGGCAAGGAGAGTCCAAGACTGGGGCCATAAGTTAACTACAAATATCAAAATCACATTGGTGACACTGGGGGAAACGCAAAGAAGATGGAAGCAGTATTATACTGATACTCTTAGTATCCCAATAGCAGTTCCCTTAAAATCCTAGATCCTGAAGGTGTGTAATTGCGACAACCTCACCTTTAAGAACAGTAACAAGAGAGATTCTACCCTCAAAGCTATAGGAAAAAACCTTTTATAGTGCTAATGCACTAAAGAATCAGGAGATGGATGAAAGGAATACTATTTTTCTGTGTTAGAAGAATATGACTCTTAATGCTAGTACTGGGATCAATAATAGTGGAAACGCTTTCCTGGCATATGCTACTGATCCAGTATAAGCAACAGATGTTTTGCAAGGGGTTGTGGCAGGGGAGCAACATCTCTTATGTAAGAGAACAGCAATAACATTAAAGGTCCTGGGCGAAACTATACTGTGAGCGTCAACAGGTAAAACTTATTACGTTAAAACTTGTTACCTAAAACCTGTAAATGTAGAGTCCTCCCTACATTATCATAATTAGTACTAAAACAAGATGTCAGCAGCTGGTATATGTATGTCTAATATGTCAAGAAGTCAGACTTCGATTGACTTCAAAATTTTAGTCTGCAGAAACAGACTCTTAAAAATCATTATTTTCAGTTTGAGTTTTAATGGATTACATGCATATGCACACAAAATCCCCAAGCCCCAAGCCCAAGGATTAAACTGAATGACCTTAGAATAGTCTCTGTATAATAGAGATAACTTCAATTCAAGTAAACTTTCAGACTCTAGAAGTAAAGGTATTAGGAAGGGGAGAACACAGTCTTCCTAGAGATGAAGATCTGGCTAGGTATGGGAAAGGTGACTGTCAGCTTTATGCAGTCTGTTTTTTCCCATCTTGCTGAGTGAAAGGATGCACATGTTTTTCTGCTGGGTCTTTCTAGAGCAGGGAGCCCATCTTACCTTGGTGCCTGCTGGCTGATGATTGCCGCACCTGTGTCTCCTTACATTAGTCATAGGTTGGCTAGCAGTGGTCTAATGGCATCCAGTTGACAAAAGATAGCTTAGGGACTCATTCTCTGTCCCAGGAATAAACTGGGATTATTGAACTATTATTCCCCCCCGCCCCCCCCCAGGTGATCACTTTTTCACGGGCAGCAGGGGAAAAGATGAAACAAGCTAAACTAGATTAAGAGATTTCCTCTTATTCCCAGCTCCTATTTTCATTTGTTCTTGTTGTTCCCCCCCTGCAGTGCTGTGGAACTGCAGCTATGTTTTACCTTGCAGTTAACCTTTGAAAGAGAAATACGGGAATGTGGATCCTTTCTCCTCCTCTGAGGGGAGACTGAAAATACAAGGTTACAGAAATTAGAACGAAATTAGGATGTTAAGGGCTATTGGTTATGGAGGAGTTTTCCTGTAGGTAATGAGCACAGAGGATGCAGGCACAGCTGTGAGATATGTATGAACTCATTTTGCAGTGTGCCAGAATGGCACCCATGTTACTGCACCTTCACCCCCCCTATATAAAAGCAGTATGTTGGGTGAAGAGCTGCTCCAGAGAAGACATCAAGAAAATGCATGTAAGGAAATACCTGTGTCTGCCTTTCTTCTAAAATGTGGAAAATGAGGGTTAGGTGCTAGCCACAGTTGCCTGTACAGACAATGTGGGTATTTTGTCAGAGTGCAAAAGATGTTAATTTGGTTTTCTTTCCTATTTGAGAAAGCTGAAAACTACCTGTTGCTGAGAATGGCACTCATCAGTTATTTCAGCCCTTTGGGTTGGCTTGTTTTGATTAAGGAGATGCTTGCAATGAGAAGAGATACATGAGACCAAATAGAGCAAAGGGAGGAGGTACCCTATATCCTAAAAGTTAGGATATTTCCCTGGAAATTTAGGTAATCAGCTCCCTCAAAAGATTAACTCTTTTATCTTATGATTCACTTGCATAAAATGCTAGCTTGTCATTTCATTATATGATGCAGATAATCAAGGCAGAGCTGAGCAGGGTTCTTTCTTTATCCAGAGTTGCGATTTCTATGGAATATGTATGTTCTCTACTGAGGTATTGCTTTAGATCCAAAAAAACTATTCTGAGCCTGGTCTGAGATGATTTTTCTAGACTAGAATGAGATATATTTGATAAGAAACTTGCATGTGCATATACTTTTACATATAAAAAGTAAAAACTCAGTTTTTTGAAAGGGGAGAATACTTCTTTCGCATTCTTGGAGGGAATGCAGTTGTGGATGCTGAGATCTGCATGGAATTTTCTGCACATAGCTGAACTTGGCTTGTTTGAAGGCAGTACCCATCTGTTGGGGGAAACAAAGGAGAAAGAAAAGGATCTCTTATTTATCCTGCTGTTGAATAGTAAAACAAAAGTCAGCAGAAAGTGGCTGTAGTCATCACCTGTGGAAAAAGTGGCCACTGAAAATGCTGCCAAAACAAACATGTCTACATTGTCAGCAGTCATATTAGCTGTACACATTAGTTGCAAAACTGAGCTGTGGGACTTGTGTGCCTAGATCATTCCCGTGCTTTGGGGAATCTTGTCCTTTTTCAGGAACTTAAATTTACATTTTGTTTTATGAAAGAAAATGGTTAGTCATTCTTTTAAAATATTAATTTCTTTATTCCTTTTTCTCTGGGTTTAATGTCTCAAAATTCCATCCAGACCAATTTGCGCTGGACCCTGCAAAATCAAATTGTTAGCTGTACTCTATTACAGAGTATACAAGATAGCAGCAGCCAGGCTCCTCCTGATTTAAGTAATTTCCAGAGGAGTTTGAGAGGTTTGTCATATTGTTCCGTGGGGCAGGATTAGGCCCCAGCTGGGGTTAAATTTAAGATTTTCGGCCTTCCAAAGGTACATAATTAAACAGAAGCAAATTAAGTGTTTAAAAATGCAAGAGGAGTCTGTCCTCCTAAGAATGTTCTATTAAAGAAAATTATTCTAAACGTGCATGGTAGGGTGGAGTGTCACAAATTATGATATTCTGCTGTAAAAATAAATAGCAAAACAATAGGGAACTGAACGGGCTTCATTGTCTCATAAAGCTTGGTGTTTTTCATCTACCTTCCTACCTCCATTAGATGCAGCAATTAAAAAGTGGGCCATGGAACTGTTCAGACATAGAAAATGAAATAGAGCTTTGAAGATGTCACTCTAAGTGTCTGTGAACTGTCTGTCATCTCTAACTAAAAAAAAATAAGAAAAATAGAGGTGACCATTTGGTATTTGGCTGCAGAACAGTCTGAAGGTTTCTGGGAGGTGTGTGTCAGTCTCTCTCCTGGGACAAAGTAGTTCAATTTCTGTGCACTTAACCATTTGCCTTCTCTGTTGCCAAGCATTTCCCACACAACTGCAGTACAGGATCTCAGCTGTCTTATTCTGCATCCTGATCAGCACAAACAAGGCATGATGGGGCTTCAGGGCACTGACAGAAACTCATGACTTTAATCAGCAGATCCATGGCTCTAGCTACTGAACTGCTACTTATTCCTTACAGCATTCACTCAAAAGGACTTGTTTGAGCCACTACCACTATTTTTTTTCATAGCTGAAATGAAAACCCTGTGTTCTCCATCTTCTTTTGTTTTGCTCAGCTCCTTTGATGCCGGGCTGTGGATCTGAAGTGTGTTTGGACTACAAAGTGTGTTTGTGTTTACAAGTGCTGCAGAGAAAGCCTTCCTCCTCAGGACCTTGTAATGAGCTTGGGCTCAATGAGTATGTTCTAGCGCTGGACACTCAGAGACCCTGAATTGCTTTGCTGGAGTCACCTAATTTTACTGACTGACTGACTGACTAACATATGCCCAGGGTCTTTCTCTGAGCCAGGTATTTACAGCTGCTCTGGCCCTTTTTCCCACAGGTGAGAGATTTGCCCCACGTGTACCAGACTATAGATAGATTCTATTGACCCTAAGCTGCTTTGTTACTTACTGTCTCCCACCTGTTCCTATTTCTAATGGTCAGGCTGTGGCTGATGTGAGCACACCCTCTCCCGGTCAGAATTAATTGGCCTAATTTAAAATTCTAACAGGTGTCTTTAAGCTCTTGCCTGAAACATGTGGGGGAGTGCCAAGGTGCCGAGACCTGCCAGCCCGGTCTGAGGGAGCAGGGACTCCCTCCACCTGGCACAGATGGAGTTTGTCTGCTCTCAGCCATAATACCACAACAATGTCTTGCTTTATGGCTCTTTTGGAAATCTGCCGGCCGAACGGTAATTGAACTGCCTCTCTAATTCTCTGAAAAACTTTGTAAAGCAACCTGTTTGTGCTGTGGGCCCACAGAGATTGCAACTAAACTGGGGTAGGGAGAAGGGAAGGAAGTTAATCTCACAGTTTTCTCCTGAATGGTAACAACTGAATTAACTTCTGATACAAAAGTGAGCAAAGCAGTATGTTTATAGCTGTAAGACTCCTGATGACAATACCATCAAAACAATTTTCCTATTTTTCTTCTCCTCTGAATTTTTTGATGCACCTGGTGTGAGCTGCTGTGAATCCAGACTCGTTTCAGCATGGGCTGGAGTAATATTACTGGGGAAAAACACAAGTAAGATGTTTGTGCTGATACACAAAAAGCCTTATTTGTAGACCTGTTCCAAGTTATGTCCTTGTTGCTTTCTCTTGTTTGACTTTTCTTTTTTGCTTCTGAAATTTCTGTTGCTATTTCAAGATTTTCTGCGATGTGGACTCTGTCTTTGATCTTGTTTTGTTTGTTCTCAGTGTTTTTGCAATCTAAGCAGAATCAAATGATATTTGGAAAACAGTAAGTGTGAACCTTTTGACAATTGCTTGTTTCTGCTAGAAATTTAGAACATAACTTTTTTTTTTGTTAATTTATTTGAAATACTGCTGATTCTTGTACAGCTTTTTTAAAAGGGGTTTTTTATCTGTGAAAAAGATAGAGTATTAATTGAAAGACTTACTAAGTCAAGCAGTTTCAGCTGGTAGTGTTATTCAGTGATTGTCACTGTTCTGCTCTTAATTCTGGGAGTCTAAAATTAGACCACTAATTCCAGACCTGCATCTTTCAATGTTTATTTGTGGGGGATGCTGTCACAACACTAAAGGCATTTATTTCAGCTGTATTGCAGATCACTTAATTTTTCTAATGGTGCCACAAAGAATGTTCCTAAATATGGATGTAGAAACTTATTGGTAGGCATTTATTTTCTGAAGTCTTGGACATAATTATGTATCTTTGAATGTATTTGTTAGTTATTTCCATGTTGGCTAAGAAAACTTTGGTGGCTTCTCATTCCAATATTTTCTTTTCTGTAAAAGTTGTCAACAATCCGTAATTCCCTTTGAATGTAGCCCGGGAGATCTGGTTTTGTTAGTGTTCAGTAACTGTATGTGCTACAAAACTGTCCTTGTCTGCTAGTCTCAAGTGGCCTGGGATCTCAACAAAGCTAAGGTTCTAGTCATATAAAGTCTTAACAGCAAATGATGCGGTTATATTTATGTATTGTGGTTATATATAGTTATATGTTATATCTTGTGTATGTTGTTGCAATATGTAATGTTCCATATTATGAACATGCTTCCATGGTAATGGCCATGTTCCAGACAAATCTGGAATGAAACTGTCTTGTAATTAAAAAGCATATTTTTTACATTTTTCTGTAAAAAGATTAAGCCTTTCAGTCATCTCCCCACCCCCAATGGTAAAACTTTGAAATATTTGCATTTGTTAGATTTTTGGTTTGGTTGTTTTTTTTTTTTTTAGTGGGGGGCTTTTTGTTTGTTTGGTTTGTTAGTTTAGGGGTTTTTTTAAGTTGTGCTTGTTTCATTTGTGAGGAATTTTAGTCTTGTTTTCTTTTCCAAACACTTCAGTGATAAGAAATGTTTGTGATAACTTGCTTATCTTCCAATAGACTGAAAAGGGTAGCATTATGCTTTATTCCTTTAAGGAGCTGTCAGTGTACCATGCATGACATGAAAGGTAGGGTGAAATGAAGTTCCAAATTATTTATTATATCCCCTTAACCACTTGTTTTTTACTTATGTTTTTTAAACCCTGTTAAAAATTAACATTGAAAGGTGTTACAGGATGCTATTTGCCATAGATTGACAGCACTTTTTAAGCTAAATTTTGACACTTTCCAGTGCAGGAAACAGATATAATTTGTGTTATCTTTATTTTTTTGAAGTGAAAGAAAAGAGCGTAGGGGAAGGGAGAGGAGAAGAAACTCACACAGCCCTAAACCTTAAGGACAGTTGACTAAAATATCTCTTTCACACTTTATTTAAGAAAGGGCACTAATAAGGGTTATGACTGAAGGTATTGTAGGTCACTTATAATAGCTCACTCAACAACAATTAAAATCATCTTTCTGGAAACTGCTTCTTTGCCAGCTTGCTGAGATACTGCATTGAAACCTGAATTTTCTTGCAGAGGAAAGAATTTTGAAGGTGGAAAGGTAGAATTTCTTGTTTGCAGAAGCTAAGCTAGCTTCCCAGGACAGCTGTCGCGAAACATTTAGGTTTGTTTACTGTTAAGTTAGGAAAAAAAAAGTTGCCTGTGCTGTGTTCAGTATTGACAATGCCAGCAGAAACTCCACGTTGTCAAAATGGATGGAAATCATGTAATCACAGAGCTAGGGCTGGTGGCGGCTGCTGGGCTTTGCAAAACCATGGGGGGTATAGTGCTCTGAAACAGGCTCAGCTGTGGCTTGGACCCTTGAAAGCAGCAGCTTGTTGGCATCATCACTAAGTTCTCTCAGGCAAAATGTCAAAATGTGCAACTCCTTATGCACGTTGCCTAAACCTACTGTACCTTTCTGTGGGCAAATTGCATATAATGTCATAAGTTGGTTTAAAGAAAATTTACAAATATTTAATTCTTGGCATCTCAGACTGACATCTCCTATGACTGAAACCTGACTATCTCAGGAAGAAAAGTCAGGCAAGGTGAGTATCTTACACGCTCTAAAGATGTGATAACTGGGCAGCTTGGAGGTCTCTGCAAGACAGTCCGTGTGGGTTTGTAGGGTTTGTGAGGAGTGAGAGCTAGGGAATTGACATTATTTGCAGAGGAGCAAAATAGGATGTGAGATGGAGTAGTTTTGAATTTACAATTAACTCAATTGAGGTTGTAGTGTGTTCCAACTGGGGGGAACATAGCTTGTTGTCTCTGTCTCCAGTTATATACAAGAGCATTCCAGGCCTTTGACCATGACAGTCAAGTCCTGACTGTATAAAACAAGCCCTTAGCCATATCTGTGTTAGCTGTAGGACTAGTTTTTTCTTTCTTTGGTTATTTTTTCCACAGAGTCAGTGAGCAGACCAACATACAGCGGTAATACATTGCTTCAGAGCAGTTTCAAATCAGCCTCTACTTCTCGAAACACAGAAGAGATGCTGTTCATACACAGAGACAACTATGGTAATAATCAGATTTTAATTATTTTCTCTCATAATGGCTCCCTAATGTATTTTTCCTGTCCTGCAAAAGCCTTAAGGTTATAAAAATGGTGCAAAGATTTCTTCCACACATATCTGGATTACTAAATTACTTTAGTTTGAGACCTTTTTTAAGACTATGACATCTGTTTGTGTTAGAAAATTCATTCAAGATGAAAGCTGTGTGATCATAGAATATGCTGAGTTGGAAGGTACCCATCAAGGCCAATGAGACCGACTCCTGGCCCCGCACAGGACACTCCAAGTATCACACCATGTGGCCTGAAACTGTTGTCTGAACACTTCTTGAACTCAGACAGGCTTGGTGCTGTCACCACTTCCCTGGGGAGCCTGTTCCAGTGGCCAAAAACTCTCTCGGTGAAGAACCTTTTCCTGATATCTAACCTAAACCTCCCCTGATTCAGCTTCATGACATTTCTTTGAGTGCTGTCACTGAGCAAAGATGCAGTAAGATGATGTCCTGCTGCCACAGAGCATGCCCTCTACAGCACTGTATGGGAATGATTTTATAATGAGTTACAGCTGGGTCCCCCAGACTTATCCAGCACAGGGACTGAATTATCTGTTTGATGAATGCTTTTTAGACTTTAGCAGATAATTTACTGACTGGGGCTGCTTCCTCTGGTTGAAATGTTTATATTGCCAAACCCCTGAATGTGGGTATGAATTTACATCTCATAGCTAGTTCTTCTTTCCTGGTAGGAAGGACAGAAAGGATTATAGCATGCCCCTATGCCAGCATGAGTCTCTTGCTTCAGACTAGAAGCTTATGGGAAAACAGCACTGTAGTTTGCCAAAAATCATGAGGTATCCAAATAGGAGCAATTCACTTGGTTCTGGCCAAGCTAGCTTTGAAAAGAATTTTTTATTCATCATTTTTCATGTGAGAACAGCGACAATTTTAAACTGGAATGAAAAGCTGTCCCCCTCCACTAGAACACACAATTAAAATATCACAATATTTTGCTTATGAAACTGGTGTGCTCCCCAGGATCCCTGACTGCTGCTGTGTGAAACTGATGGGGTTTGACAGTTTTGCTGCTGTTAATCAGTGGGGTTTGCTAGTGAAACTAAAAGGATTATAGCCATTTTGTTCGGCAGCATCATGGGCTCCAGGGGTTCCCTGGTGAGAGGAAGGCTGTCCTGGGAGTCACAGGCTGGAGTCAGGCAGTTGGGAGCTCAGGTGGCTCTGAAACCTGCAAGTCTCAGCATCTAGCTCCTTATTGTTGAGGAGACAGGTAAGTAAACTGTTAGAAAAGAGCACATTTCCAGCCCTGCCTATGTATGTGTTCTGTCAAAAGGAAGTGTTTCCATGAAATGTTAGCATTTGACAAATTGCAGTTTTATGATAGAATAAAGATCGGTTAGAAAATTTGTTGTATCTGGATTTTGATCTTGCTTGCATCTCATTTGGGAACAATCTGCTCTTTGGATAAACAGGCAAAAACTAGAAGTTTATTTTTGCCTGATAAACAGTCCACAGCAACATGCTTTTCACTCATTAGGCCTTATTAGTTTGAGTTTCATGCTATATTGACCTCAGATATGTAGGTCTTTGCTGTCTTGGAAAGCAGACAAGTCAGTGAAGGTATGTCATCTCTGCTGGGGTTAACCTTCAATAGCCTAGGCTTGTGTTCATGCACACAAGCAGGTGAGGATGCTTGTGACCTGCTGCATGTATGGGAATAAGGTGTAACTATAACTGCTCCTTCCACAGGCAAAAAATGTTAGTAGTTTAATTTTTAATTCTCTTTTAATCTCTGTTCTTTAAAAGGAGAGTATTTCAAAATAAATGTCGTGGTTCATATGCCTCTTTGAAACATAGGTAATCTGCATCCCCAAATTCTATTTGAGCACTTATTTAACTCTATGAGTGAGTTTGTTATTTAATCAGCTTTTTTTATTTTTTTTAGCTTTTTTTCTCTCCCATATAACCTGACAGAGCTAAATCTGGCAGTATGTGAAGTACCTTTTGGAGAAAAGAGAAGGAGGGAGAGAGGAAGAAATCTGTCACTAACCAGGCTTAGGAACTTTTCTTTTTATCACTTAAATTAAGAAATGCAGGCAACAGTAGTCTTTGAGAAATTAATTTTCCTGCTTTACAGATTTTGGCTAGGAAATATGAAGTTTAGACTTTGCTTCTAAGTCTGGTGGCTCATCTAAACAAAACCAAATTGTTTTGCTTTTCTGTCGCTTTCCCTCTTTCCTACCAATGGTTATTACAGTGGCCTCTAAATGTAGCTGTGCAGCTTGGAGACTGAGTGGTTTGCCAGGTGCTTAGCACAATGGAGATCGGTGCTGGTAGGAGATAGAGGGCTCCATATTATGCGTAAGAATTTCCAGACAGACAGCCCTACCAAATTAATGTTCTTAAGACAGACACACAAGTTCAAATATTGTTTATAGGAGCATATTATAGCAGATGCAGGGGGAAAAAGTATACTACTTAATGAAGCTTTGTGACTATTCCATTGCAATGAAATGTTACTCAATTAAAAAGAAATCCATTTAGACATTTCCAGTGGACTCAGAATACAATTCTGACTTCACAATTTCTAGCCAGCACAGCTTGAATAAATACATCCTTTTGATACAAAACCTACTTGATACGTTTTGAGCTTCTTGAAACTGGAGATTTTATTGTGTAAGATACCCACGGTGTATATTGTGCTAAAAAAATCCAACACCTCGCATAGAATGATTAAATCAACCTGGTTTTCTTAGAACATTCTCCAATCAAGCTCCTATTCAGCACACAATGTTGCTGACATTGCTGAAGTTCATAATGACATCTTTTTCTTCATGCAACAGAGGAAGGTTTTTTTAAAAATTACTTGTACTATTTATGGACCTTAATAAGTCCTTGAATGTTGTGAATCATAAAATTCTTGCCAAGTGGTTTCTTTTAAAAGGCATATAGCATTCTGGCTGTTTGTACAGGAATGGTTGGTAGGGTCAGGTTGGTAACTGACTCAGGTTGGATACTATTGTACTCAGTGCTGAGCATCTTAAATTAAGGGCATACTGTCTCTAAATTTGAATTGGCTGCTCAACTCAATTGATATTAAATCTTATACTGGGGAGATTGCTTGCTCAGGGATTTTCCTCCCCCCTGAATTTTATTATGTACGTAATTTTAATGACTTCTGATTTATGAAAGGCAATCCTAGAAAAAGAAAAGAATTGGCTTGGTATTTGCAAAAATGGATCTTGATATGCGGGTGTGATATTGTTGAGAGACAAATGTAATGAGGAAGAGTCCTGAAGTCAGACAAGGGAGTCAAATGGATATTTACTGAAATATAGAATTAAGGGTTTTCTTGGTTATGAAAGACTATTTAATTGTAATTCTAGGTTGGTTCTTTGGTCACTATCCAGCTTTGACCTGTTCTTTTCAAGATCCAAACTTTCTAATTGTGAAATTAACTAAAAATTTACTCTTCAGGTAGACTTATGACTGCTGAATGTCTCAAATCCTTGGTCCCTTCTAACATTAAAAGAGAAGACTTGCAAATGCATCTTAACCTCATTTTTGCAAATTCTAAAATTCTCGAAGTCTAAATTTTCTTGAAAATCAGTAAGATTGCATAACTCACCTCTGCAAATAAGAAGTGCAGCTGTAGAACTTTGGGACAGTTTTGGAAATATTACATCAGAGTATTTATTCTGAGATACTTTTGTACCCCAAAAGCAGAGTATATTAAATAAAATCTGTAGCTTTTGCTTATATTTTATATAAGTTTTCTCCAGCTGTTTCTGGACCTGGATTTCTTGAATTTGTTTTTCAATAATATAGAAGGATCCATTTAACCATTTAAACTTGAAGGTTCAGGTTTCTCCAGTCAAAAGTCAGGTTCTGGGAAAGAATACAGTTGTTGTAGAGATGGAATGAATCAGAATGAAGTTAGATCAATAACAAGTTGGCTATTGTCAAAATTTGAAGACAGTGCTCCAAATACAATTTTTTTCAGAGACAGAGGTCTCTGCAAGAATAATTTCCTTCCTTTATGGGTGAACTGATAGTTGTTATTTTCCCAAGAAATATGAATGTATCTTATTGGAACGGCCAAATGTAGATGAAAACTTCTTTCATAGGAAGTGATTCAAGTATGATGTACTTTCTCAACCTGTGAAGATGAAGGAATGCTATAAAGAGAAGGGAAACACATGTTTGACAACATGGTGGCTGTCCTAGTAAAGAGAGCTTTAAACTAGAAATTACAGAAAAGGGAGATGTCAACCCATGAACAAGTGAGGGCAAGAGAGACCTTTTAATCAACAAAACAGGAGTGAAGTGGGCCCATTTGAAGTGTATGCACACAAATAAGGGAGTAGTGACAACACAGCATGAAGGAAAAAGCTTTCATACCTTTACTGGGAAATCAGCACAACTGGGTAGGTCTCTGAGATGCCTGTACACTAGTGCTTACAACAAGGGAAGCAGTGTCCATCTGTGTTTATACCCATCTGGCTACAATCTCAGTGGCATCAGAGACATGGTGGGATACCTCAAGCAACTGATGTGTTGCCATGGATGGATACAGGTCCTTTAGGAAGGACAGGCCAGGACAGTGAGGTGGTGGAGTTGACCTTTATGGGAAAATCCATTCTGATTTTCAGGAAAACAGGCAAGGGTGGCAGGAGGCCTGCATGGATGAACAAGGAGCTCCTGACAATACTCCAATATAAAAAGTAGGAATCCATGCAGGCAGATGACCTGGGTGAAATACAAAAATAACTGAGTGCAGAAATGAGATTGGGAAAGCCAAAGCCTACAGGGAGTTAAATCTGGTAAGTGATGTGAGAGGGAATGAAAAGGGCTTCTGCAAAAAGAAAACTAGAGAAAATGTGATGTCCTGATGACAAAGAATATTGAGAAGGCCAGGGTACTTGTTACCTTCTTTGCCTTGGTCTTTACTGGGAAGATCTGCCTTCAAAAGTCCCAGTCCCCAGAGACTACTGGGAAAGCCTGGAGCAATGAAGACTTATCCTTGGAACAGGACGATCAAGTTAAGGAACACTTAAACTGGACATACACAACTAGATGGGACCTGATGGGATATGAATGTACGCATGAGTGCTGACACAGCTGGCTTATGTCACGGGCTACACTTGGTTGCCCTTGAAAGGTCATGGAGTGCCTATAGTTTCCCACCTTCCAGAAGGGCAAGCAGGAGGATCCAGCAAACTGTATGCCAGTAACCCTCACCTTGATCACTGGGAAAGAAAGAGAGCAAGTTCTTCTGGAAGCTGTTTCTAAACACAGCAAAGAAAAGAAGATACACACTGGACAGACTGATTGTTAGATGGACTGTCCAGAGAGGGAGTGTGTGACATCTCTGTCCTTGGAGTTACTCAAAATCCAGACACAGCCCTGAGCAGCCTGCTCTCTTCGACCCTTCCAAGCCAGAGGGGTTTGACTAGATGACCTCCAGAGGTCTCTTCCTCTAATTACAGTTTTGTGATTCTATGCTTTAAATAGTGAAATAGTTGAAGAAACTGATCTGCTCATGGCCATTCTGTGCACACAGAGCGATCTGCAGTCAGCAAACAGAACTTCCTATAGTTTAATTTGTTCACTTCAGAATTGAATATGCTGAATTTTATGTCTCTTGAATAATTTGTGCTATCCTTGTTAGAAAACTGATAACTCTGATTTTCTTCATAGATCAAGAAAAGTTTGTCAATTATTGTTCCAGACTTAATTTCACTGCTTTCACTATTTTAGCAGCTTTTGTACCTAATTTCTGAGCTCAAGAGTTGCCATCTTCTATAAAGACTGTACTCACAGTCTACAGTTTTGGTTTCTTGAAAAAATTCTGAAAAGTTTCTACTTTGAGCATCTTAATGCATTTACTCTTAAAAATTTTAAAAAATAATCTTTTGGTTTTTTTTCAGTATGAATAAAGATAGTAAATACCAACACAGAGTGTTTCTCTCTTTTAGGCTCAAAGTGCTCTGAATTTGTTGTCTAATTAATATTCACAATACCCTTGGGAGGTTCATGCATTTAATTATCCTCATTTTATAAGCTCTGGGAATATGAAACAGTGGTACATGGGGCCCAACAAGCCTTTGCTTTTTTCCATTTCTGCCCCAGTACCAAAAAAATTGATTTCTGTGTGACACATCAGAAAGTGTGTAAGTGGAAAGAGAAGTGACCTTGAACTGTGTCAAGATCTGCTTTAGCATCTAGCCTGCCCCCAAGCAGAAAACTGTTTTCAGTCATGAACATCCCTACCTTCCTTCCATGACACCAACACCAATGAAATTTGTCTTGGCTAGGGAACAAATAGAACTTCATTTTTCCTTTTGAAAGTTGTGGCAAGATTTTTTTTTTTGTGGTGTATTTTGTAAGTTTTGCTCATGAACATGTTGCAGTGAGTGACAAATGCACAGACCAAAATAACATTTTAACTGATATTTTGTAAAAAATTAGAACTTGACATTTCAGTAGCATTTCTGTTGTGTGTCCCTTCCCAGTCAATCATTTATTTACAGAGAGAGGAAAAAGCAGGGTAAGTACTTGTTTTTTCAGATTTTTTGTTGAAGGTTGATTAAGTGTGCTAGAATGATGGGAGGAATAAACTGTTGCTCTTCTGGAAAAGTATGCCACAAAGTGAGGGCAAAGGTAGTTGAACTACTTGGCTCCTGCACAGCAGTAGTGTACTTAATTCTTTCATGAGCATCCCTGTTTAAGAAGTAGCAGTGCTTCATATAGTGATCCTTGACTCAGCCTTCTAATGCAGAGAAGGAAGTATTTTACAAGTGTTAATACAAATATAGATTGAGTAATAAAACTGACTTGGTTTGTCCTGCATAGTGAAACAAGTTACTTGTCTTGTCATCCCGTGTATTTCAAGAAAACACAAGTACTCAAATTTGTCTAGCTCCATTTCTCTACGTAATGTCCTGACTTGACTATAGAGGAGGTAATTGGCTGTTTTGTGGTCAGATATCCTTGTGAGGAGAAAGCAAATAAATTATTCTTTACTAGGAATTGTTGCTTGATCCTATCAAATAGCTTACACTTGCTGGCTTTGAATTAGTAAGTTTTGTGGCAAATGATCAACCATTCCCCCAGCCTTCTCAGGTGTTATGTTGCTTCAATGCCTTTAAAGCAAGGAGCTGCTCTTGCACAGTAGCCCAAATGCCAGTTTACCTGCGACAGTATTCACTGATACCATGGCACATATATACATATATGTTGCCTTTTATTCTGCTTCTAAGGAAAAATTAGGCTATATTGGGAAGCCTATATTATGTGAGAGGTAACTCCAGAACTCTTCATGTCTCTCACTTTCTGACAAGTGCTGTTAATCTCAAGTGGTTTCTTGAATAAAGCTGACCTATCAAATGCTACTTTATTTTAGGTCTTTGCATCTATGAATTAGCTACTGATGGACTTGTGGTTTGTGATAAATTTGCTATATTTAAAGTAATTCTATCAAGTTCAATGCTGGAGTCCCAATTTAAAGCAGAACTGTCTCTTGTCTTTAGTCATATGCAGACTAAAAAGTGCTGTGAACAATGTCCATGTGCTCCAACTTATTTCTGCGGTCTCCAAGATGGTTTTAGGCACTCACTAATATTAAAACAGTAGTCTATTACTAAGATTTAAATTTCAGTTTTACTTTAGCATGGTAGCTGTTCTTCCCTGTATCATTGAAAGGATTTGGTCCACAACAGTTATGTGAATTATAACTTCCACTGGAAAATGGTACTTTTAGAGGTATATTAATGAAACCTTTGCCAAGAAATGTGGGGCTTTTTTGAGCCAAAGTGACAATGAGGAAGATACAGAGAAGTCAATAACCCAGTCATTTAACATGATCTTCTAGCCTTAACTAGAGCACCAATTGGAACTGTTATCATCCACAACTGAGAAGAGTGATCTTGTTGGCTATTCTGTTGTGGGTCTGTTTTACTCTTCATGTGAAAAAATAAATATTCCCAGAACTGGTCCCTATCAGCCTTGATTTCATATGAATCCTAAGCAATGGAATTTTTTTTTATCTGCAGGATGGAAAACCTCTTTTGTTCCCAAGTTCCATTTGTTATTTCATTTTCATTCCAACAGAGAGGATTTGTGAAATGCGTGTAGGAATTTCGTTGTTGAAGTGTTGCATGCTTCTGTTTTAGGACCAAATTTGTTGTGCTGATGATAGCCATACCTACATGTTGATACAGATATTGGTGTGCAGAAGGGGGTCACAGCTGGGTGTACTGACACAGACTAAACTTCATCCTTTCCCCCTTTTTTAGATGTCATTATTGGAAAAAAGAAGTGAATAATTGAAAAAAAAAGTAGAAAAATAACAATAGAATATTTATAGTGGGGTTAATTAATTTTATAATATTTTTGAGTGATTGAATTGATACTGTAGCCTAATACATACAGTAAGTTATTTGGGGATGAGATTAAAGAGAAAAATCATAAAGGGTCGTTTTCCAAAAATGATAAAAAAACCCTCCAAAACTGAGTGCTGTAACTGTCAAGGGCACTCATAAATGTCAGAGGTAATACTGATTTTAAACCATCTGGTTCTTCACAGTAATTATGAGATCTAGCTTTAAATAAAATATTGACTCATGCAGATGACAATATAACAGACTTCGACATCCCAAAATATCTCCTCACACCCTTCTTCAGCGTCCTCCCTCCAGCATGGGTCTCCCATGGGCTCACAAGTCCTGCCAGCAAAACTGCTCCACTGTGGGCTCCTCTCTCAATGGGTCTACAGGTCCTGCCAGGAGTCTCCCACAGTACGGGCTTCCTATGGAGTCACACCCTTCTTCAGACATCCACCTGCTCAGATGTGGGGTTCTCCATGGGCTGCAGGTGGATCTCTTTTCCAGCATTAGCCTCCATGGGCTGCAGGGGGACAGCTTGCCTCACCATGGTCTGCATCACAGGTTGCATGGTAGTCTCTGCTCCAGTGGCTGGAGCACCTCCTGCTCCTCCTTCTGTGCTGATCTTTGTGTATGTGTAGTTGTTGCTCTCACATTCTTACTTCTCTCTCCAGCTGCAATTGTGTATGAGGTTTTTTTCCCCTTCTTAAATATGTTATCACAGAGGCACTACTGACATCACTGATGGGCTTGACCTTCCTGTGGAAGCCACTGCTGCAGCCCCCTCATTACCCAAACCTCGCCACATTTTGCTAAGCTACCAAAGCAAATCCTTCTTTTTGGTTTCCATGAGTGGCTTTTTAATTGTTCTCCTTCAGGGCTTTTTTTTTTTTTTTTAAAGTGGAAAAGCTATACATAACCTTCCAGATAAGGTCCCCCCAGGGCCAGATATGATGGCTTTTTAATTTTCTCCCTGACAACACCTCCTACAATGTGCCCTCTGTCTCTTTCATAGCCATGTCACTTGCCTTGAAAGCACAGGAAGGATTGGGTCTGTCCCAGCCCCAGTGGAGCACTCCATATGGTGCTATGTGGGAAAAATACTGTCTAGACTGGAGGAGAGGGTGGTTAATACAAATGCTTTGGGAGTGACTGAAGGAGATAACAAGAAACTGTGTTGAAAGAACCTATAAGGCTGGAGGGAGGTTATTAGTGGAGTTCCTCAGGGATTGGCTTTGACATTGATCTTATTTATTATTTTCACTAATTATCAAAAAGCAGGATAAAAACAAGAATGTGCTAATGAAATTTGCTAATGGCTTGAAGCTGGAGCTACATAAGAGACCATCCTACAGGTTTGAGCTTGATTAGTGATGAATTGGAGATGGAAAGAATTAGTATTAAAATCATGGGAAGATATGTGTTTAGAGGAAAGATAACAAATATTCCTGGGGTTCTGCATTCAGTGGGGGAACAAAAACTTCAAGGAGGGCTCAGCTGTATAATTTAGTCAGAGGGTGACCATGTACCTTGTTTTTAGTGTAGAGAGGTCTGATCCTCCCACCACTGGAGGGAGACAAGGACCAATGAGAACAAACGCATGTAAATGTCCGATGATGTGTGAATTCATGAGTAAGAGTTGGAAGCAAGTTTGACCCTCATGATGTGGAGGATGTTACCTTGTATAGATCTGTCTGTCTTCAGTTGCACCATGTCAAAATGGATTGTGCAAGACACTTCATGTGTAGGAAGGGAGGATGCAAGAGGTCTGTGCTGAGCTGCTGTTTTATTAGGACATGTCATTTTGTGGTAGTTACTTAGAGGAAAAAAAAACAATGAAAAAACTAAATACAAATCAAACCCAACTAATAGGGAGATGCAGTTGTCTTGAATCAAAACAGTCCTGAGAACAATGATGAAAGAATCTCTTAAAGAGCTGCTCTTAATCTGTGCTCCATGGAAAACGGCAATCAGTTTATTTTAAACATATTTCTTTTTTAACTGTAATGGAATCATTCTGTATTAAATGTTCTGTCTTACTGTTACAAAATTGGTACTATTGCAGTTTAGCTAATAGACTAATTTCTTTTTACATGTTTTTAATAGAAGATAAAGAAACTGCAGACAAGCTAATGAGACTCCATTAAAGACAAAACACATGTTCAGTCATGAACAGAGAGATGTTAACAATAACACTAAACTGAAGGAGAGGAAATATTTGCAAAGAAAAGAGAATAATCTCTTAATCCTGTTCTCTGCTCCAAACAACAAAAAAAGTGCAATACTCCCAAATTTTCCTGCTACGAACATTAGATAGTAGCAAGACTGACAGAATGCAGCTGCCATGATTGTTTTTTAAATGTGGGAGAAAACAGTTGAAGGAATTATGATACATCAGACAGGTCCTAATGAAGTGATTACTCTCATTGTTTTTTTCCTATGCTAGTAATTTAGATACTCTGTCTCCACTGTGGAAAATGCTGTACAGGCAATGCTGTCTTTCTAACTAGCATGTACAGTACTTGGTCAAAGGTATCTGTGGTATATGAATTTCATAGTCTATTTTAAAAGGTAAGGTTGGATGAAATTACAGAAAAGAAGTTTCTATGCAGTTCGCAAAACAACTTTTCCCTATTATTTGCTGGAACATTGCTTCCTGACTGGAAATCCCTCCCTTCCTTTTATCCTCCTTTCTTCCTTTGTTCTTTGCCCATATGGTGGCTTCTTTGGGCCAGTGTCCTTATTTAAACCAAATTTCTTCTCTGTGTTGTAAAGCTCCTGGGGACTTATATGAGCACTTGGCTGTTTTGGTAGAAGTCTCAGTGGTGCTACAGCAATCACGTTCACAGGATTTAGCACCTTTTGATGCAATTTAGCTCTGGTGATACTTAAGCTAGTGTTTCACCTGAAGTCTGCGGTTATTTTACTCCCTCATGAATATGTTAATGAATTATTTCACACTCTTTAAAAAATATATCTTTGCAGTCACAGAGCCAACTTGGCATCTCAGGGTGGTATTTAAATAACTTCATGGAAAATTTATCAGTTTTTTTTTTTAAAAAGGATAGTGAATAAATTCAGTGTGACACGAATCTGGCAGCTGCATTGCAAAAAATATTCAGTGCAAGTAAATTATGCTTTTTTTTTGTTGTTAAGATAGTTCAGAGGATATACTTTTAAATGTTATTTTAATTACTACCTTTATTCTACTGTTTCTAAATAAGCTTCTACTTGGCAATTTACTACCTGAAATCTGATATTCTGAATATTTCCTTATTTCCTGATGTAAATTGTATCCTTTATGATCAGTCTCATATTCTAATTTTTCTCTGTCAATTAAATTGGTATTTCAGCCTGTTGCTTTTGTTATACACATAAACGCACAGGTGCATAATACTACTTTAATTTTCTTCATGTTGTATGTTATCACTTAGTTTTTTTGTCTATGGACTTTGCTGTAGTGATTATCAGTCCTCCACTTTACAATTTGAATTACTTTTATTCTAGGTGACTCCTGGACATGCTCTCAGACTAATAAGTACTACATTGTTTTAAAGTTCATTTTAAACCATACCTTATTTACAAATTAGAGTATGTTGGTACTGAATGTATTAAGAGTTACAAGTATTTTTTGTATTTGTGGTTTTTGCTATTTTTGTGAATTACTAGAAACCTCATTAAAAAGCTTGACAATAAGAACCATACAACCTACTTTCCAGATCAAAGTAGTTCAAAGAAATGTAGACGTGCGTAAATGTTTTTATTAATATTGTATTTTTACCAAAGCTGCTGCAGTCATTCGGCATTTTATCAATTGCTATCAGTGAGTTTGGACAACAGTTTTGATTTTGCAATACTTGTAGCATGCTGGGGTTATTTAGGCAAACAAATATCAATCCATGTTTTGATTTAAGGGTACTAATTTCAACTCTTATGACCATTGAAATTGAGTTTTGCATATTCTGTACTGTCTGCCATCTGGGGGAAAGAACCTGATATAGGAGAAATGGTGTAATTTACCCAGGACTGACTCAGAAGTCCTTGGCAGAACAGGACTCCCAGGTACTGGGATAATGCTCTTACTCCTCTTTCTCTTCACTCTCTGTGCCCTGAATGCATCCTGTCTTTCCTACCAGCACTTCGATAATGTGGTTTAACTGATTTTTGTTGTTAGAGCTGTTGCTCTAACAAGTTGTTCTTCAACTCCATGAAAATGCAGGATGGGGAAGGGGATTATCTTCCCTGGTATTCCAGATTACTTGTGGCCTCAGTGGGCCTGTGGGTAATGTAAGGAAAAGTACTGTAACTCAGACAGTTGAAGAGAGCTGAAGTCTAAACTGTAATATTCAAGTGTCAGGAGGAAGTTCTTCTCCATCCTCAAAATAAAGAAGATTTACTTAAAAACAGCAGCAAGAAGTTTTGTCTCTTTCTGTGTATAAATAATAGGCTTTAGGTTCTAGCCATAAAGTGGATGAGTATTCTAAAGCATCAATTACTCCTTTCTCTCTGTGTCCACTCAAGTGTGCAAAGCCTTTGGTGCACTTGGGTGCAAATGCACTCAAGGGTTTCCAAACTTCAGAAAAATAATTTATACTGTGTCTTTGCACTGCAGTAGACTGTGTTTGGGTCTCTAGAAGTAATTACTCTTAGCATTTGTACTTCAGATGCTGTGGCTTGGAACACCTAGGAAAGAGTATTTGCTGTTGATTTGTGCTAGCCTCAGTAAGTCATTTAGACAGATGAGACATGAGATTCAGATTGTAACTTAAATGAGAGACTATAACTGAGCTCTCTAGGGAATTAGAAGTGTTTTTGTTCTGGTTGTAAGTGTTATGCAGTTGTTGTTCTTTGGTAAAGAGTTTATGGTTTAAGCTCTTCCTAAAGAAAGGCTGGGACAGAAATTGGCACTGTGACTTCATGAAGTGAATCACTCATTTCTCTCAGTTATGAATAGGCCTCTGCTGAGCACTTTGTCTTACGGCATCTTCAGTATTTAAGGGAAGGATAAAACACTGATGAAAATTACTCTGTGAAATTTTCCTGATATTAGCAGTGGGGGTGAATGCTTTTCTTCTCTTCAAGATGGGTATTGTTTTAAAACATGTTAGCAGGTACATTTGGGTTAATCATGATTGGCTGATTATTCCAAAGTATAACAGTCTCCTTTACATCAGATGCCAAGTTATTGTCCCCCCTACCCATCATTGTCACCCACAGTCTCCTGTCCTGGCTTGTAGGCAAGCCTTGAAGGTATGTGGACCTGAACCTTCAACCCTTGGCCGCCTGCAGAATGAGAATTTTTTGAAAATACTTGGAACATATTAATTTTCAAGGAGTTTTGCTTGCGTATACATTGCAGGAATAAGATTATCACCTGGAATTTAAAGATAATTTAATTTTCAAGCACAATAAGAAGTGTAGTCTTAGACTGGGGTATGAATACCTTTATATTTAGATGCTTGAAAAAATGAATCTGTGTACAGGACATGCTGTTATATGTTTTCATTGCTTGCTTTAGTAAAAATGCCACTTTAATTCTGTTGTTTAATTCTACCACTGCTTAATTTTGAGCTGAAATTTGCCAGTATGAAAGAGTTGTGAGAGATCTGGATATTCTGGATCTTGGTGAGCTCTACCATGATGCTTATATGTAGTCAGACAAGAGCTCAGCCCATCCACTATTTGAAACAACTGGTTGTGTGTCAGCCCCAAGCAGACATTCGCTGTGTTGATGAGGGGCTGTGGCCGAGGGACTGATTTTTGTTTGAGAAGTTAACTCTGTATTATAAGAATACACAGAGAGACAGTACCTGTGAATAACAATTTCATATATAATCTCTGGTTTTAATATTTTACTCTTTCTGAACGGTGGTCATAATTAGAAAACTTCTGTAATGTAGTTTGGGTTTTGTAAACCAATTGGTTGTAGAAAAAGGTATCCTACTGGGTGAGATGGAATCAGTTGTATGTGTGAGGATGCCGGATATATTGACCCAGCCTAAAGGGATGGTGACTATTTTCATGTTACCAAAAGTCTCAGTTCATTTTGAGAGCTCCATAGTTGAAGAATGAATTGGATTTGCATATCCCAAAAGTTCAGGAATTGATTTCCTAAATGGTGATATTCAGGGCATAATGGTCATGTCTGCCTGTTTTTATATGATCAGAGGTATTCCATGGAGGGTGAATTATTTAATCTTTGTGGAAACATGGAATTTTCGTGATGCATGAGGACTGTAATGGACACTTTTTTTTTTTACAAAGGAATGAAATTGTTCTGTCTTCTAAACCTATGATCTGTGGTTCCTTGAAGGCTGCTTGGAAAGGTAGATAATTAGCTACCCCACTGCCTAGAGATATAGCTTGGAGATTTTTAGAAGCCCTAGGCAAATGGTTTGGGATATTGTACAAAATTAGTTTCAGTTAGGCTCAAATTTATCTAATTTAATTTAATTATTTGGAAAAGAAGATCTTTGACTGGGAAAAGAAGGAAGGAGAAGACAGGGCAAAAAAATACATTGGCTTATGGA
This sequence comes from Neopelma chrysocephalum, assembly GCF_003984885.1. NCBI lineage: Eukaryota > Metazoa > Chordata > Aves > Passeriformes > Pipridae > Neopelma > Neopelma chrysocephalum. The sequence goes on along the minus strand of NW_020897695.1, from coordinate 16,988,985 downwards.
CTGCAACAATTAGATAGTGATGGATTTATAGCTGCTATTCACTTCTTAGATGTTCACCTTTAAGGCATCAGTAATGACTTTCTTTTATAAGACTCTATCAAAATTAATACCCTAGACCACAGGTGAAATAATTACTTAATGGAATTAAACTCTGTTGCTGAATACGGCTGTATCCTATTTTAGTGAACTGTGAACTCAGCTGGCAAATCTGCAACCTCCTGGGAAGTACCAGCTCATTCTGCACATTTTGCCTGAAGTTTGGGGGATGGAGAGGACAGTTATCTGAAGGGGAAACTTGACAGTTTTACCAGGCCTGCTTTCATATGTGCATGAACTCTGGTGGTCTGTTTTATGCCTGTGTGGTGTCTCCAGCAGCCTTTCATTCTCTGTCTTGGTTATGGATGCATCAAATTTCTTCTTAATCCAGGGAAGATGATCAGGAGATTATACGAACAGGTGGTGCACAGCTGATTGCTGGTGGCTAGCTGTTTCTGCCTTTTCAGTATGCAGGGTTCAGGGAGAAAGCAACAAGGAAAAGGAAATATATTGGAACTGCTCAGGCCTTAACAGCTTGGCCTGTGGTTTGGTGGCTGAACTGAGACCAGAGAAACTGTGAACGGGCAGTTGTATGGCCTGAGGTAGGTAGGAAGACTGACAAAGCAGGACTGTACAAACAGGGAACTTTTGCTGCATGGAGGATAATATGAGGTATACAGCACGTTGGAGTGGTGTGGATGGGTCAGTGGTGTCTATAAATGAAGGAAGCAGTGCAGATCACTGCTGAGATGATGGACAAGTGGGGTTATTACAGACAGACCTTTGATGATTCCATCAGAGCATGTAAGATTTATACCCACTCTTCATGAATTTCTGTAGCTTCAGTGAGTTCTTGTTCTGTTTCAACGTGCATGAAGGTTTTGTAGAACTATTTTAACAACTTCAACTGTGATTTGACCACTGTAAGAGCAACTTCCTTGAGTGGTCTTGAATACATATTTCTGCAAAAAGCTTCCTCAGACAAAACTAGCTTCATTTACTATGCTGAAGTTTTCAACTAGGATGTTTCCTTGTGAGCTCTTAATTTTCTGCTTCAGCAGTATTTTGTGGGCAACTTCAAGAATATAATTTGGAGTTTGATTAACTGCAATAAAAGCTTTTAAATTATAATTATTCCTTATACTTACCATTTAAAGAAATATGTTACTTCACAGGATGAATACAGTTTCAAAGAAACTCAAAAGCAGATTGAATTACTTTAGATAACCATTACAGCTTTAGAAACGTATACAGTACATTGTTACTGCCAGATACATTGAGAATATAGTATTGAAGATACAGGAAACATTTGTGATAATTTGTTATAGACTTCTGAACACAGGATTCTGTTGACCTGTAGTTAAATCACATTTGAAATGCAAACTTTAAATGCTGTTCTAGAATTCCCCCTGGAGCCTTATAGCTTGGTCAAAGAAACGTTGGAAGATATATTGTGGGACTGAGAATTGTGGTGTTTTGTTTTGGACAGATCAACATATGCTCAAACATTAATCCTAAAAGAATAAGGTTCTGCGCAACAACACATTTACGAGAAACTGTATTTTACAGCATTTAATAGCTTTTTTTCATCTTTAGAGTTTCACGTTGTTTCATTTATGTATAGCAGATGCTTGATGAGGACACTTTTTCTCAATTCTCTATCAATTGGACAAGTAGGCCAAATGAATCAACTGGAGAGAAGAGCCAGGGAAAAGCAGAAACCTGCTTAGAAGCTAGAGGACAAGTTAACATTCTGTTATCATAAAACAAAGCAAAAAGCCCAACACTGACACAAGAAGTTAGCCAATCTATTCTGGGATAGCAGAGCTATCTTTCCGTCCCAAACAATATTTGACAGTACAGGAAGACTGCTATCTCACCCATGCATACTGAATTTCTCTACACTTCTTTGGGATATATTCCAGAGGTAATGCAAAAATAGTAATTAAAAATACGAAAAAGAACCTTAAACTTTTTTTTGTCGCTAAACTTCTTGCTGGAGAAAAGCTTTATTATACATTGCTTATATTATTTTTAAATAGATACTTATTGCTCTTTGTTTACAATAAGGTGTTGAAACTTGAACCTATAACATTTTCTTTAGAAGAAATTAATTTTTCTATTTTACAGCATTTTATTATTACTGTAATGTTCATCAGGAATGGTTCAAGAATCCTTTCTGGGACCTCTAGCTCCTCAGAATTAATGCTGTTCTTAGCCGAAATCTACAGTGTTCAGCAGAAACTAAGAGTAGGTCAACCATTGGTGTTATCTTCCTTTGATTTTCATGAGAACATGAGGGACAAAATTTTTAAGCATGACTTCCTAAACATGAGGAAGAACTTCTTTACCGTGCTAGTGACCACTCACAGGAACAGATTGCCAAGGGATGTTGTGGAGTCTCCCTAATTGGAGACATTCAAGAACCATCTGGATGCAATTCTGTGCAATGTGCTCTAGGATGATCCTGCTCGAGCAGGAGGATTGGACCAGATGACCCATGGTGGACCCTTCCAACCTGACTGATCTTGTGATTCTGTGGCTTAGATTTCATACATACTGCTCTGACCTTATCTCTGATAATCTGACACGTTTGCCTCATGTAGCAGTATCTTGATGACAAGACATTTTGAAATCTGGGTATCTATTATGTAACTAGCCACTATCTTTTTAGGCTTCAAATATGAAAATGTTCATAAATTCTCCTTTCCAGTTTTTATTCATGTTTGCAGTGTGGTGTTAAAACTGGGAACCAGATGCAGACCTTAATGTGAAGCCCATACTTTTGGATCTATTTTTGGCCATCACTGGTAACTTACAATGTTCTAACTTTATAAAACCATCTTTTAATTGTTAAAGGATGAAAAAACAGTTTCAAACTAAAGACTCGATATTGCTTTTAAACTTACACCTGAAAGTGAATCCAGTATTTGGAAGACCTTAGTTGAAGGAAATGAAGAGAAACATATTTTTTTCCACAATACCATCATTTTTATGATTGATATAATCTCCAGTTTAAAATGACAAATAATAAATCCTCTTTCAAAAGAGAATGAAAATATTATTCTTGCAGGCAGGTATGTTTCAAAATACTTTGTTAGTTATGAACAGGCCTTAATATATGCTTAAACACTAAGAGAAATTTCTCGGTATTTTTGATAGCAACAATACCAGTAAAAATACAGACATGGAAACACATGCCATTTGGCTGAAAGGCAAGAAGAACCTAATGTTCTGTAAGCATCCAGAGGGAGAATATTTGGGTTTTTTCAAAACATGGAAAAACACTGGTTAAAGGCATATGAGATGCTAGATAGCAACAAATGGTCCTTTGCAAGCCAGCACTCTTTGCCTTGCAAAAAGCAAAGGAAAATCTTCTCTAGTTAATTTACACTGACTTTAATAAATATCAAGTGTTCTTGTCCTTCAAGGCACATATTGACTTGCTAACCTTCTTCTAATCTGTCTTAATCTCTGTCAATATTTACCTCTTCATGCAATAAATACTGAGAAGTCAATAGAACCCAACTTCATCTCTATTGTTGAACTTTTGCCATTTCTTTGCCCATTTCAGTGAAAATCATATAGATCTTGAGAAGAAAAATTAAAGTTGTTATGTAACTGCTGTTATGCATTTTATAGTAATAAACTTGCTGAACTGTTTAGACCTCTGGCTGTAAGTAAAACTCTCCCACTTCTTCTACAGAGCTTAAAAAATATTAGATATTTTGGACCTTTTATAGGTATTTCTTATCAGACTGAGTGTAGTATTGCTATACTGCTAATCAGCAGAATTCTTTATCAAATTAAGCATATTATACAACTTATAATAGGGTTCCTTAGGTGGTTGGTTTACAAGACAATCACAAAGTATCTTGTAAAAGCACGTACTTCTCTAAAAACTAAATGGTTACAAGCACATTTTTAACTGAAAATACTGATACTGATCTCTTAGGACACATCCTGCTATGCTCATCTGTTTTGGAGCTCCTGAGCAAAAACTGTGGACAATGGAAGGGACCTGAGAAATGACTGCTTTTGTATGTCATTGACTTCATTATCCAGTTCTGCTGCTGACTGAGGTGACAAGAAGGGGACCTTTCATGAAGTCAAAATCCAGCCTAAGCCCCTTGATCACCATGCAGGTACTGAATCGAGCGGAGCTGAGCTGCAGTGTGGTGCTGAAGACAGTATTTCCTGCCTCTGTTCTGGCACTGAACACTCTAAGTCAGATCCCTCTAATGCCTGCTCCCCATGAAATCTGAATGTGTAGAGCTGCTACTGCTGCCTCTTGAGGGTTTAGAGGATGTGGGAGCTGCTGGGACATCTGCTGCCTTCATAGAGTTCAACTGAGTTGGTCTTCCCAGGTGAACAACTTCTCTGTCCTCATTGCATCTTTAAACTTAACTAAGCTTCCAAAGGTCTTGTGAAAATAGTGAAGAGCAACAGTGTTGTTGCTCAAGGTGAAATGTTTACTCCTTGAAAAATGCTTGCTTGATTGCAAACACATTGTTTTTGAGCTACCTAATGACTCAGTTGGTGATTAAGGCTTCCCTGTACATGCTTTTTGCTCATCTGAATGTTAGCCTGCAAGCGCCACATGTCAAAGAGCAACCACTCAGATATAGTACGTGTACACAGAGAGGAAAGTCCAGTTAAAACACAGAAATGGAAGTGCTGGTATAACTCCATGCTGACTATGGGAAAGCAAAATGTGAGGGAAGGAAAAGAGTGGAAGCATACAAGAATGACTACTGAGAAGAAAGGGGAACTTGAGTAGTCATCAGCACTCCCAGTTGTGATCTACATTCCATCTCAAATCCCTGACTCACTGTGTGGATGTCTGATATCATACTGTTGTAGTTCATTGTCAGAACTGAGTTACCCAGAGTGTGTGTCTTTGGTGCTGATTACGAAACTGCTGCAGACATGCATTAACAATATTGTAATGATTGTCATGGTATTTAATAGAGCTGGTTACATATTTTCCACCTGAATATTTTTTTCACTTCAGAAAATCAAAACATTTCCTGGTAAATTGTTTATTTCATTGAAAATTCTGGGCAGCAGACTGTTTGAACACCTTGGTTCCCTTTGCATGTCTTCATGGCATGAGACTCAAAAGGATAGATTAGCCACGAAAATTGTATAATGTCCTTTCTCCCCAGTTTGAACCAAGAGGGATTTCTAACTGCACAAATTTTATGTGACCAAGGAGTCAAGAGGAAAAACTGGGATTATCTACAAAAGTACAGAGCCACATGAGTTTGAGAATTACGTCTTGGGAGAGAACTGTGCTGAGATCCAGACCAAGTTTGGCCGTTTAAGTAGATCTGCTAATTAGCACCATATCTGGACATAGCTGCATTCCTTGATACTCATTAGTAGGAAATTGTAAAATAAATTATAAAACCTAAAGGGCATTAAATGTCTCTTAGCTCAGATACTGAAAACAAGTATTGTAGTAGGAATAGGAACAGGCCATTACTGCTACTGCTTTCTCTTCCTTTGAAATTTCATGTCTTATTAGAAACCTTCCCAGTAGGATTATTGGGCTGGAATTATACATTAAAATGAAAACACAGTAGTTATTCTCTTGCCTGCAAAACAAAATGCTTAGCATAACAGTATACTGTTTAGAAAAGTCAATTATACCTCAAAATAGGAGGAGAAAAAAACATTAGCAATGTCTTTTGAGACTAAGCCTCTGCTGAAATGTGTTGCATAAAAGAGCAGTGATATATTTGGGGGCACACAATTATTTTGGTGTCTGCCTTTGTGAAGGTTTGGGACTGATTGAAACAAACCCCCTGTGAGAGTTGCAGTCCCATTATGTTTGTTACAGGTTGACTGGTGTAATGTTTTTTTCTGAGGTTATCAGCATGTTCCATCAAAAAACTAATATGTGCGTTATTGCTTTGCTAGGTTTTAAGCCCTTTTCTCATTATAGGTATTGATCTTGATTAAAAGCTGTTCTCCAAATGTTTGGTTCCATTGACACGAAGTGATTCTCATCATCTCTTCTACCAGAGGGAAGGTATCTTCATTCAGGTTAATTACTGGTGCCTGATGTTAAATGCAAACATCAGACCACTGCTCGAGGTGAAAATTCAAAACTGGGAAAAAAACCCTCAAAACTGAAAGCCAACTGTTAAAATATCCTTATCTTCTGTATTTACCAGAACAATGTGCTTTCCTTTGGCATTGCAATATACCAAAGAAAGTGTCATGACTACTGTTTTGAAGACAGAAAATGTTTGGTTCATTGTCAGTGCATATATATTGTTCCATTTTTGGTTTTTTGTTGTTTTTTTTTTTACCAGAACCAGGGGAGAGGGAAGACAGTAATAGTCAGAAGTGGATATAGAAATACACAACAATAAAAACATAATAACCTAGTGCCAAAAGGAGGAGTGATGTACGGTCATGTTGAATTTAGACAAAACCAGAAACTCTGCTATTGTAATCTGAAATGTGTGGGTGGATCCTTGTGTCAATGATTTTGATAATTTTCACAGGCATAAACTTCAGTCAGAGTTTGCAGGAAGATTTAGCCTTTTCTAATAGATAACTTGTTCAAAAATACTTTGAGATGCATGCACATACAAACATATTCTCTATCCAAAGCTTTATTTATGGTGATGCTTTGTCTATTGTAACTTTGTTGTGATAAAAGGAAACGGGTACCTAGATTTAAGATATCCTGAGGTCTATCTACCTACGTACTATGTCCATACCTGCGTACTACATCCCACAGTTTTCCAGGCAAGGTTCAAAAAAAGCCTGCATACCAGATGGACAGGAGACAGCTTTTTAAGGCTAGCAATGATATGTGATTCAAAAATTTCCAGAATTGTTTTGTTTAAAGTGTCATAACATTTAGTAAACTGTTCAAATGGCAAGTGATCCTCACTTAACATTTTGGCTTTATTCCTTGTCTGAAATGTTTTTGACTCTGTTTCTAGCTTTTAGATCTTTCTATATACTTACTTTTCTGCTGTATTGAGATCCTTCCACTATAGGTTTCTTGCAGGTAGTTAGAAGTCATCATTAAGTTATTCTTCTCAGTTAAATAGATTTTTGTTTTTTTTTTTTTAGCAGATAAAATATTTTTAAATAATTTTCCTTACTCTTACCTGAATTTTACCACAGTGTTTTACTAGATCCAAAGTAAAACCTGGAATCCTTTGTGACAAAAATTAATGCTTCATGAACTCAGTTTCAAAAGAAGCCTAAATGAAATGTTTTGGTTTGGTTGCCTGTTTGGAGGATGCTCTTGTCAGTATTTCCTCTCAGCAGACAAAATCCAGGAAAAAAAAATAGAGGCACAGTCATCATGGAGGCTAAATGCCTGGGCTGTCTGTGCCCTGTTGATGTTGACTGCGTATCTGCCCTCAAACCAGCCATAGGCCCATGGCTACCTGCTTGCAAACCACTTGTCTGATTGAAATTGGTCTAAACTTCCCCAAGAGGTGGACAAGAATCCATCACTTCAATTTTCCTGATGAAATTTTTTTCTTTTATTAATTCCAACATGTTATGATAAATAGATTTTTCTATTTGAGAGGTCGGAGGGGTGTGGAGAAAATGACTCCAGCAGGGATTCTAAAGAAGATTTATTGAAAAGAGCATCTCTCTTTTCAGGAGTGTATCTCTCTTTTCTTTGTGCTGTGCCTATGAGAACATGAGTTTAAGCCTTATTAATACAGCACCAGAAAAAGCTTTAGTCCCAGAGATTGCCATGAGAGAACTCCTCTTCTGTCTTCTCACAGACTCAAGCTTTGCTCCAACCGAGCAGCACCTTGTCCCAGCAGAGCTATCATTTGTTGCCCTTTGGAGGAACTGTTCATCATGTAGCCACTTGCCAACAAGTGTGATGGCCTTCAGGCCTTTCAGAAACATGTCTTGGGTCCCTTAAAGCAAAGCAAGAACTCCCAAAATCCTTTGCTGATTACTGTGTCTTGTGATCATGAAGGTCCTTGGGGCACAGGTTATTTCTTACTGTGCCAGGTGTCCAACTCCTCACCTGGCTATGATATTTGGGATAGAAATCTGTGTAAAAAACTAGAAGAATATTCCATTTTAACATGAAGGACTTATTTCAATCTAGCTTATACCTGTTCTTTAAAATACAATAAAACCCTCCATGTTGTAGATGCACAATTTCACCCGTCTTCCATCGTTTAACCTTTGTCTGAGAAGCAGAAATTCTACAGCATTCATCTCAAACATACATAAACTTATTTTCCTTACTTCATCAAAAATTTACCTAGAAGTAAGATAAACAAATATTGTCTTTAACTAAAATAGCTTTTTTTTTTACTGATATTCCAAATCATTATAAACTGTCATCCTTAATTTGCTTTGTTCAAGTGTAAATGGAGTATTATCTGTAGTAATAAGGTTGGGAGATAATAAAGTCACTCCTATTCTTTAGGGATTTTTGTTTCTTTTTAAAAAGTCTCATATGTTAATGAAGCAGATGGTCACTTTTAAGAGCCAAAATAATTTATATGTATTTTAATGACATGAAATATTTTTAGGCTTGGTTAAGTTGGAAACTAAGTAGTATTATGCTTGTGTGCTTGTTTTGAGTGGGGTAGAATTGTCTTCACAGTGGCTGGTATGGGGCTATGTTTTGGATTTGTGCTGAATGTAACATTGATAATATGGTGAAATTTGTAATGCTGAGCAGTGCTTACACAGAGTCAAGGTCTTTTCTGGTTTTTGTACTACCGTGATGGCAAGATACTTGGGGATGCATGGGAAGTTGGAAGAGACACAGGTGGGACAGGTGACCCCAACTGACCAGAGGGATATTCCAGACCATACGACATCATGCTCAGTAGATAAAGTGCAGGGAAGAAGGAGGACGAGGGGGGATGTTTGGGGTGATGGTGTTTGTCTCCCAAGTAACAGTTATGTGTGATGGGGCCCTGCTTTCCTGGAGATGGCTGAATACCTGCCTGCCCATGGGAAGCAGTGAATGAATTCCTTGTTTTGCTTTGCTTGTGTGTGTGTTTTTTGCTTTCCCTATTAAACTGTCTTTATCTCAATTCACGAGTTTTCAAGCTTTTGCCCTTCTGATTCTCTCTCTGATCCCACTGGTGGGGGAGTCAGTGAGTGGCTGTGTAGTTGCTGGCTGGGGTGAAATCAAGACAGCTTGGAACAAAAAATAATAATACAAAAATGCACTTAAAATCTTCTGTTTTGAAAAAGTTTCACAGATACTTTCTATTTCTACCATCTTGAATTCTCCTAGAGATAAACTTAAAAGACTCAGTAAACTTTTAGGGACACACCTTCTTCTTCAATCTCACTTGTCATTTATCTTGTCATTTGAAGTGTTACATGATAAATGACCTCGTGAAGATGCAGTATTTGATACTGTGCACCTCTCTCTTTTTATACCTTTAATAAAATTTGAGATTTTGCTAGAAATTTTTTTTTTTAGTGACTTTCCTGATGTGTTTGGATTTCAAATAATGTTTTAATTTTGTTTAGTTCTGTGTGACATTATTCTAGTTCTTGTGAGTGACATTTAAATGATTGGCCTTAGGTAAGGAATATAATTTTATTCAAAGAAATAATCTCAGAGAAAGTTTCTCTCTGCACTAGAGGTGAAAAAAAAAGCAACAAACAAAACAACAAACTGCACAAGAATGATGGAACCTTTGGCTTTTTTATATCTAGTTTCCACTGTGGAGCTTCAGAGGAATAGAGAAGTGATCAGTTGTCAGTCATTACACCAGTGACACTGTTTCTAATTTGATTTAACTTCAGATTAATTGAAACAGGCAGTATTGATTGCCACTAAAAAAACTGGAAGGTATTTCATATGACAGAAATCAAATGAGATGGTTTGGAAGATGAGTCCAGCTCTTATAGAGACATGCTTATTTTCTGTTTAGTATTTGTCCTTGAAGGAAAGAACCCTATTTGCATTTGTAAAGAGATGCTTGTTCATAGTTGAATGTGTAATGCATGATCCCATCTACTGCAATTTATGAGGGCTTTCTAGTCCTTGGTGTTCTTGGATGCCGTCTTGAAAGATCATATATTTGGGCTATCGGGTTTTGGATATCTCAGAACTTCTCTTTTACCTATAGAAACCTCTATCTTTCTACTTTTGCTGGAATCAATAATCACCTCATATTTTGTCAGTTGCTGCCTGCCAGAAATTTCAGAGTCAGAAATAATCAAGAGCTTATTTCTGGATCTTAACAAATCGGGCAACAAAGCCTACAGCATTAGTGCGGGTCAATGAATTGCTCTTGAAAAAATGGGAGCATCATCTAACAACATATTTAATTTTATGTAGTTCAATGAATAGTTGTTTTATTCCTAGACCAACCCTGAACTGCACATATGGCACCCAGGCAGTTCACTGATGCTTTTATCAGATTCATCCTACATGATGCTTTTCACTAGTTTTGTTTAGTGTTTGAGTCCAAATTAATAAGAAAAGCCTGAACTGGGTTTCACTCACTTCTTGGAAATAAGGTCAAAGCGTGCACAGAAGCAGGAAATTGAGCCACAGGATTTTAATCAAAAACTTTACCTACAAAGTTAATCCCTGCTAGGAAAATTAAAGTGGGAAGGAAGAAATAACAACACATACCAGGGCAGTAACACTGCTTTATTCCCAAAACACTGCTCAGGTGCTTGAGAAGAGGCCTTGTAAACCTATGCACAATTCCAAGTGGTAACTCCTACTGGAATGAGGGACCCTGCCACATGTGCACTCGTAATCTTTTAGCTTCCTTCTTCCACCAGTTTTTCACCAAGTTCTGCTTCTGGTTGCTCCAGTCCTGTGGGAGTGGAAGACTGGCTCAAAATCCCATATTAATTTCTGAGAAGATATTTAATATTTAACTTCATATGCTGCAGTCTACAAGCAGTCTAAGCACTTAGTTTCAGTTAAGTTACCAACAGGGATGGGGTTTTCCTGGATGCAAGGTTGGCCTAAAGCATCATAATGTCCAAGTAGAAGGAGCTTTTGTGCCAAATGAAAAATAAATCAATATGAATTGATACATAGGTTTCTGTAGCTGTGCCAAACTGTCAGTCGTGCTGGAAAAAGTTATCCTGGGTTTTGGAACGATCCTGACAGTTTGCCAAACATTTGTCCCCTGAAGAATAAGTTTGCATTTCAGGTAACGTGCTTAGTGGTGCTTGATAAAGAGGTGTATTTCCACTTCCATTTTGTTCAAATTGTTATGTTCATCTTCTGGGTGGATTTTTTTTTTTTTTTAGAAGTCATCACAATTGGTATACAGTTATGTTCAACAATGGCTGGCCTACATAGATGGCCATGTAACTTTCGATTGTACAACAGAGTTTAATTGAAGTCTTTGTCAAGTTTCAGGGTTTACCAGCCCCCTACGTTGAGGACTGTGTCATTATTGTTTTCTAGCTGGCTGCAACATGACAACATCACTAAAACTCTGGAAGGGTGTTTTTTTTGAAAATAAGTGTTATTAATTTTTTAAAGGCAGACTAAATTCTAAACACTCAGAATCTCTTCTGTAATCTATGGTCTAGTAGTAAGTGGCTCAAAACTTTGCTTTTCCAACTATTATTCTTGACTTTCAAAGTAGAACACTCTTCTATATAATTTCTTTTTTTTTGTTTAGGTATAGTAATGGTCAAGCTGAATAATTTAAGAAAATATTCAACCAAAGTTGCAGTCACATGCTCTTAACCCATCCGCATTTCAAGGTAAAATAAGTGTGCATGTCTTCCCACCAAGGTGTTGACAGATAAGCTGTAGCAGTTGAAGTTACTTCTCCCAGGTGTCCATCCTTCCCACGAGGAGAGTCAGAGACAGTATATGTCTGTGAGCCTGAGGCTGTTCAGCACTGTGTCTGGCAGCCTAGCTCCAACCCCTCAGAAGTGTAAAGCAAGCCGTCAGATTTTGCACTCAAGTGGGAGAATTGAGAATACATTCCCTCGTGCTATGCAGGGTGATAGCCTTTCCCTACAGTGATAGTTAACTGCTCTAGTACCCTTCACTGCCATAGACAAGTATGGATCAGAGATCTAAATGTTTTTCATGTATTTGAAGCTCCACCTGTCTTGAGAGTGTGCTCTGCCTGGACTTGGATCAAGGTCTTTGAGATCTACTCTGAGGTGATATCATTTCATTCATGGCTGTGTTCATGGACACTTATACAATATTAAACTGAATATTTAATCCCATATATTAATGCAGAATGAAAGTTCCATAAGTGAATAGAAGTCAAGAGAGAAAGATAACTATCTTATTATAATATCAATTCCCATACTTCTATAATTTCTCTAGATTACTGGGAAAAAAACTGTTGAATGTAGGAATGCACAAGATGTGACAAATATTAAATGTATTAATGTAATACAGTGAGTTAATGAGGCCTTATTTTTCATTTACTTATTTATGTGTACCTAAAACTTTCTGCCTTTAAGGGTGACTTCAAGGTTTTTTTGCTTTTCTAAATTTGTTCTTTGGATAGATGATTTAAGAACCTACCTTCTTATGTTTACTGAAATGTGGATGTTTTCTGCTTGACAAATCAGGCTTGAATACAGAGGTAGTACTTCTAGCAGGCAAATTGCTTTCTGAGGGAAGCAAACATTCTTGAGAACACCAAAACTGGAACTTTAAAACAAGAAATAAAAGAAAGCCCAAACCCCACCTGCTGCTTCTCAAACAAGACATAAACTCCCTTCCTTTCTCCTTCCCAAAGAATCTTTCATCTTTAGTACCTGTTACTTTACTGTTAACAAGCTGTCAATTATCAGGAGCTTTCTCTCCCCTTCCTCTCACCAGTATATTTGGAAAACTGATCAAGATACTGTATTGAAAGGATTGAAAAGAATTCCAGTATAGAAACTAGATTAACTGCATTTTTCTTTGCTGAAGCTGTACATCTGCATCCTTTCCAGAGCTAGCTAGGTTGCTGCTACTTTGAAAGACTTTTGCTGCAACCCCCTCTCCTTGCTTTTCAAACTGTGTGTTGATTGTGACTCATGTCACAGCTCTTGTTTGAGAGGTCTGTTTTGGTGATTACATGAGAGTTATAGTCTGGTGCTCCTAATCCATTTAAATTACTTATAAATGGCTTGCCTATTTTATCTCTTGCTTCTACTCTTGTGTGGTACCTTCTTACTCATATGTCAAGGTGAGCTTGACATTTTCTTATGTGTCAAGAATGGGCTCACATAATCCCAAAAAGTATGATGAGAATATGGGAATTTAGTAACTGCTGCAACTTCATTATAGGATGTATATGGATTTCTATTAGGCAGAGAGCTGAACTACCAAGCTGAAAATTTTTTCTTAATTCTCTTCATCTGCGTAATCATGCAATTGTGTTAGATCCAGAGGACACCTAATGACAGGAACTACAGGGCTGTCTTGATCTTCACAATGGGACCTTCAACAGTGAATCTCTTGTCAAATATTATTTTCTGGTCCCTACAGTGTCTATACTTGTAGTTGAACTGCACAATATTTTTTGTGTTCTCCTAGGCTTTAAGCCTTTTTAAGATGAAGCTGTCCTTTTTTCTCTGTGCTTGCTGTGTATGAAATTGTAGGAGTGGTAAAACAGTATAGCTGAGATGATGCAGTAGGTTGAAGCCACTGAAGTGGGGCAGACTGTTCCTTTTTAAATCCTTTTCCACCCTTTCCCTCCCTTGGGCCCTGCTTGGGCCTGTTGTGGTCTTGTGTGGTCTGTGCAACAGATCTAGCTTATTTATGACTTTACCATAAATTAATTGAACACACTAAGTCAGAAGAAAAATGGTAATTGCATTTGTTGGGTTAGTTTCCTGCTGGATTAATGAGGTAAATTCTTTTACTATACTGTTATAAAAGCAGTAGAGTTGTGAATAATTGTTCAATAGGAGAAGTAGTAGAGGCATACTCCTTCCAAATTTCTTTCATCTCTGTATGTGTAAATAACATAGATAATGGCATCTTAACAACAATGTCATGGTCTAACCGCAGCTGACAACTTAGCCCTACACAGCTGCTTGCTCATTTTCCCTGGTGGGATGGGGGAGAGAATTGAAAGGGTAAAAGTGAGAAAACTCGTGGGTTGAGATAAAGGTAGCTCAATAGGTAAAGAAAAACCTATGTGTGCAGGCAAAACAAGGAATTAATTCACCACTTCCCGTGTAGGGGCAGGGCTTCAGCCATCCTCAGGAAAGCAGGGCAGTGACCTGGGAAGTAAAACACCATCACCCCAAATGTGTCCCCCTTTCCTTCATGCCTCCCCAGCTTTATATGCTGAGCATGATGCCAGTTGGGGTCAGCTGTCCTGGCAGTGTCCCCTCTCAACTACTTGTGTAGTCCTGGCCTACTTATTGGCCGGGCACTGTGAAAAGCAGAAAAGGCCTTGACTCTGTGTAAGCAGCACTGCTCAGCAGTAACAAAACCATTTGTCTGTTATCAGCACTGATTCCAGCACAAAAGCAATGCAAAATTTAGCCCTGTACTAACTGCTATGGAGAAAATTACCTCTATCCTGGCCAAAACCAGCATAAATACTAAGGTGCTCTCTTTTTGATGTTGTTGGTTTTTGGTTTTGTGTTGTTTCCCCCCACCCATCCCCCCGGTTGTTACCATCTAATCGGAGATGGGGTTTGAGTTTTCCCTTTATGAGCTACCTGCCTTACCTCAGATAATTGCTTGTGCTGGTTATTAGCTGACTAATAGCTGACCGTAACATTGATTTTAATAGTTCATTATACCCTGCGTGGACCCTGGGAGACTAAAAAGTCTATGATATTTGAACATAAAGAAGAAAAATATAAGTCAATTTAATTGTATCGGATGAAAACTGCAAAGTATAGAACAAAATCAATCTTTGCAGCATTAGGTAGTTGTTGTTTTCTTAATGTAGCTTAAATTTATCTTTCATATAGTTTTCTGTATTAAGATTAAAATTTTATTTTGAAAATGCTTGAATTCTTTTGATAACTTTGCTTTGATACCTTTGTTTTGAACTGATACTAAGGAAGAAGATCAGAGTTCTCTGAAGGGAAATTTAAAGCATTCTAAATGTGTCTGAGTCAGCAGAACTTTTTGGTTTCCCATTTGCTTTTTTCCTGTGTTATAATGTAAAAGTTGATTCCAAAGGAAAATAGAAACACAATTCTGCAACTTTTAAAACAATGTATTAAATTCATACATGGTTCTAACTGATTATCTCAGTCCTCTGATCTCTGGGACAGGCATATTTTCTCCATTTCTAGTGTCATTTGAGGCAACAGGAGATGCTTGAGAATTATCAGGACTTGGCTCATCTCAACTAGAAAGGAGCTTGGAGTTGGTAAGCAGCAATATGACTCCATGTGTTAATGCAACTGCTCTCAGGAACAGATGCAGCCTCTGCAGGAATGGGCAGACTGACTAGCCCTAATCACATCAGCTGGCATAGGAATGGGATGCCTGTCTCTCTTACCTTCCTCCTGCACCAAGTGCTGGCCAGCAATATCCCTGGGACCTGGGGATAAATCTGCACTTGTTTAACAGTATTGTCAATTCCATCCAAATTTAGGAACTGTTGCGGCACATTGGAACTTAATATCCCTGCTCCAAGCTGATTCAGGTAGATTATATTTGACTTTGTTAACTAGTAAAAAAATATATAGCTTTTTTCTTCTTTTGAATGTTTTGTTACTTAAAAATAAATAAATAACATTCACATCTTGATGCTGCCCTGATTTTTATTGACAAGTATACTTGTTAATGTGTACACTTTAAAGAACTTTCCTTGTTTAAGGGCTAAAAGGTTAATAACTGAACCCAGATTGTCTCCAGTGAATCAAGCTCAATTTTCTTGAGCCTATTGAAAGCAATCTGCTCCAAAGAAGCTAATTAGTGAGAAGAATACTGAATGTCTGGGTAACACTGTCTGTGTGTTGTCATATATATAATGCACTTCCCTCCTTTCTACAATCTTGTGAAATTATGTAGTTTTGTCTAGCTCACTTTCCTTTTTTGGTGGCAGTGGTGGGGAAATCAAAATGCATCCCCCTCCAACATGTCTAATTGGACCTGATGTGACACAACAGCAAGGATACTCTAATGCTAGTAGCTAAGTAACTTTGCTTATAAAAATGATCCTGTTGGATTCATCAGCTTTCTGTGGTTGAACTGATGGCTATTGGCTGGCTTAGATGATGCAAAGTATGAGAAAACCATATTTATTTAATTAAGGATACTCGAGGCTTGTAATGTTAAGCAAGTAAGCATGCTTTCTTTCTGTGTTTTTATTTATATTTAAGGTCACATTTGTCTTTGGTGGATTGTTTATTTTGAACTTGAGAGTTGTAATCCAGGAGTGTTTGTTCCATGCAGGAAGGAAATGTTTCCTCATTATATAGAAGATGACAACATCACCTTAGACCCTGATGTAGATGACCTTGAACCTAGAAACAGTTTAATCAAAAGATCTGATTTCTAGACTTTTCTGTGTTATGTGGGTTGTGGATTTGTAGGCTCAAGTTTTGACAGCAGTTTCAAAATTATTTGCTTAAGTACTGAAAACCTTATTTTGTGGGAACTATGATAGAACATATTACAATTTTGAACTTGCTTGATATCACTTAGGCAATGGGTCTGGTGAATGTGGTGGATCAGACCTAATGGGGAGTTCCTTTGAATCTGAGTCCTTTAAGGACTCCATTCAAGTCTTGCTTCTGAGAAAGCTTTTATATTGGAACATCAATCACCCACTCCTCATACTGTTGGCCTGAGACCTAAAAGATGTCTATTTTTGTGAAGAATATTAGGGATATTGGCAATAATTGTCTGTCAGGTAGAAAATTCCTAGATATTATGGAAATGGGTGGGTGGCACAACCCCCTAAAGTTAAGGAAGTGGCTTTCTTTCAACAGCTACTTGATTGTTTCAGAAGCTTTCCCTAATCTTCTTTGCCTTTCTTAGAGTTATGTTTTAAGATAATCAAATTCCTCTTTTAAGCTCCAAAATGTTACAGCTAAAAATAGAACCTGAGAAACAGGGTTTTATTGTTTGTTTGTTTCCTTAGGAAAAAAAAAAAAGGGGGCTGCACAAAATATCAAGGGAGTGAAGGAAGAAATAGTTCCAACATTTTGATCTGCCTTATCTTTGTATGAGGTGGTTAACGTGAAAATCAGAGTAATTAATCAATGTGAACTTTTCAGATTCATCCTAGTTAACATGCACCTGTGCCAAGCAACATTGTGCTGATTCTGGGCAAAAAATAATGCAGCATGTTCATTAACTACCTCTGGTTTTTGTGCCTCGTTTGCAGAGCAGGGGCCAGGGAGAGGTGGGATTTTGGTTCATACTAAGCCAGTTGTACAAATCAAGTAGAAACTTTGACTAAAGATCTAAGCTCTATGCTTTTATTCCTTTGCTGCTTAAACCTTTAACATCAATAGAGGCTGTACCTGAGCACTGATGGTGGTTTACCCAGTCCTAAATACTACACTGTTTCTGCAAATGTGTTTTTAAGCAAGTTGAGTAGGTGGAACACATTTATTGGCATATAGTTTCGGAGTCTATGTTCTTTTAGTATATTGGAGATGAGTCTGGCTGCATAAGTGGTTATTGGAAGGAGGGGAGGTCTTGAAAGATGTAGGCATGTGTGAGGCTGATGTCTTCCTTCTTGGCTGTAAAGTGCCTGAGAATTTCTTCTGCCCAGTGGTTATTAGCATCTGCTGATCAGTCTCATTTGTGTTTGCTGGGCTTGCATCTCAGCTTTCTTTGCTGACTGGTGTATACAGCTGTTGGATTTATTTATGTATCAGCCTTGTCTAAGCAAATGTGGTTATACAAAGTTTATTTTGTCAGTACTAATTTTTTTGACAAAATTTTGCCTGTGTTAATAATGACTTTGAGGAAAAAAAATAAATTGAATTTGAAACTTCCCAAATAAAAATTGATGAACTTCTGAAACACTAATTTTTAAATTTTTTGTAAATATATTGTCTTCTCTGCTGCTATAGGTATGGGAACATTATTTTACATGCTTTTGTGTCAAACAATTTAATAGAAAACGTAAATTGAGATTCTCCGAATAGTACTAATTACAAATTGGCCCAGAGGATGTTGAAAATAATGGGATATCCATATACTGGCATCAATAATAGTTACTACATCAATAATAGTTACAATACTTTGTAATATAATTATACAGTACCGCTTATTTGTTGTGAAATAATGAGAATCCCTGACAAATGTGGAAGAAATAATTGGAGGTTTTAAAAGTTCAGTACGGTTTTCTGTTAATAAGTGTTACTTCATGCATTCACAGGAATGAAAACTTTTTTTGTTTATTTTGAAATTTCACACAAAGCAGAAATTCAGAATTTCAGTCTGCTTTCATACTCTGATAGTTAAAACAACCTTTTATAGAACAGGACAGCTATTCATATTCTGTTTATTCTTGTGTTTGGATTATTAGACTGCTTGATAACACAACCAAGGATTTGAAGGACCTTTTATTCCCACAGTATATATAGCTACCAGCTAGCACTGAAATTCTCTGACTGTATTGGTAGGGTTTTCATTCAGTCTTTATTTTTTGCCATTAGAGTTTAGACTGACTCAGGTATCTATCCACAACTGTGTTTAAAAGAGAGATACTAGGGTGTGTCTACTTGATAGAATTCAGGAACTGCACCTGGATTATAATTAAATAATGAAATAAAGATAAGTATTTACTAAATCTTGCAGAGAATCAAGAAAAATGACAATCCATGCCTCCCACAGCTCCCCTGCTTTTTAGTTGTTCACCTTATAAGTTGTCTGTAGGGGGTGTGCAGTACCCACTTCTCCTAGCTTGTATGTTATGGTGGGTTTTTAACTTCAGGCATTTACAATGTCACCAGCTCTATAAGCCTGGTCAAGTAAAATATCTTGAATACTCAAAGTCTGTATGCAGGTTTGACTGTTACTAGTCAGCTGCAATGATACACACCACATCAAGTGAAAGGAATCATTCTGCAACTTTATCCCTAATCCTAAGCCCAAAGCCAAGTAGCCAAAGCTATCAAAGACCAGAATAACAACTGTAATAATTTCACATATGGATTGGTAATACCAGTTATTCATCTTGAATATTGAAAATTAACTGGAATGGCAATTTATGGTATTGCAGACCTTGTTTATGAAATTCTACTTGCCATTAAAATAAATAGGTGCTGAGAGGAATTGATGAATGTCAGAAAGCTCAGATGAATCTGGAACACGTTGTGATGATACAGTATCATCCAAACTATTTTACTAACCTTGTCACTCATCAACATGTCAGTCATGTTCACAATGTATACGCATTTCTGTTGGCACTCCTGTCACCCCTCTGCAGGTATTGAGGGTAAGAGATGGCTGTGTCACACAATTGTGTCAAACTGTGTCAACCTGAACTGCGTAAGGACATGATGCATGCAAAAAACCAAACTATTAAACTAACTTTGGGTTTCACCAGTTCCTAGTGTTCTTTGTTTGCCCCTGCAGCAGAGTTGGGAATAAACAGAACTGGCCCAAGACAAAGTGTTGTAGCTTGGGATACTGAACATGGAAGCTGAGAAAAATAAGGTCTTGATAAAGTAGTACAGGACTCCCAATACCAGTGTCTAGGAACTGTGGTGTGCTTCAGAACCCAGTGGGCTCTCTGGTAGAGTTTCTATCTCTTTACAGCTCTGAGAAAGTTTAAGGTCTTAAACTGTCTAGACCCCTCTCCTGTTGGACTAAACCAATCAATCATGTTCAGTCAATCATGCACTGATCTCAACTGCTTAGTCTGTAATAATAAATTAATTAAATTAATGCCTACTGTGTTTTGAGAGCTACTTCCTTTCCCTCTTCCCCTTCCCCTACAAGATATTTGCATTCCATTCTCTTGTGATGTCCTAGAATTTAGCCACTGGGAATCAAAGTAAATTAACATAAGGCAGAGGAATTGAGTGCTGCAGTTTTAGAAAGAGTATCATACCATAGGAACTCAAAAGCACTCAAATTACAGCTCTCAAAAATGCCTTGAGTTTTTTCATAGCTTATCTGAACTTGACCCTTTTAATGAGACAATATTCCAGCAGTACTTTTAGTTGGGTCATGTTTCTTGCCCAGTCTCTCCTGCTAGTCCTTCTTGCAAATCTTTACTTGTGGTGTTGACTGATTTTCCTAGTCAGAACAAAATGTTGCTCTTAAACACAGGCTGAATTACTACTTAAAATGAGAAACTCCAAAACTGCCACCATAGTTTTTTTTACACCAATGTCCCTTTCAGGTTCTTGTGCTACGTATTGCATGATGTGTGTCAGGGTTTGAGATGCAGTCAAAATTCCAGATTTGCAGCCTTGATGCCTGTCAGATTGACTGTTAAGCAGGTGTCTGAAAAATAGGGAGCTGCCTGGAGTGCTGTGTAGCAGCAAATCCTTAGAGCTAGCATTCAGTGCAAAGAGCAAAGTAGAACATATAATTTTATATAAATTCCACACTTTCTTCCCGCCCTGTGTAAAGGACACAGTACAGTCTCTTTTATGTTGCTTAGTGTTCCTCTGTAGGATGCCTGACAACAGCCCTCCGCATCTTTACTGCCCAGCAGCTTGTTATGTCTTCGAAGAAGCTATGTGTGTGTGTATCACTAGGCATCACTTTGTGAAATTGCTTTCAGAACTGTCATCTAAAAGCTGAGATTTTAAGTACTGCTTTTAACTGTTCTTATTTCACAGCTATAAATGCCTTCATGGAAACCAAAAGTGACTGTATTAAAAATAAATTTTCTTCTAAGGAAAGGGGAATTGAGATGCCATCTGTACTACTTCTGGCTCCCATTCAGCTCCTTCAAATGAATGCCAAATTAACAGCAGCACTTCTTCCTCCCTGCTTCCTTCTCATCCCATAGTTCTCTTTTTGAGGTTCATCCAGATTCCTTGAGAAAGTAGGGAGTATCACCTCTGCAAAAACTTTCGTGGGAATTTTTAATTTATTTTGTGTTTATTCACAGTGGCTGTTACAGCCCTGCTGTTTCTTTCCTATGATCTGATTTCCCTTCCCTACAGGGAGGTCACTGCTTATCTGGGAAGGTTGGACTGAACATTGTGTCAGTTTCTACCATGATGCTGCTTTTGTAGTTACAGGTCTTGGGCACCATTGCCCAAGGTTCATTGGCATCCTTGACATTGGTCTCCATGTTTCTTTCATTTTCAGGATTTTCCCTCTTTGCCCCAGACCTCTCCCTGGGCCAGGATCTTCACCGTTCTGGGCCCTCTTTGGTTTTCCAAGACCACACCTTCCTTTCAGGGTACCGTGTCTTGGCATGAGATTTTTTTTTTCTGGAAATCAAGCTCCCAGTCAGTGTAGTGTAAGTAGAGTATGTGCAGAAGCACAGTAGAGGATCAGCCTCTTCATTTATGGGTAGATTTAATGATTCTTTATTAGCAGCCCATACTGGTGGCATCCAGAAAGTATCAGGCTTCTGCTTGAGAGTTCAGGTGTTCGGTTTTGAGCATTCACCCACGCACTTACACACAGTTTTCTGTGGGCTGTTTACGTTCACAATTTCAGCTCATTTTTGCAATGATTGCAGCTGTCTAACTCTCTGTGCCCTCTTGGACGCGCTTCCATCCTTAGACTGGGCACCAAAAGGAACAGACCTTATTTTAAAGGTATATTTTTTCATGTTTAATAATTTTGATTATGTATGTGAGTTTGGCATAGAACAGAAGAAGTTTTTGAGGTGGAGATGGAGTTGCCCATGTAGCATGTATTTTTTCTGCTGAGGTAGGCTGTCTCTGCTTTGAAGAGGAAATTTAGTTACAGTGTGTTTGTTTCCCGATTCTAGTTATTGGAGCAGTGTGTTCCAAACTGCAGTTTGCAAGGCTGACACAAAGCTAGCTGCTAGTGCATAACATACAATCCTGACTAGCTCAAATTGCTGCCTGTACCTATTTTATAACAATAGCATTAGCTAAAACTCTTCTGAATACTTTAAAAATTCTCTGCTCTTCTCCCTTTTGAATAAAAACACTTTCCATTTTTTGCTAATTAATTTGGGGATAGGGTAGGTAAAATATTTTTATGTGACTGGGGAGGGCTGTTGATGCTTGTGCCACTGCTCAGGTGGGAGGCTATTTTTCCCCCTCTTTTTTTTTCATTTGGAAAAGGCTAAATTGCTCCCAAGGAGAGTGGAGTAAAGCTTTGAATTCTCATGTGGACTCTTATTTCGTAGCCAGATTCCTATGACAGAAAATGTGTTGCCCCAGCTCTCATGAAGCTTGGTCTGGGCTTTGTGATCAGCAGTGTCCCAAAGAAGCACAACTGTTTAGGAAATTTATAGATAGCAATTTGGTCTCCAGTGTAGCAGAGGCTCATCTGTTAATTGCTTTGAAGATTAAAGTCAAGACCTTGAACTGGCATCTGAAACTGACTTTAGAGATAAGCCCCAGCTGTGAACTTCCGTCATCTCCTTCCCAAAGCCTTTGGTATTTAGAGGATAATAGATAAGCAGGATATCGAGGACAGCATCTAACTGATATTAAAGATTTGTATTATTGAGACCTAAATTGTTATGAGGGCAAAGCTAGTTCTCTCTAGTTCTGTTATCCTGGGACCTCTCCAGAGAAGATGTCAGCAAAGAAAAAATGCGTACACGTTAGGCTGGGTAGCCACAATGAAGTGACAAGTCAGTCAAGTGTTGATAGCATCCATTACATAAATAACAGCCACTCCAGTTTGCTGATTGAATTGATATGAGGATTTTTTTATTTTAAATTATGAGTAATCTAAAGGAAAATTTTCTAACATTTTCTCTTTCTCTCTCTTGATACTGCACCACTCTGCTCACTCCCCTCAACCTCCCCATCCCCAACCCAATTTGGATTGAGTTGAAATCCTTTGCCTAATGAGGTGAAACATTTTATTCTGTGGTTGTTTAACTGTTTTGTCATGACCTCTTTTTTTCAAGGCAGCTTCATTTCAAAATGTTTGGGGTTTTTCCATGTTAAAAATGTTGAAGATAAATGCTTCTGGCAAGTTAAACAATTTGTTTAGAGATGTTTAGAAATAACTGCATTCCCTGGTAGTTTTAGTTCCATCACTCAAAATGTCATTCTTCATCAAGAGCAGCAACCATTAGTCAAGTATGATGCAAGCAAATAGAGATGTTTTCTCAGAGATACTCTACTGTCAGCATGTTAAAGGTTGTTTTGAATACAATGCTTGTTAAATGAGCCCCATGTATGGCATTTGTTTTTATGGTGTTCGAGAGCAGTGCTTAAGGAATAGTTGTTGCACTTGGCCAACTAAAAGGGCAAAGTTGCAGATGCTTCATGCACTGCAGAACTTGTGGTGTGTTACCACAAGACCTTTTGAGGAAGATAGTGATAGCAGATTTAATTAGGAGTGGATACATTTCAGAAGAAAAGAACATAAACCATTAAAGAGTGAGGGAGATGGAGGTGAGCGGTGGAGAATGAGCAAGTAATTGGTGAAATCTGAAACAGAAATGAATTAAGATGCTGCATGGCCAGTAGAGAGAGACTGAACAAATAATCATCAGTGAGCAATCTGATGAAAACATAAGAAATATGTTTTTAAAAAAACCCCAAACCAAATAATGAAAAAACAACCAGCCAAAAAAACCAACCAAACCAAAACCAAAAACCTCAAGTCTATTTTGGCTATTTCTACTTCTATCTGCTTCCTCCATAGATTTGTTTTCCTAGGATTGCCTTACTTAATTTTTCCTGTTAATGCTGGTGAGGTAGTCCAGTATGGGGTATGATTTGCCTGTGTCATGGGCTTGGGTGATAGAGCCTGTCCTCTTTGCACTGCCTGGCCTGCGACACGAAATAGTGGAGTTGTCCTTCATGAGGCTTCCCTACTTGATTTTATGTCAAGGGAGGTTGTAGATGGATGACTAATGTAACTAGCAGCATTGCCCATTTGGAGAAGTGCAGGAGCCCAAGGGAAAACACTTCAGACAGCCACAGGTCCTTCCAATCTGCAGCCAAGAGTGAGGGTATTAAGGAGGTGTGGAAATAGATATGGGTCCTCAGTTCTGTTTCAGGAGATTCTTAGGGCAGCTGGTGAGGGAAGAAAAGAGCATTTCCACCCTCTCATTTTATAGGAGGGAAAGGAATGGGGAGTAAGAAAAAGAAACGACTTGAGTTTCAGGGCTCTTGATCAGCTGCTGGGGAGCTTTCTGAATATGATGCTGGGAAAGATAAGTCTTCCCCATTTGCTCAATGAGCAAAACCCTCTGATCTTTCTCTCTCTTTTCCCTGTTCCCTGCCTCCTCATCCCCACTGTTTATTATGCTGTATAAAGTGGATATAGTTCTCTCTGCTACATCCTAGCCCTGCAGATGGTGCTCTATTTTGAGAATCAAGATGGTGAAAAGTGGATCCTATGATTTTGGTTCAATTTGCATGCCCTCTTAGCAGCTCAGTTGGGGTTCTCCAGCTCAGGGGGTTCTCCAAATCAGGAATGTGGCCTTCCTTTTTCTTTTTTTGTTAGTTGATTTGTGGGGGTGTAAATAAATTTTGTTTTTAATTTTTATTAGATATAAACATACTGATCCTGTAGGTAGTGGCTATCCTATGACATATGAACCAAGCACAAATGGAATTCTGTTTAACTTCAGGAAGCTGCAGATAACTTAATGGTTTGGTTTTTTTTCTTTGGAGCAAAGACTGGCTACCAAGTAGTTGTACAGATTGTTTGTGTGAAGAGGAATACAAGGCAACTTTATAGAGCATGGTATTGTTTCTTTGCTCAGTTTTTATCATAAGAGCATCTTAAAAGTTAAGCTTCGATAAACATTGCTCGCATGTAGCAGAGGTGTATCAGTGGTCTTTCACACAGGGATCTGTTATATATGTTAAAACTGTGCTTTCTGCAGAACCAATTGGCAATCTCTGATTTATTGACAAAAATAAGTCTCATCAGTAACAGGTTTATGTCCTGAACTAATGGCCCAATAAGAGAGACAGACTCAAGGACGTCTTAATTACTGCACTACTAGTGTTTATCTTAGTATTTATTTTAATACTAATTTATCTGGTTATTGAAAGGTAAAATGAGCTTTCTTTGCATGCATAAAGAAAATAATGTTTCTACCTGAGCCCTTGCACAAAATGTGCCTGAAAAATCATATCTGTTTTTATCTCCATGCGAAATTCTGAGACACTAAAGATCCTGAATTCTACAGGTCAAAATGGTACATAGCGTACTGTTACAATAATCTCCCCATAAGATCTCTAAAAGCAAAGCATCCTAGAGCAATTGCACATAATATGGTAGCCTCACTGCATTCCAGATAAACATGAATAAGGAAAATCTTTGTAGATGCTGTGACTAGCATTCTACAATGAATACATAGGTATCATTAGAAAATTTGTTATAGAATTCAGATGCTGAAGAAAATTTTCAAATATTTCAGAAAATTACAGCTTTAAGGAAACATAAGCAGCATAATGGGGTTTTTTGAGGGGTGGGATGGGTGTCTGAGCTAAATTTGGACCATATCAGTTTATGGATAGTCCTAATTCAAGTGATATTTTTACAGAATCACTTCCCTTTCATCTTTGAAAGTTGCAGCTTCAAGCTTTAGTACATGTTGTCTTCTCATGATTTCTTTAGTGCAGATGTAACTGTGAGAATGAGGAAAGTCTTACATTTTCTCTCAGGGGAAAAAACTTTGTGACTTCTTTTAATTAAAAGTGTTGTATTTCAAAAATTAAAATTGAATACAAGTTATTGATTGGGTAGATACTAAAAGGATTGACTGGACTCTGTTTTTCTGTCATTGATCATCCATTGATCTATGAGGTACAACAAATTCTTTCTAGTTTGAGCAAAACCATGATGACAGTTGAATTTTTCCCTGAGTACAGGCTGTGGTCTTCTAACCACATACTGAGGATTCTTTTTTGGGCCAGGTCTTGGCGTGTTTTTGGCACCTGCAGCTCTCACTGACCTACAAGAGATCAGTAGGTAATACAGTAGCCTGTGTATCAGCCTCTTGGAACAGAACACAGCTTAGCGAATATCCTTTGGAATCCCATTTGAAGGCAGCTGTTATTTAGAAGGCTTAAAATACTTGTTATAGATAGCTTATGACATTCCCATCCATCTTGTCTGCCATCAAAATAAATTAAGAACTGTAAACAAAGCAGGAGCATTCAAAGGTAATAACCCAATAATACTGTACTGATTTCTCTCTTCTGTTCCTTTCTGTCTTCAGGCTATAAAACTGAAATTTACTTAAAATTGCATACAACTTTAAAAACTAAAGAAATTTTAACAGAGGAAAAATATTTTTGTTTTGGTAACAACAATGGC
Organism: Neopelma chrysocephalum; assembly: GCF_003984885.1. Classification (NCBI taxonomy): domain Eukaryota; kingdom Metazoa; phylum Chordata; class Aves; order Passeriformes; family Pipridae; genus Neopelma; species Neopelma chrysocephalum. Next base: position 16,962,629 of record NW_020897695.1, on the reverse strand, counting down.
AATATATTTGTAGGGGAGAAATAATTTTATTCTTCACTGATTAGAGAGAACATCACGCTTATCCCAATCTGTATAAATTCTAGAGGTTAATTGTAGGTGTCAATGTTGCATTGATTCTGCCCTCCCCAATGATGCTTGAAACTGTGATTCTAATGCTTATCTACAATCTTGGGCCAGTTTCTGCCAAGAAAAATTTGTATAGATGCATTGATTATAGTAGTATCATCAGCAAAGAGTGTAGGCCATTATGAATGATATGGCTAGGACATGGATTATCTATTAACAACTTAACAACTATATCCTAAATAATAAATTATTCATTATTTAATCAAAACAAAGAAAAAGGATCATTCTGTCTCTACTTGCTAGAAATTTGCAATGGGACAGTCACCTAAGTCTACACCCAACTTTCTCATGTTGGTAACCAAATGTTTGGGTGCTCTCCAAACATTGTTGGAAGTTGTTTGATCTGAATTGTTGAACTGGAAGATATGAATCTTGAAACACTGTTTCTGTTTTTGAGTGTTGAGACTAAGCATTAAAATGAGAAGGTAAAAAAGTGAATATCAAAGGCAAGAGAAGTTTGATGCTCTCAGATATCAAATAAGCTGTTTCTGGGTTAGAATTTGAGTGAGCTTTTGTCTGAAGGAGCAGATCAGATCTATCAAAGAGTTGCTTTGTATCATTTCTGAGTTGGTGACAACATTAGGCTGTTTTGGAGGAGAGATGATGAGAATACTGATAACTGGTGGCTTGCTTAAAAATTAGACCATAGCAATTCATACTAGAAATTCTAGTGAACACTAAGAACTACCACCAGACGCTTAAAGTTTTACCTATTATCTGTTACCTTTTCCTATAATGTTGATCAACATTTAATGCTACTTCTTTAAGCAGTTGCTTTTGATAGCTCCTTAAGATATTTTAAAGTTTTGATTATCACTGATTTCAGGTGAAATTTTTTATTCTCTCTCTCCCCAGAAGTTAGACCTAGACTGTTTCACTCAGTAGTCAGAATGCCCTCTTTGAAAATCTACATTGTGCTATTTGCATAAAGGTGAAGAGTAGTTACAATGAACTGCCTTGTCAACATGTGTCCTAGTAGGTTCAGATTAATTTTTGAGAATGATTTTTAAATATAATTTGGGACCTTTTGTGAGAACAAGAAAAAGGCTCAAACTGAGTTTTCACAGATCAAATGATGCAGTGCTCTGGCTGCCTAACAAGGCAACCAGCTCTGGAGGTGACAAGTCCTCAAGAGATCAGCAGTGTGGTGACTGCAGTACTTAAACATAAGCAGCATGACATAACTTGAGTGTACAGTTGCAGCGGGAGAGGAAGAGTTTCTCTTTTATAAATAGCTTAGACTTTTCATGTCCCCATTCATTTGTTCAGTGCTTTGGGTGGGTTGATAAGCAAGGCTTTTCCTATGTTTCTTTCATTTTGGCTTAGAGAAAACTCCATGCCTTTGAAAGAACCTGAAAAGGAGCAACTAGGTGTCTGTGAGGAAAAGAGGCATTTTCAACAAAACTCTTTGGAGATACCAACTGATTAAAGGGTGATTTGACAGATGAGAAGGGGACATAACTGGAACACTTTTTTGCTGTGTGAATTGTCACAGTTCATCACGTGTAGCTGCCAAATTTCTCCTTAGTTTAATGACCCAGTCAAATTAAGTTCTTGCTCAATGTTCCACTCGGCTCTGGGTTAGAGATCCTTGACATTCAGAGCTGTGATTGTCATTTACCCCCTAAATTGTAGCTGGTGTGGCATGCTTTACTTTGCCCTTTTTGCGGTTGGCTTTAATTTCCTGAATAATAAAGTTCTTCCACGAATGGAGACGTATTAATAAATCAAAAAATTGTCACAATATATCTGACTTTCTTGAACTTACTAAAGGCATTAATAAAGATGAAGAAGACTAAATGCAAATATAAAACTGAGATTACTATTCTCTTGCAATGTTAAAAGAGTAATTTGATTTTCCCTTTCAGACCATGAGGGAAATGACCATGGAACTAACTGTCCAATAAATGCAGATGAGGAGGGGGGTGAAGGAAGAGATCACGGGAGTTGAGATTTGGTTGGTTTTTGGTTATTTTTTTTTGTTTGCTAGTGGGGTTAGTTTGATTTTTTTTCTTTGATAAACTTTTCGAACACAGCACTCAAAAGTATTTGGACTTTCTTTAGTTAGTTTTGTTATATATAATTTCATTTCCCCTTTCATGATGAAAAAGTGAGTCTTTCCATATTTACTTGCAATAAAGGCATACTATTTCCTGTCATCATCCTCTGTTTACAGGAGAGAACCTATGTGTGGCTTCTCAGCATGGCTTTGTTTACCATTGCTTGATCTTTCCAGTGTCTTCTTGGAGGTTCTGTGACGTTTTAGTAAGAGTACAGTTGATTTGTGCTCCCTACTTCTCCCTATCTTTATTTTTTTGTTTGTTTTCTGTATGTATTGTAATTCTTTCCCAGTGTCCAAGCATATCAGCTTAAATCTTATCAAGAGAAAGTAAATTTAGGCTACTTCTCCCTTTTGATGTCTACCTTAACATATGTTAAACATTCCCAGGTTTTTAATATCTTTGTTCTTTAAATCAAGCATATTTAATTTATTCCCTGTTAGGCACTTTACCCTAATTGCCTGGAAAATTTGAGCTGATGTACATTTGGTTTGTGGTTGCCCTTCCCGAATCTCATCATGAATTCTATTCTGAAAATGAGAAGCCCTCAATCTTATCTATATTTCCATGAGAAGATTTCCTGTAATTTCTCAAATTCTGGGAATAATTCAATTTGTGTTTTATTCCCAGTCTCCTGCACCATTAATTAAATTACCTGTGAGAATATTGTGTTTTGGTTCTTGGGGGGATGGGGAAGATGAAGTTGGAATATCTGAGCTGTTTGGTTTTGGCTTTGTCTTTTTTTCTCAAATAACCACAGTCTGGAATCTGTCTTAAAACACGTTTTCCAGAAAGCTCGTCAGTGTTTTTTAAGCCCCTGTAAAATGACTTGTGATTTAGATGATAATAGAGCATCCTACTCTTATCAGAGATTAGATATTTATTTTCTTATTCTTTTTGGTTTGGATGTAAACTTATGTTGCCTACTTTAGTTTTCAAATTTCTAGGGACAGGCACAGACTGCATTCTAACAGCCATGCAGTGCAATGAATGTTATCCATATATGTATGTCACTATATGACCATTTTGTCTGAATAGCAGCCTACTCTTATACGTTGTTTTCTTTTCTCATATTTTTTAACATGAAATAAAACCACCATTGGATTTTGTATCTGTTCATATTTGACCCGGATGAACTGCAAAGTTCTAGCTGTCATCCTGAGCTTGTAAATTCTTTCCTGCATGTATAAAATTAGAAATTTGGAAGAGAGAGTTCTTACATAGTGACAACCAGGAACAGAAATAATGAGTCAAAGTAATGAGCAGAATTTTCAGTTCTGAAAAGGTCTGGACACAGAGGTTCGTGCAGTATTTACCAAAAATGTCAGCCCTATATATTGAACAGATTCTTCTTTTCACCTGGCCAGTGGAGCCAACTGGACACAACAATCGGAGGACAGCAAGTAAGATGAAGTGTGGTTTTTTTCAGCCTTCCTCATCTCTTCCTCCCCTTCTGGAATCCTGAAAACTAGAGAAGAGGCCTACTAGAAAAGCGAAAGGCCACTCTGAAGAACTGTGAACTATGAAACATGTCCAGAGCTTCCTCTAGTTCTGTTTTATCTCCAAAATTTTCAATGCTGCTGTACCTCTGAGATTGCATTTGAAGATCCTTGCAAAAATGCTGCCATTTCCCAGCAAGCACAACAGTTTGTAGACTTCCCAGGATATGGGATTTGAAAGAGAGGTAAAATGTTGAATCCAAAATACTGCTCTTACTGGAGCTGGAAATGTTGCTAATACATCTTTCAAACCTTTTATTTTCTCTCACATAAGAAGAGTATTTCCTAAAAATGAATGACCAAGCTAACCTTGACACAGAACGTCTATTTAAAATTAATCTTTGGGATCTGATATAACTGTGTCCAGATGTTTCCTTCTTTTTCTAGTAGATATCTTTTTATACTGGTATATAACATTCAAATTGACTTATGTTGAGCTGGGGGAAATTTTGAGCACTAATTGAAACAGTCTGAAAGCAAAATTGGATATTTCTCTGAGAAATTCAAAGCAGAAAGAGTTGTTAAATTATTAAATGGGGAAAATATAAAACTCTTTTTCTCTCTCGGAAATCTTGCTCTAACCTGCATTTTTTTAATTTTGTAGATTGTTTTTTCTGTAACTTTGCTTTAACAAGGAAAAAAGTTTCATTTTTAACTGAAAATGCTTAAATACTAACAATGCTTCACTGGCTTACAAAACTGGAAACAAAATGCTGTTATAGAGGACTAATATTTTTACTTTATTTTTTGAGTGTGTGTGTGAAGAAATATTTTGGTTTGGGGTGTGCATGTTTCAAGAACTGACACTTACTGGCTGGCAGAATATCTGATGGCTGTAGATACAACTTTCAATTTATTATAAAAGTGATTTAAAATACAGGAATGGTGAACATAATTTGCAAATTGATCAGTGTTTCTTGTTTCTTTATGACTGTACAAAGACTCTGTGCAGTACATGATGCTTTTGAAATACAGTCCCTGTTTCCTGCCTATATGTCCACAGAGTTCACAATCAGAGCCTGCATCTGAGCCTTCTCTATAAATGTGTAGCATATCAGCTGAATCAGTTAAGAGCAGCCTACACTATTCTACCAAAGCCAGGTACACCTCAGTTGTGCTTACTGACCTCTTGAGCAACCTCTTCTTAGGCTATGAAAAATTTGATCTGTTTTAGGAATATACAGCCTTGGGAGGAGGGACGTGCTCCAAGAATGGAGATACTCTGGCTTTTGCAGCAGGTTATGCCAAGAAAAGGAAAGGCAGCTGTGTTAGCACTGGCTGCATGACGTGTAGATAGAGCATAAGTATTGTCATGGTGATCCTGCTGTCCCTTACACAGTGCTCTCATTAAGTGCAATGAGGCTCATCTAAAAGTCTTAATAATCTTTCAATATATTATTAAATCCTAATTATTTATGAACAATGCTAGTGTATGAGAGGTCAACATAGCATGCACATGATTTAATTAGTATATCACGTCCAGTTGTAATCACTTATATTGTTTTAATTAGAATGGTAATTGAGAATTGAGTATGTATGTTTTTTCTTGCAGGTGCAGTGCCTAAACCTATTTGTTGCTGCTGTAATTGCTCCTTGCCCTACATCTTCTACTATCCCCCATTTAATTATTTATTTATTTATTTATTTGTTATTAAATTAAGACTATTTGAAGAGGAAATACAGCTATTTCACAAAACTTGTTTTGGTCTTACTAGATCATGTAATAATGTAACTGAATGATCATCAGAGATGACTGAAAGATCAAGTCTTACCTATAATCTTCATTCCTTCTCTGTCATGTTGGAGCTTTGGTCCCAATTAACCCATGCAAAACCACTGCAAAAGCAAGGAGATGCCTTTAGTGTCTTTCAGTCACTTTGTATGATTTTTCTGACACTCAAAGCATCATGTCACCATGTACTCTAAATACTAGCTGTGATCTTGTCAACTGCATTAGCTGCAGTATCTTGGAGAGTTTTGCCATTCCTAAGTTGGCTTGAATGTTCTGAGAGAGAAACAGGAATGGAGAATAAAAATGCAATTTTTATTGGTCAAGTTGGCAAGTAGCTTCAGTCTGACTTAGAGTTTGCGTTTAACATTTGAGTGCATAAGAGCTAATAATAATTTCTGTTGCAGTGAAACATCTGTTAGTTAATCAGAACTTGAATTAATGGAGAACTGAAAGCAATTAGCTGAAGGTTACAAACTAATTAGTACAATAATATCATTAAACTAGCCCTTCCATAGCTAAAATTGCAGCTATATTCCATAATTTAAAAAACTTTATTTTGAGGGACCCCAAAATCTTGGTTTGGAGAATAAAATTAGTCAATGGAAAATGTTTCTGCAAAGTTTGAGAATTTGTATAGAATTGGTCTAGGAATATACTCCAAATTAAAATTAAATTTAAATTAAAACTAAACAAAGCCCTTTTCATTTTGGATTTTAATCTCTTTTGGTCTCACATAAGGTCAAAACTGGTTTGTTTTCATTCTTTGTACCACTCATATAGTGAAATCTCTTTGGAAACAAATGCAGCAGCTTTAATTGAAGAAGGTTCATTATAGCTGAAATAAGTTTGTTAATTTTGTTGTGAATAATGTGAAGATTAGCTTATTTCCTTGACTTCACAGGCTGTTACTGACGTGTTTCTTCTTTCATTCATGTAGAAGGATGTTTTGAAAATTTTTTGCTATTTGAGAATATCATGTGGCAACTGATTTCAAAAGGGGACAGTTTGTTTTGGTTTTTTGGAAGATGATCAGTATGTAGATACTGGTTGAAAATTCAGAAGCCTATTTGAGAGCTGAGGGATTTTGGCGGGTGGGTGGGAATGTGATGGGCTTGTTGACAAGCTTCTTCACAGTTATAAGGATCTTGCTCCTTCAATGGCTGTGCTACCTGGAAATAAACCGTTCTCTGATAGATTGAACTAAAAAAATCAAATTTCTTATGAATTTCTTTTTTTTTGGGTTGTGGTTGGAGTCTCTGTAGTCTAACAGAAAGTGAACTTGTAGCTTTCCAGCGGCTAGGTGACTCGTAATCTTCGTTGTGAGAATTCTCTAGTGGCAAACAAGTTGAGTTCACTCTTCAGTCTTCCCTTGGGCAAGGGCAGTAATAATGCCTCTCATTTATCTGCTTGCTTGTTTTTGAAAAGTGTGAAGAAACTCAATATCTTTGAGACAGTTACTGCTTTATTAAAAATTAAGGGATCCCACAGTCAGTGACAAAGGGAGGGAAGAGGCTGTGTATAGTACATGTGTCACTTGATTGAATAAGCATGGTTTCCTTAAAAGCACACTAAAAGCCTCAGTGTTACGTTGCCAATAAGATAATACAGCTCTTCCTTGAACTGCTGTATTAGCATCCTGTATTATTAGATTCATTGCTCTTGAGTTCAGTGCAGGAGGATGCATGTGGTTTAGTAAGGAATAAGCTCATCTTCTCCTAACAGAAGTTGCAAGGTCCCAGTAAAAGTCTACTTTTGGTTTTGTGTATTTGAAATAGATAAAGCATGTTTTTAATGAATAAAACATTTAATAATGATTTACAAGAGTTTTGAAATAGGAATATGCAGTGTTGTCTTTCAGCAGGTTTTGCTGTACATGTTGATTGATTTCTTTTTTTCGTTTTCTTTCAGGTTTTTTTATTGCTATTTGTGGGATTTTTGTTTTGTTTTTAATTTTCCTTTTTTTTGAGAGACCTCTAAGAATACTTTCACATTATTAAGGAAACACATGTACGAAAATGGACAACTCTACTTCATGCACAATGTTATATATATTTCTTTGTCATCAAATTTCATTCCTTTATCTGTCTTGCTCCCAAACCAGTGGCCATACGTGGCAGGCTTGTGCTAAGTGTAAATCTCTCATTGGTCACTTTGCAAGGTTTGCTGCAGTGAGTTATTTGATACACGCCATAGAACTGACTGGACTGTTTGATTAACCAGCTTTTGAAATATCTGAGAAGTCTCCATCCAGAACTTCTAAATAGCTTGTTTAATTTGTCTGAGAAAATAAAAAGCAAGCAAACAGAACAGAACTGTTTTGGCACCTTTGTAGAGACTAATATGTTTTATTAATAGTCTCCCTCTTGATTTTTTGTTTGTTTGTATTTTTTTTTCATGGAGGAAAGTTCTGGTCCCATCTGTGCAGCAGTTACTACTGCATTAGTTCTTTCACTTCTAACAAAATTGTTACATCATTAGCATCCTAAGAGGACACACCCCCTTGAAAAGGGAGAAAAATCAGGATACTTTCATAAGCTTTCTTACAAAGTTTGGTCAATGTGAAACACAAAGTCATTTGGGATGTAGCTTGTTGGACACTTGGAGGTATTTTCCCACCTTTTCAGCAAGAACCTTTTTTTTTTCAGTGGACATTGCTAATTCATTATTTAGGTGCAGGTAGAAGTTTTTCAAGAACAAGGATGATGCACACAGGTGGTGTTAATGGCTTTGGTTACACCTCTCCTGTCACGAGGCATCCCACCCTGTGACATGGACCACCTCCTCAGCTGGACTTTGCCTTCCCTTTGTGGAGAGACAGAGCTGCTTGGTACCGGGAGCTGTCATTCTGGCATACATTGTACACACAAAAAGTAGTTCAAAGCAATTCTTAAAGCAGTAGAAAATTATTGTAGCATTACTGCTTAGAGCACTTCATTACCCATGCACGCTCACATGCGCACCATGTTTTGCATTTTCTCACTGCCCCAGGCCCCCCATATGTGTTTGCTGCCTGCCTCACTGACACCTTCTTATGTGAGTCAGCAGTCCAGTGGGGAAGGACAGGCATCACAACCATTTTTCTTGCTCCTCCTCAGAAAAGAGGTCTGCTGCTGTGACACAGAGAATAAAGCTGCATTCCCCAGCCCTTTCTAAAACATACACATTGCACTCAGTGTGATATTTGCTTTTTATTGGCACTATTCAGTGTTTTGTTCCAGCGCCGTTCCAATTATTACTGTATATTAAATTTGATTAGACAGGAGGCTGCTTTGTGAGTCTTGACTTCCTGCCAGTACAATCAAGTGTGAGCCATGGGAATGATAAGCAAATGTTGGTTTCAAAACCTTGTGAAAAATATATTACTTATAATTCACAGTATATAAATATAATTTTAAAAGGAATACATGTGTTTGTTGGCAGACCAGGAATTGAGATAGGGCATGTATCCTACCCTGAAAGGGGGAAGAATATGTGAAAATAGATAGAGTATCTGTAAAAACTATTTTGTTTATTTGTGTATTTTCAATACTCAACCTTTATATCTTTTCAATTTTTAATCAGCTGTTCCTTTAATGTATCAACAGCTGCTTTATAAATTAGATGGGTAGAACCCACGTTAGGTAGAAAAAATAGGAATGGCATAGGTTCCTAAATACCTTATTGCAAAATATCATCATGGCTAGGCTTCGCGAACGAAGATTTGGGAAGGGCTCTACTACAAAGAATTCAGGCAGGAATGCTTGTTCAGGCAGGAATGCTTGTTCAGGCTAGTTCTGTTGTTTGTGCAATTGTGAGCACAGTGTCATCCCTCTCCTGTTGTCCTTCTCCCTTGCTCCCAGTTTGATCTGTGAGTCTATGAATTCTGCAAGTTTAACTCTCAGAGTTCACAAAAAGGGAATTGCAGTACTTGCACAGAGCTTTTGGGGATGGAGTCTGGTCCAAAAAAGGAGTTCTGAATTTTTTTCTTTCTTTTTTCTTGCTCTGCTTATTTTTCTGGCTGAATTAATTGTCCTTCTTAGTCCCCTTGCTCATTTCACTCCCTTCTTTGGCTGGTGACTACTGAGATGTCATCATACATTACTTACCGTTGAGAGGATAACTCCTATGGTCCTGCTGTACATAGCTCAGTCAGCAGCAGGTGCTGAAGGAGCAAAGCATGTCAATATTTCATGCATTTAAAATCAAACACATTGACTCACATATGATTGCTCCAAGGAGCATTATACGTAAGTACACTTTCTTTATGTAGGTGTGCTGAACTGTATCCCTAATGTACCTTCAGGCTGGTAATATAAATGTGATTGCAAGTAAGGAGTATGATAAAGAAATATGATGTATCTTATGAAATTCAGTACCTGCAAATTACAAAATAGCAGATTTGTGGTTGGGGACTGAACAGGGGTTTTGTATTTATCCATTCCCATGACAGGAAAATAACTTGTAATCATGGAATTACAGAACAGGTCATAAGGGGTGCACTCAAAGGGGGCAAAGGTTTAGTATGGACACCTCCTATTTGTTTACTCCTGATTTTACAGCTGCAATATTACTTTATCTTAGCATTTTGTATATAATTTAATTCTACTGGGGTTAGAACTTCATATACTTTTTTTTTTCTTTTTTTCACTACTTAGTCATCCCCATTTTCTTGAAATCTTCCTTTAGAAGATGAGCTTGAGCTCTGAATTTTTAGTATTACAGCATGGGATCTCCAAGAGTTGAGCTACAGAAGTATCTAATTCTGCAGGGTGAGAAGGCTTGCAGGTTAGAATGGGGGATGGCTATGTTTAATCGTGGAAGAGCAGCTGAGATTCTAGTTGCATTCTTCCATATGTTGCACACATTTTAAGTACAGTGTTCTCCTCTCTAGATCTGCCAACACAGGCCTTGGCTTAGCAGATTTGTGTACCTTTGTTGTTCTTTAACTTGCTAATGGAAAGAGGACACTCAAATGAAAGTGAAAAAGTAATTTTTATTAGTCTGCCTCACTTGCCAAAACAAAAACCCAAAGGGGTGTCTCTGGCTAATGATTTCCACATTTTCAAGTTTTCTGCATTAGAACTTAACCAAACAACAAAAAGCCCTCCTTATATGAGACCTTGAGCTGACTGCTTAGGAACTTCGTGTTTAGGAAAATTTAACACCCTTTGCAAAAAGCAAACATACCCCCCAAAAAACAACCAACCAAACAAAAGACCAACAAACTACCACCACCAAGAAGAAAAATCACCAAAAACAAAGGAACTAAAAAGCCTTTTGTATTAATCATGCAGCAAAGGTTAGACTGTTGCAAAAAAAAGAAACTAGACTTTGGAACTTACAGTTTTTAGTTTTTGATTCTGTTACTGTGGGGCTGAGTAAAGCTTCTTTTGATTGCTGAAGAAATCTGTGAATGTTTAGCTACCCTGGGGAGAAATCAAAGCATAGTGCATTGACATTTTTGTCCTCAAATTATGTTAGCTCATTCTTCTTACCATTGATGAACATGTAGTTGAGATTTAACTATCTACTGAGCATGGAGGTGATAGTGCAGAGTACAAGGAAAGGGAAACAAGTGGAAATGTATGCAAATCTTTTCTTCAGGAAGGTAAATTCCCTATATGATTTTATTTTTCCTGGCTGGAATTTTACTTTGATGTTTCTGTGTTTATACTGATTGAAAAGAATCAAATTTTATTTCCTATTTAATGGTGAGGATAGGTTATTGGTTTTTTTTAAAAAAAACAAGAACTCCCACTTTTTTTTAAAGTTACTATATAGCAATGATATTTCCTACATGCAATCTGGAATAGGTTTTTTTTAATTGGCATTTCCACACTATCTCTTACAAAACTGCTGAAATCTTGAAATGGTCTTGCTTAGAAAATAACTCTGCCAGTTAATGTTGCAGTTGCAAAGTAAGATATATCAAGTCTGACATTTTTTTATATATTTTTTGAATTTTTTTTCAAATTTTGAACAAAATTACATAATTTTCTCATACTTTCCCCCTCTTCCCATTCCCTCTTCTGATGCCTGCCTGGCTTCAGGAGGTTTGGGAGTCTGAATACTTATCCTCAGGGACACTTACTGTAATATAAATCGTTGATGCTGTTGAAGCAAAATGCCTCTGCTTTGATTATATTGCAAAACTACAGAAGACAAAAACAGAAGAAGCCAGGTAATTCTCTATGTTATGGACTGAGAGAAGGCAGCAAAAAGTAGACACTGTTCCTTTTTGTCTGTTTTCTACTTATTATGTTAATTTGCAAAGCAATAGAGGCCTTATAAGAATGATGTGCTTTTAGAAAGATTTTTAAAGGTCTATTTTAAGGAATTTTATTTATCTTGACTCTCCTCTGTTTCCTGAACAATGGGTGTCAGTGTTATCTCTGCCTAGATACACTGTCACGTGAAAGCTCCCATCTGTAGATCCCACCCCGTTTCAAAACCTACAAACTATTTAGTCTCATCCTTTTACAGAACCAGGAAACATCCGCTCTCTGTCAACAGCCTGCTCTTGACTTTTGAAAGAGATCTATTTTACCACCATGGATAGGAGCAGTGGGTCTGATGTTAGATGTTTGCCGGCATATTGAACAAACTCTGCAGCACGTAAAATTTTCTTTTAATTTCCTCTAGAGTAACAAGTACCTGTGTAGAGGGAATAAACAATGAAATGCCTGACTTTGTTGCTAATCCTTTGTTTTATTAGCAGTTGCCCAGGAGTAGCAAGGATTCCCTTTTTCCTACAACCCCCCATGCCTTTTGCTAACTTGCTGACTTGCGGTCTTCTAATTTATAAGCAGGGGTTTCAAAAGTAAACACTTGAGATACAGTTGGGAGCTGTTTGTTCAACTGTGTGTACGTTTTCCTACATGCAGAGACCCAGGAATTTAATGTGTGTGTTTTTATATGCAACAATATTGATCCCAGGACTTCCAAAACTACCTGTTCAGCTTTGGCTGCAGGAATAAATCTCTCGGAAAATGAACAAGTAGGTAATAAATAAGTAAATAATTTACAATGTAGGTGGAGTGACAGAGATTATGGGCCTGACCTGCATTGTGCTCATTCACTGCACTTAAATTTTGTCTTCCTTGGGGCAAAACACTGATTCTTCTTATAATTAAGTGATTGTCTTCTCTACAAAACAAGCAACAAACCCCAAACCCGACTAAAATTTTTACAATAATAAGACAGATATTGTAATCCCACTATAGCTTTCTGAGACCAAACCTACGTAACCATTTGTTTCTTGGGGTTGACTAGTGGAAAGCTAACAGCATGTTTCTGGTTGTATTTTAATGGAAATTTTCAATTATGTTTGTCTAACACAGTTGAGGTAACCTAGCAGAATGATGAATTCTTTTTGACCATTGACTGTGTTCACCGAGACCACATACTCTGGAAGAAAAAATATATTTTTAAGTTTTGTCAAGCGCTAGGTAGGTACTGCTGGTGGTAACTGTTTGTCTATGTTCTATAGAACTATGAATGAGTGTTTTGAACTTTTTTGAACCTCTATGTAGGACACTGTGAGACAAGATCCAGAAAGTATATCTCATACCGAAAATGTGAATGTGGTAGGTCAATTAACTTTACTTTTTCTTAGAACTGAGGACTTAGGAGAATTTACTTCATCTGTTTATCTGTCTTTAACTGTTTATCAACTGAGAATGGTGAGCAGCTGGGCTTCTCAAATTATAAATTCATCTTTCTATGTGCTTTATCAGGGAGATGTACTCAGTGCAGGATCTAAAATATACTGATAAGACTGAGCCACTTGTTATTTAAAGCATTCCTGAAGGAGGGTTTGTACTTTCCTGTACCACAGTTCAATGGTTACAGTACATATCCAAGTGTGGGAGACCTGGTTTTTCAGATGTCTACTGGCTTCGAGGTGCCCCTAGCAGGCTACACTTTGAAACTCTGGAAAAGACCAACCTCTAAGATGCCTCCTTCTCAATACCATGTCACAGTAACTGGTTTAAATGGATTTTCAGGAGCAAGTTCTGAATACTAATCCTTCAAAACAAAATTCAGTTTTCATCTAAGGATACTGAGCTGCTTCAAAACAATCTCAAATACTAAAATTAGATTTTCACTAAGTAAGAGTGCTCCATGGATGTAACCCTGTTGTTTCTTGCATTGACCTAAAGCTGCTTCAGATATTCCAGTGTGGCAATCTTTCTGAGACAGGCTGGTGTTTCATGCGTTGCATAATCTAAGGTTACAACTTTCCCTCATGTTCCTGCTGAAAGGTTAGAAGCTATGATGCTGTCCTTCTGTGCATATATAGTCTGTTGAGAATCCATTTCATCATGTCCCTAAAAGTAAAGAATATTTTAATCAGAATTGGTAACTGCTCAGCACAAGGGAGCATTAAGTAAATCTTTAATGAAAATTACAAATGGTTTGCTTTACCAGTGGATATGAATTTTCTCACTGAAGGATTCACTGAAAGCTATTTGAAAACCTCTGATTAAATGAGAGAGGAAGACCTTTAGAACAATTTAAAATTAATTTAACAAACAGCCTAGAGCTTGATCTCTTTTGACAGCCAGTCTCATCCAAAACACTGACCTTCTGACTTCCAGTCACAGTCTGTTTCTTTCTACTGCCACCAACTCCCTTCCAGAAGGTGGATGCCTAAGAAATGGTCTCAGACTAACCAGCTGGGATTCTGTTAAGGTTGAAATCTGCACCTAGCCATCAGCTCACTTCTCTGAAATTCATGTGTTGACTTTCTCTTCTGCTTCATTTAAGAGGTTTAGTTTTAATTCTTTCAGTGTCCTACACACCAGCATTTTCTCAGCATGCCTGCACTATGCAAGTGAGATGGTCATGCAGAAGTGCCTGAGATGGATTGAGCTGAAGCAGCAAAGTTCCTGTGGATCCATGTGATCTGCCAGATTCCAAAGTGGTCCTGAAATAGGTATATCTATGTTTTCATGTTGGTACCTTTAAGCAGTGCTTCTTTCCTTGGATATTGCATTGTTTGAGGAACTAGAGGGGTCTGAACTAGCTCCAGTGTCTATGCTGTGATCTCAATTTGCATTTTAAGCGTGCTCTGTTATTTGGATAAAACCTTCTGTTCATGTCAGAGCTATGGGCTACTCCTCTCAATCATACTTTAAAAGGAATAGTGTCAAACTTAAGCCCTGATTTCTCATAAACTTCCACACTTGAATCTACAACTACCCATGACTGTGTATGCAAACAGGTGTATGGGGAAAATTTTTCAAGTCCCTTCTAAAAATCAGAATTTACTGGGGCAACACTGTGGCTGTGGAACTATGGCACAGGCCAGGGATCAGGCTGCTCTGTGTGCTGTTGCTCTGGCTGCTGGGAGCATGAGGGCCAATCTCATTTTTGGCTCTCAGAATACTTCAATGAAAAGTTTATCCTCAAAATGACAGCTCCCTAAAATATTAAAATCCTTGTATGTTCCCTGCTGTCCTCAGCTCACCCAGCCAGCTGGCAGAGAAGAACTGAAGGAAAATTTTTAGACACTCTCCCTCTTCAACAACGAAGGATTTATGTAAGTGCATATTGGCACATATTCATGTATGAGAACATATACAAGGACTTGCTGAAAATACATTTGCGTATTAGTTGATAGAAGCTCCTGGGAGTTTAGGTTTGTTTTTCTGTCTCTATATGAATATTAGAAATATCATCTTTTCAGTACTACAGTTATGTGTCTGTAAGGTTATCCTTTTGAGTGCAACCACACTTAGCTCTAAAAGATTCACTAATTTCATTTTTTAACAAATGGTGATTGAAGCAAGGACTATAAATTGCTTAGAAAAGCGGCCAGATTTTTTTCTTTTTACAGATATTGAAAATTTTCAGGAAGTCTGTGTTATTCAGTATCATGCTCCACAGCTCTGACTCCTTGTGAAAGTATTACACTGCTTGCAGTAGTGTAATTAGCATGCACATTTAAAATATTTCATAGATCTCAGGTCATGTTTTCCAACTTTTATTAGATGCACAGGGTGCTTAATCTCATGGTTTTTCATGAGGTGCGGATCCTTAAGTTAGTGATAGTACAACAGAATATGAACAAAAAAATGTTTGTTTGGGGGTAGGAGGGATGGGGAGAATACAGAGCTGAGAATCCTAATCTGGAAAGGAGCAGTGAATTTGGGGAGGGAATTGGAAAGTGTCAGGCACTCCACATGATACCTCCACTCATGACTGCACAAGGTATGACAGGACACTGTAGAATATGCTGTGTAAGGACAGGACAGATGTGATGGAGAGAGAGATGAAACTTGCACTGAAGACAAATACAGAAAAGTATATAATTAAATCTGAGATTAGGAAAGAGTGAAGAAAAAAATAAAATTGTTAAAAGTCCTCCAAGACAGCACGGTAAATTCCGCTTTACATAATGGTTTAAAGAAATGGGGTTGCATTCAGAAATAGGAATTGAGAACAGATTTTTAAAAGTCTTGACCAGATTTCAAGTAAGAAATTCAGAGAAGTTATCTAAGGATAAGGTGCCATGTTCACACTTACAGTTTCTACAGATCATGGTTACTGAAAACAAGGAGGTATTTGGAATATGTGTATATATAATATTTTTATTATTGATTCTTACAAATTTTAATTTTACTTTGTGCCTCATATTGATTATCCTGTCTTTTGATAATACAATGGTGAGTTTTCTACTTTTGAAGGATTCTGGGAGGAAACTTTTCCCTAGATGCATGTACATTATTTCACTGTTACTCTTGGTCTTTCTCTTGTCAATGTGAAGAATATTCTCTTCCACATGGGTTAGAACCTTTCTTTCTATAAGTTTCAATATCATTTTTTTGTCATACCTTCTGGCAAATTTAAAGAGAGGCAAATTGGATATAACAGAGATTGAACTCTTTTTATAACCTCTTAAATAATTAAGTACCCTCTACATCTGCACTGTCCATGAAAGCCTAATCCTCTCTCTCAATTAATGAACCTTATCATTTCCCTATGTGCCAAGTATTCCTTCAAGAGTTTTTCCTCATAACAGTTTTGGCAATAGACTTGTAATCTTTTCTGAATTATGTTTTCATAGGTTATACCAAGCGAGTGTCTAATTAGTAAAATTTAAACAGTGAGAGGTTTGTTTGAATTTTTCTTTCCTTAGAAATGATGCATCCAGAAATATCTTTCCTTGTTTGCTGATTTTAAAACCCATAGAAAAAAATCAGTTTTAATTACAGACTTTATTTCAATGGCACAAAGTAAATATGTTTAGCTGCTGACCATTGAAAGGGTTATTGGATGTCAGGGACAAAAAATCAGTCAGATATTTTAGTAGGATCCACAGGAGACAACCTTCAATATATTTAAATTATGTATTTCAAATATTACTTTTTCACATAGGACATTATTGCAGCATGAATCTTTTTTATTAAAATATAAAATGTAGTCTCTATAAAAGCATAACAGTTTTTAAGACTTCAAAAATAGTGAGACTCCTTGAGTAGGTGACAGCATTTATAGCAAGGAAGGCAGATGTAATTCATGTATGAAAGCTGGCTGTGAAAACAGAGAGCTTTATCCAAGGTCTTATAATAAGTGAGGGGGACTTCTTTACAAGTCTTATAACATAGAAAGGAAAGTATTAAGCTGGAGAGAAGTCATTTATCAGGGCATGACACGTGCAATTCTGCTTTCCCCAAAGTACTTTCTGGTGAAAATGATCATGTGTCATTCCTTTCTAGGGGGTGCCAGAGAAAGAAGTCAGCAGAGTGCTCAACTTTTGCACTTGATTTAATATAAAATATGTGAAGGGTTTTACTAGTTCATTATTAAAAAATTATCTTGGATCTATTAGGTTTTCTTTTATTTTTCTGAATGAGTTGAACATGGAAATAGCAGTGATGGACACTTTATATTATCATTTTTCTTTGAGGATATGGGTGATATTTTGTGTGTCTGTTAGACTTTCATCAGGTTTAATCGACAGCAAATAGTTCAGCTAGATTACTGAGATTTCCAGTGCAGTGAGGAGCTGTTCTGTCTCAAGATCCCAGGTATTTGCTGAATTTGGTCTTATACCATGCAGAAAACTCTGCAGTTCTGTTTCTGATAAATATAGGCTATAGAAGGCAATTATCTAGTGGGAAGGCAAGATTGTCTTTGCAGTTGTAAAGAAATAAATAGGTGATAGACAATAACTAATAACAAGGGAAAAAAATTACAAGGGTGAGCTGGAAAAGACATAGTGCTTTGCTTACAACAGCAATTTACAAATGGAGGCAGGGGACAGTGAGGAGGAAGGAACCTGTTTTCAAGTTTTTCAGTGAAGAGAAAGGAACCTGTCTTCAAATTCCTCAGAGCTGTGAGATAAAAAAAAGCATTTCAAGTCAAAAAAGAGGGCATTATGACTGGAAAAAGGTGAATGTTCCTCCCATCTTGAGTGAAGACAAGAATGACAACAGTACAGTTGGCTTCACCTCTATGCCAGGAAATGTTATGTCCTTAGAGAAGCCACCTCTGGGTGTGTGATTGACCAACTGACTGGGAACAGCTAGCATAGATGTAATAAGGGAAAACTACACCTGAATAACATGATTGCTTTCTGTCAGGATTGGGCTGTCTCTGCAAACAAGACAAGAACAATGGAAGTTGTATACCATAGCCTCAGCAAGACTTTTGTCCTGCTTTCTCACAGTATTCTTGTAGTCAAACTGTGGAGACATGGGTTGTAAGTGTGGACTACAAGGAGGCTGAGAAACTGGCTGATTCATCAGCTCCAAAGTGGAGTGGTAGTGTTTCAAAGCCTAGCTGGTGGTCAGTTATGAGTAACATTCCTGAAGTCCTAATACTGGAATGTGGTTTAATGTTTTCAGTAGCAGCCTGGGCATGAGCTAGAAAATGCTTCAACAAGTTCACAGGTGAATCCAAGGTGGGGATTGTGGCCAACATAATCACAGGGCAGGGCTGCCCTTCAGAAACACCTTGACAGGCAACAGAAACAGGAGAACAGGAACCTCATGAAGTTCAGCAAAGATAAATGCATTTCTTCATGTGGGATGTGATAACTTCCCGTAGCAGGACAGTGACTGACAAGCAGTATTGCAGAAAAGGACTGAGTCACGGTGAACATGAATCCACAGCACTTCTTTGCAAGGTGACAGGTAACTGTATGCTAGTCTAGTCAAGTTTTGTCAAAACTCCAAGTATGAAGATTGCACAATCTGTCTGAGCCCCTCTCCAGTCCTTAGCCAGACTAATGGCAAATCATTATCTTTTTAATCCAGTCACAGTTTCTCCTACTGAGACTTGTGATTGTTATGTCTGGCTTAGACTTCCATCACACATTGCCCAAAAGAGTGACTCCACCTTCTCTTCAGTCTAAATTTGGATAGTTGTAGAGAACAATAAGATCTCCCCTTAGTCTTCCGTCCTGACTCATTCAGCATTCCTTCATATGTTCCAGTACTAGTCACCTGGGTGATCTTTCACTGAACTTGTATCAGTTTATCAACACCTGTCTTGTACTGGGCTGAGAAGAATTGGACAATTGTCCAGATACTATTTTGTAAGTGTGTAGTGGGTTGGCTTTTGGATTTTTTAGGCCTTCCTTAGCAACGGGGGTCAGAAATCTAAGTATTCCATATCATCCTTTAGCATAACACAACATATAAATAAGGCGCAGATAAGAGAGCTCAGTCTCCTCTCTCTTCCAGTGGATGAAGGCGACAGGTCTCTCCACAGACGGTCTTTGCTTGTATAGGCCAAGGCCTGCCTGCTCAGACCTGCTGTTATCTCCGGTCCCTTTCGGGAGGCCTGGGGAGTTAGTTGGTGCTTCGCACAGTTCTGCTGTCTCATTCAGGGAAGTATTTAATTCAATTTTTTTATTTGTTTTTTCGCTAGCTCTCTATTAGCAAAGTATATTTGGAGGGTATTTGTTTTTAGGTTTTTTATCCCTGTTTCCTCCTCCCTTTTCCCTTTCTTTCCCCTTGGGAGCTCCCTATTGTGTGTATAATGTATTTAAATTGTATATATAATTGTAAATATATATTTTTGATATAATCCCATTTTTGTTCAGACCTCCTTCGGTTTTTCTGTGTTTCGTTTTTTTTTCCCTTGCTTGAGAGAGTGGGAGGGGTGAGGAGACAGCTTGGACTTGGCAAGAGAGCCAGGTCCAACCCAGTCTAACCTTCAAGCTGGCCTTGCTTTGAGCAGAAGGCTGAGTTGAATGTCTCCCAGATGTCTCCTTCAATCTAAAATTGTTCTGTGATTCTCTGAGTTGTTTTGTTATACTTCCAATAGTCACAAAAAAAAAAGTCTGATTGTTGAGTTTGTCATGCCCATTTGCTGCACATATCACTCTGAATTCACCAGGAAAACAATATTAGATGCAGGTAATCACTTTAACATTCAATGTGCATGGTGAACAGCTTATCATTATCAGTAACTGCATCATTAAATATGTAAAAGGCTTTGCTAATCACTGACCATTGTTAAAGATTCATATAGTCTAAATACTTTGCCAGAATTTTAACAACCTGCCTCTTCAATTAAAATAAATGCATCAGAGCACAGAGAGAATGATCAGATGCAGAAAAGTACAGTTGAAAATGGACTTTCTTACTTGATTGAAAAAGTCATCTAATCAATGGGATCATTGAAGTAATGTGTAATCAAGTAGCAGGGAGTGTTCAACAGCTGGCAATTATGAATAGAATTTAATTGTTCCTGGACTGCCATCTTGTCCTGAGATCTAAGTGTTTCTTTAATAATTTTCTTTAACCACCTTGACTCATATTTCAGTGACACCATTGTATGAACTCTGAATTACTACCAATCAGCCTAAGGAAAAATTTGCTGAAGCCTTCGGCAAGAAGAACTTCAATAGAGAAATCTTCAGGAAGAAAACAAGAGGTGGGTTTCATATGTGTATGTAAAGTTACTCTTTTTCAGAGCTAGAAAAGCTTCTGAAGAGCTAAAGGGTAGCATTTAAAGCTATCCAACCCAGAAATATCAGCTGAGGAAATACGTTGATGAATATTTAGTCTTTGTGCTGGATCACTGCAGTATTTAAGAGCCCCATAAGGAAATTTTAATGGAGAGTATCTTCTGTTGAAACCCATTAAGTTTTGGTTCAGTGAAGGCCCTCTTGATAAATGCTGCTGCCCCCACTCAATGTCTCTGGTGGTGCCTTTGTAGATAATTTTATGATATAATAGATTATATATTCATTTATGTTACATTGAATCATATTCCCAGACCAAACTCTCTGGAACCAATGCTACGGATGTTTTCTATAATGCTCCCCCAGGCTTACATAGGACTTTTGGGTCCACATTAAATATAGGATTGGTACCAAAGAGACCTTATGTTCTTTCTGTAAAGCACTCTTTTCTGTAGTTGTTACAGGAGATAGCAGAAACACTACAGTTATATTTGTTGGGCTAAGCAACAGAGGTTTGTTTTGATTTTGCTTTGTAGTTGTTGTATGTAAAAGGTTCTCTGTTTTTCCAGCATTGAGGTAAGAAAAACTTAACAGTAGCATCAGTGGATGTTCAATCTATGAAGTCCTACTGATTGTCAGGTGTAAGCATTCTGATAGCTGTGAAATGAATGGATGCTGTGGTGCTGAGGAATGAAGGGTTTGGAACTGCAGGAGGTCCAGGACAAGGAGTGTGCTTTTTATTACTTTGTTGTTGAAAGTGGCAGATATGGTCATGAGTGAAGATTACTATTGTTTCAGTGTATCTACCCTGAAGTCTGTCACTAGATACAGGAGGCATTTGTGAGGAAAGGATTGATGTGCACAATAGGTAAGACTCTGAGAGGAAACCATATTATAACAAAGAGTTAGCAAGCTTGTGCCTGTCTGCCTTTTACAAAGTAGTTATCAGTGCTTCTAGAAGAGAGATTTTCAGATATGGACATGGAAGTGGATATTAGGAGTGTGTACAGCTTGGCAATAGGAGATACCTCTTTGCCTCTGACAGACAAATTTCAATGAGATTTTAACTTAGTCATACCTTGTCTTTATGGTAAACTTATCTAGCAGATATTAACACTGTACTCACAGTTTCTTTGGTCAAAACGTTTCTCCTCAATATTGAAAGTATGAGTGGATATAGGTGGTTCAGTACTCATTTCTGATTTTGAAAAGTAAACTGCAGCAGTCTCAGTCTCCAGTGAGCAAGCTCTGAAGGGTAGAGAAGCTTCTCTTTTTATGTAAAAGAAGATATTGGTTTTTTGGCTATTGTGATTAGATTGTTATGGAAAAGCATCATAAAATATAATGTAGAATCTTGTAAAATGTTGAAGCACTTTTAAAATGCCACGAAAAAGTTGTATCTAGTTTTTTTCCAAATTAAAAGTTATTACTCTCCAGTTTTACTTTGTTTGTGGAGTAAATTCCTTGGAACCTTATTTGTTTCTTTCTATTACATTCATCTAGACTCTTCCATAGCATAAACAACAGATGACCGAAAGGGGCCTGAACTTACTTTGACTGCTATTTTTACCCTATCATAGACTTTTTGAGTGAGGTTCAGTGTCATGTACTGAGAATGAAATCTGTCAAACAGTTTAGAAAAATGTGGCTAATTTAGTAGTGTTAGATAAAACAACTCCTTTTGCTTTTTCCTCTGAGAGTAATAGCCTCTATTTTCAGCACAATTGGCCTTTGGCAACTGTTGGTTACATGGGAGAGTATTTTTGGAAAAGGAAGGAAATAAAAAAAGATTAAACCATGGGGAATTGCAAAGGAGAGAGAATGCTGAAGAACAGAACTGCTAAGGAAGAAATAGTTTTATAGCAAGTACCTGGACTATAGCTTTTATTTTTCTTATGTCTTCCTTATATGGGTTCAAAATAGGTCAGACACAAAAATGCACACTTTATCTTACCATTGTGGTTTAACCCCAGTCGGCAACTAAATACCACACAGTCATTTGCTCACTCCCCAGACCTGTCCCCTCACCCTTCCTTGGGATGTGGAAGAGAATCAAAAAAACATAAAACCTGCGAATTCAGATAAGAATAGTTTTATAATTGAGGGGAAAAAAGTAAACTACAATAATAATAATAATAATAATAATAATAATTATTATTATTATTATTATTATTATTTTAATGAAAAGGAGAGGGAGTGAGATGAATAAAACCCAAGAAAAATGATGCACAGTACAGTTGCTCACCATGCACTGATGGGTGTCCAGCTTGTGCCACAGCAGAGATTGGCCCCTCTCAGCTAATTCTGCCCAGTTTATATACTGGGCAGATGTTTTATGCTATGGAATATCTTTCTGACTAATGCAGGTCAGCTGTCCTGCCCATGCTCACTCCAAGCTTCTTGTGTACCTGCTCACTGGCAGAGCATGACAAACTGAAAAGTCTTTGACTTAGGTTAAGCACTGCTCAGCAACAACTAAACCATCAATGTGTTATTGTCATTATTCTCATCCTAAATCCAGCTACTAAGAAAAAAAGTTAATTCTATCCCAGACAAAACCACAACAGCATCCACCCCCTATTTCATACCATTTGTATCATGCCAGCTTTCAACTTTCTAATACACCATCACCTTTCCCGTCCTTTGATTTATATACACACAGATATCATTCCCTTATTCTAGGGACCACCCCTATAAAAGTCCATTGAGTTCCTTTAGTCCCTAACTTTATGCTCCATCTGTTATGAACATCGTTCAGGGCAGGAGAGGTGGTGCATAGTGTTGTGTTGTTACACGCTGAAGGCAGTTCTGATTCTGTCAGTTGTGCTTGTCAGTTTCATCAAAGTTCATTCTTCATTAATGTGGTGATTGGAAAGAATTTGGGTTCAGATCCCCAAATCTGGAGTGGCAGAGACAGGTACCATGAGTTACCCAGTGCAGTGATGGGCATATAGCCACCATAAGAGTGATAGTATATAGTATTATATAGAAACTAGTATAATACAATTTAATTATGGTCGTTCTCAACCAAAGTCAAATCCCCTTGAGCCACACACCGGACTTCCCCATCGTCCCACATTACCCACCAAGTGCACCAAGGTCCTTGAGAAAAAACAACCTCACAGATGTGTTTACCTTTACCTGAGGCAGGAATAACCCAGCATATTTTTATGTGTGCTACAGGAATTTTTCCCTTTCTACAGTATGTAAAAATCTTGATTGACTGGGACCAGCCAGATTTGCAGATCCTCTAGTGTTGACTAACCAAGTGGATTTTGTTAAATGTGTATCCCAGTATTTGAGGGTCCCACCATCCATTGCTCTTGGTGTCGACTTTAACAGCCCATTGTATTATTAGATCTTCCTGGAGGATGGTGCATGATAGAAGATGTGATATACCCACTCCATGCTATGTTCTTTGGCCCAGGTGTCTATCAAATTGTTTTAGAAATGAGTTCTATTGTCTTACTCAATTTTTTTCTGGAGTATCATGTTGCTGTAAGTCTTGGTTTTCCAGGTGCAGAATAATGTTCCGAGCAGTTGCATGGGGCACAGAATATGTGTCCAGCCATCCAGTAGCTGCTTCCACCATTGTAAGCAGATGGCACATGGCCTTGGTAGGTTTGTAGGAGTGTGCTACATTCAATTTGCCAGGCTGCCCCATATTTATGTTTCAGCCATCATCCTCCGTACCAGAGAGGCTTTAACTGCTTGGCCTGCTTAATTGCAGCACATTTCACATTCCTGAATAACCTTTGTGATAGTGTCCATGGTCAAGTCCACTTCTTGGTCACAAGCCTATCTATAGATTGCATCTCTTTCTTGAGGGCCCAAGGTGTCATGAGCCCACCAAGCTAGGAATAATTCCCTCTTGTGATCCACCAGAGCCACTACAATTTTATCAGCCTTATCTGCCTGTTGACTAATCTGATGTTCTTCAGTAGCCCAGCTCTTGTTACGCAAGCATCCATGTGATGTACCAGGTTGTCCACTCAGGGAGCAGTGTAGTGCTTGGTAGCGTTGGGCCTGTTTTCAAAGTAAGAAAATGAACCTGCATAGCAGGCCAGTGCTGACAGCTCTGAGAAACACTGGCTTTCTGCACGTTCTCTGTTGGCTGACCTCTGTATCAACTGAGGTTAACAATGTTAATGACTGACTTTCAGTCGGTATTGTAGGGTTTGGGAAATTTTTGTCTTAGTCTACAAGTTGCGAATGATATGCCCTTATAAAAATAGTGTACATTCACAAGCTATTCTATAGCATCTGCACAATTGGCCACTCATCTTCACTGTGGATCAAAGGCATTTTTACAATGTAAATATTGAATACATTATGGCAGTAAAGAATTCCATAGCTTAGGCAAACTAAAAAATGTGAACTGAATTTTTGTTATAATGAGTGACTGCCAACTCTTGAAGTCAGACAAGATCATCATGACTTAAACCAGACTACTCTGTTTCATGATTAGAGGCAGAATTATTGTGAGAGAGAAAAATGTTAAGTATCATTAGTGCAGAGCTGGTTTTCAGTAAGAAATCCTAGTTTAGTGAAGTGGTACCTGCATATGACCTTCACTAAAATCTGCTAACAAAGTCACCTGCTATTTCTAGCAATTTAAATAGATTCAAAATAAGTATAAATATGAATTGTAACATTTTTCCAATGTGTTCTAGCTATCTGTCATAATTATGTGATGGATGGAAATGCACTGACCTCTGACCTGGTCTCTGTGCTACTACCTGAGCCGGATTTTGAAACTGGGTGATGGCTTAGTAAAATTTCTCTTGATTAGAAGAAGTAAATTTAATCCCCAAAATAGCCCATAAACTGGTTTTTGCAGCTTATTAGATATTGTCCTAGTAGTTAACTTCCCAGGGCTTTGCCTGAGGCTGAAGTGGTTTCTAACAATCCATCATTAACTTCTATGACAACCACAGGTAGGCTGTGATTGTCAGAATTAGTCATGACATACACTAGGCCTCCTACTGTCATTCTAAAAAATGCATTTACACCAGATTCTGCACCATTGCACTGGGTACAAGAATGAATGTGAAACGAGTTAATTTTACATATTCTTGCAGGCAACTCTATGCTGTATTTGCTTGAGCACCTCCTTAATGTCTTAAATGTCTGCTACTGGAATAATCCATTCTTAAGTATCAATGCCACGTTGTCTTGTGTGCTTCACAAGTGCTCTGGCTTTTAACCACAGCCATGCGCAAATCCCTAGAAGAGAATCAGAATCTGCAAATAAACCTGATGAACTGGAAACAGTTGTAAATATATTATGAACTCTTGGATCACTTATTGAGAAGAAAATATAGATATGCAACTTTAGCTTCTGGAAGTTAAAATTCATTTTTTAAGCATGTGCTTCTAATAACATATTTCCTATAAATTGTTCCAGATGCTAGTAACATATGCATTTATTGTGTTATATGTTACAACCAGGACAGAGGGTTAGCATTACAGACCTGAGAGCTTCCTTCTCTGCTCTGGAATGAGTTAGTAAAAAAATGACAGTGCCCTCCCATTAGTATCTCCCTGCGAATCCCAAACACAATTAATACATTTGGTAATCCAGATGTTTGTATACCAATAGAAAACTATATCTCAAATGCAAAAAATCATATCATGTCACATCAAAAGGATCTGATGTCAATTATTTGAATGGGAATCTTGCCTGAGAAAATGTCTTCGTAACTCTATTTATGCTGTGACATACTATATTTTTACCTCTGTATTGTGTAGGAAGAAAACATGTACTTTTCTATACTGACTTCATTATTAAATATGCACATTCACACATAATTTGAAGAAAAAGAAATTTAATTTCTATGAATAAATGTTGATATTTAAACTTTTTATTAAAGTTGAGAATTTCCTTGAGGGAGAAAACTTACTAGTTCTGTTTCTACATTTAGTCATGATTGACAGGAAGATGATGCCTTTCTATTCAGCTGGGATGCAAAAACTTTGTAGTTACTCACTTGTTTGGGCCAGTCATTTATGCTAAATTGAAAATACCTGAATGATAAAGAAGCTCTGGTATGATAAACTGAAGAACAAAGCATGCATTTGAGGAAAAGAGAACACTTCAAGGGCAAACTGACATACAACGTCAAGTGATGTACAGCTGATGAAATTAACTGGAAATTTTAAAGAGCAAACAGATCAGAATGCTATACAGCACCATAACTCAGAATGGCTATGTCTGGGAAGACATGGTGAGTGAATCCAGGTGTAAAGAGATGACCTTGAAGACAGCCAAAAATCCAACAGGCATAATTTTCCTGTGTAAATAACAAGTGCTGAAAAATCAACTGCTTATCCACTAGAATTTTTAGCTGCACTACTAACTGTAGTGCATGAAATTGTCAGTTGTGACTCACCTTAAATTTCAAAAAGCAACACAACAATAATGTAAGGAATCAAAGGACTGAAAGAACCTTAAAATGTCATCAAACCAATCCCTTTGACCCCAAAGACAATCAAGACAATTGGAAATCATTCCTGAACGAAGTTTATCTAATATTTTTTTTTCAAGCCCCAAACCTCTACAGCTAGATATTCCTTAATAATTTAAGTAATCTGTAATATGCAACAATCCTCATCCTTACTGCTACAAAGTCTTTTTTCTTTCCGCGTTCCTCTTCACTGTAATTTAAATTCTTCACTTTATCTGAAGTTGGGACAAGGAGACCATTTTATTTTCATTGCTTTCAGCTGTGCTTATTATATTATCCCTCTTCTCAGCCTTCTCTTGTTTAGATTATTGTAACTACTCTTCCTTCCCCTTTTCTATATAGACCATATTTTGCAGACCTTTCACTTTCTCGTTGATCTCTTCTGGACTTTGTCCAACTGGAACATGTAATACTCAGCCGAGATCTTACCAGCTTCACAATGAGCAAGATGATTACTGTGTATGACTTGCCAGCAATAGTTTTATTTATGCATCTTAAGATAATATTTGTCCTTTTTTTTAAAGCACAATATTCTTGTTTTATGCTAGCTTGTAATCCATAATCATTGACATCCTCTCTATTTCTTCTGCAAAACAGTTAATAAAACACTTTTCCTATGTTTGCAGGATTCAGTTATTTTTGTAAGAAGTTGTCTTTATTGATTAATATCTTGTATTTTTAAATAACTTGTCCAGCTTTGCAGTATTTCTGAACTGCAACAATGGTTCAAACATGCTTAAATCACCTCTACACATTTGCATGTTTAATGAGCATACATCTTATTGCATCATACAAATATGATTAGTTGTAATCTTCAGTGGCATGGGAAGAAGACTAAGTATCTTGTGGAGTTTCATCTTGTTATACTTTCTGTTTTAATGTTGAGCCATTGATAAGTATTCAGAGCATGGTTTTCTGTCAGATATATATATATATATTTATACATATATATATATGGTTATAACAGTTTCTTTAACCTTTATTTTTTTTAGCCACATAATATAAAAATGGTATATGAGAAAGTGCCAGAAATCCTGCTAACAGCCAAATGATGTTTGATAGTTCTTCCCATAGTATTATGCATTTATATGGCAATAGCAAAAAATGGGGAAGGTGTTATTCCAAGCAGAGCTTTCTGATCAAAGGAGTCTTCTGGAATTGTTTTGTTGGTGGCAAAAGGAGTTTTGATAGCGTATTAGGAAAGCTGGTTTATTTTTCCAAGAAGTAAGGTGAAGTAGATGAAGTTCTCATCATACTATTGTATGAAGGGGACCAGCAATCAAATAAATAACAGCAGTGCCGTTTTCATGAGAGAGATCTCTATTTGGCTTTCTGTGTGTATTCAGCTCCTGATTGAACAAAAGAATGAAAAGTTATGGATTACCTCCAGAAACAATAACCTTTCTCATAAGCACAGCTGAAGATACATAAATGACAAAAGAGTTAAAAGCTTTCCTTTTTTAATTTTTGAAGAGTTTTAAGAAATACGAAGTAGTGCAGAAAGAAAGTGTCTGAGAGATACAGTATGGTGAGTTAGAGATTGCTCACTTTTGCATCTTTCAAACAATAGTACAGCTTGAACCCTGCACATACTGACTCCATGGTGTCACAGGCTTCAAGCAGCACTGGATAGATGTAGAATTGTAGAATCGTAAAATCCTTTAGTTTGGAAAGGATCTCCAAGATCATCAAGTCCCACAGTTAACCCAGACTACCAAGTCCACCACTAAACCATATCCCTAATCACTACATCTACGGGACTTTGAAATACCTTCAAGGGTAGTGACTCAACTCCTTCTCTACGCAGCCTGTTCCAATGCTTGACAACCCTTTCCATGAAGACATTTTTCCTAATATCTAATCTAAACCTCTCCTGGTGCAACTTGGACTATTTCATCTTGTCCTATCACTGAGAGGGAGATACCGGGGAGAAGAAACTGACACCCACCTGGCTACAACCCCTTTTCAGGTAGTTGTAGAGAGTGATAGTGCTGCATGGTCACACGTGTGCAGCTTCTCAGAAGTGGCCCCAGGGTGGGGACATTTGACAATATTTGCTTTCTGTTCATGGCTGCTGACCCACTCAGGGGTTCCTAACTCACTACAAGTGCATGTATTTACTATTTGTCTGCACCCTAAAGTCTGATCTTGGTCTCAGAGCCTCTGAAAAGTCTATAAAATCTTTATAATATTGTTCTGAAATAAACAGTGATGTTATTTGCAATAGAAAACTATAGTTATGAAATCAATGGATTTCATATTATCCATTTTCATTCAAGAAGTACTTAAGCAGGCACCAAATATTTATGATTTTTTCTAATCCAGTGCTTTTGGAGTCACAAATACTGCAATGATCTTTCAATTTGAATGTCATAGCAGGAAATTGGTTCAATGATCAATATTTATTTGGGAGAAATTGTTCCAAAAGAGCAAAATTACTTTCATAACTACTCTGATCAAGATAAGAGTGCCCTTGCTTTTACGGTGTTATCTAATTGTAAAAATTAAATACAAGAATTATAAGGCCTAAGCCT
Source organism: Neopelma chrysocephalum (assembly GCF_003984885.1). Lineage (NCBI taxonomy): Eukaryota > Metazoa > Chordata > Aves > Passeriformes > Pipridae > Neopelma > Neopelma chrysocephalum. The sequence continues at coordinate 16,933,309 of NW_020897695.1, read as the reverse complement.
TTCTAGATGCAGAATATTTTTTTGCTACTGTTGGAAAGTGCTGTAGCAAAGGCAGTAACATCAGCTAAGTTCCCTGCTAGTAGCAGTGTTATGTAGGTAATATAAATAATGGATTATTATCTGGCTTCATGTAATATCCAGTTGGGTAAATCAGGTTTTTTATAAGGTAGATTTTACACAGAGGTACATTTCTCTCTGTGCTGTGGACAGGAGCAAAACTTGGTAGAAGTAACTTGGCTGTACTGAGTGATGGGTAGTGGTGTGATGGGAGGATTTTCCTGAGGTTGCATTGAGATGACATTGGACAAATCTGCTGCTGTTTCTTTCCATTAGCACTCTCTTTCTGAAGAGAAAGTTATCTGTGAGCACGTGGATTGTATGTTTAAAGAGTATGTTTGCTTTTTTGCTTTTTCTAGTCACGTGAGCTTGTCTCACAGATGTCATGCGGGCTTTACTTGTTTTAGATTTGATGTGTAACAAACTGTAGGGAAATTCAGCATGGCACTTTGAGCTGTCTAATGTCATCCAGGAAGAAGTGAAGTTGTAGGATAGGATCATATCTCTGAAACAGGTAATATAGCTGAAGGGGTTATTGTGAGGTTAAACACTGCAATTAAACCCTGATGTTGAGAGAAGGAAGTGATTCTGTTTGCCTGGCTCTTGGAGACTCCACCTAAAATACAGTGCAGAATCCCTCGTGGAAGTGTACCTGGTCTTTGTTATTATTGATTATAATTTGTTTTTTTTCATTTTAAGAAGTAAAATTTCTTTCCATGCTGGAGCAAAATCCGGTTTTGAGATCTCAACACTTCTTTCAAAGAATTTCCCACTGCTCAACTGGCTACAAAATTGCAGAGGGACTTCTATATGGTAGGAACCAGCCTTTACATGATGTTTAAAAGAAAGCTTTTTTTGCCTTTGATCCATGTCTGTATTCCCCTGACTCATCCACAAGGGGGACATAGTTCTAAACAAGTACACATCGTGGTTATTTTTGAATATGCACATTTCTAACCCTTCTTATTTTAAATGATTCACTTGGAATGCCTTGGGACAACGTCAAAACTGTGCAGTCACTAGGAAACTCTTTGACAGGAATTCAGAAAAATGCACCGGGTTTGTATTTTTATCTTTATTATTTTTATTTTGGTGATCTTTCTTTTTTGTTTAGAGATGGAGATGTAAGTCCTGGGGGAAAATACTTCACTCACTGGCATGTCATCATTGGCTTCAGATTACTTACATGTTGAAGAGAGCATTATGTTTTGTTATTTTCTATAGAATTACTTTTGGCCTTCTTGAGTATGGATTGACATTTCTCCACTTGCTTCAGGGATAGCTGGAGCTATCCGGTAATTAATCTAGAGGATGTGGTAAAGAGCATTGCCCCCTTCCTATGTCTGTCCTCTTTCCTAATAATTAGTGCCGTGTGAAACAAAGATTTGAATTAGACAAAAACAATATATGGATTTATATAACAACTTGGCTTGACTTTGGAACTCCAGAAATAGAGTTTTCAGTTTGTATTACAACTATGTTCTAGTGCTTCTAGAAAAATGAGATGTATGCTTGAGACTGAGTTCACTGCAGGGTCCAAGATTTTTTCTAACCTTCTGGTGGTTAGAAAATACAATCCTACAATAAAAAAATACAATCCTACATGCAAGCCGACACTCCTGAAAAGGAGGGAGGCAAGCTAAGAATGAAATCTCATTTTATGACCAGTTTTGAGTGGACTCCTTCACTTCCCATTGTCTGGCTAAGCTGGAATTTTGGAAAGGGAATTTGGTATTTGGCTGAGCAGAGCTGCCTTGAGTACTGACTAAAGAAAGGAAACTCTCACTGTGGCCTTTTTCTTCAAGTCACTAGCAAGCACTGACTTTTCTTACACGATATTAATACCAAATATCTTTTTATGCTTTGTATTTAAAGTGTAATTCTGCTTATATAGATACCCAGTATCAGAAACAAAAAGATATCATCTCTCTTTTTACCTAGCTGTAAATATTATATTGATGAACATTATTTTCCAGAATAAATTGTTGTGAGTTTACCTAAAATTACTCCCCAGTCCCACTCAGATGACTCATATCATCCACAGGAGACCAAATTAGATTGTCATAAATAATGTGCTTCACATTTATGTTTATTTCGCAGCATCTTATTTGAAATTGTTCTTGTGAATGAGTGACATTTTTCCTATGTACATTTGAAGCTAGCTTTATTAGTTCATTTTCTACTTAAAAATCCCAAATGCCTAAATACTGATTTTTTTCCATCATCACAGCAGGAAAAAGATGGTTTTTAGAGATGTCCAACCATGTGAGAATTTGGAATCTTCTTGAAGTTCTGGAAGTACCAGTTGTGTTTAAAATTGGCACCACCTTGGCAAAGGTTTGTTAAACCTATTCCCAAAATCCCTATAGGTAAATATTTGTAGAGCCATGAGTATCTTTTTTAATCCTTTGTAATCTTTGCAGTTAAAAATCTTTTTCCAGTAGCTAACCTAAGCCTTATCTGCTTGAAATTTAGCTAATCTTTTATTGTCCTGTCTCCCCACTAGACAGGTGAATGTCTGGTTACCTTTCTCTTCAAAGCAACTCTTTACATTCTGTAGTCATATCTCTTCTCCTGTGATCCTCTTTAGTTTCCTTTTTTTCCTCAGAGATATTTTATTTCATGTAGCTCCCCTCTGCTCTCTCATTTGGCTTCATTTTTCTCAAATCTGGACGCAGCACTGCAACTGAAATCTCAACAGTACTGAACAGAATAAATAATTACCATCCTTATCGTGCATAGGGTATTTCTCTTAAGGCATCTCAAAGTGATAGCTGCTTTTATGTATCATCCTGGAGAAGAGTCAATGGTCTGTGTTCCTCTAATGCTTTAAATCATTTTCTTCAGAATAGTTGCCTACCCTGGTTTCTCAGTTTTGCACTTGATTTAGCCTTAACAAATGCAGTACTTTGCATTTGTCCTTACAAATTTTTTTTCCTTGGTGACACTGGCTTATTTTTTTCTTTCTTTCACTGTAATAGCAAACCATTCCAACTTCCTGTCATCTGTATGTTTTGTGTGTACCCTCTACTCCATGACCTCACTTCCTGATGAAAATAATTAATAGAACTGGGCTTCTGCAGGGTCTGAGATGAAACATTCTCCATGTTTGACACAGAACTCCTCACAAATAATGTGTGTTTTAATTTTGGCCCTTTATTACCAACCGTAAGTGTTCTGCAGCATAAACAATTTCAAGCTGGCAACAAAAAAATCTTCAGTTTATGTAATCTGTGACACCTGGTGCAATCTTTCAAGACAGTGTTCTGCATGAAAGTACATTTTATAGTCAAACAGGTTGACTTGATCAAAATCTCCATCATCAATGGGTTGTTTGCTTTGAAAAAGTGTCATTGGCAATCCAAAGACACTAAGTCAGCCTAGATGTTCCTCAAGGGATAATGCGATTGCCACATGCCTGTGTAAAATGAAGATCTGGCTTATTCAAATGCTTTTCCTATCCCATGTTCTAAAGAGACTTCCACCACTTCTGTTTCCTTAGCACAATGCTGGAGCCAGTAACAACATGAAGAAATTAAGAATAGCTGTACTGAAGTCCTGACAATGTGTCCCTTTACTGAATCATCCTGTCTCCAAGAGTGGTCAGTAGCAGTGCTTCAGTAAAATCACAAGTACAAAAGCAAGCATACAGTAATGGTTGTTCCTCCTCATCTCTTTTCCCCAGGTAATCTCTCAGCTTCCAATGGTTTACAGTCTCAAGAGCTTTCCTAAGCAGAGACAATACTGTTGTATAGAAAACTATTCCTGCTTTTGTGCAGAGGTTATGATTGATTCATATCCACAATCTCACATTTGTCTGGATTAATCTTTGCTCATTTTGCTTCAGTCTGTGCTAGACTGATCAGAACAGAAGGTAGGATGCAGAAGTTTGACATTTTCAAAGTAGGCAGGCTCAAAAATCTTCCCTCCCTGCGACTGTTTGCTCTATGGACTACATACTGCAGTCTCAAACTCTGCCTATTGATCTGACCTGAGTTGTTTAATCTGAGTACAAGGACAGCAATGTTGATGAGAAGAATGTAAAATATTTGCCCTGTTTATGGCAGCTGCACCATTAATTACACTCCTTTTCATCAAAATATATCTGAATACTGTCACTGTAAATCCTCATTCATTGTCAAAAGATTTACTTGTTACTGTTGCTGCTTTCCTCCCATTTTTTAGCAACAGCTGTAAAGGGAGTGTTTTTTTGATTGGATTAATTTTGGACACTACTTTGAACTTGTTTTTTTCTTGGTTCCAGACCTTTTTGAATAGCACATGTCATGCAATCTTGAACTATGTGAAGAATTTGTTTGTTTGGGGGGGGGGTGGTTAGGGTTTTTTGTTTTGGTTTTGGGTTTGTGTTTTTTTTTTTGGTTTGGTTTGGTTTGGTTTGGTTTGGTTTTCTACGCTTATTTATTCCCTGGGGAATTAGCAGTGAGACAGGGTGGCAAAGGCTTGTCTCTAGCTGCTTCCACCATTACAACCATATGGGCAGAGCTACCTTCTTGCAGAGCTACCACCCAGTCAAAGGGAAGCAGACTGTTGTAGCACAGCTGTATGGCATCTCTGACTGATGTAGCCTAACTAAATCCTAAAATTTTGCAGGTATTGCTTTACTGGTGGGGATGTGGGCCTTGTTTTGTTTTTTTTTCTTCCCTTGCTTTTTTTCCCTGCAGGCTTGTAGATCAAAAACCTACCCTAGCAAAAGTTTATTTAAGGACCTGATATAAAACTCCCCATGTTGACTACAAAATTACTTTCAGGTTATTGCATCTTATCACTTTTTTTTTCTTGTTATTTTTCTGCTGGATTAACTAATTGAACAGGCCCACTGAAGGGTCAAAGAAGTGTAGAGCCAGAACAAAAGGAAGGGAAGGGAAGTGTGACACGGGAGAACGGGAGGGAGCTGCTTGCTCCTGTACCTGCTTTGGTAGCAGTAAAACTATGTGGGCTTTGCAATCTTGTCAAACTACACCCTAAAATATGCTGATTTACATGTTCATTTTCCCAGTCACTGGAAACAACGATCTTCCAGGGAGTATTAAGTCACAGTGAACTTTAAGCCAATTTATTTCTGAATGGGAGCATTCCCATAGGTATATAATGTGCTTTGGTTTCTGCACACTAATTTCATGCCTTTAGATTCCTAACTTCTCAGTGCTCCCCCATGTAGATCTGTCCTAGCTATGTTATTGTTTTCATTATTTTGAATTTAAAAATAAAGGCAAATCTGCAAAATGCAAATAAAGGTAAAAAAGTGCTTGAAAAGTTTGTGGCTCTCACACATCTTGTCTTCCCCAGTGTCTAGGCACTGTGCCTAAACTGAACTCTTAACACTGCAGTGTCAGATCTCTGCCATCACTCTTTTTCTAGGCAGTTGTATGTTTCTGCTCAGCACAGATGCACATTACAGAAACTACATAGGCTATTTTGACTTGGTGCCACGCACCTTCTTTTACAGTAGCATTCCAAGGCAAGTTAATCTTAGCATAACATGACAACAGCACTCCAAAGGCAGTGCACTCACTGGAGGTGGGTATTGTGTTCCTACTCTGCTTCTCTGCAGTGCACCTGAGTGGAAGGGGATGGGGGTGGGGGCAGTGGCAGCGGGTACTGAACCTTGGTGACAGCTTTGACAGCTGCAGAAGCAAGAAGCTTAGGCTTTGAGACAAAGCTCTGCATCCTGGCCGTCTGGGAGGCAGCTCCTTTCCCTTGGCTCTGCCGGTGGGTGTTGCCACTCCGACTGCTAGGGCATGGTCTGCTGCCTGTGAGAGTGTGCAGGCTCTTCATCTGCTATTAGGTTGTGAGTATCTGTTTGCTACCATATGGCTGCATTGAAAAGAGACAGAGAGGAGAATAAGCTGTAAAGCAACAGTAAAAATTCTGTTCAATGCTATTTCATGGTGAGAGGGCTGCTGGCTCACCCTCCTCTTCCCCCAAACCATTGGAGTTACTGGTTTAAATAGATACACCTGCATCCATTCAGCCATGTCATTTCTCCACTGAACTGCTCCAAGTAGAGACACCCTTCTCCCCTTATATAATTCAGGATGCTCTTACCCTCTGCTATTGGGAACAGGAGGCTAAGGGTGGAATTAAGTGAGATGGGGTTCACTTTGATGGAGATATTTTGGAAAAGTTGTCAAGCTTGCTGAATTATCTGGTGAGGAAGTGGGAGCTCTTCTGTCTTCTGCAAGAGACTAATTCCTTGACACAATAGCAGAGAATCATGTAGTTGAATCACCAGCAACAGAAAGAAGATATTTTGCAATATAGTAATTGTCTATATGGCTGAAGAAGAACAAATGCTTTCCTGGCTCCCCATGGAACTAATAAAGAAAGGCAAATTGAGGAGTCTAGGATAATTATTTAGTAATCTTAAATATTTATGAGCTACAGAATGTGCTACATGCAATTTAAGAGGGACTTGACAATTGCAGCATACATCATCTTGTTTCACAGGGGCTAAAAATACTTAATCTTACTCCTTTAAAATAAAAGTATTAATCCTAAATACATCTTAAGCTAAGAACGAAGCCGTGAACTTGAAAGGAAGGAAAAGAAGGGGGTTTTTATCATTGCAAAGGTGCAATTTGGGGAAAACACTGCAGGAATAAAAGTTTTGTTGGGAGAATTTTATGTGAGCTTTCTGGGAATGGTGGTAGGGGGTGTGTGATTCTTGATATTAAACAATTTTCCATTGGCTTCACCAAGATCTGGGGAATTTTGTTCTGTTTAGTAGGCTGGAAAAGAGATAGACTTTCCAACTTTGTTTTGGTGACAATAAAATCATTGCTGCAAATCCAAAGAAGCAGTTACAGTTGGATGACTCTTCCCATACCATCACTTTACAGTACTCTGGAGCCACAAATCCATAACACAAAGTCTCTTCTCTCACTTTCCCTGGCTTTCACATGGTATTCTGTTCCATGTAATTTGCTGATGCATAGTCAGTAGTGGAAAAATTCACATTGAAGTACAGATTCCACTGGTCATGGAATTCAGACATAGTAAAACCCAAGTTTTCTAGAAGATATTGCTTTATTTTAGGAAGTAAAAGTGCTTGAACAGGCTTTCTGAATTTGGGATGCCATAATTTCTGCTTGCATCTGAATCTCCAAATTAGTAACAGTAGTAATAATAAAACCTTGGTTATGTGGTCTTATAAATAGGCAGAATACTTTGTTCAGTTCATTTGGTGAGAGCACCACTGATGTGGAAGAGACCTATAAAGTGTTTGTTTCTGATTTCCTCCCAATTTACACAGTAGACAAGTTTGTAAGCGTGAATGGATTTGGTCTTAAGTACTTTTCCCTGTTTGCAACTGTCCATGCAATCAGTATGCTTGCAAATGTTTCAGTAATGCTGAATTTGGCAGCCTACTTAAATTTTGGCTCCTAATTTTAGCAGTTGTCTTTATCCATTGTGATAGTTCAAGAGTAGCCAAGTTTAGAGGTACCAGGCATTTGGGTTTCCTCGGACGTATCCTACTTTTCTGCCAGGATATTTTGTCTAGGAGGAATTTGAATGCCTTGGCATTAGGATAGGATGCATCCATGTGTGCACCCAGAGTAAATCCACTTGCTTTATGATACATGGGATTCAGTGTGCACATGCATATTAAAGGTACAGAGGCATGTCCAGGAAACCCAATGCTTAGAGACCAAAATCGCTGAACAGATGTGCATTTGCTGCTCAGTGCTACAGGACACGTGCATGCCGTGTGTGCAGCACGAGCGCTGAGGAGCTGCTTGGTACTAGAATTCCCTGTTTGACTACACATAGTCACCACATGCACTGATTTATACTCAGAAATCCATGATCACGTTCTGAAGACAGTCTCTGCATTGCATCAGCTATGACTTACACATATTGAACAATTTGCGTTGGAAATGATCAAGGAGAACAAATGTCCTCCCTAGCATCTAAAATACTTAATATCTTTCATGTATAATGTTAAGTGTCGTGTGCTAATGCAGAAATGTAAGGGTTTTAATTTATTGTAATGAAAATATAGACAGTGTACTATAAAGTGAAAGGCATTGATTTTGATCCAGTGTAATTGTATAGGTGGGATGAACGTACTGAAGATTGAACATCTCAGAGCAGGGAGCCCAGGAAGTTGCTTCTGTTGCAGCTCACTTTTCCTTGCTGCAAAGTGGAGGGTTTCAAACAGGACATTTGCTTGAGCTTATGCCTGCTGCATGCCATTGTACGTGCTCACATCTTTCTGGTTCAGTGGCAGCAGCAACAGTGGAATCTGGAGCTTGCTGCAAAAAAAAGAGAGACAAAAAGGACGAGAGAAAGGAAAACGTACTTTCCAATTAGATAATGGCAAATATCATACTTGTGCTTGTGGAAGGTCAGAAATGTAACAGCTGAAGGAGTCAAATAATAGACAAATTGATGATGGTAACTAAGAAAATATAAAAGGGACTCAGTCTCTCTCACACTGATAAAACCGTTTGAGGTGCAGTAGATCAATTTAGCCATGGCTGTTGTTAGGAAATTGCTCTTGTTTGATGTTCCACAAGTAGATCATGCAGTTTCCTAGGAAACATCTTTTTCCACTTAAAATCTAATTTTCTTACATTGCTAGAACTGATGAGTCACCCTGCCTGACTTTTGCTTACTTCCCCTTACCTATTAAAATGTACTCACCAGGTGGAAATCCAGGGATTTATTAGACCTTATCACCTGGCTGTTTGATTAACTCTTCTTGTTCCTCCCTGTTATCAGACAGTGTGCTTGATACAACAAGACAAAGTCATGGGTTAGAAGACAATCAAAATTTGAAATAAATCTCTTAATGGGATGTGCTTTCTAAACTTGGTAGAATCCCCATAATGTTTCTGTTATGACCCACTGTGAAATGGTCTGTGTTCCTTTGCCAGTATCAGGCCATCATATTTTCATTACTGTTTTGTTAAATATTACCTATTTCAGCTTATTTATAAATGAACTTAAATTTAGCGATGACAATTATACCCAGTTACTGCCAGAAAATAGATAGTTTTTCTTACGTATTACAAACCATGGTTAAAAACTAAAAGCCTCACTTCTTGGTTGTGATGCTGAATTTTAGGTTCATGTAATGAATGGCTCTTATGCTGAATGGAAAGTTGCCACAGAAAGAGGCAAGGCTTATTCATGGCTGTGGTCAAAGGAACAGAGGTCAAAGAGCAGGCTGGCAACCTGAATTTTCAGTGACTGGTGAAATTAACTCCAGTTGCCCGATAAAAAGGAAAATGTTATAATTTACAGTTACCTGTTTTTTGGGTTATATATAAAATCCTTGTAGTTTGCAGATGCCTAATGAGCCCCTGTGGCTACATCATTAATCAAAGGTTGGTCCAGCAGAATATAGCTTCCATAAAAATTCTCTCTGGGCTAGAATTCTTATTCTTTTTCCATATGCAGTTGTGCCAGAATCAGTATTCCTGCTGCTTCCCAGTGTCTCTGATGCCTCAGTTGTCAGTATACTACTGATATGCCAAACACTAGATACTAATGCTGTGAAGCTTCAGCTGCTGACAAATGGCTTTCTGTGCAAAGGGCAGTATCTCTGCAAGAGTAAGGCTCAATGTGACTCTACATCCCAAGAAGAAGGACGGATAAAATAATTCCCCATCCTAACTTTATTTTAAAACTTATAAAACTTTTTGTTTTAAGATTTTGGTGTATTTATTCATCATTGGATTACATACTTGTATCATATTGTATATCTATTTGTCTCTCCCAGCACATGGCCTGTTCAGCTGCAGCTGGTGAGTGGGTGGCCTTATCATATAAAGCTCTGCAAAATGCTTACAAAATTTGGTGGACTTGTCGCTTGCATTGGCTTGCACTTGTTTTTGTTTATATTTCCTAAATATTAAAAGTAAGAAGGAATGACCATGGTTTTCAAACAGCAGTTTCAAACTGTGATTTGAAAGAAGTTTCTCTAAGTTATCACTAGATCCACAGTCTGTGGAAATGGTACTTACAGACCTGCGGTCTTGTAGACTCTTAAAATCTGTTTGCCTTTTTCTTAATTAAAAGCTTTGACTTCCGATGATGAGTTCAATTAAAATAGGCCTTTCAAGCTAAATTTCAAGTTATTGATAGTTTTGAGGATATAAGGGACTAGAAGACCGAGTTTCAGCAGGACATAGGCTACAGAACTTCACCTGGCACAAACAGCAGCAAGGTTCAAGCCATAAACTTCTAGTTTGGCTGCTGTGTTTGTACCCAAAAGACACATGCAATATGACAGAAAGATATTATGTGACCTAGACTTCAGTGAGTGTAAGTTGTTTTGGTATAAAAGAACTGTATAGATTACACGTTTTCTTTGAAACTTGCAAACGTGAAAGATGACCTTCATTCACAGTCTGGACTCTTGCAAAATTTTGTGTGGAAATGTGTTGGTGGCTTTGATGATTTTTTTTTTTAAATGAATTACTGGCAAGGAGAGACTGGAGAGGCAGGGGAATAATAAAAAGGGCATGCTTTAATGTTGTCATTGTTAAATGAAGTATTTCCCAAACATAAATATTCACCCGAGTTCTAGGACTCACCCTTGATGAGGCAAATACATTTAGCCATATTCAAGCCACTGATTGCAGGCAGTTGCTGAGGTCATTTCCCATAAATTAGCTTTCAGTGCTGTGTTACAATAAACTTAGTATAACTTTCCCACTCTTCTGAACAAGAAAACAGGTCAGATCAAAACTCTGGCAACAGAATCCACTGCTCCCTAGAATGATGAAACCACTGGGAATTTAGAAGGAACTGGCTGCCACACTCCCCTGGTATTCTGCCGGTGATGTGTAAATGCATTTGTATCTCTTCGTTCCTGTCTCTAGCCCTCTGTCTCCTTCTTGATGAATAATTCTGGTATACTACTGTGTGCTGTTTATGTGGCATCCCATTCAGGTGTCTGTTGCTTCAGGTTCTGGTTGCATCTGGGTACGACATAAAATGCCAGTCTGATGTCTTTTATCCCGCTCAGTGGCTCTTCATAGTCTAAAAAAAAAAGGAGTGGAATTATAGTTTTATTTACTTGTTGCTGGAAATGCATTGAAGGGCTCAATAAAACATTCCTAAGAGAGAACAAAGGCTTTTTACTGACCTGTGGGTCACCAAAGTAATTCACAGTCAAATCCACTGATCCACTATAGAAGCTCAGTCCCCAGATCACAATTCGTTATCAAGAAGCAGAGAACAAAAAAGAGGCTAATTTAACTTGTGCAAAACTCAGCACTTCTTGGTTCTCCAGTTCATGTAGCCTTTTTTCTTGTTTCGATTCACGTGGATTATCCCTGCATGCTAAGATCAAAATGAAACTGTTGATTTTCTCTTGGTGCCTAAGAGAAAAATAATTCTTTGTTTGCTTCATTTCTTGTTAAATCATTTTATGAGCTTCACATTTATTGTTGTAAGACATGCAAAAGCCCCCAGCTTTGCAGGTTTGAGAATATTCATGCAGTTGTTGACTGATAGCACACCTTGAATATGTGGGTGTAATTTATATGTATAGAACATCTAAATCCTGTTAAGCCAACACAGTCTATTGAGGAAAATTCTCACTGTTCATTCTTGTCTCTTTGTCTACCCTGTTGGCAGGAAATCATTTAACATAACACTAATGTAGCTCATGCTGTCTCTGTATAATCTTTACCTATCTCACATTTGTGTAGGGAGAAGTAATTTTTGTCCAGAGACACTCTGAGATTCTTGAAGTAAAGCTAGACTTTGCTCTTATGTATGCGGTGTTGCTCTTGGAGAAGAATGGAACTATGCTCACTCTGCTAACGATATAATTATGGGGTCTCTCTTACAGGAGTAGAAGGAATATATTAGTTAACATAATGTGCATGAGCTTGGACTTCAGCGCAAAATTTATAAAGAAGATGCAAGTGGATTATTTCTACTCAATAGGGTAGGTCTAGGTGAATAATAGCATGCAAAAATACACTCAATAAATGTAACCTTTACAGTCATGGAAGTGCTTGGGTGCTTTCTTTGATCTGTGTGTGGGGTTTTTGGTTTTGTTTGGTGTTGTTTTGTTTTGGGAGGGGTTTTGTGTGTGGTTTTTTGATTGGTTGGTTTGTTGTTTTTTTACTTTTTTTTTTGGTCAAGTCTTTTGCTGTAATGGTGTTTTTAAGTATTTGAAAAACAGTTATTGAAATTTGATCTCTCGCTAGGGATAGTGACAAATCACATACTGTTATTTCTAATTCCTGACTATATTATCAGAATTCTTGTAATCAGTGAGATACCTTCATAATGCTACTGGGAATTTTAATCTAGCCTCTGGGATAACAGAAAAAACAGATATTTTTAAAAAAATTGTCAACCAGTTTGTCAGTCCTGAATGGCCAGACCTTTCCTGAAGCACTGCACATAGAACATTTTATTTCCTTTCTGATATATTGGTTGCGCACAGAGTTTAAAATTTACCTTGTCATTGTATTTGCACAAAAACATTACATAAGCAAGTGTGGTCCTAATTGAGATAGATCTTTTTCTACCTTTTTAATTAGTTCTATAAAGGTCTTTAAAGGGGTTTACAAACTTAGATTATGCAGTGTCCCAGCTGCATAAAATCTATTGCTTACCTTTTATTCATATGCATGCTTAAGAGTACTTGTCTTTGTGTGCACATGAGAATAGGTATTGATTCCTTGACAGACCATGTTAAGCAAACAAAAACCCAAAGGAAATAAGTTTTCAAGCCTTTGTGACAAGTTTTGCTGTGTTTAGAGACTAATGATTTGAGATGAAATGGAGGAACCTCAAAGAATTAGTGAGATATAAGTTTGAGCCAAGGTGAAAAAGTTCAGGTATTTTTCTAGATTTGTCCTGGAAGCACCCATTATGAGCCTGCATAACTGAATGACAAATTATCTAGTTTAAAATGGCTATGCTCTAAACTTTCTACTTTTGGGATAAAGCAACAATATAGATCAACATTAGTCTTCAAAATTTTACGCTTTTTTTTTCCACCTTTCTTCCTTCCCTAATAGGTGTAAGGTAGGGTGAAATATGATTTCACAGGAACAATATGCACAGTCACCATACACAGATAATGAGGCACAATGAGGCACCATAACGGCACAATGAGGTTGGTATGTTAAAACAACTTTGAGAATTGGAAATTACTGAAATTGAGGATTTTCTAAGTTGACTTACAGGGCTGACTTTTTTAACCTAAATAATGCTATTTTGGTAGAGTCCTTCTTACTTAAGAGGTGGTTTTAAGCTGCTTAGAACAGCAATCAATTCTCTCCCCTCATTTTGTGTCCTATACCATCATACCAACAGCTATAAAAGCCATCAAGAGAAATAGGCTCTTCAGGCTGATGGCTCCAAAGCCTGGTACCAGAACAAAGGGGTACAGTGTAAGATAATAATTCCCTGTGTGAACAAGTACCCAAAAGAGGAATGAAGTACTCTCTGGTGTGTAGAGATCTGCAGATGGCTTACAGTGGTGAGCCTCAGGGCTCTTTTCTGTGATCCAAGCGCAGGAGGAACACCTGCCATTCTGCTCATTTTCTCTAGATAATAATTCCACTATCTCTTGTTCTTCTGGGTTGTCTGAATTCTTTTTATTCTTGATCACAGAATCATAAATTATTTGGTTGGAAGGAACCCTAAAGATTGTCTAGTTCCAACCTCCTGCCATGGGCAAGGATACCTTCTTCCACACTAAACCAGTGGATGGTGCTCAAAACTTCATCCAACCTGACCTAGAACGCTTCCAGGGATGGGGCCTCCACAACTTCTCTGGGCAACCTATTCCAGTGCTGCACTACCCTAACAGGAACAAATTTCTTCCTGATGTCTAATTTAAACTTACCTTCTTTCAGTTTAAAGTCTGTGACTACATGCCCTTGTAAAAAGTCCCTCTCCAGCCTTGTTGTAGATGCCCTATAGGTACATACGTGATCTAGGGTCTCCACAAAGCTTTTGCTTCTCAAGACTGAACAACCCCAGCTCTCTCAACTGTCTTCATAGGAGAGGTGCTCCAGCCCTCTGATCATCTTTGTGGCCTTCTCTGGAGTCACTTCCACAGATTTATGTCTGTCTTAGGTTGGGGACCAAAGAGCTGGATGCGGTACTCTAGGTGGGGTCTCATGAGAATGAAGTAGAAGGTGAGAATCAACTCCTTTGAACTGCTGATAACACTTCCTTTGATATACCTTCGGGTATGTTTGGCCTAGCTGTGTGCAGGGGACCCACTTTCAGCTCTTCAGTGGATGGTTTTCACTGCTTAATACCTTTCATTCTAGTCTTGTCTTGCTCCTACGAGTCTGGAGGTTTTGCTTCTGATCGCCCTTTACCCACTTCCTGCTCCCAGTTCTCTCCACTCTTTCCTCTTGTAAGATGTGTCCCTTCCTTGCTACTTCCACTTATCACATTAACCATGTTTCTGATTCCCATTTCACTTGCAACCTCCTTCCCTGCTCTCATTCAATGAGTTCTCTCAAGTATGATCACCACTTGTGTGTATGATAAATATTTTTTCATCTACCACCTTACATGGCTGGGTCTCATTTTAGTGAACTTGGAGGTGATCAAAATAAGAGCCAAAACTTGAATGAATTATTACACAAAGCTATTTGCTGCTACTAACAAGTTGATTGTAATTTTTGGTTTTTGGTTGTTTTTTTTGTTTTGTTTTGTTTGGTTGGTGGGGTTTTTTTTCCCCAGAGTATTTCTCTGGCTGTATCACTTTCAGATCTAAATTTTATGTGGATGCTACTCTGAGGGCCCCCAGTTGTCTTGTCAATAGTTTTACCTGCCAGCCCAAGGTGGGATATCTAGCAAATGACCTTCCTCTAAGGGTCTTTTCATTTCTGTTGAAAAAGCTAGAGCTGGAATTAGAGTCAACGTAACTGTCGAGGCAATGCTGCACCCAAGTTAACAGTGACCTATTAGGTAATGTGGCTATAATGATATATTTTTTTCTATATTGCATTTCAGTGAATGGATAGTCTCTGCTACAATGTGTTGCAAAGTGTGGACTGTGAAAACTACTTATGAGTGATTCACCATTACCTAGCTTTAGGGTGAGTGCAGTAGCTATATGCTGAATGTCCAGTATTAACAAATAATTTATAGCACAGATGAATCACCAACAAAACATCACACATCTCAGGTGCTAACTGTGTGGCAGAGACAAATATAGGCAAAATCTCCAGGGCTTTCTTACTTCCCACCTGCCAACTTCATAATGTAGAGACCTTATCACATATAGCATGACAATGTTTGTCTTTCCCCTGAGCTTCCTTCCAGGCATTGGGACTTTGGTCATCCTTTTGCCCGGGAGACTTTATAAGGTTGACACCTTCGTTGAAGGCAGAGTACATGGAAATGAGCTGCAGTGCAGCATGTGGTATGAAAATTATTTTAAATTCTGTCATTATCACAGTTTAGCATTGTGGTGGGAGCTTTCCGCTAATTACTCCCTAGAGGGGAAAAACTGCTGATATTAACTAGGCTGTGGCCATCTACTAAACCCAGACCTTTTTTAATTCTGAAAATTAAATATTTATTGTTCACAGGAGCATTTAGTTAAAAATAAAAAAAAAAAGAAAGAGAGAGAGAGAAAGAAAAAAGTTTGTAGGGTTTAGTTCATCACCTCATGGATGTCGGTCGGCAGATATGGAATGTGCATTGCTTCAAGAGGCCAGATTCCCCGTTGGCAACAGCAATTGAAGATCTGACTCCAGAGAGGTTGAGAGGGTTTCAGGAACCAAGCAGCAGTCATTTAAATGCTCATCTATTCTATCTCGCCTTAAAGAGACTGTAATTTTTTAAACCTCAACTGCATAGGACATTTCATGCAAACTCCACAGACTTCAGAGCGTTCAAGTCTCTCTGAATGTCTTTGTGATAACTTAGGCCAGCATTTTTCTAGCCTTTGTTTTAACCTCTGCTTTCACATCTCTTCCTATGCAATGATGAAACGTTTTCCTGACTTTTCTATGCTGCTCTCTTCACACCTTCCATTTCTCTATAATGCCACATACTCTTTTTCTTCATCTTCTTTAAATGGTAGTGCAATGAAAAACTGTCTTAACAAGGTGCATGTACGTTCCAAGTGAGAGCTGTCCTGTGGTCATTAGTGCTTAGGCTAGCAGATGACATTCTAGGAGTGATGAGATCTTAGTGTTACTCTTAATTTTGCTTCTAATTGGGTGTACAATTTTGGGCAAGTCTATTCTGCTGGCATCTATTTCCAGTGAAGGGGAAATTCCAGTTGACAGTGGTAACTTGTGGCTGAGGAATAACCTGGCATAGAGGGCAAGAAGGCCCAACTACAAGAAGGGGTTCAACTAGCTGGAAGCAAGAATGCCAGCGACAGAGCAGATTCTTTGCAAGGGTGGAAAGTGTCCCTTGGTGATGAGAGAAGAAACAGCCTCAGCATTTTCTTGTGGCCATCCTGGATTGTGGGTGCCCAGGGACCACCTTTGAGCAGTAGAGCCAGGACTGGGCTGAGGTGCCCTATGCAATAGCTCTCAGGATTGGTGCTTGTGCAAGAATATATAAGAAATTTGCTTGTAATACAACTTTTCAGGCTCCACCTTAGAACTGCTTATTGTAGTAGCACACTGCCCAATGCATTGTTTATTATATATTTCTTTTATATTCAAGTACAAATGTGTTTTTAATTCACTTCAAGAAATAAAAATTTCTTCACAATTTTCTGATGTCTGTCTCTTCCAAGTATGGTGTTTCTTTTTCAGTATGAAGGAGTCTCTTACCATATGATTTTGATGTGTTTTCATGCAAGGAAAATATGAACTTTTCTGGGGCTTAGTGTCAATGGTTCTGGTGGTAAAGGACAACTGAGCAAAACAGACTGAAATAAACAAGATTCACAAGATGAACTCAGTTTTTTGCAAGTTAAAATAAACTCTCAGTTAAGTTGGCAACTTTTTTCTGAAATTCAAATGTTTCTGCAGATCTTTTTATGCAATATAACGCTTAGCAAGCCCTTGCACGGAGAACAGACTCGCCTCCATCCCTGTAGACTTTGCCTATGCATCTGTTTTTGGTTTTAGCTTTTAGCTTTGCTATCTGAATAACAAGTCCTATGTAGATAAAACAGCTTTGTTCAAGTTTAGAAAGATTACAGTTTGGGAATTAACACAAGTGTAGGAAGGGTCAAGCAAAATGAAATTCTCAGAGACTTTGAAGAACTTGTGCTAAAGGGAAAAGGGGCAATGAAAGTAGGGATATCAGCTTTGCCTCCACAAGAAAAGAGTCTATGATTTATGTAGCTATAGTTACCTTTTGCAAGCTGCAATCCTAAGAAAGATGAAGGTATAAATAATTTTTATGTTGTTAGGCTGTTTCTCAAAAGCTTTCCTTCAGGGTTTACCTCAAGGTAAGAGATATACAAAGCACTTTGTCTGTATCAAGGCCTTTCTATAAAAAGGTAATGTTGTCTTAACTAACCCTAGACTTACTTATCCTGACACTTCCAACAACCAGGGCTTGTATGCTGAACTTAATAGGTCTTTCTGGAAGTAGAGATAGGAAGGCTAAACTTAATTGCTTCATTTAATTTTCATAAAGCTTAGTAATTTTCAGCAAGTGCCTGTATGCCAGCTTTCAAGCCAATTTTTAATTATTTTGTAAAACATTTAAGCACATGCTTTGATCCACCCCGTTCATCAAAGCACTTTAGAACCTGCTTATGTGCCACTTAAACAGATTGAAAGAGATGCTTAAGTGTCTGATGAATAGGGAATGTTTATTAAGTCAGGACCTTAAGAGGAAGCTGCTGGGATACAGCGATCAGAGATACAGGTACTAAAAAGTGCCCACCTCTGTCAACATTGCAAAGACCAGAGAGCAGAGTTGATTACATAGCAATGTAAACTTCCCCCTCCACCTCCCTTCCCCACGCTTTGGGCAGATTTCTCACACAGTCTTCAGATGGTTTTGCTCACAAATTGATTTTTATGTGTGTGTCTGTGTAATTTCAGTGTCACCAGCCTGGTGTGCCTCACACTGCAGTCTTTTTCAGAAGCAATAAGCCATGCAGTCTGTTGTAGAAACAAGTCTCCGTGGAGTTAATCGGCTTTGGTTTTTTGCTCTGAGCACTTGCTGTTGTTTTTTTTTTCTTTTGCAGAGATATTGGGGCATTGGGTTAACTCTAGCAGAACTATTGATTGACAAACTAACGTCATGAAGCTGTCTTACGAGCTATATTAAGGTAGTAGCTTAAATCTTTCTATGTCAAAGAGGCAAAAGACAAACAAGCTCAGTTGGGGTTAGAATAGTTTTTAGATTAACCATAGTTTGGCTTTTCAGTGTTTAAACAGTAAATGATTTTAGGAATTCTGGCCCAGGGATTAGGCTGAAGGCATATCTCTGCTTTTGTGTTAATGCTGTTAATTATTAACTCAGGCCTAATTTTTTTATGTTGCCCTGGAATACAATATATGTTTTTATCAAGTCAGTGAGCTGGTTGCAGCAAGTTAAAATAAGCCAGGCTAAGGTGATATACTGAACTTACGTGTGCACATTTTCTGTATACAATCCCCATAGCCAAAGCATATCTCCAGAGAACAGCACAAACTGAAAACTTTTATGCTTGTTGCTCTGTCTTTAGCGTTTTCTCTTGTTCTTGAGATTTCCTTTGGAGAACCAGAATGTTGTCTCTGCATGATGACTTTAGAGAAATGAAGAAACTTTATTAGTCAAAACTGCAACGAGAAAATTCATCTCACTAAGCAAGCCAAGAGGTCAATGGGGTTTTGAACATATGTAGTGCATCACATACATGCAGGCAGGAGTTGTGGAGTATTTTATGGGGACATGCGCATATTTTAAAGCACACTGGAGTGCCCATAGAGACTTGATGAAGAATTAATAATAAAACTTTCAACAGCTTTGTTCACAGTAGGACCAAAATCCCTCAAAATCCAAAATAGGGGGAAAGAAAAGAGGAAAATAAAAAAATATGTTTCTAGGATAACAAAGAAGACATGGCAGTCCATCAGTGGGACAACTACACCAGCTGACAGGCTGAGAGACTGCTCCACAATTCCCAACACACCTGTGCATGTGGAACCACCTGTCACAGGAGTGAAAAAAATATCCTCAATTACAGAACTGCAAACTCAGCAACACTTCTGCAAGGGATCAGAGGAGTAAAAAAGCCCTCATGTTACAGTTTTGTTGCCAGTAGGTTTCTCACCAAGGGAAAAAAAACCACAAACAACACACTCAGAAAGTAATTTTGTCATTTTTTACAGTATTGGGACCACTAGAAAACGTATTACCATAGTAATGAAAAATGTCCACATCTAAATTATTACATATAGTCTATGTATGTAAAGTTGAATATGTTGAGTTAGGTAGAAATACTCTCTCTTATATAATGCTTTCCATCCAGCTCAAGATGATGAAGGGTGAGCTGCGGGGTGGAGGGAACACAGGACAGGGAAATCAAAGCTTGCAGAGGGACCCAGAAGGGTTCATTCCATATCCTGTAGCGTGGATGGCAAATGCCTCCTAGCTCTCACACTAATGCCACAAGTGTAATATGCCACAGAAGAGATCAAGCCATGGTCAAGGGCTTGAATCTGCAAGGGAAACCTACTGGGTAAAATTCTCAGACGATTTTAGGAAACTGAGGGTACCCCAATGGGTGTGAAAGCAAACCTTAGTCATAGAATCATGGAATGGTTTGTGTTGGAAGGGACCTTAAGACCATCAATTCCAACCTCTCATTTCATGGATAGGGATTATTGATGCAATTAATCTGACCAGGGGGAAAATTTCTACATAAGCTGATTTCTACCTATTTCTTGTACTTATGAATGCCACTGTTTGCCTAAAGGAATTTAGTGAGACTGGCAAGCCAGTTTATGCAGCCCAATGTTTTCTGTCTAGCTGTGGCATGCTCCAGTGCTGCAGTGGGAAGTGAAATAAAACCAGCAGAAACTAGTTGTGGAAGGGGGGTTTTTCAGGCAATTGGTAGGAGGTTCAAGCATAATTGCTTGTAAAAATGGCGCAAACAAAAGATGATTGATTCTTCTCTCAGAGGCACTCAAGTTATCAGCACATCAGGTACCAAGGACTCAAATTAAAAGTTTAATTTTTCATTGCTAGTATTTTGTAAACAGTCCCTGTCATAAATTTAGAAATCTCACATCTTCAAATGGCATTGATCCCTTCTCCTGATGACTCTTAGTCATTTCATCACTCCCCAAACCATTGGAAGTTTCCTGTATTCATTTACCTCTAGCATAGTCTAGTTATTAGCCTTCAGTTTACACTGTGCTGTTGTCTTACCCCTTCAGTATATTATTAAGGAAATATTAAGGAAATATCATATAACATTTCAGGCTTTGGATAAATTTGATAATCAGATCATGTAATTTCATATGAGATGTTTTATTTGATGGTTGTTCTAACAACCAGCCATTTTGCATCTTCTTTACCTGCTCCAGTGTAAATTTACTTTTGTAACCATAGCTGTCCCTAGCAAATGTTCCCAAAGAAGTCAACGTCCTAATTCACATACTGTTACCGTATGAAATATTTCTGTTCTTAAAAATATTTTGTTTTACAAAAATAACCTAAAACCACAGTAATTCTCTCACAGTTTTTGCTGTATAAATGCTGGGCAATTCCTTAAAGCCTCCTACTACTGAGTCCAGTCCCAGATTTATATCTTGAAGTATTTATGTTCAGACTTTTGCAGTGATTCATCTTTGAATGGATAAATTTATACTTTGGGCTGTCCAGTCCTATTCCTTTACTCTTGGTTGTGTTGTGTGCTGGAAGGGAAAGGTTTTGTGATCTTGTTCCCTTCCTGCTGATGTTTCACAGAAGGGACCTCTCCCATACCTCTGGATGCAAGATGTGGAATCTAATATTGGAATGAGGAAGATACAGGAATGGAGCATGTTTTATTTATTGAAAGTACCTATCTGAGCTAACTTACACTACTTATGAACTCAAATATACTTTGATTCTATATCCAACAAGCACCATGAAAAAAAATAATTTGAAGAACTGGAATGCTTCATTGAAAAAAACCCCTTACATTTCTATTTTGATTTTAAATATGTTTTTTTGTTTTGAAAAGAGCAATGATTCCCTCAGTCAGAAGCATAATGGGGTGATTTGAAAATTTTGACATAACCTCAAAAGTTTGTTTAACATTGCTCTCATTTTCACCGTAAAACCATACATTTTTTCCTTTGGGGTAGTCTGTAACCAATCCCAGCCAGCAAGTGAAAAACAATGGTGTTTGTACAGCTTCAGTTGTTATTAAACTGCTCCTATTTCTTGCGGTGATAGCTGTGCAGAAGGTTCACAGAAATCTCACCCCTTTTGCAATATGTTTCTTTTTGTAACTCATTCTTTGCTAAGTAGAAATAAATTTCATTCTTTCTTAGAAATTTTCTGATGGGTAGTTTTCCATGGAAACACAAACATTTATCAGAAACTGTGGAACCACTGAATATAAAATGTCTCCATCAACTCCTCTCCATTTTTAATCAACATCAGCCAGTGCAAAGGCTGCTTTCTGCATGAGCAGCACTTATGTTGCTGCACTTGCTGAATGTTCTATGATATTATACTTAATCAGAAAGTCTCACTCGGAAGTGAGATGTAAGCCATGACCAGCTGCAAGCTTTTTCTCCTTATTATTTATTTATTTGTTTCTTTGCTGTTAAGGTGCAAAATGGAGAATATTCCTATATTTATAAATTCAAAACCTAAGTCTCTTGATAGTTATAAAGAATAAAAAGCACGTGGTAAATATTTTTGTCTGGAACAAAGCAAATCTGGTTTCAATTCTTGTCTGTAACACTGATTTCCAGTGTGACTTTGGTCAGCTCAGTAAATCATTCTGAGCTTAGCTCCAGTCAGCTGTAATGCCAAGAGAATAGTTTCTTTTCCTCCACCTGTTCAGTAATTTATTACAAAGTCTTTGAGGCAGGACCTGATTTTTTTTCCTTGCCACTTTCTCTGACACTTAGCCCAACTTTGCGGAAATCATTAATTTTTCAGTTCACAATCATCCTAAGATGATCCATTTGTATGTGGGTAAAATGAACAACTTTCCCCTCCAAGGTATTTTACTTCATTAAGAAAGTAAAGAAGTAAATTTCAGTTGAATGAATTTCAAAGCATTTTGTTTTCAAATTCAAATTTTATGTTCAAATAAACTGTAAGGAAATATAAATAATAGTTTAATTAAACATAGATATTATTAAGCCTGGAAGATAAGTTTGAATTAAAATTAGAAGAAAGTTTTCTGAAAGAGGGAGATTTTCAGGGTTGTTTTTTCTGTCCTGAATATCTAACTGAAACATCATCATTATAGTTCTATAACAACATTTTTCATGGGGTGGTTTTGGCTCTAAAATTTGATCCAGCTGTCTCCAGCATGGAAAGTTCCTGATTTTTGAAGGGAACTGGAGGTGTTCTGTAGCAGAGATATTGACCTCACCTCTTTTTAAACTCAGCCCTTCCCTGTACAAATGTAATGAGGACTCAGAGTCTGACCTGCTAATGAGGTAAGGGAGTTCAGAAGCCATTTCTTCAGCATTTTGGAAAATTGCCCTTAAATTTGCTAGTGATTTCCTGTGTGTATACATGTACATGTCCTGACGTGGCTCAAAATCTGAAGTAATAAGGAAATATTGACTTCCACCAAGATGTCTGCTTCATTGAGCAAGTGTTAATAGATTGATGCAGTATAAGCAAGCATCTGACTCCCTGTTAGGGGAAAACTGGCTGCTGGTAGTGACTTCACTCTGCAAACTATCAGGCATTTCACTGCAGAAATGTCTTTGGGGTAAAGTAGGGGAGCATACGTGATTGTTGAATATCAGGAAGACTTCAATTGTTTACAAGACTTTTTAAAAAATAAATCAGTTTTAGCACTTTAATTAATTTTGGTGGATTCCGTGCATGGTCAGTTTAGGATGTGTTGACTTTTAACCTGTTAATATATCCCTTTAAGCCAGAAATACCACAAGCTAGTTTCCGCTGTTAACGCCAAAACTATTCAAGGGATGCAAAAGCTAGTATTGCAGTAGTAATGCCTCCTCCACTGGGCTACACAAATTGATGTGGCCCACGTTCAGCTAAGACATGACCAAACACTCAAAGAGTGAATATAAACTCTGATTAAAGTCAAGGGATGGCAGCTCCAGCTGCTCTGAATAAGTATAATTCCATAAAAGAAAAAAAAGTTGGCATTGTGTCCATTTATACATGTTGACCCTACAGGCTTGGCTCAGTTAAAACCTGCAGTTAAAATATGGATGTAGATGTTTTCAGAGAATGACCCTGCAGCATACTTGGCAAGTGCATAGATAGATAATACCCTGATACAGAAATACTTCTTGGACGTGCTTAAATCCTGTTACTAATGAAACTAACTGCACATTTACATCCATAGGAGTCAACCTCTGTCTGAGCCCCCACATTCACTTTTGAGTATGGATCATGGTTTTATTTATCTTATATTTTATTGCTGATTTCAGGGAGACGTGTTTCAAAATGTGTTTTTTCTCTGGTGTTCCTAAGGAGTCTGTTATCTGTGCATGCATATTCCTTGCTCTGAGATGGCATTTCATGGCCTTGTATGACTCTTTCCAGTGCATCTGTTAGTGGTTGCTGACGTGCTGCAGCCTCACACACTGCTAACGGAATTGTTCAGGGTTTCTGTGCAGAAACATGTTAGAGAGCAGTGCCTGGCTTCTGATCTGTCAAAAAAAAAAAAACACTCACAAACCCTTCAGACACAGTTCAGTGGTAAAATAACAAGTTAGAATTGTTTATCATCATCAACAGACTGAACTAACAGCTTTTGTCATAAGAAATGTTAAGACTGAATAAGAGTTTAGGGGAGGAAAAGCTTTTGTCATTGGGATTAAGTGTATGCATAGCAAGTATCTTAAACAGCATTTGTCTTCATATGGTATGACATCCAGGTATGGGGAATATCTAAAATACTTGTTAATTTCAGTGGTCTAGAGTCTTCAGGAATTGTTATGGTTGGAAGGGAATGCAGATCTTGCTAAAATATAGCATGATCTAAACTTCTTCTTTTAAAAGCAGGGCTCCAATGATATGCAGTCAGTAAAGATTTCATTCTACCCACTGTAGAAACTGGGTGTGTTAGATCACTAGTTCTGGAGAAATCTCAACTGGGTCATTGCATTTCTCAAGGCCTTCAGAGTTCTTCCTACTCTTTCATGGGGAAAATCCTCTTTCATTTGTGTATTGTGATTTTTTTAGGCTCATTTTTGGTCTGTCACATTATGTGTTTTCTTTTGGTATGGACAAATTTGTATAGCTGTGACATGTATAAATTTTTTATTATCTGGGTATGGTATCAGAAAAAAAGTGTACCTGAGAAGAAATAGATCTATTGCAATCCTGTGACTGCATCATTTATCTTTTGCTGTTGACTCTAGCTTTTCTGGGATTTATTTCAAAATTTCCTGTCCAACTTTCAGGACCAGCCAGTCTTGTAATATACATAATTAAAATTTACCTTCTAGGACTTATATACGTATGTATGTATCCTTTGTTTAAAAGCTCCTGAAGTACAGCTGCGCTGTTAGGCATGTTCTCCATAGAGTTTGCACGGTGGTATAGCACAGGGCCTGTGGTTAGACTGATTTCACGATTTGTCAGCAGTGAAGCACACCACAACACACTCAAATGCATGAGCTGTTCAGGAGATAACAGCCTAAATCCTTCTTCTTTCTTTCTGCTTCTTTCCCTGTGCCAGTGTGGGGCTTAAGCATACCCACACTGTGGCTCCAGCAGAAGTTCTACTGTGTGCTGTGGGATCCAGTTTGGCTCCCCTCTGTGAAGGGAGAGGCCTGTGGGAAGACTAGGAGAAGCGACTGGGGTTTTTCCATCTTCAGTTGAAGTACCCTCTGACTTTGCTGTGATGTATGGGCAGCCAGGAGGAACTTAACTCCTGTTAGCACCTTGGAGAAAATCCTGCCAGACCCTGTTTTTCTTTTTTCAAATTGAGCACACAATTTTTTGATGTTTTGTCAACGGTTGGAGTTTTTTAAAATATATTTAAGGCCTTATAGTTCGGGGGGGGAGGGGGCTTGAACCTTGTAGATGGGCTTGTGGACAAAGGCCAAGTATATTTTCAACTTATCCATTTACCAAAATGCAAAGGAGGAAGGAAGCTTAGTGGTGCTTGAACAATGATTACTCTAGACTCAGAAACATAAATCTGTGATGTCGAACTGGTGCTGCCACTTCCTTCTAGCAATGATTGTCAGATGAAGAGGAACTCTATTAATACTTTGTGTCCTAGTAGAGGGAGGGGTTTTTTCTTTGCCGAATAGAAAGTTGGCGAGGCTTAATCTTGTTGAGTACTAAGTAGATGAATTTGCCCAGGGAAAGCAATAAAATGTTTTACTGTATGGCCTCTCTTCTATTTTTGCCTTGCCCCCCCACCCCACTGGCATCCTCCAGTAACCTGTATAACTTCTGACAGATCCCCTGGTGCAACTTGCTTAACCCCTTAATGGTTAAAGGGATGTGGATTTATTTGGGAATATATAAGCAGATTTTAAAGTCAGCTGGCTTCAAACCAGAAATGTTGATGCTGGATGCAGGTTCCTATTAACTTCATGAACAAGAGAAATAACCAGTGTTCAAAAATTTGAGATGCCAAGTGAAACTTTTAGAAACCAGAATAAAAACAAAAGCAGCACATATAATGAAATGAAGAGGAATTTGATCCAGTTCTGGAAAAAACAAATCAATACAGTTGCGTCTTGTAGCAGAATATTTATGAAAATTTTTTCTGTTATTATTTTTTCCATGGGATGCCACAGCAATTGCTCTTTTCTTTCTTTAAAAATAAATGCAATAGGCCTTTTTCTTTATGCCCCATAAAAGCCAAAAGAATGTCTTTGTTGCAAATCCTCTTTGTTACTGCCAGCCAAATTCTCTCTTTAAACTTTACTTAATAGAGCAACTATGATTCTTGCCATAAGCAGAGAAAAGTCCTCCTGGTATTTCTTTTTGTGAAACAGTTAAAAGAGAAGCCGGGCCCTGTGGTGGGTCCTTGTCACCATGGGTCACATCCATCTGTGCTGAATGCATCCTCTGAATGAGCATACCCAGGTGTTCCAACTGCACACATACAGGAATGACTTCTAGACATAAATATCAGGACCAAGGCAAATAAACAGATTGAATTTTAAATATAACATGGGATGTCACTACATCTTTTTAGGGCAACAGCATATCCAGCAAAGTTAACAAGAATAAAGTCAAAGTGATTCTGCCAGATAATTTAAGTGCAAATTGGATTCACTTGAAGGCTGTGTAGAAGATGACTCTGGATTTTATATTTAGGTACGTTTATGTTTTTTGAAACTTTGTCATCGAAGTCACAGATGCTCTTAATTTTCATGCTATGATGGGACACAATAGCCAGCAGAGGGAGCAAAGGTTTTTTAGCAATGAACTGTTGGCAAGAACTATGTGACCCTATAGGGGGATCAGGAAGGAAGCAAACTTTCTCTGTGCTACTTTCTCTCCCTCAGGAACGAAAAAAGAGGTGAGAGATAGAGAGTTTGCAGACTTAGAAAAGAAATAGAGTTGTGTGTTACTTTCAAACTTGAATTTAAATTTGACCATGTTAAAAAACAAATCAGAAATCCAGCCCCATAAATAAAATGCTACCTCACTGGGGAAAAAAAAAAACAACAACCAACCAAAAACAACCAACCAAAACCTACAAAAAATTTAAGAACCAATTTTTTTCTATTGGTCCATGCTTTCAATGCCAAAACCGTTTTCATCTAATGGCTGTGGATCATTATGAAATTTATCCTGTGGTTTTGGCCACTGACACAAAGTTCTGTCACAGAGGGCTCTGTAAGGACAATTTGCTGTTAATTTCTATCTAAAAGGGCCAATCATTGTCATTTCAGCATAATATTATTCATGGGTCTCCATGAGTCACCCTGGCCAATCCTTAACACTTTGGGAAAAAAAATTTAAAAAGGAGGAAGAAAATACTGAGTTTTTCTCCCCTACCTTTTCTAGTTTTTTTCCCTTCCACTTGCAGTCCTCCAGGTATGCATATAGATGATGATTGTCCTGTAAATTAAGAAGACAACAATTTCAGATCTGACTAGTCCCTGACCTAAACCTGCCTCATCATCTCTGGAACAGCTGCAGATTTTTGTTCTGAGAGACTGGACCAAACCTATTGAAGATTTCATTTGTTATGCTTACAAAGGGCTAGGCACACTCCTCCCCAGCACAGATAGGTGCGGAAGAGGGTAGAGGCAGAAACATCTCAAGGAAGAAGAAGGCCTGCTGACGTGAATTGGGATTTAATGAGCTGACCACCTGCTCTTGAAATCCTCATCTGCAAGATACTTGAGCCTATGAATTCAGATATGATACTTATAGGCTTTCAGCTAATCTTGCTGTCTGACAGCGCAGTCAAAAAGAATGTGACCTCAGGAATAGAGAAGATACCTAATGCATATCCTGGCAGAGCACGTTAATAAAAATTTTAACATCAGCAGCACCTGCTCAGCAGTCTGTAGGTTAGGAGGCACGTAATTTTACCTCATAGCTCTAATATTTATTCTGTTTTGTGAATACCTAAGTTTTGGGTTTTAGATTCACTTGAATCCTCAGTCTTAGCTGGTAATATGCAGTGTAAGGGAAAAGAGGTATCACAACAACAACATCTGCAGAATTGTGCATGCAAGTACAAGACTAGCTTTCACAAAGGAAGAGAAAGAGCCATCAGCAAGTTTTGACCTTTCTATATCTGTCTTCCTCTAAATCTGCCAAAAGTGAATGGCTCTACATCCAAGTTAACAGCATGGCACAGGGCCCCCCTCTGCCCTGTTATCCACACTACTTGTGGTACCCTCATCCTTACACAACATATTCTCAATTCAAATAACTTAAGAGAAGCTCTAGCCAGAATCACGTGGCTGTCGTACTTATGGAGCAATGCATCAATTAAACCTTGCTGAGGAAGATTCCTAGGTTTCCTTGTCCCAACAGCAGAGGTGATGCTTCATGCTTGCAGAGGGCTTCCCTATAGCCTGCCACTCACTGTTTTCTGGGTAGAACCCGTTGCTATGGAAAGACTGACTCCATCTGCTTCTTTCTCCTCCTGAAAATGTTATTTTCAAAGTCACCTCCAGACACCTTCTATAACTTCAGACAATCCCAGTTATGTGCCCACGTAGTGATTTTCAGAGCCTCCCAGTCTGCTCTGTAGTCTAACATTACAGAGAAACCCCTCAAACTCAGTTTTAGAAAGTGGTTCATTATTTTGCCTTCGCTACTATTTAAAAATCTCATAGCTCAAGGGGTTGGACACATTCTTCTAGTCTACAGCCTAAATGCATTTTGGCAATTTTATACCTATTAGTTCTTGCACAAATGTACTTATTTTGATTAATTCTTTTAATTCCCTACTGTCCTTTCTCTCACTCCCTGATATGTTTATAAGCAGCAATCATATCCCCCTTAGCCTTTCTCTGACTAGACTAGGTCAGCCAAGTTTTTTAGTTTCCTTAAATAAAGGGGTTCCTCACTCTGATTATGGTAGAAGATGTTCACTGCACCTGTTCTGTTAATAGATTAATCTTTCTGAGCATGGGTGATCAAGGAAGTGTGCAGCATTTCGGGTTTCATAGGTTCTCTGGCAATGATGTTCACTATTTCTCTTGGAAAGCTCTCTCATAATCATATCTCATGCATTTCCTTAAAACAATGCAAATAGTATTTTTATTTTTTTTGTATTAGAAATTATCACTAGTACTGCTCCTACTGCATACAAACTTTTGGTGCAGAATAGTTGCTTCAGGCATATCCAGCTTCAGAAAAAAACAAGTTAGGGACCCTATCACTCACATGTTTTGTTCAGTTAATGATTTCCCTACCATGCACTCTGAGTGAAGACTTTCAGGGGAGGGAAATCAGGTAAATAAAAGCTATGTCACAGCACATGCACACCAGGGAACATAATTAAATCCTACAATTTTGATTGCTGTGTTTTGCAGACACGACATATTCCTTTCAGCATCATGTAAGATACTGTAGGCTGAGGTAGTGCTGTGCAAATGTTGGCATGCAGTTGGAACATTGGCTTTACTCATGAGTGATGAGCCTATTTACAAAATTAGGCAGTTTATCCACGTGGATGTCAATGAGGTCTTTAACACTCACCATCCTACATTTTAAACATCCCTCTCTGATGTATGTCACTCATTTTGTCGGTCCCATTGAAACACTTTGGTACTGAAATCTCAATTTTACAGTGGCGGGTTTGCAGAAGACTAAACTCTAAACTTGTTGATGGCAGAGAAGGGAAGAGATCCTGCGTGGAGGCAAGAATAAACAGTTACTCTCATCAAAAAGGAAGGCTGTGTTTTCTGCAGATTTGTCTTTGCTTGTTTATTGTGCTCATTTTAAATGGCAGGTCGTTCATACTGCTCAAAGGCACCCAGTCGTAAAAGAAATCTTGTAACTGAACCTGGCAAGGGACACAAAGGATAACAGGAAGGGCTTCTATAAGTATGTTAATTAGAAAAGGAAAGTCAAATTAGGTGTACCTCATGGATAAACAATGCTGGAAAACTCATAGCAATGTATGAGGAGAAGGCTGAAGTAGTCAACAACATTTTTGCCTCAGTCTTCAATGGCAACCTCTCTACCCACACCTCTCAAGTGGATGGGCAGTAGGATGAAAACTGGGAGAGCCAAGTCCCTCCCCCTGTAAGTAAAGATCAGATTCATGACCACCTGAGGAACCTGCATGTGCATAACTCTATGGGACCTGATGAGATGTATCCCAGAGTCCTGAGGAAACTGGCTGATAAAGTTGCCAAGCCATTCTCCATGATATTTGAAAAGTCAAGGCATTCAGGTGAAGTCCCAGGTGACTGGAAAAGGGAAAACATTGTACTCATCTTTACAAAGGGACCCTGTGGACAACTGACCTGTCAACCTCACCTCTGTGCCTGGGAAGATCATGGAACAACTCCTCCTAGAAGCTGTGCTACAGATATAATTTATCTGGACTTCTGTAAAGCCTTTGACATGGTCCTTCACAACATCCTTCATTAAATTGGAGGGAAATAGATTTGAGGAGTTGGGTGGATAAGAAAGTGGTTGGATGGTCAGAGGGTAGTGGTCAATAGCTCAGGGTCCCGATGGACATCAGTGAAAAGTGGTGTCCCTCAGAGGTCCATACTGGAACCAGTGCTATTTAATGTGTTCATTAATGACATAGACAAAGGGTTTGCGTGCACCCCTAGCAAATTTGCAGGTGACAACAAGCTGAGTGGTGTGGTTGACTCTCCTGAAGGATGGGATTCCATCCAGAGTGACCTAGACAGGCTCAAGTAGTGGGCACATGGGAATCTCACAAAACTTACTTAACCAGACCAAGTGCAAGGTGCTGAACCTGGGTTGGGACAACCCCCAGTGTCAATACAGGCTGGGGAATGAATTGATCCAGAGCAGCCCTGCTGAGAAGAACTTTGGGATGCTGGTGGATGAGAGGCTGGACATGAGCCGGCAATGTGCCCTTGCGGTCCAGAAAGACAATTGTGTCCTGGGCTGCATCAAAGGACACATTGCCAGCATTGCCATCTGGATAACTGCATCCAGCTTTTGGGTCCCCAGCACAGGAAGGACACTGGCCTGTTGGAGCAAGTCCAAGTTGTGTAGAGGAAACACTGAGAGAATTGGATTTGCTCAGCATGGAAAATAGAAGGCTTAGGGGTCACCTAATTGCAGTCTTGCAGTACCTGAAGGGAGCCTACAAGAAAGATGGAGAGGGACTTTTTAAAGACTATATAGAGACAGGACAAAGGGGAAAGGATTCAAACTGAAAGAGGGTAGGTTTAACTTAGATGTTAGGGGAAAATTCTTTACCGTGAGGATGGTGAGGACCTGAAACAGGTTGCCCACAGAAGTTGTGGGTGCCCTATGCTTGGAAGTGTTCAAGGCCAGGCTGGATGGAGCTCTGAGCAATTTGGTCTGGTGGAAGGTGTCCCTGTCCATGGCAGGGGGGTTGGAAGTAGATCTTTAAGGTCCCTTTCAACCCAAACCATTCTGTGATTCTAAGTTAAATCTGATCATTAACCAAACCTAGAAGAGGCCTTTCAAACACCTTTTCAACTTTAAGACAAACATGGAGAAAAGCGAAGTCAAGCCCTCCCGTTCTCATTTCACATTGCTCATATGCACCCTAATTGATAGCACAGCAGCCCTCAGGGTAAACTTCCCAACTTCTGCATGCTGGTTAAGCTCAGCTGATGGTGAAACAGTGGTGATTTATACAAGTTAAGGATGTGGCTTCTGGATTTCAGAGGAGCTATTGAAGAACACCAGGTCAAAAACTGTGTGTTGAAGGATTTCTTTAATGCTTAAAGCTTATAAAGAGGAGGTTTTTGAGTTCTTTTCCTTGAGAGACTCAGTAAGCAGTGTGTCTTGACTTCAGCGTAAATGTGCAAAGATGGCAGGTGAGTGTTTATCGATTCCATTTACTATATATAACAGAGTAGACATATTGGCAACACCAATCTATGAGTTTGGCTTATGTCATCCCGAGAGGAGAAAAATATTTTAATAGAAGTAAAGTGTAACCTAAGCTTTATTAGAGATGTCAAGTTTATTGAAATGTGACACAAAAAATTTTTTGTGGAATTACAGTATATACACAATGAATGAAACGAAGTAAGGCTGTTTTTAGTCTTTGTTTGTCGGATCAGCTAGAAAACTGACTCTTTTTCCAAGAAGAAAGGATACTAAAAGCACTAATAGCTTCTTTTATCAAGCGTGTTTAAATTCAGGACATCCATTTGGATGAAATATATTTTAAATGGTGGCTAGTTATTTCTTTTCTTTGTTGTTGTGTATGGGTGTCTTTTTTCTGTTAGTCAAAAAAGCATACTTTTTTTTAATATATATTTACTTCCATTGGAATACAGAAAGCCTACTGAGACTTGAGGCAAGGGACTAGATCCACAGCTTTAACTGGAGCTAGTCATGAAACTTAGATCTGGATTGAGATCCCAAATGTCATGTTTACTTTCAGTAATTTTCCTCCAATTAATGTTTACAATGTTCTATGTTTTATCAACCCCAGTGAGTAAAATGCAAAGAATGAGTTATATTTTTGCAGTCTTTTAACACTTTAGGATGTCTGTTCTGCACCTTATCACTGGAACAATTAAGAAGGATATTCTGGCAATATCTAGTTAATTTATCTGGAATGTAAAATGATCTTCTATTTAATTTCAGAGGAAGAAACTAGGCTTTATACCTGTAATCTTAAAATACATGTCTGCACTGCTGATCCCATGGCATGTTGTGATTGTATGAGGTGATTTAATTGGATACGTGGATCTGAGTTCACTGTTTACATGCACACAACTATTTGATAAGGGAGCTTGTTAATGAAAGTAGAAGAGAAACTTTAAGGAAAAAGCACGTTTGGCATTTAACTAGCAAAAGATTTGCTTTCTTCATTAAAGTCATTTTAACTGAGCTCAAGAATAGCAGATGCACCAGGGAATTACTTGAATTAAGTTAATAAAGTTGTACTTTATTATGTGTGAGGGGCCTGATTATTCCATTAGTAGTGCAATATAGCCTGAGTTCAGATCTGTGGATTAGAGCAAGCAGGTTATGAGGATGAAGCTGTGAAGTTCCTGACTGTGCTCCTCCTCACCTGGGTAAGAGGAAGGCTTTTCTGTTATGAAATGCAACAAAATAAATTGGTGCAGCAGAGGCTAAACCAGTAATCAATAGAGTTTGATCTTAGGAAATTTAGAGGAAAGCTGTTCAATTACTTGGTAGAAACTACACGGTCCTCAGCTGTCTGTGAACATGCCAGGCCTGGGGAATATACAGCAGGGGTTTGGGGTTACTGTGTGTTCTTTTCAGTGCAATTGGCTTTTGTTTGTTTCCTTAGCTACTCAGTTCTTGAAGTGAGATTCAAAAAATAGTATTATCTATACAGATGCAGGCACAGCAGACGCTGGTAATAAGCTTTCAAGCATATTATCTGCAAGGTGAAATGCTAAAGAGTACTAGGTATTTGCAATGTAAATATCTTGTCTGGTAACACTTGGTAAATGGTTAGGTTACTGGTGCATGGTTTTTTTGATCTGGGGAATGCTCTTAAAATATTGCCAGTTTAGGTTAAAACTGATTTGATCAGTCTTGGAGCCTGGTAAACTTTAGTATCGCACAACAGTGAAGAAGTTACCTGAAGTGTTATTGAGTCTAAGTGGTGGAACTGGAATCCTCCAAACCCTCTGCATGAAAAATTTTGAGAATGGACATTTTAAATGGACTTCCATTAAATGGGTTTCCCTGTTCAATGACAACAGTAAAAGAGTTCAAAGACAGCAAAGTAGGATTACTAGGAATGCAGCAGAAAGTGAATTGTTTTTTCTTTTTTTTTTTAAGAATCACAGAAAACACGAGAAGGTGACAGGCAGTAATGCACTTTGCGTATTGGGTCCTACTTCTGAATGTACCATCGTAACATCCTGATTTTAAACAAATGCTTCCACTGTCATTTGTCACTAAGTGTGTAACCTACCCTGAGCTGAGCAGATGAGCGCAGGTAGAGCACTGCTCTTGTCTGCTGTGCACTGAGCTGTGCTATTAGACATGTCCTGTTGGCATTCCATCAGACTTATGTTTCCTGAATTGCTTTTTGAAGCATGTGGGTTATAGAGTCTTTCCAGCTATGTTCACAAGATCAATAAAATCAAAGAAAATGTAATATTATAACTATTAGTATACTTTAACATAGCTACTTTTTTCCTAGAGAAGACAAAATCTACTTGCTACTATTCACTACAAAGCTGTCATAGTACAAAACATTTTGCTCATAATGAAGACGGGCATTTTGCCACAACATCGATCCTATGTTCACTACTGAATAGACAAAATGGTTTAGACTGATGAGTTAAGGAGCCAGCTAAGAAGTTAGCTTATTGGGCAGATTATCTTTTCTAGAATACACCATTCTTTACCAAATATTCACATCTGTAGGCCAGCAAAGAGTTAATAATCAATTGCTACTTCATGAACCTATAATCACCTTATTAAATCAGAATTGAATGTGTAGTTAAGTGTACTCAGAGTATTTTAATTTAAATGTTACCATAAAATCTGCAAGTGGAATTAGTGTAGTGCTTTTGAGATTACATTAGCAGCAAAACAGGGGGTGGATAGTTATTGTTAATTAAACCATACAGACAACATCCAGTGAAATCCTAACGGTGTGTAGGATGCATCTATTTGTTTGACATCTCACAGTTTCAAGACTGTCTGCCCTCCAAGTCCTTTTTTTTTTCCCCCTACCCTCTCTTCTACTACCAGCGGAAGTTTTTGGACTGATTTTATTATACTGTAAGACTGATGAGATATTAAAGTGAACCTTCCAGTTTTCTCTGGAATGGGCTTGACATTAATACCTGGAGGGATGGAACAATATAATTTCACTATGAGTTTGTTTATTAAACTATTTCATGACATATTTTAATTGCATCTAACTGGTCTCTGAAGAAAGCTCTAGATGTGATTTCCTCTAATGAAAACGTCCCTCTTATATTCATGGCCACATGAGTCACGGCATTTTGTATTTTTTGCACTTCCCTACTTAGGTCAAATACCACAAAAAACCACCGTATTCCCTGGTTACTGTCTTTTCTTTTCCTCCTTTTTAACCCTCTACCCTCACAGTATGTGAAACTGAGAACACAATTTGCATGGGATTTTTTGTTTGAGGGGAATTTTTGTCAGACACTGTGTCTAATCTGTGCTATATTTCCCTCTGCCTTTTGAAGGAACAAAACTCCTCCCTACTCTGTGATTGCCTTCAGTGTTACACTCCCCTCTTAGGCTTGTTTTCAATACCCGCTGAACACTCAGAAAGGGAATAGTGCTGCATACCTGTCATTTTTAGCTGATATATTCTATTGCTTTGGTTAAAGGCTTTGAGTCCCTCAGACCTGCCTCCCTGGACGTTACTTCTGCTGACTGTCATGGGATCAGTGTCTCTGTGCTGGGTAGCCCTTTTGTTGTCTAAAAGGAAGCATCTCACCCAACAAACCTTTAATATTATTATAAACTGGTAGACATAAGGTCATGAATCTCTTGCATTTTGTGCGCATGATCCTTTACTGCTGTTACCTGGTCCTTAGTGTCCCCTCCTGCTCTCCAGTCGTGAAACTTCTTTAACACCTTGCTGAAACTCACTTGTTGGTAGTTTCTGCTTTGACTTTTCTTCTTGCTGAGGAATACATTTAGTGCAGGCAGCTCAGCGTACAAACTGCAGATTCAGATCTGCGTAGTGGGGGCCCCAGCAAGAAGCTGTTGCCATCTCTTTGCACAACAAAGGGTATGGGGACCTGTGGCACCTGTGGCCAGGTGACCAGAGAGTCAGAGACACAGCAGGAGTTGGTGACTCAGAAGAAAGATCCCATACTTTGCATGCATAGACAGCTTGAGCTATCACCATGTTATTGAGCCATGAATAAATTGCTTTATGGATCCAGAGGTCTTAGACTTTGTGAAGGGGAACCTGGGATCCAAGAATCAGTAAGGAAATGTGGTCTGACTGTGTGAGAGAGGAGTGTGTAGGGAGTCAAGTAGGGCAACCATCAGCTCACTGGAGCTTCCTGATAGGAAAGGGCTTCAGTCTTAGCAATTAATGTTTCTGATGGTGAGAGTGTGACTGCCTGAGTGCCTGCTGAATGATCAGACAATAAAGTTTCCTTAACAGTCCTTATTCATGAATGCTTCATCAAAAGGCTTATCATAGAATAATAGCATGGTTTGGGTTGGAAACAACATTAAAGGTCATTTAGTTCCAACCCTCCTGCCATGGGCAGGGACACTCTAACCCTGCTGCTACTTATTATCTGTCATGAATTGCTCCTTGTCCCTTAGGTCGTTTTTCCACAGACAGTTCCTCACCTGTTTCTTGTACAAATATCCCTGGCAAACTAATCAGGACAGTACTTATTCCCCTTTGTTCCTTTCTGAAACACACAAACCTTCTTAAATAACAATAACAATATTTGCAAAAGATTTTTTTAATGCTCTCATCCATTGTGGAGGGTTTAATTTAGACCCTCTGCATCACTCAGCATTATTTTCAGTCCTCTGTAAAGAGCCATGCACTTTCTAGGCACTAGAAGAATATGATACAGTAATTATGAGCATGAGACTATGCTTTGGCTGTTAAACAGGCCATTTTACCCCCAGCTATACAAACCATGTGGCTATTCTTCATTTTCAAAAAAGCCAGTGAAGCGACTCTTCTAACTGAATCCATTGTATAGTGTAAAATGACCTTTCCTAAACACTCTTAAAACTACAGTACACTTTGACTCATTTGTTGCTTTATTTTAATCACAATGATCCAATTTCAGGTCTTTTCCTTCTGCAAAGTCAGGACTTTACAGCTCTGCTTGCTGAAGGTCATAGCCTGGAAACATGAAAGTTAAGTCAAGTCCCTGACCCCTGTGAAGTCAACAGGATCTCATACATTAATTGATAATCCTTTCCATTCACCCTCTGTGTGTAGAAGAGTATTTGTGTACAGGCCACAAGTAAAGATTTGCAGAATGGAGCCCTCCTTTTGTTTGTAATTGAAAACCACTGTTGGAGAAACAATGATTCAATAACCTTTTTTGAGGATGGCCTAATGTCTCTCTTCAGAGACCATGGTGAGCACAGTGGTAAATTGATTTTAAAAAGAGTACAACTTTTCTAACTCTTTATGCAAGACTGACTACAGTTGCAGGCTTCTACTTAATAGCTCTGGATAATGCAGGGCTTCAAGCATTGATGTGAAGTGTATGTATGTACAGCAGAGGCAGACTACATTATCATCTTCTTTCTTCAGATTTTTCCTATTGGAAAAGAAAAAAAATCAATATTAAAATGAGTGAACAGACCATTTAAATGAAGAAATAAGTGGTAGTTACTTGATTCCCTATTGTACACAATGGTGACATACGTCGTTTGGAGGAAGTTACCCTTTTAACATCTCTTGAGGGAGTTTTTCTTTCCATTTTCACCTTTCTACTGGGCGGGCCAAAGAGGAAGCTGAACAACCATGGTAAGAACCTAGAAGCTCTAATCTGAGTGGGCAGATGGAAGAGCTTTCCTTCAACTCTGCATGAAAAATAAAGAAAATTTTTCCTTTCTTGAACTGACAGAACTGGCACACTGATTGAAACACACATGCACGCTCACGTATCCTTTGATCTCAAAATACAAAAAGCCCTTCAATATACTTTGATGGAATAAGATTTGCTGGAGATGAAACTAGCAAGGATTGTAAAGGCCAACAAAAATTCTCCAATATGTCTGTACTAAAAGAAAAGAGAAGGAAAATGTGAGCCTGTTACTCAATGGACCAGGGTACATAATGACAAAAGACAGGGAAAAGGCCAAGAAGCTCAGTCCTCGGCTTGATTTTTTTTCCACTGGTGAGTTCTGTTCTCTGGCCTTTAAGTTTCTTGTAGGGAAACCTTAAGTGAAGCCTTATTCACACTACAGGAAGGTAAAGTAAGGAGTGTTTAAACTAGCTGAGCGTAAACAAGTCCATGGGACCAGATAAGATGCATGTGGGGAGCTGACCAATGTCACTTTGAGGCCACCCTCTAATACCTTTGAAAGGTGATGGCAACTGAGAAGGGTTTTAAAAAAATTTGAAAAGGACAGGCACCACACTTTTCTTCAAGAAGGGCATTATGCAGGAAAGTAAAGGCCAGTGAGCTTTAGCTTACTTCTGTGATGGTCTTGGAACAAATTGTTACTGGGAGCCAATTCCAGCTGTGTGAAAGGGAGTAAGGTGACTGGGGATGGTGACTGGCCAGAATGGATTTACAACTACAAATTATACATGACCAACCTGACAGCTTACTGTGACGAGGGAATGGCTCTGTAGATAAAATGAGATTCATGGATGCAGTATACCTTGATTTTAGAAGGTCTTTTAACATGGTCTACTAATGTCCAAATAGCCAAACTGACATATAGAGCAGATAAACAGATAATACGGTAGGTGGAAAATTGGCAGGACTAACAGCAGCAGCGCAAAGTCCCAGCTGGCAGCTTGTTGCCACTGGTGTACCTCAAAGATCAGAATTGAAGCCAATACTATATAATCTAGCTGATGGTAGAGAGTGAACTCTCATCAAGCTGGTGGAGAATATCAGGTTGGTGGGAGCAGTCAGTATTTTGGCAGGCAGAATTGATATTCAGGGCAAAGTGGACAGGTTGGATGAAAGAGGTGACATTAATGAAGTTCAAGATAGGAAAATCCTATGCCTGGGACAGAATAATCCCATGCCACAGCAGAGGCAAAGAGCCAGCTGCAATAGGAAGGAAAAACTGGTTTCTGGTGGGTGAGTTGAACAAGAGCCAGCAGTGCACCTCTTGCAGCCACCAGGGCCCAGCACGTACCAGGCTGTATTAGAAAGAGTGCAGCCAGAAGGTCTGGGGAAAGTGATTCCACTTGGTGCAGGTGCAAGTCAGGTACAGTAACAGAACTGGTATAAATCTCATCCATGAGGACTAGCTAAGTCAATTTGGATATCAACATAGATCAGTGCTGTTCAAAATCACAAGTTGTTAAACATAAACAATTTTTTGGGGTGTTTTTTTTTTTTTTAATAGAGATTAATTTTACTTTACAATGCCTCTCATGTTTCAGAGAAACACCAGATTGTTAATTGCGGGGTCATTCTCTTCCTTTCCATGCCAAAGCTGGATCCGCAGCGTGCAACATAAATTAGTTAACACTGTAAAAGCATAAACAGAAATGTTCTCTCCTGGTGATCATATGATAGTCATGATTGCTACAGGATGGTAGAGAAACAACATTTTTAAGAACAGACTTATTTTAGATTTATATATATAGTTGGGAAAAACAGATATACTTTCACATTCAGAAAGCAATCTGATCTGTTTATAGTAGCTATCCCTAATTGAGGTGCAAGTTATATTTACAGCTGGGTGGGCTGGAAATCACTAAGGACAAACAAAAGAGATGCAATTGTCATCATCTTGGTAACAGGGTGGGCGAGTTGGGGGAAACAAAGTGTAAAGTCAGAAGAAAACCTGAAGAAGCTTAAAAAACTGTCCAATTTATCTGTCTCAGTCAACTGGTACAGCAAAATAGTTTCTCTCTCTTTACAAATCTGACTACTTTGAATAATTATAGAGAAGATGGGTCATTTGCCAGCTGGCATTGAAAATGTTTTAATTCCATTAACTTTGTGAGGTTAAAGCAGCTCATGCCAGCTGCAGATCCTTTGACCACCACATATATTAAATGTGCCATTGATCAGGCTGAGCTTGCTCCTCCCATGTGACAACTTCAGTTCAGGCAGAGAATGACTGACAAAGCAAGGAGGGTGAGGACATCCGTCATGTTTAGTGATTGCTGTTAGAAGAAAAACACAACCTGTCAGGGAGGTAGAAAGAATGAATGGGTTCAACTCTGACAGGAATTGGTGGGCAGGTGATGGCATCTCTTTGCATTTCGTGACTAACAGAGGTCATTTTTAATAGCTTGCAAATCAGCCCATAGCACTTTTCTCTGATATGCCAGGACAACGTGCAAGATACTGATATGCACTTTTCTCTCATTTGGAGTTGTCTAGAAAACAAATTGACATGCTCTTTTTCTTTTTTTTCTCCTTTCTTTTTCTCTGTAGGATACATGAACCATTATATTCAAACTTTTGTAAATACTTGGTACTCAATAGTACATTTTCTACTCCTGGACTAAATTATGATTTGGAAGGTGTAAATTACAGGGGATTGTACCACATTTTTCTAATAGCCTGCATTCAGTAACAAT
Source organism: Neopelma chrysocephalum (assembly GCF_003984885.1). Classification (NCBI taxonomy): domain Eukaryota; kingdom Metazoa; phylum Chordata; class Aves; order Passeriformes; family Pipridae; genus Neopelma; species Neopelma chrysocephalum. Next base: position 16,893,336 of record NW_020897695.1, on the reverse strand, counting down.
TTTGTTAGTATTTTGAAAAAAGTCTTCTGCAGCTGATATAGTCTGGTTCAATAAGTCCATTCAGAAGTACTTTCCACTTTGCAAGGGTAATTATCTTTATTAGTTCTGTAGCTTGATAGTGTTTCAGCAGAGCATTTGAGAGTGTCAAATTCTATTAAGTGTAAACTAGCTCGTGAAGGAAATAAATTGGAACTGTGTGGAAATGGTGATACCTTAAGAGGTTTAAGTGAGTGTTCTGCTAAGTGGTTTTACCATTTAATAGAAAAAACAAACAAACAATCTAATTTTTATTTGTTTGAGGGGAGGAGGCTTTAAGTCTTGGAATGACAACTTTCCCCTCATAAGTAAATGTGGAACATTTAGAGCTTCTACGTGCAAAAAACTGATCACTAAGATAACAGACTCCTACCAATTTTTAATCATCATCATTCAAAAGTATAATTTTGTTGGTATACTAAAGTTTGAGTCATGAAGCAATGCTACATAAACCACGATGCTTTTCTGAAATTTCTCTTTTTTTCCAAGAGCTGAACTGCAGAGATCAGGCAGGAAAAAAGCACAGCCCATATTTGCATGGCTTGGCAAAACAGTAAAAGATGCTTCTAACTTATCCTCTGTCATATACTGTATGTGAAAGCTGAAATAACTGTGGAGTTTCTGTAGAACTACACCCACATCCACTAAGCAGGTCCCTGGGATGAATTTCAAAATGATTTGTCTCACCTGAGTTGCAGGATAACTGTGAGAAAACCAAGGGAAAGTGCTGAGACCCAGGGAAAAGATTTTGATAGTGGTAAACAGGAAAATTAAACTCTAGAGGAAGGCTGTGGTGTTGCAAAGTGTGTCCTGCTTGATTTCCCTAGACAGCTTGATTTTATTGCATGCCATTAGTGCTTGCATTCAGGACTGTGCATGTATTAATCATGCTGGAACTGCTATCCTCAGCTCTCAGGAGTTTGACTTTCCTCTCTCCAAAGACTCTTTAGCATCTCCAACTTGCTCTTTCTCTCACTTTGTCACTGGTTGATATTTGCCTTGTGGTTAAAGGGGATGGATACGGAAAAGACAAAATCTTTGTAATAGTAGAAAGGACTCCTCAAGTATTATGAGCTGGAAGAGAGTTTTCTTTGCTTAAAGTGCCACCTTTCCCACTGCTCCTCTTCTTCTGGAGTTATTGTTCTGTTTTGGGGCATGCAGCAACAATGAGCACAGCAAGATGTCTGTGCTTTACACACGTTAGAGTCATAACCTGTCAGTGGCATGAAAAAGTGCACTTGGTGCATGTGACAACCAACTAAAGCAGCTGCTATATGTGCTGGTGGACCAGGCTGGCATTCAAAGGGACCTCATCAGGCTGCAGGAATGAGTTCTACACAGGCAAATGCAGAGTCCTGCAGTGGAGATGGAAGCAGCCCAGACTGGGGGCTGATCAGCTGGCTGAAGAGCTCTGTCACAAATTATCTGGGGGTCCTGGTGGACCAAAAGTAGACTGTGAGCCAGCAGTGCATCCTGGCAGCAAGGAAAGGTAGCTGCCTGCATGCCACACTGCTTCAGCATGGCTATAGCCAGCAGGTTGAAGTGTTAATTCATCTCTATTTGGTGCTTGTGAGACTGTCTCCAGAGCCTCTGTCCAATTTTGGGCTTCCTTCATCCTAAAAAAGATACTGACAAACTGGTTTTCTAGGTACCTACATTTAGACAGCTGGACCCTGCCCAAAGACACGGTGACGTTTCTCTGTGCGCTGAAAACAACTGCATTAATAATTGCTGAAGAAGCTTTTAAAGCTTGATTCTTGCTTTTGTTCTACAACCACTTAATTTTGCTATAAATTAAGACTCATGACTACTTCTGAGAAGAGAGAGCTTGCAAAATGTGAAAGAATGTAGTGGAATATCACATGAGAGGACTAGGAGGAAAACCCCAGAAGGAACTATTTCTGGCTTTAGCCTAACACTAGTGCTATCTGCCCCAGAGTCAGGCTAAGTAAAATGGTGAGAGGACAAAAAGGCAGATGTTTTTTGACCACCAGAGAAACCGTAAAGAGTCACAGCTGGCAGAAGCTCTTGCCCACACTGTGGGAGACAAAAAGACAGAAGAAGCGAAACAGTTGGAAGAAAGAAGTCCGTCTAGGCTCACTGAAGTGTACATCGTTCTGCTCTCTGCTTTTGTAAATAGGTTCATATTACCTGCTTTTTTCTGTTCATGATGAGGTAGTTTCTTGGACCAACCAGAAACACTCGTGCAACCCTTTGTCTGATTTTATGTTTATTTTTATCTTATTCTTGCTTGGCTAGGCTGTGGTCTGGCATCCTGTTTCACTGGCCCTGGCCGTGTGAAGACTTTATTCCCTCCAGGCTCTAGTGATTAACCTCCAGTTACTGCTGCATTCCGTTGATGAAATTTGATTCAGTCAGGATGACCTGGACTGGAAAAGGCTATTATGCCGAAGACTGGTAGGTCTGACAAAACTTCCTGTCCTCTAACACACATCAGTGATAAGGTAGTCCAGTAGTACAAGGGAGCTGTGCTCTCCTTGGCTGAGCACAGCTAGGACAGGACAGGACAAAAATAATGTCAGCATCCTTTGTCTCACCACTTCTTGTCCTTTATCATTCACTACCTCAGAAGCCTCAGTCTGGTTTTCATTTCATACACTCATGTAGTGCTGTCTGACTCTGGTTTTCTGAGTCCCATGGGGCTGATGGAAAGGTTTCTGCCCAAGGATTCTTTAATTTATTTCCTTGTAGGAGGTTTGTGGAAATGTGTCCTAATCTGCTTTGGGCAAAAGCACCTGCACTAACCAAACTGGGTGATTTAAGTGTTTCAGGTAACCCACTAAAGGCTGAATTTGTCTGAAGCAGGTTAAGCATCTTTAAAGCAGACATACCCCAGTTTCTGTCAGATGTCCCACGCTCTCTAGGAGAAGGCAACCTCCAACTGGAGCAAGTACTGCTCTGACAAGCCAGCTTGGATGTGAAAGGGAACGTTTGCACATGAGCAAACAAATGCAATGTGGATCAGTTTTAAAAGAGAGAGTGTAAGTTCCACTGGTTTGACTGTTTCCATTTAAATGGTGTAATGTTATGAAAACCTATTCATATGTTAATGGAACTGGTCCATAATGCCGTAAAGCAACACTTCCTTTACAATGCAATATTGATCTTTTCATTTGTCTGATGGCAATTCTATTTTATGCTCCTTTAGACTATCCATTTTGAAAATCCTTTTTTTAATCACCTTATGCTCTTGCTTTATGTAAGCACTTAAAATTGTATCTTTCTTCAGGTATGTGAGCAGTCATAATGAATGTTAGTGGGATTACCATCTTAGTCTATATATTTCAAATCAGCTTTTATTATGCAAGTACAAAGGCTGATTCAGGCAAACCTGAATTTTGAACTTGTCTTCTCTCAGAAGTTAATCCAGGTTAATTGATATAAATTAGATTAATTAAACCACATTAAAATCATGCAAGGCCTTTCTCATTTTAGAAAAAAAAAAAAGAAAAAAACTGCCTTAATTCAGTTTTGTTTGATTCACTTCTAATTCAGGGAAACTATTCTGATCTAAACCCACTTTATATTCATATCAGGAACTGTTTTACACCAGTAGTTCAGTATAGACACTGTGTAGAGAGCCTTTATTTCTGTAGTCTTTATTTCACCTGTGTGTTCTTGTGTGTGACTGTGTGTGTGTAAGAGAGAGAGAGAATTCCCTGGCTCTTGTTTTTTGGTACCTGGAGTGTTACCACATCAGCTTGTCTAGAATTAGATGAGGACCAGTTTGCTGGCTTTTTGCAGTTGAACTATTGTATCATTAACTACCATTTTATACCCTTATAGCTGAAGCTTTCTTGTTGATACCAACTTTAGCGGTTGAAAGCAAGGAATATCATAGTTTAGGAATTTAACTCTGGGTCAAAGTCAAAAATTTTTCTTGTCTGGCAATTGCTGAGTGTGTTCCTTTAGTCTGGACCCACTAAACATGGTAGAGTCCTCATGTTCCAACAATCCTTTCCCATGCGTAACATCATGAGAAAAACCCAGCTGTCCCAGATAAGGCTGAATGCAGAAGGTGGTAGTGAAATGGGTAGCTCGCTGCAAATCTAATTTGATGCGTAAGTAATGCTGAATGTCAAGAACACTCTAAATATGTAGGGGGTGGTGTGGTGATTTCATGCCTAAGAGTTTGTGGAATGTTCATCACTAAAGTGTTCTGAAAGTGCTAGAAAATGCTTTTGGGGAATAGCACAACTATTGTTTACCCTACCTTGGTATAATCACATTTTTCTATGATTCATCAGCATTGTTTTATTAGAAATAATTTCTTTAGATAATATAAGAAAAATCATATCTTCCAAATGGCTCAATTTGTTTGTCCACCTCTTCGTTTCTAATGGTGACAGTAGGAATTGATATAGAAACAGTGGTTCACTATGATTTTTGTAACAGAATAGACTGAAAATATCAAAAGAAACTTTGGGACTTGTAAAAGTTTGTCCTAAATTCTTGATCAGTTTGTGTGACAAGAAAGTTCAAAATAGTTTGAGTGGGAACAGAAGTACAAAAATTCAGGGGTTAAGTACTAAATTTTCTTTGGTGTCTGTTGTCCTGATTCAACAGCTATACTGCTGTAAGTAAATAAAAAGAATAGGATTTGATAATGCTTTCCATCTCATAGAGACTGGACTAATACATAGTCTACAGACATTTAAGAGAATGGCTTTCTAACTTAAGCCAGCATCAAAGTATGTGTTCAAATCCTCAGAAAGTAGAAGAAAGAAATTTTATCATGTGAAAAGGTCAGTATTTAATAAAATTTTGGGTCTGAGGACAAGTTTGTCTTTCAGATTCTGTTTACATTCTTAAGTTTTTAAAAAGCCCAAACAATACTGAAATAAATGTTGCACAAAATCTTTAGGAATGTTTCATTTAACATTAACATTCAACACTGAATTCAGTGTTGAACCTTGTGTGGTGAGTTACCATTCTGCCTCCTGAGAATGCTGTTTCTCATCTCAGGATGAAGCTCCGTTGCTACACTACATCTCTTTTATCTGTGAAATACCTCATTATCTTGGCTAGAGCAAAGCAATCTGACCAGTGAATTTGGACTGTAGATAAGGAAAGAACCTTGAGACTCTGTGACAGCTCATGTCAGTTTGCTTTGATATTTGAATATTTGATTCTTAAAATATTTCAGTCAAAGGAAATATTTCCTGGAGAATACGGAAATGAAAAATTGTAAACCTTTTTTTTCTTCTTTTTTTTTTAATAGGAAATTTCTAGTTAAGCTTATGCTTAAATATTTGCTTGAACAGAAAGATCTTTTTGCATCAGGTTGTAAACCCTCTGCAAACCCCTTGTGATTCCCAAGAGTGGCACTATGAACATGAAAGATATCTTTAAATGTCTCTGCTACATTGGAAATTACACAATTTTCTTGTCACCTGAGACAGGTAGAAACTTTAAGCTGTTGTACATTTCCCCTTTCCAGTGCTACTTCTTGCCCAATTGGAGTGCTAACCTATTAGCCATCTTACCTACCCTCTTTTCCTTTGACTGGTACCTTGATGAGTCTTGCAAATATCATATGCTTGGTCTACATAGGTGTTATGAAGTAGCCCTACTCACCTACTGATGTGACTCTGTTGGGGTCCAATAAGTGAAAGAAGGAGGTAACACTGCCTAAAATAATTGAAAGCAAATTCCTGTAGAATTTTTTTTAACTGATTTTGAATGCAGGGTTTGGTGAAGGGGTTGAGGGGTTGGTTTTGCTCTTTCTATTTTTAGCAGCTTTATAAAAAAAATAAATATTAATGTCATGTCATGAAGAGCCTTGACAAATTCTCTCTGGAAAAAAACCAGAAAATAGGCACAGAGCTTTGAGTATCAAAGTTCTCTGAAATGAAAGAGAGGAACAGAGCATTAAGATGAGAGAAATGCCCAACTACTGTGTATGTAAATATTAAGAGACACCCTTTCCTTTGACTACTTTGCATGTAAACATCATGGCTAAAAGCAGAAAAAGGAATGATTGCTATCCTCATTTCACAGATAGAGAACTGGTCTATTATCAGCCGTAATTGTACTAGACTTCACATCACAAAACAGTTAAAACCTTGAGTGGACTACTTAAAAACTGTTACAGAAACAACAAAGGATAGAAACATTCAGAGAAGGCACTGATGAAATAAGTGGGTTTTGTGATTTGATTGGTTGGTTGGTTGGCTTTTTTTGTGGCTTTTTTTTTTTTTAATTTCCTGAAAAGTTGCTATTTATGTGCTTATTAATGCAAATTGTCAAAAACTAATAGAAATGTGAGCTATTGAGGTGCATGTACTTGCTTATGAAAGCTATCTAAGCCCCAAATAAAAAGTTATCCCAGTTTTCTGGAGAATATCCTCTAAGGTTGTACTTGCCTGTAGTCATTGAGAAGGTGCTACTCCCCCAATCCCCTGCTACAGCAAGGCATTCAGAACATCTCTCAGATGGCTTTTGTTTTACTTTCCTTCTATGGTACCATTCAACCTGCTTTCTCAGTAATACAGTTAATTGTCTTTTAACATCAAAAAAAATGCTGTAATAGGAACAACTTATAAACTCTGAGAGGAAAAAGATTGATCTTTTCACAGAATTTAGGAAATTATTGCTTTCAAAAGTGGATTATCAAACTTCTTTGATTGAGTGACAGTGGTTCATTGTATGGATAAATCTTTCTGAGCCTTGCAGTTGAAAAAGCTGTTCAGCAGTTAGAATAATCAGCCTCAATCAGAATTTTAAGCAGGTTTTTTTCAGCTCAACATATAAGTAGCCTACTTTTTAAATTTTTAGTGCGTTGCTCTATATAATGCTGTTATAATGCAAAAGGAAGGAAGTGAAGGGAGAGTTCTGTCTCCGTACTCTATTTGCCCTCTAAGCGAAAGCAGCTGTAAGGCAATTTCTGTGAAAAATAGTTGTGGTGGTTTTTAAAATTTTTTTCAACATATTGGTTATACTAAGGACCAAACGAACTTATCTTATGAGGGTTATGAAGATACAATGAGTCAAGAACCTGTGTATTGTTATTTTATTCTTTTAAAATGCAGTTTTAGATTAAGCTGATAATGAAGAAGGATGAATAACTAATGGATAGATCCTTCTTATGATGACACAAAGACCACCATTCTGAACATGAAGGTTGCAGCTAGATTCCTTTTTAAGTTTTACCGTCCAACTGAGATGTCCAATATAGGAGTAAAAGGGATCAGTCCCTTCAAACTAGGAGCCAAATTTGAAGTGAATCACCCATAGAAAAGAAAGTGTCCCACTGGTGCTTGTAGTTGTGTTTCTCAGCTGCACTGTTGCTGTGCATAGGTTCTTCTTCTTGTTTTAAAGTTAACAATGAGATTATGCCAAAAAGACTGAAATGCAGGCTCCAGCATCCTTGATACAGGCTATTGCCCTGATGATGCACCTTGCCCATTCTCTGTTGACAAAATTGCTTTAGCTTAACAAATGAAGATTTGACTCAGAGTTGCTCATATTTCACAGAAAAAAAATCACTTCGGGCCAGGGCTTCTGAGAATTTTATCAAATAATCAAGTATGTCCTAATCAAGTCCTAAAGTAATTATTTGCCCTAGACGTGGCCCTGCTGGGCTGTTAGCGTTGCTCAGCGGGGAATGGGTCAGGGTCTCATGACAGTGTAAACTGTTTCTGTTGCTCATTTTACAAGTCCACATTGCTATGAAATGGGGGTGGTGCTGAGGGGGTGGAGTGAGGGGGGTGGGGTTGGAGGAGAGAGAGAATTTTGGGGGATTTAGAGAAACTGTACCGCTCCATGGCTTCCACCTCAAAATTTCTTACTTGTCGCTATTTTATCACAGGAACAAAACATAGAGCTCTTAATAATGGTCTGTATTACTGATCTCCCCTTTGGGCAGGTTTTCATCCACATAGCTACCCAAAGAAAACATGTGCATGTCCTTGCACCATGAAGTCTAATGAAGGAATGTATATGCTTATCCAATGTTTCTTTTCACTGCCTCTTCTGGATTACTCATGCTTTCTACTATAGCTAGCATAATGCAGATATAATAAAAAGCTTAACCCAAACAGACAGAGAAATGAAAAATCAGGATTTCAGACAATATCTGTCCATTTCAAATACCATAATAATAAAAGCTTATTCCAATAGAATAAATATATTTAACCTCCAAAGAGTTACCAGTGCATTACCTCCCTACCACTTATGAGAAAGACATTCAACTGGCTCATGAGTTATCTGTCTTTTATGCTCATGACAGAAAGATAATCACCCTCAGGGGTGATATATGTGAAATACTGTATAACTATGCCAAACTGGCAGCAGCTGCTCCATTTTTTATAGGACTGCCATTTGCTCCCACCCACACCTTACAGTCTCTGGACAACTACTGCTTTTCCTTCTGAAACCTATTTCACTGTATTTAAAACTGTCATTAAAAGTTGAACTCCCTGAAGATTTCTGTAAACTGGGCCACTGTTTGTAAACATGGTGATTCAAAATTAGCTCCTTAATTTCCCTGTGGTCTGGTAGAATGTAGGCTGAGTTTATTTTATTCCCCCACCAATGCACTGAATGGGATTGCATTACAAAACTAGCAGTAGCAAAGGGTCAAGTGAGAGGGGTACCAAATGGGGCCAAATATGCCAAAGTCCTTTTGATTTCTGCCACTGTCATTCCTGATGGGCAGTTTTGGGTCTCAGCCTAGAGCCCTAGGGGTTTGCTAGAAGGCTCCCTGAGGGTCTGTGTTTTCCTTTATATGTGGTGTTAAGCTGCATTAACCGTTGCTGAAGCTATCAATAATTTTATTTCTCTTTCAGTGTTTATTTTCTGGTAATCTGGGTTGGAGAATGGCACCCTCAGTCATCTTCTTGATTGTCTAATTAGTAATTTTAAGGTTTTGAAGTGTGTGGCATGTTCTAGTAGAAACTCACTAGAAGTAATCCCACACAGAGCTGAGTATTTGCTTTTAGTTGCCTATTGTGAACAGGTATATGATTGTTTTGGTTTCTTTTTGACAGCTGACTTTTAAGAAAATGTAAGATTATAAATAGTAAAGGAAAGGTACAATGTAAGTGAGGTATAATGATGAGGTTGATTCCTTTCAGGCCATTCTTCAGATTAGCCTATCAGTGTGCTGCCTTCTCTTATATGTTGAACATATTCACTTATTTCTGGACAAAATCCAGCAAGATTTATCAGTGTAGGAATACACAGAAGTTTTTTAGTTTTACCTCTTTGTTTGTAAACCTAAAGGGTTAAAAAAGTGTTTTTCTGAACACTGATATCTATACGTTTTTAAAAATCCTGAATTTACAAGTAGCAGATGCGCACAATGGACAAGAAAGGAAACAGCTAGAGAGAGTGTAGATTTCTAAATGGAAACCTCATCATGAAACTGCTGCAGAGGCAGTTTTGAGCTTATGTGGACTCTAGAAGGAGAGTGGAAAATTGTCTGTCACTCCAATAGCATGATATTCTTTCTCACTTTGAGAGAAGCCTCTCCTTCCTTACAAATACCTGGTAATCTGTGCTGGGAACCCAAAGGTAATCAAATATATGACAGACCATGTGTTGGCTGATAACAGGGTTTGTATTAATCATGTCAGCCTTGCGGGCTACCTGTCTGTGCTTGTGACAACTTTATATAACTTGCATTTTTGTTCTCCACCTCATTTCCTGTACTTGCCCCACCACGTTGTAAGATACGTTATGCTAAACGAGTCAAACTGTTTCACTTTTTTCGTAAGAGAAACTTTTCATTCTTATGATGACCTTCCTTGTCATCCTTCCTCATGCACACTCCAGTTTGAACTGACTTAAATGTGCTTGGCCAGAGCTGTGTTTCACATGATGTTTCAGCAGAACCATTATTATTTCCTTAACTCCCAAGGAATTGCCTTGTGTCAGGCATCTTACTTAAGATTGCATTTCTCACAGCAGCAATACATTGGTGGCTTGTAGATCATCCTGAAATAAACTGCTATGTTTCTTTCTTTCATCCTCTTTTCATCTTCATAGGATGAACTCCAAAACCTTAGCTGAAATTATTGATATTTGTCCTGAAATCTGTGACTTTGCACTTAAAAGTAGTTATTCTCATCACATACTTATATCTATTTCTCAGTCATCCAGCTTTTCCAAGACAATGCCAGAGTCCTTACCATTTTGATGTTTCTCAGCATCAATCATCCCTTGGATATCACCAGTGTGCTCTTACTTATTATGGCTGAGTTGTTAATGAAAATGTGAGATAGGGTTGGCCAAAGACCCATTCTCCCTTACTGGTATTCTTGTCTTCTCTAGAAACTATTTTTATAGGTGTCATAATATTTTTACTACTACCAATTTTCTCTAGTTTAACAATTTCCCATATGTCCTTGGAAGATGCTTTAATTAAGTCCAAATAAATGAGACCTATAGCATTTCCTTCATGTAAAAATCAGATTCATTAGCAAAAAAGAAAATAGTTCAATGCAGTCTAGACCCAGATACATATTTCCTTTTTCGCTTAGCATATATTTTAATTGTTTTTGCCTTCAGAATTTATTTCAAAGTCTCTTCCATCTTTGTAGTCAGATTAATTGACCAAAACAACTTTTCCTTTATTAACTAAAAAATTCTAAATTTGTTGTTTTACATCTACTATCGCAAACTCAAAGAGATATAAAATATTTGCTACACCATCTATAATCTAGGTTCTTAATTTCTAGGCAATTATCTGGTCTGTCCAATTTTAACTGCATTTACCTATGCATTTAACTGCATATGTTGTTTGAATAATTTCCACTCCTATAGAGTTTCCATTTTGCTTGATATTCCTTTTCTTGTCTTCTGATAGTTTTATATTGCTGTAGCCTTGTTTATCCCATTCCTTCTCCGTACACTTCAACCAAAAAGATTACAAGTCAAACCTCTTCTATTCTTATCACCTCTACTCTAAGCCTAGCACTTTTCTTATCAGTCACACCAGGCTTGATTCCTAAAGGTCAGATATGCCATATAGTCAGGGAAATTATCCATCTGTCAAAAAGGGTCCTGTGCCTATGAATACTTTCTAGGGATTGGACATCTGAAATCTTTCTCCTAATGCCTCATGTTGATCTTGAGCCTCATGTAGATCTTCAGTGTCTTCTCCTATTTCATCCTCCTTTTCTAGGGATAAGTGGTAAGCATTGTTAGAAGCTGTTTACCGTGAGTGTGATTCTTGTAATACAAATGTGCCATTGAGTGGAAGGGATTAGGACTTAGTTTTTTTATTTCCTGTGAAATAAGTAGTCTGGGAATATAGGAGTACTTTCTCTAGAGATAGCTTTTTTATACTCAGAAAATAAAATTGCCACTGAATGGATTTCTTTTGGCTACTTCCCTAAGTATGCCTGAGTATATGAAGTACCAGCATCTGTAATAGTCAAGAGATTACATTTTTTTTTGAGTCTGACAGACACACACAAACATAAAAATTTTAATTTTTTAATATAATAATTGATAGATATAACCTTGCCTCAGTGATAGAAAAAAACCACAGTATTTTTTCAAGTTCCCCAAAAGTTACAGGCATTTACAATAAATGCATTATTTAGTAGGGAAATAGTTGAAAGCAGTGCTTTTCTTGGCTTTTAGAACTACATGGTCTGTGATGTTGCTGGAGGGCAACTTACATTACAACAGCAGGATCTTGTGGCAGCTAGATAAATCAGAACAACTTATTCAACAAAGTGAGGAGAACCTTGAAATTAGTCCTCTTGCATAGCAAAGACAGCTTTACTTACTTTCTCTGCACAGAAAAATACAGAACAAAACACTTCTGATAGGAAAGGTATCTTCAGCTGTTATGTTTTATATTATCTTAAGGAGGATGGAATGGTCTTATAGGTGTACCTGTTTCTTCCTTATGACAGTAGGAGGATCCTGCCTGATTAACTTTAAGTAGCTCCCTAACTTTGGGATGGTCATGAGAGATACACTGTAACATGTAAATATCAGTGGAACGTGACTTTTTTTCTTTTGTTTGTTTTTTTTCTGAAAGAAGGGTGCAGTAAAGTAAATTAAAATATTTCAGTGTAAAAGTGCCAAAAAGAGATGTGGCATTTGTTGAGGTTGCGGAACTCAGCTGTTTGGTCACAAACAAAAGCCTACACAGGTGCAAGAGACAGTTGACTCTTACATGAAACAGGAGTATAAACATCACCTGGATCTACAAATTGTCATTTTGAAAATTTCTACAAAAATACTAGCTGTTCTAGTATAGCATATGATCTCCCATGACTAGGGTTAAATTTAGGAAGAAACTTTCTTAAAATTTTCCAGCGAAACTGGTCTGGATTTTCTGACCTATTGAATGTGTGTGGTTCAGCTAGGCATCCTAGCAAACACAGCCAGACCCCAATATCTTGACATTTACTGACCCTTTGTCATGCCACGGAGTTCCTCAATGTGATGTCTCTCAAAGCAAATATGTTTCCCTGTTTTTACTGGAGTTCAATGTAGATCATCCTGTTCCACCTCATAGAAAAATTCAGCCTGGATCTATTGCTGTTATGAAACTCCTTGCTTCAGTGGCATTTAGAAAATAAAAGATGCTTTAAATAATAACTATAGATTCATTCTCATCTGATATTGCTGAGGCTTCCTAAGTGCAGTTATAGAGATTAGAATTCACAATTGTCTGTCATGTATTATTCCTTTTGCTGAATAAATTGTCAGCAAAGTTATCTATCTTCCAGTTCTTGAAGATACTATGCAATAACTTTAAAACTGGTGGGGGGGGCAAGGGGAGGAGGATGAGGTGATATTTGTTGGTAGTTAATAATTTCAGATAATGGCCCATTAAATGCCTCATCTCCAGGAAAAGCTTTCTTTGTCTGGAGAAGCCGGGGCACTCTCTGTCTAGGGTTGTTGAACTGGTGTCATTTACACTATAGTTACCAGCCCAGAGAAGTAAAATGACACTTAAAATGACACTTAAAGTGCCTGAAATGATAAATTTCTAAACAAAAATTAAAAATTAAACTTAAAATACTTCTGGACAAAAATCCCGCCCAAACAGGAGAAAGGTGTTTGCAAAGATTAAATGGCTAAAACTAAAGCAGATATGAAAAAACAATTAGACGGAGAATTTGAGATTCATTTTAAGGTGAAGAGTCTATGTATGGTTCAGATGAAAATAGGACTCGGATTCTTGGATCAACTAGCTTTAAATAAGGTACCAAAAGATCTGATATCAGTGTGGCTCCACAGCAGTGCAGACCAGATTGCAGATGATGTCAGTGTAGCTGCAGCAGTGCAGAGCAATTTGTATACATAAGCATTTATATATTTTCCCAGTTTTTGAGTGGCTTCTGTAGCCCATGCCGGGCTCATTAATGTTGCAGCATGGGTAAAGCTGAGTTTGTGCTGTTAGCAGAGGAAAAGAAAGTTCTTAGCCACAGTAAAATTTTTCTGAGAACTTGTGGCTGTGGGTAGGGCTTTTCAGTTCTTATTACTTTATGACAGTTTGACATCTGTTACTGTTCATTGGTAACTGTGAAGGGGTTCTTGAGCATTTGGGTCTTGGTTCCTTCTCCTCCCCAAGACAAAATGACAGAGGTGCTCAGCTGAAGAACCTTCGTAAATCTATCCCTTCCTATTTAAGGTTTTAGTGGAGTTTGAGCTACCAGGGTCAAAGAAGTGCCACCAAACATAGATGTCCATCACCTCAGCACTCCTCTTGATTTTCAAAGGGCAAAAATACTTTAATGTCATGTTGTTCTGCAATATTGCCCTTGTTGGTTTTTTTGGGGGGAGGGGGTTAACTTCTAAAACATGCTAAAAATATGGTTAATATTTCAGACCTTTCTCTCTTGGATCTTGTTTGGTATCTCCCATCAATCACATAAAACACTTCTACCCAAGCATGGGCTCCTGTCTCCTGGAGTGTGTCAGCTGTGAGGAAATCAGCACAGGGCAAATGGCTTTCTTCACTGCCCAGGCAGGATTTAAGCCAGTACTGAGAGCAGCTGTCTTGCATGAGGTACTGCCCTGCTTGGCAGTGCAACAACATGATAAGAAGGACGGGTTGCTCTTTGCAGACTACGGCAGCAAAAGAAATAAATCCTTTGTGTTGACCCTTGTTATGCTTCTCGATACAACTAGAACCACTTAATCCATTACCAGAACATCACTCTAGATCTGAGCATTTGCTGTTTTAGTTTAATTCAGCGACATATATGACAAAACCACAGTTTTCCTAACAAAAAATAATTTAGCTCTGACATGTTGCATTATTAAATTATTATTTTCTCCTCCCAGTTCCTATCAAATACATCAAACAAACTGTTCAGAACAGTTTGTTGGAGACAAATGATTTCTAACAGGTTGGCGTCAATCACAAGCAGATCATGCAGATTATTCTGTCAGATGCTTGGCGGGATGTGTGCCGACGTCCATCAGAGATGATTCAAGTCCTCCATGACACATTGCAGAGGTGGTGGAGTGGCAGTGAGTAGCACATGCAGGTACCATTGTTGGGATTCAGGGCTGCAGAAAGATAAATAAACATCTTTTTTTTTTCCTTTTTTTTTTAGGGACTATGTGCCTGTCAGTTGTTTGTCTCTGCTTACTGTGCAACACTTGAGAAGATCCAGAGTCCACATTTCTCAGAAGTCAGGGCTGGACAGAGCTGAGATTTTGCTCATACTGATGATTCTCTCCCAAGAGGATTGTAACTAGGTGTCAGGGGACCATTTTTACAGATAGTAAAGATTTCTCTGAGAACATGGGTTCCCAGTGGAAAACCAGATCATTGAATTGATTTTTATTTTTCATATAGGAATATCCTTACAGTTGCTTCTAAGAAGTTTCTTTTCGATAAAAGTAAGGAGATGGGAAAGTTTTGACTGAAAGGGATAGATGGGAAGGAAAGGAGAAGTCATAGGCATATACATAATAGTCTGCAAGCTTCTCTACGTCATGCAAAGAACTATACTGTCACTGCGACAGGAGATTAGAAACGCTTTCCTATGTTCCAGGCCAGAGCCAACAGCACTGGACTGTGGAATACTCAGTTCCACTGGGTATAAATATTCAGTGTTTTCTACAGAGTCAAGACTGACAGAGATCAATCACAGAAGTGTCAACAGCCTGGTTTGGTTTTGGTGATGGACTCAGAAGTTCAGACTTCCAGTTAGTCACAAGAAAAACAGAGCTCAGGCATATGCCTACATTTTCCCCTGGTTTTCATGACAAACTATGTAAATTGTTTATGATTTCTCTGAGACACGATGAGAACGCTTCTTTTGTATTTTATTTTTTAAATTTCAGTTGTCCTTTTATTTTAACTTTGTCTTAAAAGAGGAATTTAGAGTTGGTTGTGATATAAGAAAGGAAGGTCACAGTGCAGGAAAAGTGGCAATGTATTGGTCTGCCTCTAGAGAACACTTTTCTTACATTCCAGTGCTCCTGAAATAGAAAATCACATGGAAACACTATGTTCATTTTCTGCTTGTTTTTATGAGAGTAAAAGAGCATACACTTGGAGTTGATTACAACAGTGCAAAGTGAGATCAGGATCTTAGTTTTCTGATCAGACATCCATATGATGTAGTTTCTGTAGAAGAAATGTTTCACATAGTTCCAGCCTATCTTTTTGGAACATCTTATAAGTTTCTTTTCACATGATTGGGAAGTAAAAATGTATTTTCTCTGAAAGAAACTTAATTTAAAAATAATGATAATATGTATTTGAATATGTAATAATAAATTATTTGAATTTAAAGCAAACTGGATGAATAGTTTATCAAAGAGGGGGCTGTCGCAGGGTATCTTGTCGTGAGGCCTTGGTCCGGTGGGGGAAGAAAGACACACAAGACACACAAGACACACAAGGATAGTGAGACAAGAGATGTCTGCCTGCTCAGCGCAGCAGGCAGCCTTTATTGAGCTTGCTAACTACACACACAACACAAACATATTCCTACAACAACATCCAGGAATCCAAGCACCTGCACATTATCAAACCGTCTTAACCTTGTACTCCCTGCAACCCAAGGCCGTGTCCATGGAAACCATCTAACCAGCTCCACTGCTCCCATGGAACACGGCCTAACTTTTGCACTACCTTAAACTTTAATTGTGGGGCTACAACTTCACCCCACAGGGGGCAGTACAGAACTTGTAAGGCTTATGAAGTCTATTTCTCACTCTTCTACACTATCTTCTCTAGTTCCCCGTAGCCCCAAAATTATATTGTTACCTTCTGTGCTCATTTTGAATTATTAGTGCCTTCTAGATAGATACTAATGGCTTATAGACACCTGCCTGGGAGTTTTCTCAGACTGCTGTTAATATAGCCAACATGTTTTTCAGACTGTCAGAACTAATCTTATTATGGAGTGACTGTTCGCTTATATTTATAATTATTATGAACTGAATTTTGCCTCCAGATATGTCCCTGAGTTTGCATCCTTGAGGGCCCTTCTGCCTATGCATTAAGTTTTCAGGGTCATTCCCAATCTTTCTTCCAACCCCTCACTTGTACTGGTGAGTTAGCAGGATTCACTTCCCTTTCCCAGGAAGATCAGCACTTGCTTAACACAGTGAGTTCACAGGCAAAACCAGCCATCTGTGTCATTATGGATTAACTTCAGAAACAGATTCAATTGTGTTGTGCCATAAGTAATTTATTTTCAAGGACAAACTTTTTGTGTGAGCAGGGCACTATCTTCAGCTCCTGGTCACAAGTAGGCCGTGGACATCTTGCTGGGAGGTAGTAGTGACAGCACTGGCTGTGGGATACTGGACAAACATCTCTTTCATGGAGAGATTTAAAGTCTAAGATATGTTCTTTAATACATATAAAAATGAGAGTAGGGCAGGACTGAGCAATGAAGTGAGGGTTCTCTCCTATGTTCTGGAAAATGCTTGGAGTAAAGCCTGTGTTTTCTGACACTTACATGACTGTGAGTATTGATCCTGCGGTGTTTTGTATTCAAGAATCACTACAGTTTGATTTAGCTTGAGCAAACTGTACAAGAGCTCTCTTCAGAGTGGAACTATTATTACTTTGAGGATTAAATAACCTTTATTTTTTTGGCATTTCAGTCCAGCTAGTTAAGTCTCAAGATCCAATTAGCATTTGGTATTTGATAACTGAAGAGGCTATCAAGAACCTCTAAATTAAATATTTCAGAAACAAAATGTCCTGTCTGAGAATTAAATAAGAATTGTTAAAACAAAACAGTCTTTCTTCTATTTTTCACTATTTACATTCTTGTTTATTCATTAATGTTTAATACACAGAATGAAAACTTAATGACCCCAGCACATAGTGTTTCACTTCGTCCTGAACTGCTCATTGTCTTTTTTTTTTTCTCTTTTATTTCTTGGGCAAAAGTTTACAGTCAAAAACTGTCTCCCATTTGCCATCGCCTAAAAGCTTTGGGAATGACTGAGCAATAATCCCTGGCAACAAACAGTTTTCTGTCTGACTTAACATATGTCACCATAGAGATGATGAACATTGCTCATATATTAGTAGATACTTTACTATCTCATGCAATTATTTTATAACAGTGTGAAGAAGTGTAGGTTAATCAATAGGATTCATGTCTTGTGAGTAAAGCTGATCACTTCCTTCTAATGTCATTTGAGAATTTTGCCTGCATCTGATTATTAAGCCGAAGTGGGTAGCTACTTGTGTACATTACACCTGTCATTTCATAGCAATTTTGTATTTCTAACAATTTAACACTGGTCCTCAGTCAGCAGATGAAAAACTACAGTGAGCTCAGGCTATTCAAGTCTGAGGTTTTTGTTTAGGACTATTCTATGTTTTATTTCTCACATATAGTGAGAAAAAATCAATAATATTTCAGGTAATAGGAAGCACCTTTTGCATCAGCTTTGCAAGAACAGAAGTGAACCAAAAAGTAGTTACTCATGTAACTCTAATTTTATCTTCATTTTCGGTGGTAGGGCTTAATTCTCTGTATTCAGGTTGTTGGACCATGGTCCTGTGGCTTGTTGCTTGATTAAAAGTGGTGAAAACAGTTTCCTTCTGATTCTATGACAAAGGGAATCTATTCTGTGCAGCTTAGCAGCAGAATCTGAATTATATAAGAGAAAGGGAAGGATGGGTGGTGTTTGTATCTTCATGCAGAAGAACAAATTATTCCTGTGAGACTGGGAACACGTACTAAAAATCCAAACATATTGGCTAATTTTTATACCAGTAGTTTATGGAAGTCCAACACATGCCTAGGATTTGGTTATGCCATGCCAAATAAAAGCACAGGCACCCAGACAATCTGTGGTGAGGGTAGTAGAAAATACAGCAATGCAGATGGGTGAAGTCCTCCAAATGACAAAGGAAGTCCGAGATAGAACTGAGAACTGAACGTTGTTGTTCAATCAAAATCTATTGCCATAAACTGAAGATGTTTCATGTTTTCTAAGCACTGTCTGAAAAGAATGAGAAGTTAGTAAAACCAAAATAAAAATCAGTCTGATCCAAGAAATACTGATACCAAAGTGTTGTTGTGCAGTTCAGACATCTCTGATAACCCATATTCCAAAAGATTTATTTTATAATGAGCCTTTGCAGCCTTTGGATCTATTCACTGACGAAACAGAACAAAAACACCTCACTATGTGATAAGGCTCAGGGAAGAAGTATGCAACAAGTATAATGAAAGACAGACTTCTTGCATTGCTTTCCTGACTGCTTGTCTGAAAGGGCTCCTTCCCCACACTCCTGGTACCTCCATGGTAACTGGTGGAGATGCGGCAAGGAGTATGTTGTGTACGAAGGAAGGAATATGAAGGTATTTTATTCAGGTGTAGCTGTTGCTGAGAGGTCACATTGGTTACAGGATTTTATTTTCAGGGTCTCAACACCCATAGATAAAATGTCTCTTTTAACTGCATTGGATCCATCAGTTCTCTTCAATACAATGGATTATGCAGTATTCCATTGAGGAACATCTGGTAATGCCTTCTTCCCTATTCTCCAAATAGGCTAGCCATTCTATGGACAGCAAAGCTTTACTCTTCAGCCTTCATTGGAGGCTGGTTTTGACCTTTTTTTTGCCTAGGATGTCTTTTGAAAAATTGTTATACAGCTTGTTTAGTGATTTCAGTTTGCAAATAGCATGTTGATTTACATTTAATTTCCTGCAAAAAAAAAGGGCATAATTTTCCTTTTGAGAGAGTATATGAATGATAGGTTTTTGATAAGGCAGAAATGATAATGGGTACTGGAGGAACAGAACCCAATCTTATTTGAGTTCAAACTCAGCAAATTCATCACTGTTGTGTCTGCCTGCCCCTCAAAATTATAACTGCAGCATCATCTCTTCCTTAAGGAGGGAATTGAGGTTGTTTGATGCTTTTTATTTTTCAGTTAAAATTTAAAGAAAAGATGAGGTGAGAAAATGGACTTACACTTTTCTGGGGGTTTCTACACGATCTTTTCTAGTGGTAAATTCCACTAAATTCCACTTTAACCATGTATCTTCTTTTTCTCCTCACCCACATTGCCTTCTTGAGCTTGCATTCACTTCGATCACTTAAGTCAGTGCATCTGACTCCAGATGCAATTCAGCCACATATTTACAAGTAAAAAGGAGCTTTTTTTACCTCACCTTACTTTGGATACTATTAAATGTAATTCCCCATTCCCTTGTGTTTCCAGTGTCAACTCTCAAGAGATATAGGATAAGGAAATGATAACTCTTTGATGCCTCCTTGGCTTGAGAGAGGCTTTTCATATATATGATTTTATAGAGAGCTATGTGGCCACAGAGAATTGTTCATTGTTGGCTATTGCTGATACCAGTCACAGCTTTCTCCTGCCTTTTTTGAAACAGTAAGACAATTTTTTTTCATTGTGCAATTTATCTACCCAGTTGGCTAATATGTCATGAAACATAAGTAGTGTGCTTTTCTAATTTCCCTGCAGATATATGCATACATACCCCACCAACAGTTTTGGGGTGTTTTTTCAGCTTGATGAATACAGATAATTTGAACTTAGGCCAAGAAAATTATGAGAGAAGTACTAGTAACAATAGTACCTGCAAGCGTAGCTGAAACAATGCCTGAACTTTTCTAGGTCACAGTTTTTGTTTTTGCTTCCACACTTCAGTCTGAGAAGCAAAAACATAAACCACAGAAAGAAAGGCTGGTACACAGGTGCAATAGTTGCTATTGAACTGAAAACACAGTGTGGTTTTTGTGGTAGTTGCCATAGCAACAAGATCATTTACAGAACATAATCCCATTAGGAGAAAACATTTTTAAACTGAGCTAATTGTACATGAGTTTATATTGCTTCACAACTTGTTTTTGGAAGATTTCATTTTTAGGATACTAATAAAAGACTGATTAAAAGCATTACACATTGTCCTAAATTGCCTACAGAAAGAGAGGAGATGGGAATTATGTAAATTATTGCAGGTATCCTTAGATTGAACCAGTATGATCAAGTAAATTAATTCATGTGCTCATTTTTGTATTAAAAGTCACAAGATAGCAGCTGTACCTATATTATATTATTAGCTTGGTCAAATTCTGGTCCTTCCAAAAGCATTCCTCAAATGAGCCTTTGCCTTAGAGACTGTTCCTTAGAGACATTTCCTCTGTGCTGACTTGTGCACTTAGAGATGTAAAAAGCCTGTTGATAATTGACAGAAAGCAAGCTAATGGATTGTAAAAAAGCAGAATGAATAAAACTAAGATTAAACGTTTCACCTGTGGGAAGACAAAGTTGGATTTAGGAAAAAACCTGAAAGTAAAAAGGAGTGCTGAGATCTGCAGGTGCTGTAAGGAACCAGGGATTTCCAGCTAAATAGTCTAAGAAGTCATGTTCAGAAGTCTGTCCTTTGTATTTTAGCCTTGCTCCAGAGAAATGTTGCTGCCACATACCTTTATAAAAGAAATAGAAATGTTGCCAATGGTTAAACAGCAGGATTATATCTATTGAATTATAACTGATGGGAGTATTCTGCTTAGTAACACTTCTGCCCACCAGTCACATTTTCATTCAAGAAGTGATCTGAAAAATTCACTGGCAATGCAAGTCGGGGAGGTCAAGAGCTCAGAAAGTTTCAAAAGGGATTTGGATATCCGTATAGCAGTTAAAAATACCTGGAGTTACACAATATTGGTGATTATTCTCCCTTTCTATGTCTTTCTGCTCCATATGCAGCTATCTTCCATTTAGGTCCTATTACACCTGAAGCAGATGGAATCAATGCTGTGGGAGGCATGGTGTGGTCTATAAGGACACAAACTCTCATGCAATGCAGCAATCCTATAAACCGTTTGAGCAACGAACCCCACAATTCTGGAGGCCAAACTAGGTCTTGATGTACAGCTTATATAAGAATTGGTGTACAGCTTATATAAGAATTCTCTGATTTCAATGGGATCTTCTCTAGTTTCCACAGATCCCTAGGAATTTATCTTTTAAAGACATAAGGAAGCTAAAAATGCATTTGCCTGTAGTGTGGAAAGAGGCAGAGAGCTCAGAGCCAAACCCATCTTGGTAATGGACACATCAGGGACTGTTGTATGGAATTGAAATACCTGTAAGAAGAGATTGTGGAACAAATTGTTGAAGCGAGTGGTGACCTAAAAGTGGAAGTCACAGATAAAATAGTAGAATCATGACCTGTGGTATGTAGGCTCTTTTCTAAGAGCCTCTAAAACTGCTGGAGGCCTGGAAGGTGGCAAATGTGATATCAGTCTTTTAAGAAATTTTAAGGACTTTTAGAGGGTTCCAGAAGAGACCATGAGAACTACAGGATGTTAACTGTGAGAGAGAAATGTAAGTCTGTCTATACTAGTCAAAAGAAAAGGAAACAGAATAGGAAACTAGTAGAATTAAAAGATCCATGGTTCACTTTGGAGCCATGAACTTCGTTTTTGTTTAAAATACAAATAATTTAAAAAAGATCCACCTCACAAACTGTCATGTCAACAGCCATGTGAACAGAGAGTTCCAGTTGGCAGACTCCACTTATAACATAATATTTCGATTTCCAAAATATTTTTGTAGGGTCCATCACCACTGAAAAAAAAAAATTAGGGACATTAAAAAGCGTGAAATAACAAAGAATGTCCTTCTATATATTGCCAAAAAGTAGGAAACAAAATAGGTGCAAATCACTACTTTTTGGGGTAGAGAGGTTACCAATGATGTCCTGTAGGCAACTGTGCTATTGAGCATAAAAATGACCCAGAAAAGGTACTGAACAATGTTATGATTAATTTTGCTAATTATACCAAAACAAACAAGGCAGCAAAAAAAGAAAGCTTATTGAGAAGAATTTCACAAGAGCCTTATGAGGCTCTGTGCTAGATTTAAACGCAGATGAAATTCAATGTAGGTGCAAAGTCCTGTGTGGAAGAATGCTGTCCTAGCCTTATATATAAAATGACTTGTTCTGAGATAATCTTTAGAAATCAGAGTGAGATCTTAGTATTATGTCTGTAGAGGTTAAAAGACTAAACAGTGAAAAAACAGAAATTACAACCATTAAAGACTCAAAGCTGGAAGAATATTCAGGGAATGTTTCATTTACAAGCAAAGACAAGACATGAACCTGTTGGAGCAAGTCCAGAGAGGGGCTACCAAGATGATTAGAGGGATGGAACACCTCTCCTATGAGGAAAGGCTGAGCAAATTGGGATTATTCAGTCTGGAAAAGAGAAGGCTTCAGAGTAACCTAATTGCAGTCTTCCAGTACCTGAAGGGAACCTACAAGAAAGATGGAGAGAGACTTGTTACAAGATCATGTAGTGACAGGACAAGGGGGAATGGCTTTATACTGGAAGAGAGTAGGTTTGTATTAGATATTAGGAAGAAATTCTTTACTGTGAGAGTGGTAAGATGCTGGAGCAGATTGTCCAGAGAAGTTGTGGATGCCCCATCCCTGGCAGTGTTCAAGGCCAGGCTGGATGGGGCTTTGAACAACCTGATCTAGTGGAAGGTGCCCCTGTCCATGGCAGGGAGGTTGGAACTAAATGATCTTTAAGGTCCCTTCCAACTCAAACCTGTGTTTGATTCTATGTGCCCTATGCTTTGTAGTCTTTCTTGGGCATCTGTTTATTGTTGGAGATGGAACATGACTGAAGAAATATCCTTGACCTGTTCCCTATAGCCATTATTAATCTAGATGCCCTTTTATCTTGATTTGAAAGTATATGCAAAGATGATATTTACAATCTCACATTCCTCTTTAGAATGAAAATCCTCTTATGAATAGTTTTCAACTTAGTGAAGTAACTTTATGAAGTTTATTGTTCTTTTCTCTTTCCTTCTCACAAAATACCTGGTATACTTATAGGTGGCAGTACACCCACAAATAGCAAACACAGTATTTGCTGAACTGACGGCATTGAAATATTTTTCCTCTCTAAGTGGAAAGCATGAAAAATATAAATTAAGTCAGAAGAACTTTCTTTCTCCACAAGAATGTTAGAAAAGAGGGAGAATAGGTAAGAAATGTGTAATACATCTGAATTTGCAAAAGACTTCAATGAATCTAAACAATATGAAGCAAAATTTTTTAAGCAGTCATTAAATGATACAGTATTAATAGAGCCTCAGTGTATTATTTAGAATGTTTTTATGTAGTCAATGTGATATAAACTATTGGGATGACAGGTGTCTTATTTTTGTTGTGATCTACTAAGCAGTTCCTCAAAAACTCTATAGTCTTTCTATTTAAAAATTATTTTTTTGCAGCTTAAGTTTACAAAAGAGTAACTAACTCTCTTCTACAAAAATTTCCTTGTTACTTAAAGAAAAAAATAAGCCATTTTTAGATAGCTGAAGTGTCCCACCTGATATTTTAAAAATTGAAAGTGAGGTGACAGGTCTATGGAAAGGAAGAAGTAGGAATCTGTAAGACCTTTTACTTTTAAAATTGTCTTACAATAAAACCAAGCAGTTTCACGTGTAAACATGTGAAAGTAGCAAAAAAAAAATGGTTTTATTGATCCAAAACATAGGAAAAACACTATTAAAAATATTGGATACCTTCATTCTCCCTCCTCTTTGCAATCTTAAAAATTATCACACTTAAGCCTAACTCTGCTGCTAACCAATAAGTATTGTTTTGGATCAAACCGAATGTTTTCATTTCATTGTTCAGTGCACATCATTAATCTTGTTCTTTAAGGTAAAACAATAAGTGACTCTCTTCTTTTTATTCTTGCTTTTCTAAATCAACTAAAATATCCAAACCTTAAGGGTAGATATTACGCCTTCAGTAAGAGAAATGCATTGCTTGCAAAACAGCTTTGATTCTTGTTTCCATGGGATTTTTTTACTCAGGTTTAACATTTCTGCCAAATCATATCATGCTGACCTGTATGGTACTCAATTGATTTTACTGAGTCATTTAAAAAACTTTAGACAAAATCATTTTAGTTTACAACCTTTCTAGATCATAATGTTCCGTTGTATTCTTGAAAACGGTAACATTTTTTACAGAAATAAATCAAAACTCAGGATAGCAGAGTAGTATTAACCCTTGCATTCCATGTTGTTCAGTTCTTAAGAGGACATGTCAGTGAGAGGACATGTCAGTGAGAGGACATGTCCACGTCAGGGCAATTTTTAAAGTCCGGTTGGGTCTGCTGTGTCACTGTTTAAATCAGACACACAGTAACATACATGTGAGATAGCTGCCCACTTTTCTCAGAAAGTTATGAATTGGTGGAGAGAGCCTGGATTTTGTATCCTCAAGTCATCTAACACCTAGATCAGTTTAGTTTTCCTAGGGCATTAAACTGCCCAGGCACCAAAATATCCCTCCAGAGGCAGCATAGTCTTGTGTGAATTTATTAAAACACTTCAATTTTAACCCTTAGAGCTGTTTCGGATGCTATTTTGTTTCCCCACTAGGCTTGAGCGAAAGTTTAGCACTTCAAAGCATTAATGCTGTTTTTTTCTGTGTTAAGGGACTATTTTTCGATTTTTCTAATGCCTGATGCTGACTTATCAGAACTTCATTTGGTTTTTTTATCTGTAGGTAGTTTATGAATTTACAAAGGATCTGAATCTTCCCCATCAGGATTTTATATGGCTCAATAGTATCCTTCTGAAGGAATGTATTGCCATTTTAAATTGTATTGTTCACAGTATCTCTGTTTTTTTAAGTGAAATACGATCTCTTCCTAAATTGTCTCTGTGTCATACTTGCAAGAGACTGAAATGGTTAATGACTTAAACCTTGTTAAGATCACCAAAAGACTTTTGTCCACTGTAGCAAATTGTACAAAGAAACAATTGCTCACTGAAGCCCAGCCCTTCCCTAATATGCCTACTAATTTGGACTGTGACAAGAACTTGAGATAAGATAAAGGTAGAACTATTGTCACATTATCACAGGAGCAGAATGTATCCATAAGTATGAGAGACTGGAATGCTAATGGCTCCGACAATCAAGGTGCAAGCTGATGATGTGCAAAGTAACCACCCAGGTGCTGAGGGCGTGCACACTTCCCACCTCGAGCTACAAGCTGGGTAAGATAGGAGAGAAGCAAATCCTGAAAGGCAGGGTAGTGTTTCTTTGTTCTTACACAGGAGTAAGCTGTGGTAACTCCCATCCAGGGAAGCACTGAACATTCACTTGAAGCCTCAAGATATTAATTTCTGCTGATGGGCATGATGGGCCATAATATACTCAACCTTGATATAACAGGGAGCTGTGGTGTCTTAGAAGGTGTCAAAGACTCATGAAATGTCCTGTGATCCAGTATGACATCATCCATTGTAAAACTCCCTACCCCAGGGGAGGTATTGAAGGCATTTCTACCTAGGCTAAGCATAATAAAAACCCATGGGCCTTCCTTAACCTCTCTCACCACACAGGCTTTTTTCCTCACCACTCCCTCAGCAGATTCACCGGGCTTCCCTCGACAGATTCACACTGCAACCATCACTTCGACAAGACTGGAATCCCCACCACCAAGAAGACCACAAGAAGAGGACCAAGGGGATACTGTCGGAATCCACAGAGTGGTGATATTTTTTCTACTTAATCTGTCTCTCTGTCACTCCCTTTGTCTCCCTCTCTCTCTTTTGCCTCCCATATCTTCTTATCTCTCTCTACCTCATATTTACTGTTAAATAAAAATCCACACTATTGACTTTGCCATATGGTCTCATTTGCACCTTAATTTAGGCAGAGGTATCTCTCTAATAATTTTAAAGAACTTGATCATAACAGTAGTAGAGCTGGGAAAAAAATAGTTTACCTCATGATCCCTGGAATTTTTTTTTGCAAAAAACTTGAACCATATATTTTTCAGACTGTGAGATATTCTTTTATATGTTGTCCCTGTGCATTTTCCCCTCAGCTTTCTTTTCTTTGATTCAATTGAGACTGGTAGTAGAAGCCTGATAAACTTAAAAACTCCCTTATAATTTTTCCAGTCCACTCTACATTTTGAAGCAAAAAATAAATCTCAAAGTGAGTGATTTGTAAATGTCCAAACCAAATCCAAGCCCCAAGTCTTATAAGTTTTCCACATCAGTCTGCTATAGTATATTTTTTTTTACATTTATTCAGGCAACTCTAAGTGTATAGCAACTCCAAGTAGGAAGTAGAAATAATTTTCTTATCTGTATTTGGCATTCCTGTTTGCTGCCTCTAAAAATCTGCCTTTTGTTCTTCTTTAATGTGGCTTCTTCTCTATGCTGGATTATTTTAGAGCTGTGTATCGTGCAAAATACTAGATCTGGATTCTGAGAGTAAGTTACATTTTATTCTGTTGCCTCACATTTTGTCATGCTCGCAGTGAGAAGAGCAGTCCACAAAAGTGCAAAAAGGCTAAGTATGAAATGACTGCTTGGGTAGTTTGCTTCATTTTGGTTGGGCAATTTCCTGTGTAAAATGGCAAAATATACAAACATCACCATCAGGCCACATCTTTCAGAGGGTCCCTGCAAAAAAAACACCTCTTGCAAGCAAGTAGTGCAAGGGTGATGTTATGAAGGGCTGGAAAGGAAGAAACTCCCAGTTGTGAAGAGAGCTCGTAGTGGATAAGAATGTTTGGAAGTATCATCTGAATTTAAATGTGATAGCTGTTCTAGTTTTGGATGTTTGTATATAGCCCGATCGAAAGACCAGGGGGAAGAAGGGTACTTAAACTCCAGCAGAGTTCAAATACAAGGATAATATTTTTTTCTGCTTTCTCATGAGTAGAAACAAAAAAAGGCCCCTTTTGTTTCACCACTGTTCATTAATTTTCATACAAGAGCACCTGCTTTGTGTTGATTCTGATGGATTCTATTATGGTAGCCATCATGATAAACTGCTTTCCAGGGAAGAGGAGCCTACTAGGTAGGTACTACAATATTAGAATTAAATAAAACTTGTGGGATTAATTGTGTAACACTTTGCAGAGAGGAAAAAAGAAAAGCTAAATTTTGAGGCTACTCCTCCCATATTCCACTCTGAAAGCAAATGTCATGTGTCCCTTTTCTTGCGAGACACTAAACTGTCCCATTTATTCAAAAGACATCTACAAGTTATTCCTTGCTGTTTCTAAAGCAGTAGTTTTAAAGAAGATATAATTACTGAGTTCTAATATGCCTTGTGTTACTCCTGCCAAAGGCTGTGATAGGACCCCACCTACAGCACTAATGTTTAGGATCTGATGAAACATAATTATCCAATCCCTGTATTGTAAATATGAAGCCTCAGCTTCTTTTCTTCTTTTTCTTAAATTATTGAAATGATACAAATGACAGGGAAAAGTCTCTTCTCATTGCTTGAAGTTTTAAAAGGCCTTCTCTGAGCCCCACATCTCCCCTTAATTAGTGTTTTGAAAAATATAGCAGGAAATAAAGTTGTCATTTGAAAGAGATACAAAGACTAGAAACTGTAAACTGCATTTTATAGAACAAACATCACTCTACAGAACCCACTATATTCAATAATAAGCTGTGATATGAAGATACCTGAAAAAATAATCAGTAGTGTTCTCGTCAAGGTCAAATCTGTCTGACTTTCTCCTTGTATTTTAACAAGGTTCTTGTGGGAGGAATTGGTAATGATTTTGAAAATTCTTAAGGAAGTGAATGTCACAACAGAGAATATCTAGTCTAAAGGTAAATGTGTTAAACATTGACACTTGTATATAGTTAAGTGAGTAAACTATTATAGTAACAGGACGAAGGTGTTCAGATCCAATAGATCTTTTCGAAAAGTTCAGTAACTGCTCTTTTCAAGCAGAATTTTTGGACTTTTCCGTGTTCAAAAGAAAAATGTTTTGGAAATCTCCATCTAAACAAATTTCTTTCTCTTTTGAGTGGTAACCATGCATTTTTCCAGTTGCCTTTAAGAGTCTCAGGCACATTTGGTGAACTGTAATAACTATGGTGGTCTCAATCCAAAGAGAGAAAAAGGGATACAAGTAACCTCTGTATCTAACAGTGTAACCTGAACACTGTAAATAATCAAGCTGGTGGTAAACCAGGAATCCAAATGTGCTTGCTTATGGCAATTTAAATAAGAGGTTATGTGCCAAACAGTAGTGCATTGGGACTCGAAGATTATCAGACAGAATGAAGAATGCTGGGCAAAGGTGTTCTTGGAAAAGAAATGAAAGTGCCATTTGAAGCAACATTGAAATAGTCTTTTCTTAGAATAATGAAAAGGAGGAACACTATGTGAAAACTCAGTTAATCAAACTGTCTATCACTAAATATAAGGCTTAGCTGTCTCTGATCTTTGCAATGTCTCCTCCGGGAATTTTCACTAAAGCTTCTGTTCAATAACTGCTGTGGAGGTTATATCTTCTTTTTTTTTTTGTTAAGAGAACCAAACCTTTATTCTAATTAAGTAGTCTTGCTGGTGGCAGCTAACAAAACATCTGTAACCCTCTGGAAGGAAAACAAGGTGGAAAAGGAAAGGTCTTTGGTGTCTTGTCATAGGGAGGGAGCTTTCACATTTTTTGAAAGATGCTTGAGATGGTTGTGGTCTCTGAATTTTCCAAATACAGAAAAAAATAAGACACTAAATCAATTAACTTATTCAGTTTGTCTACTAATGTTGCTGTATTAGTGTATGTTACCTTCAGATCGCATCTCCAGAAGTTGAGAGACTAAAACCAATTATTATTTTTTGATTATACTGGGGAAATAGCATTCCATAATTTTATTTGTTTCTATATTTTCACCTGCTCATACATTAGTGTCCAATATCAGAGAATGATCAAGAGAGAACTTTCATCTAACTGAGTATGGCTAGTCTATAAGTTTTGGATGAATCAAAACATGTTTCTGAATTTTTATTATTTTTATTTTAACATAGACAGCTTGGTCATAACAGAAAGGAAGAAAATAATATGCTTTTTAATATCCTACTGACAGAAACTGTAAGACTAGACAGTAAAGAAATGGCCAACTGTATATCTTTGGATACTCCAATTTTCAAGAGGTTCTGAGGAACTTTCACAATTAATTGGCATTTCTGTGGTTTCTACCAGAGCACATAGCTTTGTGAATGCCATTTTTGTTTGACCTCTTTGATAGTTGTGACAAAAATGTAACAAAACTGTTAAAGAAGAGATTGACGCCATACATTCACCAGTGTATAGAATGTAATTATTTCCCTTTTTCTCTTTCTTAAATGGTAAACAATGAACATAGAATATTTTTAAGATCACATAAATAATGGTGTCTATCTTACAATGCTTGCTAGACATTTCTTATACGAAATGAATTTGTTAACCACTCCAGAAAATTTCTTGAAAACAACTTAGGACATAAGCTCTCAAAGTTTGATTCCCTTCTGAAAAGCAACAATACTAAAGTGTCACCGTTCAACTTACCAGATCCGCTCCATATGTGTTCAGAGTTTTATCTGCTGACTTCTGCAGGAAAAATATGTCTCTACTGCTTGTTTTACTCATGTTCATCCTCCAGAAGTGACACGGCTCCATGAAGAGATTGTGTTTCTTCTCCTTTCTGTGTATCTTTATCATTAGAAGTGTTTTCTGAGTTTTAATTAAAAGGATACATCAGATAGCCTCAAGAGACTGTATCCGACTCAGTGATGTTGTGATGGGTCAATATATACATTGATGGCAGTGGAATTACTAAGATATGGTAACACACCTAATTAGTTCTGCACAAACGTTGTTTACTGATGGTAATGTAGCAGAGAGGGAGGATCTAGGCTGACTTTAAATGCACAGTAATTTTTTTGGAATTGTTACTGGGAGAGGAAATGGGAAGCAAATAGCCTTTCTCTAAAACAAACACATTTGATCTTAAACTTCGGAGAGACATTAACTTCTGAACTGCATGTTGCCATTTTTTACAGGACTGCTTTTCTTTGAATAATTCTTTGGATTCCCAAGCAGTGGGAAGGGAGCATATTCAAAGAAGGGCAACCAAAGTGGGTGAAGGGTCTGGAGCACAAGTCTGATGAGAAGTGGCTGTGGGAGCTGGGGTTGTGCAGTCAAAACAGGCAAAACAGGCTCAGCTCTCTGCAACTACTCAAAAGGTGGTTGTAGCCAGGTGGGGATCAGTGCCCCAAGTAACAAGTGACAGGACAAAAAAAATGGCCTTTTGGCCAGGGAAAAGTTGTGCCAGGGAAGGTTTAAATTGAATACTGGGAAAAATTGCTTTATGGTAAGGGTTGTCAGGTGTTTGAGCAGGCTGCCCAGGAAAGCGATAGAGTCACCATCCCTGGAGGTATTTAAAAGACGTGTAGATGTGGCACTCAGGGCCATGGTTTAGTGGTGACTTGGAAGTGCTGGTTTAACAATTAGACTCAATGATCTTAAAGGTCTTTTCCAACATAAATGATTCTAAAATTCTATGGCATTGAGGTTATTTTAAAGTTTGTTGATTTGGGGATTTTTTTTGGCTCTGTGTACCTGAGAAATGTTTAACAACCTTTTTGTTCAAATTTCTGTCCAGAATTTTGCCAGAATATTATTTTTAGCTTGCTAGATAGACTGCTTTGTGTGTATGAGTCATGTATGCCATGCTGCTGAGTACTTATATTTATTATTTATGCAACCATGCATATTCCATGAAATGGACATTCTCTGTCACCTTTATTGATGTCTGAAACTCTATGGAGAAAAAAGGTAGCTCTCAAAAAAACAGCTCTTTATTTAGGGTGGACATGAGGGGTTCAAAACAAAAGCTTTTTTTCCCCCTTAGATTCAAGTTGCATCAAATCACTCGAGTTTTCTTACAGGGCGTAACTGAAATTCGGTGATTTACCATGGATTGATATTTGGATGCTTGCTCTCTATCCAAATATCCTGGCTTGAGCAGAATATAAATTTCTTACTAGGAAAATATTAAAAACATTTAATCATAAACCCATTATTGTGATGCTCACATGTTTTTAAATTATGGTAATGAATATTGTATAAATATATAGACACAAAGAAAAGCTTGTAATGGGATTAAAGTGAAGGAAAAAAAAATTTCACCTCTTCCCCAAAGCTCTTCAACCTCCCAGAGTAGTATATTTGGATTTTTTATAAATTAAACAAATAGCAATTACAGTGGAAGGTTCATAGGATTATACTTATGCCATGTTATTATTCAGTTGAATGTAGTTTTAGAAATGAGATATTACAGGATTTTCATATTTTCTGCTTGCCTTGCCTTTATGAACTATTTAATTGAAAAGTGTTATCTAGTCACTGTTAGTAAAGTTTTCATCTAGAAGAGATCAATAGGCTTTTGTGGGTAGCTCTAGTCCACTCCCCTGGATGATCACTTATTTTAATGAGAGAAATAAACATAGTGGGAAAGGCTCTAAGATGAACAGTTTCTCTCTCAAGATACTTTCCTACATTTGTATCATGCTTAATGTAGCAAAACTGAAAAACCTTTCATAATTGCTGTGATATACAGCTTTTAATAGCCTTGTAAAAGAGAAAAAATAAAATTGAAATGGTAACTCTTGGGACTGAAAGTATAACAGAACAGCAGAGATGGGTGGAGGTGGAGAATCAGGTAAAGCCAGCTCAGTAACTTATAAAGCCAACACAATGTTGGGGAACAATGTGGGTGCGACACCCACAAAAGAAGCTGTTGTAAATCATACCCCTGTTGCTTTAAATCCATTCATCTCTTGGAGGATTACATGCACTTGATGTGACATTTGAATAAATAAAGGAATACTGTGTTATTCTTGGCTTAGCAGACTATTATAAGGCTCATTGCTTCAGGCTGTTGACCAGCTTGTTGATGACATTTTTGTCCATGCATTAGGAAAAGGTGAATCAATATTGTTTATGAACAGTTCTTTTGTTGCTGTGGGCTTCCCTTGCATATGGGATACGAACACAGGATCAACTATGATGTTCCCAGCTCTGATATTGTTTCTACACAGGAAATGAAAATATAAACAGCAGAAATTGTCTTCTGTCTCCTACTATAGATAAACACAAATAATTTTTAAGGATCTTGTTTAGGTTCATTGGGAAGGATTTTATTTTTCATATTAAGAATGTCCAACCATGGGCATTGTCATTGCCCTGGAAATGCTCAGTCATCAGAACCTTAAGATGTCTCTGTATTCTGCTTAAATGTTGTCCCTTCCAAGAAACATTCTTCTCTTGTCTCCTAAAGGTTACACTCTGGATAATCTAGTCATATTTTTCCCCAGGAGCACAGAATTCATTTTATCATGGGATTAGTATTTAAACCTTAGGTATTTTGTTAAAAAATACCTATCTGGGTTTACTGTAGCCAGTGGAGGAGATCTTTCAATAGGCATTTGTGGAAGATGGATGTCTAAGGTGCCACGGCCCGAGGGTAGGGGAATAGGGACGCAGCACTGCACAGAGGGTTCTCACACAGGTAGAAGGTGAGGGTGCAATGGCAACTTTATTGAGGGAGACACTGACTTAAATAGGGTTTGGGTAAGGGGAGGTTCCACAACTGACTGCGGCAAACTTCAGCCAATCAGTGACAGAGGAGCGGGAAAGCAGGGGAGAACAAGGGAGTAAACAACTTTTGGAGGGAAAACTGTGAGGGCAAGTCTGAACAAGCCCTAAACAATATAAACCATAGGGAGTAATAAGGGGATAATTGTGAGGGTACATAAGACTGGGTTCAGAACTGGGGAATAACACGAATGTCCATAACCAAATAGTCCTTTCAGGCTCCATATAATTCATACCAGGCTTTATATCTCTCCCAGTCCGATTTCTTCTCCTCCACATAAGGTACTGAAGATAAACGGTCCTCTTGAACATCTGTTCCCATTGACAATGTAAGCAGTCCGGTCAGCTGGCTGTGTGTAGGGACTTACTTTATAGACTAAAGAAAGGTTAAGCCCATGCTATTTAATACTGTCTTCTGACATAGCACACAGACCTAGGCAACGTGCAAAGTGTAATTAATGCAAAACAAAAAAGTTCGCAATTTAACTATACATTTAAAAAAACCTGTATGCCAAAATATACATATTGTATTGGTTCTGACATGTAAAGATAAACAAAAAATTCTTTTCTCTTTCTTTCTCTCTTTCTCTCTCTCTTTCTCTCTCTCTCTTTCTTTTTCTTTCTTTCTTTCCTTCTTTCTTTCTTTCTCTCTTTCTTTCTTTCTTTCTCTCTTTCTTTCTTTTTTCTTTCTTTCTTTCTTTTTTCTTTCTTTCTCTTTCTATCTCTTTCTTTCTCTCTTTCTCTGTCCTGACTTAACATTAAGAAGGAAATTAATCCAAAGGAAATCTGAAAAATTGGTTATATTATTTCTCTCTTTTTTAAATGCAATGTTGTCTCTTCTACTATATTACCTGAAATGACACATATATTTAATATATATGATTTTAGTCTGAGGGAAGTAAAGGAATATGAGCCCCATTTCACAGCTGATAAAGTGTGACAGGCCAACTAATGCCTGAATTTAGGCTCCTTTCTCATTCTAATTTCACTATTTTTAGATGGCG
Source organism: Neopelma chrysocephalum (assembly GCF_003984885.1). Lineage (NCBI taxonomy): Eukaryota > Metazoa > Chordata > Aves > Passeriformes > Pipridae > Neopelma > Neopelma chrysocephalum. The sequence continues at coordinate 16,859,386 of NW_020897695.1, read as the reverse complement.
ACAAATAAACTTAGAGGGACTTCGAGCAGGGACTTGAGCTAATTTCCACAATATGTCTTCAAACACGAGCTCTCTTCCCTTTTGTTTTTCTTCTATTTATTGTCTGAAAAAGTCTGCTGGCTCATCAGTCTTAGTTTACAGAGAGCTCATTTTTTCCTTGGAAGGACTGTGATATCCTATTGGACACAGCAACAGCATTTACCTACATCTTGAATGTAGCCTGAATAATCATCCAGTTTTGAGAAGAAAAAAGAATATAAATGACTATTTTTGAGAGACGAGAGACAGGGATGTTTTAAAAAATATATTCTTCCTTCCTCCCGGTTTGTTGTTGTTGTTGTTGTTTTTCTTTTTTTTGGAGGGGGAGAAAAGTTTCCCTCTCTTTTTATTTCTATCTCCATTTTTCTTCCTTGTGTTTTCTGTTTTCCCTGAAGCATAGTATTTTAAGGGTTTGGACAGTGTATTTTTCCTTTGATTGTGTCTTCCTGTTTTAGTACCACCAAATATTTGTGCCAATATATAACTTTTAGTGTAATTCAGTAAGAAACTTAGTGTGCAGAGTATTCTGGTTGTGATTTTTCTCCCAGTTGATTCAGTAGTTTCAAGAGAAACTTTCTCACTTATAGCATCCCACCCTGCTTTTTGACCTGACGTTATCACAATGGCACACTTAACTAGTTTTAGATGTATCGAATCAGATAAAGCTTTGGTAGTCAGTGGAGAGCAGAATTCAGAGCTTAGTGGGGATCAACCATGCCCTGGGGACTCCTCTCTCCTTCTGCCTCCCTGTGGGAGGTATTCCATGCTTTGCTGACATACCAAGTGTGAGATGTGATTAGTCTGGGCCAATGAGTCTCTAGCCAATTAATTAGATGCTAACAAAGGGTTAACTGCTGCAAAGATATAGTTTAACAAGTAATTCAGGTAAAATTACCTTTTTCTAATAACTAGTGGGGGGCAGTGGGGGAAAGTGCAGGGCATAAAACCACAGATACTGAGATGCTTTGTTTTCATTCAGACCCCAAGTCAGCACTGGTCTTCCTAAATCTATCCCACTGACACAAGTAAGTGTATCCATTATGCATGGGATTAATCATGCTTCTAACAACATGATCAGGAGTTTCCCATTAATTTCAATAAAGTTTGGGTCAAGTTCTGAGTTAAGTTCTTCTCTTGGTTATTAAGAAGTCAAATTTGTTAAGAATTTAATCTGGTTTAGCTTCCTCTTTTCTACTACCCCAGGATTGATGTGATAGAAAAGAGATGTTTATCTTGTACATTACAAATTGCATAATACCCCTGGGTATGTAAAAGCAATCTTGGGACTTCTCAAGATTTTCTGCCAATTTCTGTTAAGATTTTGGATTTACCAATGGAGTCATGGATCAGGACTGATGGGCAAGTTTCACTCTGCAGTGGTGGCTGGGAAAGAGAGAAGAATCCCCTTTTCCTCTTAATTTCTCAACATTCAGCCCTTGGTAGGCACCAACAGGGGACTTCCAGGATCCCCTAAAAGGTTTTAAATGTGTCAGCTCCAGAGACTTTCAGCAAGACCTGCAATCCCCCAAGACGCTGCTAAAAATCTCTCCCGAGTTTCTTTGCTCCTAGTGATGGTGGCAGGTTACTGATCTCTTTCGAGCGAGTCCTGTGGTCAGAAAGGTGCTTGCCTCTACCTTCAGGGATGAATGTCTGTCAACAAGGTGGTTCATTGGCATTCTGCTGTGCAGATGGAAGAAATCTGCCTGTAGCAACACAGCAATGGCAAGGTCGGTGAAATAGAGGGGAGAAAGAAAAGAGTTTGCAAGGCTTTTACTCTCAGTGGGGGAAATTAAAGGTGGCTTGTGTTATAAAATATTAAATAGTGATTTAATCAGCAGTGAGATATGTAAGTGAGCTTAATTAGAAATACATATTATTCTTTGACTTTAAAGCACAAAATGAAAAATTAAAGCAATCTTAGAGGATATGTAATCAGCGAGGAATAATATGTTGGAAAATGAGCCTGATGTTGTAATTGGTGTATGCAATTAAAATTAATTAATTTTAGTTAGCATACATGCATGCAAATATGAAATCAACGAATTTCAGATATTAAACTCATAATTATAGTGATACTATTGCCAGCACTAGTGACAGAGGAATTGACTTTTCAGTGGTAAATACTTGCTCTTCAGATTTGAGGTCTGTTCTCTTTGCTATCGTGTCAAGCTGAAACATAATGATTAAAGCTATTTGATCAGTCATGATTAAAAAAAATATTTAGATTCCCCCTCATTTTGACTTGTGATGCCTTGTTTCTCAGCTATGTCAGTTATACTCACCTATGGAGTAACTGCAAGACATTTTTGGATCAAGTGCAATTTTTTGATCAAAGCAACTTTAAGTTCCTACCCACACACTCACTGGTTGATAGACTTCTCCCCCCCACAGATTGCTCTCCCTATCTCTTTGCTAATATAGTCTTGAGGAGATGTGCTGTAAGCCAGCTCATGGAATGATCCAGGTTTGTGAAAAAATATCTGCAGATTCTCTAAAAACTATTCACCAAACAAAGTAATTTGCTTTATTTCACCTACAAATAAAAACTTCAATGCCAACAAAAAAATAGTCCAGTGTAAGGAAATTGTACAAAGTAGGAGCCCTCTTGGCTCTGGTAAAAATTTGCTCTAAGTCTTCGCAGTTCCTTGCTTTGGAGACCGACATATTGTTATAAAAGCTTCTGCTTTTCTGCAAGTCATCCCAGGTAATGTAGGAATAATCTTAACACTGAATGATTATATTGCTACTAAAATGAATAAAAAGTCTAAAATGACAGAAGTACTCTAAAACTACAGCTATTATTAAACATTAGATAGAGTACATTATGCTTTAACATTTTTTGATCTGGTTTAGCCTAGCAATCATCACCACATTAATCCCCTTTGGATTATATATGCAATCCAAAACAGAAAGCAGACCCCTCTTGGCTCAAAGTGTCATTAAAAAAGAAGTCTTTAAAATGGCTCTAAAGTAAACTTCCCTGTTCTCCCACGGTACAAATGTACCTATAAGGAGAATTCAAGGACATTCTCTAAGAGAGATGGAAAGATGTGCTGATGAGTGAAAAGGAGGGCAGAGCTCCCCTGCTTCAACCAGTGTGTACCTGGCACACTGAACTGCGCTGTGCCTTTGTTATTCATTTACTCTAAAGTTCTTTCCTGTTCTGGCAGCAATCTAGTCACTGAAAAGGTGTTTCCTTACTAAAGCCTCCAGCTATTTAAAGCAACCATTTCTCACGTGGAGTATCTGTGAAGGCTAACCCAGGTTACAGGAATAAGGTGCATGGAGAGGGTACAGTAATCTCTGAGGGGCAATTAGGCAGGTACTATTGCCTGTACACCTTTGTGCTCAGCTCCTGTCAACTCAGTGAAGAGAGCTGCAGCTGCATTGACTGTGGCTTCCTCTGCCTATTTTAGGTACCTATAGATTTTTATTTCAACATCCTTTCCCCCTCATTTGCATGGTAGCCTGTTAGTGTGCAACACTGTATGTTAAATGCAAATTAATGTATTGAAGGAATGATAATTAGGGGATGTAGGTAGTCTGTGCAGAAAGATCATGTTTGTGTAAAAGTGGAACCTGAGCAGAGTTATACAATCACCAGGAAAACAGCTGATTTGTCTAAGCATTACCACTTTTATCCGCTGCATGCAATAGCAACAGGAATCAAAGCAGCTAACTTTCCATCATCTCAGGACAAAGGTGCCTGTTTGATTCAGCTTCAAGGGCTACATTCACAATCAGACCCCTGGAGATACTAAAAGGCAGGAACCAGAGAGATGCTTCAACAAAGTTCATAGGGAGGAAACTGCCTGCGTGGAAAGAAAAAGACGGAGAAAGGAAATAAAAAATGGGATGGGACATGATATGCTCTGAGGTCACAGAAAGGTCTAAAAGGAGAAGATGATATTCAGAAAGACACTTAGAATTGAAATACGGTTGCTGTTAAAACTAAACAGAGACATTACTTAGGTTTAATGAAGCTGAATTTAATCAAGAAGAAATTGAACAAACTGTTTGATGATTGCACATTGTAATGTAACAACACAGTGTGACAAAGCTTTGCAAAATGGTGCAAAGGCTGTCTCTGCCTCCCCAGGGATGGAGGTGAGCAGGCAATCTGTACAGTGGCCCAGCTCCTTTTGATGTCAGGAGGGGTCAAGTCTCCAGGGCCCTCTTTTCCTGGCAAGTGTGAATCTCAGGTGCTGGAACAGCAGGGGAGAGGACTGCCTTGGGGCACTGTGTAGCAGCCAGCTAAAAGCGAGAAGAGTCAAACCAGGAGCAGCTGGGTGACTAAATCTTTATTCTCTGGGCCACAGCTTTCCGAAAGGATTTTCTGTGTATTTTCTCTGAGATATCTGCCTCGACCGCCCCACCCACATGTTGAATGTCAAGCGTGGTCATCCCAAATTCTGTGTAAAGAACTGAGCCTCTGTGCTTGCGCTTGTGCTGCACAATCCCTGTTGGTCTCAGGGGTTTGGAGGACCAGACATCTAACAGGCTGCGTGACACGCTGGCCACTCTGCTGTCACCTCTTGCGCCAGAGTTGCCCTGAGCAAGTGCTTGAAAAGCAGGATAATATAAAAGTAAGTACACAGCTAGAGTTTTCTGGGGTCAAACCTCTGAGTCTGGAGACTCCTTTGTTTCCCACTAATGATTCTGCAGCTTACTGTATTTGTGCTTGCTTTAGCTGCTCCACTTTTAACAGTGTGGTTCCTGGCAGGCTGATATAAAGCATTGAAAAAAATACGCGCATCCATGGTATCCACTCATCCTACTTCCTGCAAGGTTGCAGGAGGTTTGGGACACACCAGTGCAAAGACAGAGCGATTTAAGGGCAGGGGCAATAATCCAAGCATGCCAACACCGTGGATCCGCTGCTCTGCCTCTCTGGGTCTGGCTATCTGTCCAGTACTCCATGACAGCTGTGCTCAGCTCTGGCTGGCATGGCACTATGTTTGGCTTTGCCTTTTGCCAGAATAGTGTGTCTCAGAGAGAAACAAGAGTATCTGAGGACATATGTACTTGCACTGTATTTCTGTCACAATAGCTTTTATTTATGCAAACAAGAATAGAGGCTGGTGAGATTCCACAATGTGTGACACAGTGGCCATGAAATTTGAATGAAAGAAAGAAAAGACAAAAGTTTAATTTACTCTCTTTTTATTTGGGCAACAGGCGTAAAGAAGTTACTGGGTTTGTTGCCTGTGTTGCTATACAGTCATCCTGATTTTTGAAATTTCGCTTTCACATGGCAGAAGGTATGAGCACAACTAGGTTACAGGTTTTGTTTTTTTTTTTTCTGACTGAGTAAGTGAAAACAAACAGACTGGATTCTGCTGCTTTAGGATGCAGATGTATTACTCTCGTCAAATTTTACTATCAAGTCTGGAGGCAGAGTTTATGGCAGGCCATTATTCCAGTTTCATGCCCTGGGAACTTTTGCATGGATCTTTAGGGAAGGAATGCTTTTAAAGTCACCTTATTTTGCCCCCTTTTCTGTCAACAACTGTTGTTGGTAGTTGCAGTAAAAACAAATTCTGATGTGTGAAAATAACATGCTATGTTTGCTTTTCAACATGGAGAGATTAAAGGAAATAGTGTGATAATTATTAATTTTGCTCTTTTAAGTGAAGCTAAACATTTTTCATCTGTCCCTACTCCTCATTTTCCTGCAAAAGATGTTTCTTTTTTATCTTGTGTTCATCTAATAACTATATTTTGAGATTGGAAATTCCCATCCTGTTCCTCCAACCAAAGCACAAAATAAACACAAGAGACATAATCCTGAATCCATATGAATACCAGAGGGAGGAAGTGATGGGTCACTCTGAAACAACTAACATCATAGTCTTTTATGAGAGCAGTACTAAAATTTGATCAAAAGAAATAAGCTTTCCTTGTTATTTCTTGAGTCACCTGATCCCTCAGCCAATACCAAAGTTTTTGTCAGGTTTTGAAATTAAAGCTATGAACAGAAACTACTTTATTGTTTGCATTACATTGTGTTTTGACCAGTCATTAATTAATTTAATCATCATTTTCTAATAGCAGGAAAAAAGAATATTTAAAGGCAGGGCACGGTGGCATCAGTTCAGTGGTATTCTAGGAATCTAGCTACTTCGCCTACTAGAGAGATTTTTGGTCTCAGCCTTGTGCTTAGACCCTGTTGCCATAAGTGGAAGTGAGGCTTTGGAGACAATAGAAGATTGCTCCTGGAGCAAACGTGTCTTGCATGCAAAGAATGAGATATTGGCAAAACAACACGAGGGAAGGTTACGTGGCTGATTGTACACTTATTCTTTGACTAAGTGAGGAGGTCAGATGAAATATGTAAATAGAAGAAGGGTTTTGTGTCAGTCAGGGATTGAAACAGGCCAGTATTTGATCACACTATATTGTTGCTTCTCAGAACATGAAACAGATGTAATGACACTTTCCAAGCGCATAGGCTGCCGGAAAAATAGGTTTCACTAAGTACTCTTAGATTTTCATTTTGACCCCAGGTAATGGTGTAGAACAATGTTGATCATGGATGTTGAAAAGCCAATCATAACATTTTCAAAAAATCTGTTAGGTTAACGTGTTTAAATTCAAACTGAATGGATCATTTAATTTGATGCCTTCAGGAACAAAAAGAAAATGCCAAGTATTGTGTGACAAGCAAAAAAACTTTAATTCTGAGAGTCTCCAGCCTGCATTTACTTAAATCACTGGTTCTGAATTGCCTTTTGGAGAAGGTACTTCCTGAAAGTGTTGAGAAGTAGAAGAGAGTTGGAGATGAAGGAACACAGGTGGAAAGTATATTGTAAAAGAGGGAACTAAGGATTAGCAAGGGAATTGCATTCTTCTTACTGGCTGCCTTTTAGGTCATTTGTGGGCGGGTTAAATAGTCCTATGTCATATCTGTGCCAGGATCCTAAATATTTCAAGTAGTCCTGCTAATGCCGCTATTGAGGAAAGGATGCATTTTTTCCTAATAGGTCTACATGCCTAACTTGGAATACTTTCCAGTCCATGCTGCTAGAGATTATGTATGCAACTTCCCCAGCGCAGGACCAATATGAGCCAGAGGGTTACTGGTGTATGAGGAGGTATTCCATCAGCTAAGTGCTTCCAGAGAACCAAGGCCTTTTCTCTGGGGGGCATCTTCTCATCAGATGGGCTTTGGGGCTGAGACGATGCTGACACCATACCTAGGACAGCACCTCAGGATGCTGCTGAATGTCTTAGCAGGTGGGTAACAGGAGAGACTCAAAGAACACCTGTAAGCATTTCAATTGGCACAGTGCATCTTAGATCAAAGCTGTAGACATGCAAGGCACATGTAGGGCATTTTCAACTGGTTAAAGCAGTTGCACACACCAGGTCCTCAGCTGGGCACATACAGGCTGACCTGCCCTAATTTAACTTCACTGCAATCCTTCAGGCTGAAACTCCAAACTGACAATCTCAGACTTCACATACAAGGGTCTTAAAAGCCTTGGATTGATTTAATATGCACAAAACATGACTTATACACCTGTGATGGTTTATTTAAAATCTATCATTATCAAACACGAAAGTGGCAACATATCCCTTTATTTTTTTTTTCAGTTGCTTGTAATTTTACCAAACTTCAGCAATTTGGGCAAAAACTTTCATGCTTGGTTTTTACATGAGGCTGATGGCTTGATGACTTTGCTGGTGCTTTGTTTTCTGCTTTATGATATTTTAAGGAGATTTATATACCTTTTTTCAGTCTCAGGATTTAGCATTTCCATTTCTGCTTAAAGCTGATATTTTTTTTCGACTGTTACTACTTTATCCAAGAAGAATGGAAGAAAAGTCTTTCATTGTCATTTGAAGGTTAATTGGGGTGTTCTTTGGGACATTCATCTTGGGACGGCAATGCCCAGATAACAAAAGAAAAATGTGCTTCATCCAAGGAATCGACCGGGCAAAACAATGGCCTTTGATTGGGCTGAGAATTCAATGCAGTTTGCCTGCTTCCTTGAAACAAAGGGAGAAGCTTCCAACTGCAATGCAGATTCCTTCTGTGTTAGACCCACCTCAGAGATCACATGCAACTCTGCTCATACCCCTGTGCCCGTTTATCACCACAGATCTGATCACTGCCAGCAGTTGGGGTCTTTAATCTGATAAATCTGACAGGAGATTCTTATGCATACCATTAGGAAGGCAATATTCCATATGCTCTCTAATTGGTTTGAATTTATCCTATTATTTCAGCATTTAAATGTTGCTGAATGTAATTTAGATGTGTCAGGCTCATAAAGTGTAGGCTCTGGTGGGAGTTATTATTGAAAAAAGATGCATCCACCAAGGCTTTTTCTGGCTCTAGGCCCAAATTCTCAGCATTTTGTTTCCCTTACGTGTGGCTTTTGTCTGCTAGCTGTACTCCTACACCCATGCTGAAGTCATCTATGACATATTCTTTTTATCTCTTCCCCTTTAGTATATTTTTTTTCCCATCTCACAGAGTGTGTATATAATTTGTTGATTTAAGTGAGCGATACCTCATTCAGAATGTGGAACTCACGTAACAAGAGTAAACAAAACACACTTTTATGAGGATGCTGGAAGATATGAACATCATCCTCCATATTAACAACTGCCTGGTTAATGTAAGGAAACCTGACATTCAATATCTTCTAATCTCGGTGTTGTGGCCAGTGTTAGTATCTAGTTATTGAAACAGATGAAAGATGAGCTCGTTCTTGCCCTGATGGGAATGCATGGTCAGTGAACACAGAAAACATTGAGAGCTTTTATTCTTTTATTTTTTTAGTCCCATTTGATCACTAATGGGACAATTTGGAAGGCAACATAAAGGTTTGTGGCTGAATGGTTTGTGACCTATTTCTGTAAGCGTAGAAGTCTCCCTGAAGAACATATTGAGCATCATGACAGAACAGGTGTGAAAGCATACCAGTGCCTTTAATGCATAGGCACTCACATGACACGGTGGGAATTGAATGACTCAAACTTCAAGGAATTTGTTCTCATCATTCATCTCTGTAAGAAATGTTTTTATATGGTTGTCTTACAAATATTAGTAAGCAGAATTTAGTCCACTGCTGCACTTTAAGGAGCAAAAATCTTTATACCCACACCACTTTATATAGTCTTCTCCTTTTATACGGTGCAGGCATTCTGTAATGGTTTATGGTCCTGCTTTGATGGTAGCCTTAATCTCTCAAAGAGGAACCAGTTTCCCCACAGGCAGATGTCCTGATTTCAGAAGCTTTGTGCAGCTTCTTTAGGACATCATCACACAGCAGGCTGGCAGTAAGGCCAACGATGCCGTTTAAGGACAAATAAGTAAGAAAAGGTTTATGGTTGGGGTATGACTTTTATTAGAGTTGCACCAAAATAAAACAAATAAGCGAACACATGCCTGACAGCTTGTCTTGCTTATGTTGACCATCTGATTTGACTAGAAGACGCCTACAAGAGATGTAGACACCTACAAAACAGTGACCTCCCAGACACATGAATTATGACAAGTAGGACTTGCAAACATGTTTCAGGCCTCGCACCTCATACACTTTTCTCACATTTTTCATTGAGTTAAACTTGTGATGTGGGAAGGAAAGAACTCTCTCTGGGTATTGAGAGGCAATATGTAACATACTTTCTGCCTTAACATACAGCGTCTTGGTGTCACATTTACAAAGCAAACCACCAGTACTACACTCCTTTTAAGTATTACTGAATATGCACTTTGGAGATGGCCCTGAATTTCTTTTCATCACTCTTGATGAAGCTCCTGGTTCAAGTACACTAGGCTGAATTTCTTGAGGGTGAGGCAGATAGTGGTGTTCTCCATTCTCCAAGCAATCTGTCTGCAATAGTTATATATGCATATTGAGTCCGAAAGTCCTTGCTCTCTGGGCAAGGTGGGGCTAGCAAGTAGAAAGAATAGGTGCAAAACAGGCTTCTTTTAATTAGCATTGTATATATTTATTTATCTAGAGTTAGGAAGAATATAGATCATGAAGTTATAATAATAAAAGCCTTTCTGTATATTTATTATTTTCTTGAAATATTTGGTGCAGTATGTAGCCTGTTCACCTCCATTTCTGGGATGAATTGAGTGAAATTCCTTGCTGGACCTTCTTTTTCTTTCTTTTCCCCGTCTCTTACAGCATGACTCACTGTTGTCAATTGATATTCTTGTTGGTAACTTACTCTCTTCTCTGGCTTGAGGCTCTGTAACTGTTAAATAACTCATCCTGTGCTTAATAATAGAAAACCATTTTCATATCTAGGTAGACAGATTTTTCCAAACTGGTAGCCAGACAAATCCTTTGAAAAGAAATCTTTAACGTTGTTCACCTGAGCTCTTTTATCATTGCTTGTTCACTCTTATTTGTCATTTGTTTCCAGAGGATTTAACTCTTTCTGTCCTTTAGTTTAGTTTTGGCCACAGAGGTGGAACAATATCGCTAGGATTACCACATGATATAATTTTCCACCCCAAGTTACTGCACTTCCTCCAATGTGGGGAGAAGATTTCCTTTCAGTCTCCAGTCTCTTGTAGACTTTCTACCAGTCTCCAGAATGTATAAATGTCTTTCATTTATGTAGAATCATAAAATTCATATTCACCCCTGAACCACATCCCCAGGTGCCACATCTTTTCTTTTTTTTTGAATATTGCCAGGGATGGTGATTCCACCACTTCCCTGGGAAACCTGTTCCAGTGCTTAACAACCCTTTCAGCAAAGAAATTTTTCCTTTTGAAGTTTGTATCACAGAACACCACCACCATCACTGTTTGAACACTGGATTTCTTTCACTGGTTTTCTTTCTTGTGGTTCACTTCGACTTCTAATCAGGTGAGGTTTTTTATTATTATTTTTACTTCTAAGAGATGGATGCACTGGACAATGCTCACATGTCACCAACTTGATAAGTACTGTCAGCAATCACAAGGAGATAGATGCTGGAACAACTCATATTTTCTTCACCCTGCATAAGGATTCATCCTTATAGAGTCCTCTCTTCGTGAGTATACGTGAGTAGGACATACACTTGCAAACAACTGGTCCTGATGTGTGGGAAGTGAGTACTAATACTGAGTGATTTGTAAGTAGTTATATACAGAATTTGAAAATCTATTTACCTGTGCGATATGCTGACTGCTGAAGAATGAAAGTTTTAGTTTGGCCAAGGGGCATGGTGTGTGCTGCAGTCAGTGTGAGCTGAATTTGACCCAAGGAAATGACTGGAGAAACAGACAACTTCTCTCAATAGCAACAGGTTGATCATAATATTCCAGGCCCAGCAAGGAATTCATAAGTCACTAAGATAATTAGTGGCACTAAATGGGAGAAAAAGACATTTGGATTTACAAGGAACCACAACATATTTTTCAGTTTAAATTAATCACTGCTATTGTTTAAATGTCTCAGTGACATTGGGGAAAAAAATGAACTTTGTCTTTTGAATTTTAATAGCAATTACAAATCTCCATAATAACCATAAACAAAATACACTTGACAGACAGGTGCCTACAAACTCTTTTGAGTATACAGGCAGCACAAAGAAAAATTAAAATATCTTCTAATTTTTTAGGGCAAGGATTGTACGAAATTGGGGGTTTTATTCATAGCAGGATGATGCAAGGGAAGCTTATCTTAAACACTGGAACGTAAGGGAGTTTTTCCCAAGGGCCTCCAGACAGATTGACCTCTTACATATTCCAAAGATGTATTTTTGCACATTAAATCAAAATTCACCCCTGGCAGAAGGGGCAGCCTCCTAAAGAGTGCTTTCTTTCCCCATTAGCTTTTCCTGTGAGGTTCAATGGCAGTAAGATTTGTTGGAACATGGGTACAGAGGTGAAATACAAAGGACCACCTAATCTTCTTGAGTGTACTGGCATTCCCAATGCACTGCATGTGTAGCAAAATGCTTTTTCTAAATGTCCTGAAATAGCTGTTGGAGCTCTGTGATCCCACAAGTAGCTGCAAAGCTCTTAGGCAATGCTGCATATTGCAGTGCTTGTATCTCTTTCCTGGTATACTGTTAAACACACTAAAGCTCACGATGCAGCACAGGAGAAAATTTAACCCAAATAGCAGCTTTATCTCTGAATAGTTTTAAACAAAAAAGGAGACTAAGTATTTGGAGTTTGCTTGGCCCAAGAGCAAATAATTTGTATAATCACAGAATTTCCACAAGCAGGACAAATAAATTAGAAGCTGACTGAAGTTATCCTTGAGATTATTCTAGTTTCCTAAAAACCAAAACCTACAAAAGGTGGCAAATCTGCTGTGACTTCTAGGCTTGTAACAGGTTTGTTCTGCAGGGATTGAAAGGTTTAGCTATATGACATAGAGAAAAATCTAGAATACTTGAGCCATGTGGTTCCAATCAAAGACTATGTTTTTTTTTTCATGCAGCCAGCTGAAAGACCACAAAGTTAGAAACAAACACATGCAGATCATATGTACTGGACCAAATCTGTGAAATGTGTACCTCTGATTACAAGCAAAGAGATGCACATGAAACACAGTGTAACACCATAAACAGAAAGATTGGATTTAATAATGGTTTGGGTGGTCTTGCCTCTCAGATTGTGTACATGCTAGCAGCACATCCATTTGCCACAAATATTCAGTCTGCATACAAAATGTGTGTATAGTCCTTCATCATCTGAATTGGAGTCATGAACAGGACTATGGAGGCGATATTCCCTTTGTTAGATAGTGTCATGGTTTGAACAGCCTCAAAATCCAATTCTTGATTCCTAGCCTCCCTCCCACATCTCAACCCAGTGTGAGATGGGTTTCCAGACAAAAACACAAGACTCAATATGGGGGGAAAGGAATATATTACAGGACTATACAACAAATAAATAGTATAATACATTACATACAATCTTAACTCTATCTCTAACATGACAATAATATTTACAATGGGCCAAATCTCTTCTGCCTCCAAATAAAAGTCCAGGAGAGAAGAAGAAGAAAAGACCCCTTCCAGTCTCTTAGCAGCAGGTCTCTCTAGAGCAGCCGTGTCTCTTCTTCTCTTCCATCAGCAGAAGCAGTTGCTGGCTCTCTGCCAGCACACATGAGGGAGGCCTCCAAGCCTCTCTCGGCCCCTCGTCTCCAAACAAGGGGTCTTTCCATGGGCTGCGGTACCCCAGACAAGGTTGCTCCACCACGGTCATATCAACGAAGTGCGAAAGCCTTCGTGACGGTCTGGTATCCTCAAGGGAATTCAAGCCCCTTGTCAGAGCTTCTGTGCTCTGTCTCAAGATGGCTGCTAGCTTCTCTGAAGCTGCAGCAAGGGGGGCCCAAGGTCACCCCCCACACACATTCCTTTGACCATCCTGGCGTAGCTCTCAGGAGGCCATGAGCTTCTTAGCTCCTCTCTGCAGCAGTGTGGTAGCACTCTGAGGCTCTTCCATCTCCCTCCTCCTCGGAGGGGTCTCAAAGGAGTTTGGGGGAAGTTTTAGTTTGTCCAGTTCTTACCCCGAAACTCTGTCTCTGTCTCTCTCCATCAGAGATCTCTGTATTCTTCTTGCTTGGCAGCTCTGCTGCTTTCTTCTTATCTGCTTGGCTCTTTACCACTGCTCCCGAATGCTGCTGTGTCTGCTGCTGCTCCGTCTGCCCACTCACAGTGGAGAAAACTCCTTCGGCTTCTCAGCCACAGGCACTTAGCCCAGTTCAACACCGTTCCAAGTCCCCATAGCCCCCCAGCCGGGGCTGGGGGGGCAGAGCCCCCAGGGCTCTCGCCCCGGCTCCTCGTGGCCTCACCACAACATGGCCACCTCTTCTTCTAACAACAAGTACCACACCTTCTTTTCCGGTCCAGAGAGATATGTTTATATTTTGCAGGAGCACTGATTGGGTCAAACCCCAAGGGTCACCACCCCCTCGGGGGTTACCACTTTCTTAGTTTCAGGGGGAAAACCTGGTTCAAACCACTACAGATAGCATTTGTGAAATTGCTCCTATTGTTAAAAAGTGCAACTCAAATTTCAGTCTATTCGTATGTACAAAGAGAGCAACAAAACTACAATTGCAAGCAAAGCACAAAAACATGACACCAAAGGTAATTATTCAGGGGTGCAGATTACCAAGAAATGCAGCAGACTCTCCATACTTCAGAAAAAGTTTCATCAAAGTTACAGACATTCATTAAATTTATACCATACTTTAAACATGAAGCATTGGATTTGATTACAGGAATTACTGGGTGAAAATCAATGTGATGCAGGAGGTCAGAGAAATGGCTCTCAGTAGTCCCATCTAGTCTTAAAATGTCTGGGCCTAAGGATTTTCTACAGCTGTAGTGTGTGCAAACAGATGTAATGTTATTGGTACTGCTTCCTGCATTCCTTTCTGCTGCTCATGAAAAAACAGCTCCCTCACTGAAGATTTCCCAATGCAGACAAATATGAGTTTATTTTCTAAGTGCAGATGCGACAGCTACTATTCGATTCCCATTGAGAAGCTGCAGCCGCCCCCGTTCTGCCTGAACTGAGGGCAGAGGGTCCAGCCCAGGGGCTTGCAAGGTATCAGCCTGGTGCATGACTAGATTTGTAGCTTCATGGGAGCAGAATAGGGAATTACAAAGAAGTGGAGAAAAAATATATCTTCAGGAAGTCGTTTCGTTGCATAGCTTGGTCTCCTGGGAAGCGTGGGTTGGGAAGTGATTGTTAGTCCTGAGGCAGATGAATTTATAGCCTGTCAAAGATAAAAGAAAGATGCAATATATAACAGCGTTGAGCTTGCTAATTATATAACAGTGTGATTACTGAATCTCTCCCTTTAACCAGCCATTTGACATGTGAGTACGTATGCCACCATACAAGTGCTTAATTTTGTATATATGCTGCTGTGGGGCAGAGTAAACACTGACCTGCATCCTTGGGTCACTCTTTTGCATTGTACACTTTTCACGTGAGGACACCTAAGGACATACTATGACACACAACTTTGGAACATTACCATCTAAGAGCTGAAATAAAAGGCGTACCGCGAGTGTGAAATTAATTACCGTGCTAAGGCTAACACCAGACTTAATGCTGGCAAGCTAAACTAGGCCAAGGTGAGCTAGGGATGTGATCATGAAGGGTTCACAACTGCTGTTTTACTCAGCAGCAAAACTAATAAGAGTCAAACCGCTGACACAATTGTCAGTATCCTATTTTCCTAACCGCACAGGAGGAGGATGAAATAGAGAATGAGATGGCTATAAAAGGACTGATGAATTAAATATGGTTCTGGATTGAAATGAGAGTTTTCCTTTCCTGCATGTGTAATTTTTGTTAACAATTTGATATTTCAAAACTGTCAGGGTTTTGATGAAGGAGTGCACACATGTTAAGCAGATTTCGAGAGAGTGTTTATTGTACTGAGGAAAACTTACTGTTTTGTTACCACCCCTGGGGTCATTTGGAGAACTGAGAGGTAGAGGATTTTGAAAGATTGTTTCGAAGGATTCAATTTCAATTATTAAATGTATATATATATATATATATATATATATATATATATATATATATTTTTCCCTTGTGTGCAATCTCTTACATTTCTGAATTGTAGTTCCAAATGATAAAACAGTATTTTTGGAAACAAGTGTTTTCCCTCAAGCTACTGTTTCTAGTTGTTGCCCAGCTCTAGATTTTCAGAATGTCTGTGGGTGAAAGTGAGAATTAGGAGTTGGGAGAAGAGCTTCTGAGAAGTAGGTTATCTAGGAAGGACCATATTGGACTAACTGAGGTGTGGACAAAGACTTCAGCAATAAGGATATTTTTGCATGATGATACAAGATGCCTGTAAACTCAATGAGATCTTAACTAAGTGAAGCCTTTCCTCTGAAGGGACAAAATGTTCCTCTACACTCCTCCCACTCTGTTTAGCAAAACAGTTCAGCTCCTCATTCAAACAGTGGATTCAGATTCCTATCTTTCATGTGTTCACCAACCACTTACAGAGTGGTTTCACTTCCTTACAGAGTTGTCATTGTCTTCAATGAGGGTATGCCTTTGCATTATGGTGTTACTCCTTGTCCTGCACCAATATCACTTATTAAGGCACAAATATATAACTCTTGCCAGAGTAATAACCACAACAACTGATACTGTGAGCTGATTCCTAGAGAACTGTTTTGTTTCTGTGTGTCAGGAAAGGAGGATGGATTGCTTACAGCGCATAAAAATTTGCTAAGTTGCAAAAAGAAATATGATGCAGTACTTCAAAATTGAATGTTTGCTTGGATTACTCCATCATGGAATTAGTTAATGCATAGATATAACATGCCTGAAATGGAAAATAACTACATTATTGTTGGGAAATGATTGGTTTTTAGTAGGTACCTATATATAAATAAAGCCCAACACAGCATTTTCTGTGGAACCTCTCCTAATCTAAACATTGCTCCTATCCTGTGAACAGCTCTGTGTTGTCATTGGAAAAATCAGTACATCCTTTTGCTTAAAGTTTGTGAACAAAGACAATACCTGTAGTTTGTGCTCCAGGATGCCCCATCCTTAGAAGGCCAATTTGAA
This sequence comes from Neopelma chrysocephalum, assembly GCF_003984885.1. NCBI lineage: Eukaryota > Metazoa > Chordata > Aves > Passeriformes > Pipridae > Neopelma > Neopelma chrysocephalum. Next base: position 16,842,816 of record NW_020897695.1, on the reverse strand, counting down.
TGGAGCACCAAGCGGCCTGGTCTAGTGAAAGTGGTCCCTGCCCATGACAGGGAGGTTGGAACTAGATGATCTTAAATGTCCCTTTCACCCAAGCCATTTTATGATTCTATGATTCTATAATTCTATGGAATGCTAGTATCTGCTTAGACTTCACTGAGTTTAGATATGTATGCAGTTAAAGTGCTTGCAACATAAACACTCAGTACTGGGGTCCCATAACCGACACAAAAAATCTTAATGCTAGTTAGGCTAGCAGTCATAAACTTAATGAAATTTACTTTGCCAAACCAGTGCTGAAAGCATTATTTTAAAAAAGCATTGTTTTAAAGAAGTATATTTCTACTAAGCCGGGCCCATTCTTAATTATGTGTTTTTGAAGAAATATGTTCATTGCACAACACTTGATAACACAGCTCTTATATTTCTATATAGGAGTGCTAACTAATATAGCTATAGTAGCTTTTCACTTGCATGGATGATGATCAAGGAAAATGGCCATTGCCATGTATTTCATGACATTTAAAAATAAGGTCCTTTAAAAAAAAGAAGGGAGGGGAAGAGTAAGAAAAAGACATGCTGCTTCTCTGTTAGGAGAAATATTCCTTTGTGTCTAATGCATTTTCCCAGAACAATGCAGGCTTGCTCTGCAGTTACCAGAGCTGTGCTCATGGTTCTTGAAGATAGTCCTCTACATTTGGCATGAATCCTCTCCTCTCACTCTTTTGCTTGGCAATGTTGGAATTTTTCTAACTCTATAAAACTTGAGCCAGGAATCTCTCCCCCTGCACCACCCCAGTTTTGTCTCTGTGCATCAAATTATCATTTCTTAAAAGGCACTGTGAAGCAAGAAAACATTTTCTTTAGAATGCCATTATATGTGGCATTACCAAGATAGAGTGTAGTGTAAGCTAAAGATTTGAAAGAAAAATCATCTCTAGAATTCATTCTGGGAAAGGGAGATATATAGTTTTGGAATTTTTATTTTTTAAAGAAATCTAAGTCTATGCTTCTGACTGTAAAAGTATGAAGTAAATGTCTCTGTTTTTAGCCAAGACCTTTTTTTGGTGCAAATTGCATATATGGTGTCAAAGAAATATCAACCAAGTAAGTGCTGCTTTCATCAAGTTGCAGGGCAAAATCAAGAGGAAGAGAAGGAGGTGCAGAAGGAGGGTTTTTAGGCCATGTAAGCAACAGAGCCAAGGGAAGTCCAAATTGTTCCAATGGAATTTATTTTCCACAAGCATAAGCATAGACAAACCCTGCTTTCAGTATTACTATTAGACAGGAAACTTTCATTTTTCTATGTAGTAATTTCTGTTGCTGTTTATTACGCTTGAACCTAGTGGTGTTTCACAAGGGAACAAGAAGATGCGTTCATCTTACACAATGTGATCTCAAACTCAGTGAGTGCTTTCCAAGCTGAGCACTTCAGCTTTGCCTAAATAAGCACAATTAGCATTAAAAAACCTCATAACCATAAAATTAACCATAATGAGCAACTTGGTGCATATGACTAGATGGCTCCACGTTGCATTATGTTGATGCCTGTAACTTGCACCCAGAACGCACTTTCACAATGATGGCTTTGTCAGCAGACACTCATGAGGGCAGATATTTGCACCAACACTTCTGTCTTCTTCTCTGTCAGTTTGAGAATAAGCATTTCTTCATGTAGTGTGGAAGCGTGCAGTAAGCAGGGAGGAAAGAGCTGAGGAGAATAGTTATCCGTTTATGGTTATATGTACATGGTTAATAAACACCATCCATGTTTTTAGCACTCATTCAATGTCCATTGCAAGGTTTCTCAAGAGCAGTTAAAAACTTACTTATCCATTAAAAGTGGTAAGTTTTATTTTTTACAGTCAGCAGCAACAACAACTGAAAAACCTGCAGTACCAGTGTTTGTTTCCTCATGGCTTGGCTTGCATCATTGAAACACAGAGGGGCATATTTCAGCCAGAAAGACAAGCACTTGCAGAGAAGCAACCCTTTCCTGATGACATTGGCTACCTGGAAGCTGGCCAGTTTATGGGGTGAGCAGGAGGTCATGTTGGCTCCCTTCAGGCTGGCTGGGGACGGCTTGGCAGGGATTACCTGGCTGCAGTTATGCTGCCACTTCTGGCCTGAGTGACAATTTGGCAGGGTGCTCAGGTGCAAGAAGTAGAGCAGCAATCTGTTCCCTTCCCCAGCCCTCCTGCCCACAGCAACCTTATTTCTTCTCACTTAAGGCTGGTGCTCCCTCCCTTAATTTGTGTGTGTGAGTGCATGCGTGCCTTTCCCTGTGGTAGTGGCATTTGAAAGACACCAGCATTTGCTCCATCTGGCTCCCGTATACATTCTCATGGCAGTGTGAATCCAGGATAGATTTCAACATAAAAAAATGGTGGTCACCACTTTTTCCTTCTGTTTCTTTCTCTGATGTATGGGTGGCACCGGGGTCGCCGTGCTAGTTCCTTCCCCTGAGACATGCTTGCGAGGATGTGGCAGCCCACCAAAAATTGGTAAGAAGCCCGATCAAAATGTTCCCTGGTTAGGCTTCCTGCATCCTTCCACTTCTAGCATCCTCCCAGCCCCTGACAGGGTGCTGAACCTAAAGCTATGTGGGTGCTCATTGCTGTCAGAAAATGCCAGTTTGCCAAAACTGAAACATTTTGCAGAAGTGCAGTTCAACCCTTCACTGGCAAGGTGTTTTAAGCTGCAGAGGGCAGTGAAAAAAGCCTGGTGGGGCTGCAGAGAGAGACAGAAAATGATGACAGACAAGAGGGGCTGGTGTCAGGAGACCACATTCCTTCACCTTGCAGTAGCCAGCACGAGATTTTTTTTCAGGCATGGCAGTGTTTCCTTCAAATCCTTTGTCTGATTTTCAGTAAAATCTAGCATATGTGCATGTGGACTGGGGGGGGTGGTTGTTAGGGGTGGGGGACGAGAGCAAGGGAGGGGAGGAAGGTATGGGAAACAATGTCTGTTTTTTTCAAAAATATTTTTCAAAGGTGTCTTTCTTTTCATCACAGTAAAAAAATCCTGAAGACTTCCTGTATTTCACACCTTTTTTTTCACATTGTTTCCCTGTGAGCTATCCTATATTCTAATACTAAATATGACCATTTACATAAGAGATATTGTGAAGAAAGATCTAGCAGTGAGCAGCTAAAACCCATGATGAATAATCAGAAACAAACATCATCAGTCAAACACTTGGAACTGCATTTTTTTTTTTTGCCATTGATAATAATATAAGAAATGAGTGAATGGTGCCCTATTCTTTGATTAGATGTTATGCTGAGATTACATTTTCTAATATAATTTTTATCATTGAAGAGCATTTGAATTAGGGCACGGAGAGAAAATAATTTTAATTTCTTCGCCCTGAGACTATTACATTCCCACAACTGCTTGATTTCACTGTGATCCAAGCCCTTTGTGCTACACCATTTTCAGAATTAAATTATTCAGGAATGTGCCTGGATTAGACTGCAAAACTGCATTGTGTTACTCATTATGTAATTAATAATTGAAATTTCAGTCTTATTAATATTTTCTGAAATACATTGCAAAGTTAAAATATAATTAACACATTTCCAATCAGTCCTGTCTTCTTTTTCTGTGCACGTCATCAGAAGCATAGTGACATTTCCACTCTAATGACGTATCCAGGAAAAAAAATAGGCTTATAACATTCCGAAAGGACAGACTCTGTAGGTATTAAATGGATGAGATAATTGGCTAGTGCCATTTTATAGGTTGCATTATGCAGGAGAAGTGTGCTTTTGAATGGGATTTGCAATCAGACAGAGAAGACGAATACTGAGAAAAAAACATATAACCCAGAATCCTATGTGTTAGATGATAAAACCTTTTTAGGTCATCTAGCCCATCTGTGAGATTAAGATAGTTCTCTGCTGCACCTCTGTTAATGCCTTCCCTGCTATACCTTAGGTGTCTCAGTGAGAGACTTGTAATATTCTCCCAGGGAATTTATTTCACAACATAATAGACATCTGGACTTCTAATATTCATACTAAATCTTCTGTCTTTTCTTCCATTCAGTGTACTAAAGAAATAGGGAGGTATGCTCCTGGAGATGTAAATAATATTTGAAATGGTGGTCTTCCTGAGAAATAATTTATTTTCTCATTGCAATAGTGGACCAAAACATATAAAAATAAGTAATATGTTCTTTCCATGTGCTTCTCTCTCAAAATTTGCTGATAGTCTCAGAATAGTGATGGTCTGGGAAAAAAGCCATAAGCAATAAAGAAAAAGAAACATCATCCATATACGATAATTCCTAAAGATATTTGGTAGGGTTTTGTTGCTGCATACTGTTGAAGTTGGATGAAGTTTCAGGGAATAGCACTTCAGCTCCAGGTTTTGCAATAGTTTTTGGGGTTTTTTTATATGCTCTTTTGGAGACCTTGCTGGAATATATAAGAAAGTTTAACATTCCCTCAAGAACAATCTTGCTTTTCTGTGCCTTAAACTGAAAGGAAAACCTGTTAATTTCAAGTGTTCTGGGCCCAGAAAAAATATATTCATCATAAAAGTACTGCAGCTAGCTTAAAAAATAATTGGCAGGTAATTTGTTCCCTGCTTTTTGTCATCCTGGTGGAGTTCAGGCAGCTGAGGCCAGATCACAGGCAAGAAATTATCTGTGCGGCTTGACAACGGCAATGCTGTTCTGATGGGGGCTATATGAGAAACCAAGCACGAATACCCTGTCTGGGGCTCACTTTTTACTAAACAAATTCCACGCAGAGTAGTTATATGTCTGCCCTGGAAATAAAATGACAGTTGACCTAAGGTGTCAGAAATATGCTTTCAAATGGCTCAGAAACTGCTTTTATTCCTGTCTCACTTCAAATGCCACCTAAATGGCAAAGAAGGTCTATAACTAGACTCAGATAAACTCACTTTAGCAGTCTGTGTGTGTATCTTTCTAGTAACTGATGCCATCTTGTCCAATCAATATGCAGTAGAAGTCTTTATCTTATTCAGTTGCTCATTAAACAAGTCCCACTTTCTTTTACCAGCTCCTTGAGTGGTTTCAAGAATCTATTACATGACCTCTACTTTGGCATTCAACTGCACATGCACAGAGGGAGTAAGTAGGGATCTCCCAGCCATTTTGAGCCCAGTCTTTCAGTCTCATTACACAACATGCCACACACCTCATATCTCGCCATCTTATTCCTCATCTTGCTTTCCATAGAGCTTTCTTCTGGAAAACTCATCACCTGGGTATCATAACAATAAAACAAAAAACAACCTTGACCACTTTTAGATCAATCCGTTCTTATTCACTTTTTCAGTTAAAAAGTCATCTTGTCTAGCAACATGCTTCAGGTTTTGCCAGAATTATCATTCATCATGTCTCACCTATTTGACATACTGCTAAGGCTAAGAGTCAAATGAGACATGCTTGATTCTATAAATAAGCAAGCTAAACATTGCATCTGGTTACCCATTTTGTTTCATAGCTGGCCACTTTGGGAAAGGAGGCTGGTAACAGGCATGGTCAGTTCCTTCATTTAGTGTATGGATAAGTGGGCAAAGGTCACCTGTGCTTCTCAATTTAGTGCTTCTCATGAGATATGTGGTAAATGGATATGATCAGTTACTGACCAGTTATAGAGTAAAACTGGTCTTTTAAGCTGATTGCATGTATGCTTTTCATCTGAGCTGTGAAGCAGAATGTCTTATCTCTTGGTGTAATTCACAGCATACTCGTTATTGTGGTTTATGTGTCTCAGCTGGTAAGCAAGGTCTCAACTACTTTCATTTGCACGCAGGCTCTTTCATCTTCCACAGAAAAACTCCGATCTCTCCCAGTTGCAGGTAATATTTCTTCTTATATTGTGCTATTTCTTTTGGACTAATGAAAGAAATATATTCATATATACATACACATATATTCATGCATACATTCACATGTAGATGTATAAATTTAAATAGTTATATATATAAAAGGTGGTAAGTGAATGTGGTATATGAGAGAAACACATCCTGGATCAGGGACTGGATTACTGTATTTGCTGTGTGCACTATTCTGAGTCTCCCTTGACTAGTCTGTCATATTTCTTTTTTTTTTTCTGTGTGTGAATAAAAGCTTAGTTCTCCTGAATTTGATTGATATATGGAAATTTGACTCTTTTATCTGTAGAAGACATAATGTACAGACAGTAGCATAGCAAGGATCCTTCCAGGGCTTCTTGATTGGATATGGCATTGGAGCTGTAAGAGGTTAGAATATAAGTTCGGCATTATGGATAAGACTTTCTTATTTCCTCCCCTGACTACTGAGCTTCTTGCAGCTACCTAGTCCTTAAAGAGAAAGGCAGTTTCCAAAGAAGTTAATTCCTTGGTTTGTTATTACCAGCAAAACATATTGGAGACTAAATTGATAGAGACACTTTTAGAGACTGTACAATGATAAGAAATGATGGCACATTGGGCACCCATTTGAGATTAGGATGCATGACTGCGCAGAGCCCAAAAGAAGAGCTCCTACATCTGTTTGTGCAGGTAGGAATGCTGTTTGACGAGGGCACAGGATGACGTTAGTGTCACAGAATTATTGAGTACAGCTTGAACATACTTGGCAGTATCCCATGACCTTCTCTCCTACTCCAAGTTCTTCCTGAGAGCAGATCTGTCTCTGGCCATAGGTTAATTTTTGCTGATGGCTCCTAAAGTTTCTGGATAGACAATATTAATGAAGATGGCTAAAGAAAAAAATAAAATAAATGAATAATGAGCCCTGAATCACAGGCAGAAAGTTTCAATCTCCTTCCCTACTCCTATGTGGGCCATTTCACCAGGAGCCTAGGGGACTGCTTAAATCTCCTCTTAAATGGTAAAAATGTAAAGCTGATTTCCAATTGACTGGCATATTACGCAGTCACTCACACCAAGATAAAGCAGTTGGAAAGGTGTAGTATTCTGATTTTGTCCAATTTTTATTTGATTTCTGCTGGTTTTAATGAAATTATGTAAGGTTTGTTACAGTGGAGAACTGGAAACCATGTGCCTGACTATGGCCATCACTGCCTGCTACCGAGCACAGTAGGAACATTTTCAAAAATCACCATATCTAACTTTGTTCACTGTGAATTAAGTTCAGCCAGCAGTAGAAGACTGCTTAGCAACTGGGAGGTGGACAGGTAAGTAGGAATATTAAGAATAAATTTTAAAAGATGACCATAAACTACTGCACATTGTCACTAATTGCTTACTAGATAAAAATGTTAAAATACCAGAAATTTAAGTGATAAATACTGTTCTGGTGCAAATTAGTGAGCCAAGCTAACAGGAGGTGAGCAGAAGCAGTAGCTTTTTTGAGCTTCCACAGAACTGAAATCTCCAGAGATCACAAGTAGAAGAATATCTAGTCCTATATGTGCATCTATATGGATTTTAAAATATCTGGAGGAGGCAACTGCAGTAGAAATGAGAGCTGCAAAAGCTGAGAAGTCATCACTTTGGTAGGCAAATGAGGATTTTTTGTAGCTCTTGTTGCTCTTGTTTATTTTATCCATTTATTTAAATGTCAACAACAACAAAGCTTTATTTAGTCTGTTCCTCTATTCTTTGCTGAGGCAAAACTACCAACAAATTTTCAACATAGGAAGCAGTGGAGCTCTTGTAAAAAAGGCTATATGTTGCTATATGTATCCTCACAATACTCTGACAAAGATAGTCCAAGGAGATCAAATGACAGTTTTATAAAAATAGCTTCTGCCCTCCTTGAATTCCTATGCTAGATTCTGACACCCTTGTCATAAAATGCCTAGCTGTAAACTCTGTGGTTGTTGATGAAACAGTCCCTAAGATTTCTCAATATGAAGAGGAAAAGGACAGAAAAATACAGCCTTTATTTTGACCTTATCAGCTGTAAAAACCTGACCTTATTTTGTAGGATAATAGTAGGATAGTATTTATTATTTAAATTCCCTCTTTTCAGATCTAATCTTGTTTCCATGGTTAAATCAACCCTTTGTAGGGATTTATGAACATTCAGAAATTCCACAAAACCTGGGATTCAGAGAGTCAGGGAGGAGAATTAAAATCCTGGAAAGCCTGTGAATACATAGGCAAGTCACATAGATGGAAGGGAAATAAGTGTTTTATAGAGGATTTCTGTCTGTGTGGGTGCCATGTGGAATAATTTTCAGCAGATGCATTGGGCAATAAGAGAAGGAATGGTCTCTTTGGTTCAACTTGAGCCCAAATCAGCAATTGTTGCTATTCTGAAAGCATAGCTAAGTGGTCTGTGGGAAATGATGTGGTCGTCTCACTCCAGTCTTATGAATAGTTTTTCATTACACGAAAACACTAATGAGCTGAGCAAAGAAAAAGTGGTGGTGGGGAGTTGTAGAGACTGAACTCCTTCCACCCTGCATTTCAGGGCTGATATGTACAGGTAGAGTCAGGGGGAGTATAGAAACTGAGTGGCCCAGTGCTACAGCTCTTGTGTGGGTAACAGGTATTGTTGCCAAGGGGACTGACAATTTTTACATCACACAAACATCAAGATCATGGAATGATGGATGAGGATGGCAAACACTGCTTCAAGCTGATGGTATCTCTGGATCTGGATGTGACCAGCTCTGTGCAAGTCAGGATGGTGCTGCCTTGACCACCTGGCCCTTGAGTCCCATACTGCTGCCCATGGCAGGCCAGCAAGCTGGCAGTGGGACATTAGTAGAGTGGAAGTAATGTGGAGGGACCAGGCATCTAAAAAAAGAGTGCAGCTGGGCAAAAACATGGGCAATAAATGCAAATATGGAGGAAGATTATGTGAACCATGATCCCTCTTTCACCTTGTGCTGGCAGCGAACTAACAGGGCTGGTGATTCTGTCAAGATTTTCAGATGCAACAGTGCTGGGGTCAGCTCTGAGGGCACCTTTCTCCCAGCTCATTATGGAGCTTTAGTCTCTTTTTTCAGCTCCTTGCATGTCTGAGAAGGGAGAAGTATGAAAGGTGCCTTGCAGCTGAGAACTGCAGTGCCTCCCAGGGGCAGCAGCAGCAGTGGCTGCTTCCACCTCTGCTCCCCCCATATGAAATATGCTGTGTGTGCTGCCAGTTTCCCTTTCTATAGGGACTCGTCTGTGTTGCTTACATCATATGCTGGATTTAGAAGACCTCCAATGTTACCATGGCAACAGTTTCTGCTTAAGTATAGGTGAGAATGTAAGTTAATTTTAAATAAGGTGATATGAAGGAGGGGGTGAATAAAGCTCTCAAAGCATTTGAAGTCACACAGATCTATCTGTCTAATCAGTTCTGTAAGAAAGGTTCTAAACCTAATTTCTCATCACTAAGGTTACATCCTCCTCATAAAAAAAAAAAAAAGGCATTCCGAGCTGGGAAGCGTCTCTTGTCTCCTCTCCACGTTCCCCATGTATGCGTTGCCAAATACTCTGCATGTGGTGGGGTCAGTAGATGAATAAGACTTAGAAACAGCACATCTAGGTGGATGCTCTGAGGTTTCATGGAGTGTGGGATTAATGCAGTTTTGCTGCTGCTACTGGTCGTTTTTATGAGGAGAGGCCAATATGCTGTCCACCATTATGTGACCTGAACTCTGCCCTCAGTGGTATCCTTAAAACCTAAAGACAATACATAAAAATATAATTTATGTATAAATATCTGTATGTGTATTTGTATGTATATCTGTTTTGGTCTATTATTGGAAATTAAAAGAAATACAGTCACCAAAATCGGAATATTATTTTTATTGTAAAATTATCTGGAGGAAAAAAAAAGAAATTTGTATTGGATAAAGCATCAGTATGAGGAGTGCTGCTCTCAAAAGCATTATAGGATTGCCCCTTTTTGCTTCCCACCAGCCCAGTTGGAGCACTATTTCTCTCTCAGCTCCATAAATGGCACTTATCATTATTGTATGTGAGTGTCTAGTCCATTAAATAAATATCAAGGTAATGGCAAGAGATCCAGAAGCCCTCTTAAACATTCTCCTAGTTTGTTAATGCACTGTGATCCACTTTTTTAAAGAACTGCCTTCTTAGTATACACAATTTACAGCTTAAGAGCAGGTAACTTCAGAAAAAGCGAAGGGCATAGGGTGATGCACACCCATTTGTGACAGTGGTCACACTTAAGCTCCGGCTCCTGAGTGGCCTGACACCATCAGTGGGGGCTGACTCTTCTCTTCTTAGATCTGAGTAACAAGAGGATGCTATTTAGATTTTTGTCATAAACGGTTGCCTAGTAACCAGATTTTGTAAATCTTTTGGCAGCACCAGTAGCACAAGTACCTGTGCCAAGGTGTTTGTGCCTTCCACTTACCTGGAAGTGACAACTACACAAGCAGAAATAAGAGTGTTACTGCCTACTGGCTTATTCATGGCCCTGAATTTGCAAAGTAGTTAGATACAAGAGAGTGAGGTAAAATTCTGATACTCATTAATAAACGATGCAACCTTTTAAAACTTCCCTTTCTGTGCCCTGATTTTCAGCACTGCTTTTTCACTTCTTATCTTCATTTCATTTGTTTGTTTTGCCATGAGTCACTTCCCTGCTGTTGCTTAGCCCAAGAAAAACCGTCTCTTTTCTGGAGTTTGAAAGAGCAAATTTCTAGCACATAAGCTCTACATACTACAGAGGAGTTGTGTAATGTTATGGGTCACTTGTAAAGATGTTTCCAACTTTCTACTCTGAATTTCTTCAGTTGTGTTTGGTGAACTGATTCATGGTTGCATTTGTGTTGGTGATGAGATCCTTAATCTGTATGCAGAAGGCTTAATTAATTAGAGTACCACAGGATGCCAAGCCAGTCACAGTCAAAATCACAAGATAAGAAAGGAGGTGACTGCAGACATAATGGTTATTAGATTTCTAAAACTGTCTGGATTACATGGAGCTTTCATGTGGATGGCACTGCCCTGAGTGTGCAGCCTCAATCTGAATTGCTGGTCTGCAGGAGGCAGATAGCTTATTGCATGCCCTAAAAAGAGAGATGTTCCTCAGCATTTTGTTGGTATGGTATGTCTTTAAGCAGGTATTTTGCCAGCCTAAGCAGTCAGACAACTGGAATATCAGAAATCTTAACAGAAAAAGGTTCTATGTGTAGCTAATGTGTTAGAAAATAGGACCTAAAGGAAGGAAAGTAAAGCAATGGTGGAATGAATCAAGTAGAGGCTCCAAAGACTGATGGGAATGGGTAGCTCTGAATGATAAGCAGAAAGCAGTAACCATATTGTTTTCATGGCAATACAGAGAACTCTGTTATGTGGTGCTGACAAAGTGAAGGATGTTGCTGATGCTGCCTGGGATGTGTTTCACCTAAGAAGGACAATAAGAGGACACTTTGTGTAGTGTCCAGAATATTTCCTTCTGCTTATGGTATTTCCTTAATGGGTACATCCAGATGCAGGGCTATAGCTACACCACAACAGATATCCTTTTAACCACAGCAAGAGAAGAGGAACTCACCTAAATGTGATGGAGGCTATCTGAAATGGGCTGATCAGACAAAGAGGAAGTTCCCTAAAGGAAGCAATTGGGAGTTTCTTCTTTGCCTGTGCCAAGTATGTGGCAGGAAAGAAAGACATCAGTGAGAGGTTTCAGAGGTGTGAGTGTGGATCTCTGGTGGTATCTGCCAGTTACTTACAACTGTTTGGCAGAGGGGGACTAAGAAAACATGAATGACTGTAGACTAAAACTGAGCTCAGCGGTCTACAGCTATAACAGAAAATCTGAGTCTACTGATAGCTGCTAACATCTGCTGTATTCATTGCTAACCCCCAGAAAGACCCCAAGAGGACTTTTTATCACATTCATGATTGCTTACATTTAACAGTGCTTTCACTATTAGTCACCCCTGCCACTCCTTATACACAAAATCTAGTACTTAAGGGATATGTAAGGGCCTTAGGTAATTTCTCTCACTGTGTTGGAGTATACCTCTCTTCTAAGCAAAGGCTACATAAGATGGAAAGAAGTCAAAGTCCTTGATTTTTGATTGGTGTTACAGGTAAATCATGTAATAATACAACATAAACTGAAAGCATATCTTTGTCTCCAAAGATGGACATCTCAGACCACAAAAAATTAGTCTGCCTATGGATTGTATTTGAGAGAGGCTAAAATTAATGGGAAAACCAAAGTGAACTTGATGGTCTCTAGCCCAGGAAACGAACACAGACAAGAATGGTGTTTGGAAGAAACAAAGAGCAGCTGTCCTTAAGGGTAAGGGATGAATGTCTGGATTAGGAAGAAATAGGAATTGAAACTGCCATCTTAAATACTGAGTGGAGAATAGAATGGTTTTGGAATGAAGACCTCATAGAAAAAGACTCCAGCATTTTTTTGAGATATATTTCTAGTGCAGTAAGCAATAAAAAAAAAGGAAATTAAAGAGGAACACTAAACCTTCTGAGCAGGCCAGCAGGAAGAGAGAGAAAAAGTACTGCAATTGAAGCTTTGTGCCTCTAATACATTGTCCTGCTCACGGCAAAGGAAGAGAAGATTTCTTCTGTTAATGTATGTCTTGCTAGTTGTTGGAATGAGTTATTCAAAACCATTGCCATAGTGTCAGACTATAAACAGTCTTTGGGGCATGTGGTATTTTTCCTCTGCAGTACCTTATTCCATGTGTAGGATTTTGGAAGGATACAGGAGCTTATCAAATAATTTCCACATCACCTCTTTCATTACACTGTGAAGAGATGAAGGGCAGAGATCATCTTGAATCTGTAGGAAGTGTCTGTATGTTAAAACTAGTTGCAGAGTATGTAGCAAAACATCTACTGAAATATTAATGAATTGGGCAAGATGTACATTGCCAAGAAAGTAGATCAACAGGAGCATGTGAAGAACAGTAATTTGTATCCAGAATTGGAATGTACTTTTTCCTTTAATTCTTGGATGATAGCCTTCTAAGTGTATTATGCTTTCCCATGGAAGAAATTTGTGTCATACCAGAGAGGCAAAACAGCTCTCAGACTGTTTTAAAAGGTGGTTTGGGAATTGTGGTTGAAGTCTACCCTAGTGATGAGTCTCTGTTGCATTGGACAGAATGGAATGCCTAGTTCACTGAATGTTCCTGCCCCTCGCGCTCTAAGCCCATGAGGAAATTGATAAATACTACTCCAATACTAAGCTAATTTCTATGCATCAATGCAACACTCCCTTGCGCAATTTAGATGTGCTTCTTATTAAAGAACCTGTTGCAAGAATGCATGTTGCCTAGGGGACTGCTGACAGAGTTTTAAAAGCCTGGAGTAACTGTAAGCCTCTCTTGCAATATCTCAGTCTGGAGCTCACCCTTCATGCTGATGGAATTAGAAATTGTCTTTTTTATGAATCAGCAGAAATTATTCACCAGCTTTAAGTAGGTTTATAATTCTTTTAGACAGAGAGATAAAAGTGCTTGTCCCATTGCATGAAGTCAGAGATCCTGCCTGCCTTGTTCTGTGGTGTTGAGCCATTCTTCTCAGCAGGGTTCACGGTGATCGATCTAGACCTGCTCTACTTTTGTGGAGGAATTGAGTTTCATTTTCTTCTCATTGACTTTCTAGATCATGCATCCCCTACAAATCAGCCTTTCCTTTTACAGTGTACTGCCAGCCCCATTACTTCATGCCTTCACTCTGTTTACTTCTCTAAATCTAAGGTGCAGGGAAAAGGTTTGATTTTTTTGTGTGTTATTTCCTGGAGCAGTTCAGACTGTATTAATTGCACACTTATTCCTCATGACTCACCTTTGATTTGCAGCGGTCTGTGAGAGATAGCATTGCTGCCAGCATCATTCTAGCTTTCCTTCAGTGTTTGCTTCACACTGCCTTATTCAGGCCCCTTAAGATACTTGTCTCTCCAACATGCAACCTTTTATTTTATATTTTCCTTTGTCTGAGACCCTTCCTGGCTTCAAGGAATATACCTGTATGACTTGGAAAGCAAGAGTAGAGTTGAAGAATAGCTCACCAAATAGAGAGACTGGGAAGACATTTATTCTCTCTCGCCGCTTGCTGACATTTGAGTCCTGCAGGACCAGGGGCAGGTGTCTTGGACAAGCTCAAATTACTGTCTGAATGATACGGTAGACTGGATACTAAATAAAGCTGGCTCCTTATGCCAGTGGCACCAGTCCTGCCACTCTATCTGCAACAACATACCAATCTAGTGAAGCAGGTCAGCTTTCTTTTCTCTTGGCCTGTTCCTTCCTTACCAGAGACCAAAAGCAGGGATGACTTTAAATACCAAAGAACTGACAATAAAATAAAAGCCTGAGTAAAAATGCATATGTTCTATTGGAAATTACAGCTGTGGGTTGATCAAAGGCTGGCCTCAATGTGAAACCAAAATCAGAAAGTCTGGGTAAGCCTTCAATGATTCCTTACTCCAGTGTGGTCCCAGCTGCTTTTCATATTCCACTCTGGCCTTTTCTGTAACCGTCAGCAAGGATTGCTAGGATGTCAAAAAGAAGTGAAACCTACAGTTCTGCAAAGCCTGCCAAACCTCAGGCACATGGCACTGGGGTTTATGATGTGTGACATGTTTCAGTCAAGGAACTTGAAAACACAGTGAAAAAAACCACACAATGAAAACTGTGTTAGAGAAAATTGAAAAATGATGTGAGGGTCTTTTTCATGCAATAATATATCTGCAGTCTCATTCTAAGAATAGATGGGTGATAAATGGTTGTTTTTATATCCAAATGTATATGAATCCAATGGTTTTGAACTTGCTTTTGTCTTCTCCCCTTTTAATTTCCAGAGGGAATGAATGCAAAAAATGGTGAGAAGCTAAAGAAATTAAATTTAAGAAGGAGACCTGGGTAAGGAGAGGCTTGTAAACAGTGTTTTTCCCTGATTTTGTTTTTCATGTGATGGATCAAATGAAATAGAAGTTGAGATGACAATTTGGTTTGAAAATGGATAAATAGAACTATGCATTCCCAGAAAGCATCAAAACAAAAATGTCCTGAAAAATCAACACGGTTGTGTTTTACATTTAGCTGTCCACAAACTATCAAGTCCTTCTAAAAATAAATAAATTAAATCACAGCTAGTTTTGTGATTCTACGAAATTCCCAAACCTGCTGGGTGAATTATCCAGCTGTCGGGTTCATGTTTGTGCTCCATCTGCATCAACATTTTGTGTTAGCATGGCATCTTGAGCATAATCCACAACCATTTTCCCTCCCTGGTGCTCTTGCTCCCCAGTTTCCATGGGAGGTGACTAAGACAGATGGATCAGAAGACAGATAGGGCATGGCAACAGCCAGATCCCTGATGTGATCTGGAGCGCATCTAGACTGCAGTGTAAGAGATGTGACAGCAAGTTCCATACTTCAGTGCTTTTATTGTCAGAAGCTGCAAATTTCAAATTACGGTGCTGAGCTGAACACTTAAAATAATGAGGGAACATAAATTTTGGTTGTAAACGAGCACTATAGCTCCAGATATCCAATTGAAAGAGAAATATTTTTATGCCTTGAGGTGGAAGGCAACAGAGCTGGAATGGTGTGTCTTCTGTACCCAGATGAGACATACATATCTCCAATCCCCAGTCTCACAGACAGAAAAGCCCACACATGCCTTTCTTTTGTCATCATGGGCAAGTAATGTTTGGGATCAGTGGGCTTAAAGTGTATAACTCAAGCACTGTCACTCACTAAAGATCTTCCACATCAGAAATCCTCACAAATATCCCTTCAATTGAGAGCTGGGAATTTTTTTAACACAAACCTAGGCTAAAGCTCTGCAGATCCTGACATATTTATACTCCCCCCCAAACTTGATCTTTTTGTGTGGTCATCTGGTTGCCTTGTGGTGCTCAAGATTTATGTCACATGTATCTGCCTTCACCTTGATCTACGCTAACTGATGTGTGTTAACTTAGCAATGAAGATATATCTTTGGAGTTAAAAATTGTAGTGAGGAAAGATCAAACCAGACTACAGAATATACTAGGAGCTAAAACTAACCATTAAGTATTAATTCCAGATGCTTCTAGGTAAAGGCTAAGGATAAAAAGAAATAATGGCGGTTATGCTTGTAAATGCGGGAAACTGTAAGAATGCATGGCTGAGAATGCAGCCAGAGCACGTCTGCCACAGTCTCCACATTTGCTCTCTCTGTGATTTCTTTGCTGACCTTTGGGACATCAAACAGTTGAAATTTCTCCTTCAATTGCTCAGGAAGGCAAATCTGACGGCGGTTCACATCACACATTTCACTGACTAATACAGGTAATTTTAGAGGTAATTTTTTTTTTTTTAGATTCTCCCATGGGATCACCTAACTTCACAGCGTCAAGCCTCAACTTGTTAGTTAAGCTAAAAATAGCTTAAGATGTAATAGATGACAAAAATGGGAAACAGAAGTGTCAAGCATTTATTGTACAAACAAAATGAAAAATTAACTTCTATATCATATTATTTTTCCCACCTAAATTTTAGATTTTAGACATCAGAGAGGAGTTACTAACAGGAGCAAGGGCAAGAGATTAGAGGTTTTCATCAATGGCATTTGCTGTGTTTCCTTTGTTAATATTGGGTGGAATCCCAATCGTATGAAAGCTAATGAAAATTTTCCTCCTAACCTCAATGGAACCAAGAATTCAGTTCTGAAAACCTGGTGGTCTGTTACTCTTTGATTCGGTTCTTTCATTGTCCTTGTTACTATTTCTAAATATAATCTGTGCATTATCACCTAGATCTATCAAATTCTGGTTTTCCCGTGGTCCTGGTCCTGATGTCCCATATATCAATTTGCATGATATACCCCTCTCTGAAATAAAAATATTCTTTTAGTTCCACGTTTTGCAACATTGAGACTGGTAACATTCGCTGCACACATGGTACAACTTCTTGTCTTTTTTGCAAGATAGATGCTCCAGTAGGATCTTCCATGATGATTCAGTTCATTGTTCTGCACTGTTTAAAATACAGTGGGTATTTCAAAAAATGTTGTAGCTAGGAAGCTTTGTGACCTCACTTCTGAGCATTTCATATCAAATTTGTTTGATAGAACCAATGTGACACTGCATCCATTCTAGAGCACATGGGAATGCAATTATATGTCAAACTTTCTGAAATCTTCAGGGACCTCAGGACAGTCAGTATTTGACAGGCATTATACTGTTTTGTCCTCCAGATTTTTATCTAGACAGGCAAATCTAGCATTTTCTCAGTTTTCTCTCTGTCAGTTGAATGGATTTAGAATTTTTTTATGAGAAATTTTTTATGTAGCTTGCTATTCAGAGAAAATCCATTTGAAGACATTTGTCCCTAATAATACAATATGAAATAAAGGATGCAAAAAATTATCTGTTAAAAAGATATTGAAAGTAACTTTTACAGCTCCCATATATATGACTGAGTTATTTCAGTGAATAGGTCCCAGGTAGTATTTAAAAGTCCATTATCCTTTTCAAAAATCAAACCTGTTGGTGGGAGAAAGTGGTAGGATATATTTTAAGTGGCTCATTTCACTTGCCTACTTGAAAAAGCACAAAACTGTTACAGAAAATGGAGTGGTATTCTTTCCTCAAAAAACATGTTAGTCCTCCGGTCTCCAAAATTCCTTTAGCAAACAAGATCTTTACTTTCACACATTTTCCCAATTAACATTTCATATAAATGCTTGTACTTTCAGAAAACAGATTATTAATCATCCCATAATGGAAAAAGTATAAATGTAATTTCTAAATATATTTATATTTCCTATTTGATATAAAATCCAAGAATTAATTATATATTGAATGATTTTAAATCCAGAGCCTGATAATTTCTCTTTTTTTTATTGACACTTTATTATATCTCTCTGTCATTGTGCTATGTAAAAGCTCTATATCTGAGGCTATATTCTGCTAGGCAGTACCACTCTTCATCCGCAGTGATCTTGTTCTCTAAGCAGGTTTGCCAAAGGACTTCAAGGCTAGAGGGTGGAGGGAGAGATTTCAAGCAACTTTTCTGGGCCTAAGAGTTGAATTCTAACTGATACAGTGCATACAGATAAGAGCTAACTTTCCCTTTGCTTGATTCCTGTACCTATTACTGTTGCAAGGGAATGGCTTACAGAGCTGAGTGATATCGCAAATAGTTAACACACTAGAATTGCAGTGTGACCCCTTTTTTTTTGTGATTTACTAACTTTGCATTTTCATATCAGTTTTGTCTAGAAAAAAGGATGTAGTACACTATAGAGGCATGGTGAGTGATTTAGGTATCACTTGCCCAAGCTTAGTTACTAATTTGTAACTTTAATGGCATTTGTAGTTATTCTTTATGCATCTGAGTGTTATCAGTAGACACTCTGTAGTGCCCTACTGGTCAAAGAACATTGAAATTTCAGGTAATAACAAGAAAATATTTTGTTGTTGTTATTTGGAATCTTCAGTAATTTTTAAGACCATTACAGCATGTAATCTTGTTTTTTGGTCAGTGACAAAGGCACAGAAGCATATCTGTTAGCTCAGGCTACCCATCAAACCATCACTGCTTATGTTTGTTTCCTTCATCATGCTCTGGTCCTTTCAAGTGCTGTACACCAACACAGCTGCTCTGATTTCAAAGGAGCTATACTGAGCAGCAGTGAAGGAAGACTTCACCTTATTCTCTATGCTTTCTTACCCTTTCAATTTATGGTTTTATTTCTTCTCTCAACTCTCTCAAGAGACAAGAAGTCTACATCTGACAGATGGATGCTTTGTTTTCTTTTAATCTTTTTTGAAAATTCCCTTTCATAAGAAGTAAATTACGGTCATGACACTTGTTTTGCATTGCTGGTTTTGAGCTAAAGAGACCTAATGTAGGTGGTAAGAGGCCATCTTCTGCCTACACACAATCAAAGTCAGTACCAATTCCTAAATTCAAATGTGTTCAGACATACACTTGCTCTCACTGTAATCCATAAAATGTGTTGCTAGCTTCAGTAAGTCCTTTTTAGCAAAAGTGGTTCATTTCAGGGAGGTGAGAATCTGGCCCCGATTATTTGATTGCTTCCTGTGCATTGCAGTTTACAGGGAGGCGTGTTATATCACTTCAGCTTATAACAGAACCTGCACATCTCGCTTTGCTGACAAAGAAACGTCTCCACCTGCCATTTGAAATATGCTGATATTATGGGCTGTTGCAAACCCACTCCACAATTCAGTGTGATTGGCAGCCACTGCTCGGAGGCTGTGAGAACGGGGATACAAGAGGTCAAACGAATCCACGTTAGTGGAAAGCTGGCACACTCCTTCTTCACTCAGGGCAGGAATCCCCTCCCTTTCTGAGACTGGGAAACGGGGAGTGCTACTGAGAAGCAAACAAACAGATGGAGCATTTTCTTAACCTCTGTACTGCTCCACCAGACTCATAAAAGACATTCACCCTTCCACTAAATGAGTAAATGAGAGGTTGATTGATGACTCAGAAATGTAGTTATTCAAACTTCTATTTAGTCATAGCTACACAACAGCTTTCTGAACTATAGGAAATCAAGCAATTCAGTTCCCTTCAGGTACAAAAGTGCAAGATGGCAAGAGACATGATGCAATATGCTTATCCTCTTTAAAAGTATTAGAAGAGCAGCTTCATGGTTGAAGTTTCCTTATTGGTGGAGTCTACACTGATTTCTCTCAGGAATGATTGTTGCTTTTCTGTACGAGGGCATGCTGTGGCATGTATTCTCCAACTTGCTATGTGTGTTTTATTTGATTTCTTAATTATTTTTTTTTTTTAAGCAAGCAGAGTCAGTTTATCCCGACAGCTGTGTCTAAGTGGATTTGGGGTTTGTATCCAACCTGAAAGGAAGCACAATTCTGCTCAGGTGTTTATTGGGAAAATGTGTATCAACCCACTGAACTGTTTATTTATTTGCTTTACATTGACAACAGTCGGTCCTGTTACTTTTCTTGTATTAACTGTGACACAGATATTGATAGATCATTTTCGTTTAAATAAAAACTTTGCTGTAAATACTGCTGAAATACAGCTGTTTATATGTTACACAGGGCTATGTCTTACACAGAAAATACTATAAACTCTTAGATGGGAAGTTGAGAGGTGTGCATGTGTTTGTATGTATGCATACTGGCATTTCTGTTGCCAGTTACAGTTGAAGTAAGCATCAACTGGCATTTACTACTTTATTTCCTGTCATATAAATAATTTTTTTTAGATATATGAGAAATAGGTACAGTGGTTTCATATAATTTGTATTTACAGAGATTTTTTTATATGATTCACAATAGGATCCTACATTTAAAAAAAAGAAAAGTACTTGTGATTTTGTAGTTCTGATAAGCATTTTAATATATGCAGATTGAAGTGGTGGATAGAAATTATTATTTGCAGTTTTTACAAAACAGCCCATCTCCCAGTACTTTGGAGGACACCTCCAATGCAGCTGTAGAAGAATCAAAGAGCAGTCATTAGTGTTCTGTGCATTCTCTTTTGCTCACTGTTTCCTTTCTGGCAAGTATGTCTGTGGGTGTTGACTGCTATAATTTTGATTCAGCAGATTATTACAGATGTGTAGAAAGCTAATAATACTTCCTGATTTCATGTGCCTTGACAGGAGTGAGGTTGGATGGCTCACTCTCCTGTAGAGCCACCATATTTCTCACAGACCTACATGGCACCTTCCTCACAAAGATCTGCCTTTGTTGCTAGTTGGCCCATGATAGAGTGATCTTACTACTTTTCTGTTTGCTGTACAGTCCCAGAATAAATCATTGCTAAATCTATCAGCACCTCTGTAAATATTCTCCCCACGTATCTCTGGGGAGATCTGTGATCTCTGTAGGAAAGGATGTCTCTATTTTCTCTTAGCCAACCAGTAGAGAAAGTCACTGTGAATTTTCCTTCTCTCCCTCTATCTCTTCCTCTGAGAACTATGCTAATAATTTGATTTGTTTCATTGGTCTGGACTGTAACTGCACCCTCCCATCAAAAAAAGTCACAGGATTGGAACCTGAAATGTGTGAACATGGAAGTATTTTGTGTAAATGAAGTGTTAGTTCCAGATTATTTATGCTCATTAGTGCAATCAAATTCTCCTACAATAGAGAGTGGTGGACTCATGGTGTAGCTCATGTCACTGTAACACTAGTTCTGTGATACCCGCCCCTAAAGTCCTAGCATACAATTCAGTGCAGCACACCAAAAGTCAATGCAACACCAATGGATGACATTGCAGAGTGATCTCCTTGAAGCTAGTTTGTTCCAGCTTAGTGCTGAACCCATGAGAAAAAGTGGAGTCAAATTAATAGCTTAGAGAGATAATACACAGGTAACATGGGCTCATTTTGGTTTGTAGTGCTTATAATAATTTTACCTCCAGATTTGTTGCAGTACAAATGCTGTGGGTAAGCAGAGGAGACTTTTTTCCTTCTCAGAGGAAAGACAAGGACAGTTCAACAAGTGATGTGTCATTTCAGATTGATAGAGAAAACACGATCCTATGAGTCAATAGGAGTTTTGTCATGGAATTTAGCAGGATGACGGCTTCAGCACGTGGCAGACCAGTGCTTGCCCAGTTATCTTACGCGTGACAGGTGAATGAAACAGAATGAGAAGAGAAATCCAAGTGCTTAAGAATCTTTGGCTTTTCCTGGCATAAGTTAGTTGATTGCTCAATTAGGTCAATGTCTTCGTCATTCCATTACTAAGTATAGATTGTTATTCTTTGGTTAAATGAACTAGTTGCTCTTTAATGGGTTCTCATTAACAATTAGAGCTGGAAAGCTGCCTGGTGGAAAAGGATCTGGCATGTTGGTCGACAGCTGGCTGAACATGAGCCAGCAGTGTGCCCAGGTGGCCAAGAAGGCCAATGACATCCTAGCTTGTATCAGCAATAGTCTGGCAATCAGGACCAGGGCAGTGATCATCCCTCTGTACTCGTCACTAGTGGGGCAACACCTTAAACTCTGTGTTCAGTTTTGGGTCCCTCATTACAAAAAAGATACTGAGGTGCTGAAGCATCCAGAGAAGGGCAACAGAGCTGGTGAATGATCTGGAGCACAAGTTTGATGAGGAGTGGCTGCAGGAACTGAAGAAAATGAAGCTCGGGGGGGACCTTATCGCTCTCTACAATTACCTGAAGTAAGGTTGTAGTGAGGTGGGGGTCAGCCTCTTGTCCCAGGTGACGAGATAAGAGGAAACAGCCTCAAGTTGTGCCAGGGGAGTTTTAGATTGGATACTAGTAAAAAATGTCTTCACCAAAAGCTTTGTCAATCATTGGAACAGGCTGTCCAGGGGAGTGGTTAAATCCCATACCTGATGGGATTTAAAAGACATCCAGATGTGACACTTGGGAACATGATTTAGTGGTGGACTTGACAGTGTTAGGTTTGCATTTGGACTTAGTGATCTTAGAGGTCTTTTTCAACCTAAACCATTCCATGATTCTATGTGGGCTTCGTTATCCTTGTGGGTCCCTTACAACTTGGCATATTCTGTAATTCTCTGAAATCACTGTAGGTAGTCTGTGTACCAACCTTCTCTCTCAGTCTGTCTATGAACATTCAAGGTCATCCACAGGTTTCAGTAGGAATGGCATCTTGGAATCCAGGATCTAAAAGCATTCCCAAGGTTCCTCTAAAACTCCTGAAGTACTGAGATCCCATAATGAACCTTTTCATCAGGCTGATCCCCTAATACTCAATAACTATATCCTCATCTGCTTCACAGTGCTCCATTCAAACTGCTCGCTTCTTCACTAATTCTCTATTTCTCTTATTCCTTTTTTTTTCAATGTAAGAGGCAAATGAATGGGACAATCTTGTTGTAATCTTTGAGTGGAACATGAATATTTCTTAAAATACAGCTCAGCACTTGTCAGCTTTTTCACTATACAGATACTTCCTATTAATTTCCAGGATTTAAACTCCACTTTTCCCTCTTTGGAAAAATGAATCTTTGGAAATACTATAAAAATATGGAGATCCTAAAACTCTATATTTTTTATTTTAAAAACATTTTCCACGTGGGAAATATTTTTGGGTTTTTTATATGTCTACCATATCCTGTCTGTCTTCTCTGTATAGGTACTATGGACTCTGAGTTAATAAAAACTGTTTAGCACAGAATACATTTGGTGCCAAACTAATATCAATAGTTTGAAGGTAAACTCCCTCACACTTTGAGATCATAGGTGTTTGATAACTCACTGTGCCATGAAGCCTGAGCACACCGTGATGCAGCCTGCTTATAGCTTCATGGAGTGTCCTCCTTTCAAATTAAAGTGACTTGTAGCTCCAGCTCTTTTAAGAGATGACGTCAGTCTCTAAACAGAGAGCCAAGCTGGCATCAGGCTGTAGGTGCATAACCAATCTGCTTTCCATATTGTTCTCTTGGCTTTCATACAGTCATGAATAATCTGTTTAAGACAGTGTGAAAACCTCAGCACAAGCAGGATACACCCTAAAGTCACTTTTTACATTTGCATAGGCCTCAAGCCCAGGGAAGAATCTGTAATGTGAGAGGGAGAAAAGAGAGAGATCTCACAGAAAACAGTTCCATGATTTTATTTATTTATTTTATACTTCTTGAAACCATGACTGAAGATTGTGATTTTTCTACTGACATCTGCATGCAATTTTTCCTGAGATGCAGGAAACAAATCTGTCAGCCTCCTGTTGAGCATTACAGAGAGAAGGACACCCAGGATAATTTAATTAGACCCCAAGAAATAATCCAAACTGAAGGACATTTTCTGGTTGTCAGGAACTAAATTCATCTTTTAACAGGCAAAAGCACCACCATGATTCAGACACTCCCCCGCTTTCTGATCAGCTCTGAATTGCTTTTCCTCTGTGATGCTTAGAGTTCCTTGACCCTTACTAGAGATCTGCTTTAAGATCCTAAGCTCTGTTAGATCCATACTACACCTAAAGGAGTGAGGAAGAAAGTGACCTCGTGCTATAGTCCTAAGTGCTATAAAGAATGATCCAGATCCAAAGAATAATTTAGAGCAGCTTCAAGATGTCTAAATTACCCTGCCCTGCATAAATCATTGAGGAAGTGATGCAATAATAAATGATGAATAGCTGATTCTCATTTTCTATATAGTTCCCAGCTCTGGAAGAAAGTTTAATGCTGCTTTGGTGAGTTATGGATTGTTTGCAGATTTTTCCTTTGTTGTTTTGGGTGTTTTGCCCCCCGGAGGTGAGTTTAGTGCAGGGGTATATCCACAGCAGTCTGTCTTGGACAAAGTTGAGTTGGAGGAAAGGAAAGATGGATGAAGGAATAAAAATGCACAAGTAGAAAGATGTATCTTCCTCCCTCATCATGACTGAACTGTTACTGTTGCAAGCCAGAACTGATGGCCTGTGACCTTGACTGTTTCGTATTATGGCTTGATCCCGCACTGTGTTGCATGAGAGGCCTGGGCTTGGCTGAGCTTGGGAATACAAGGTCTGCTCTTACTTCTGCTAATGACTCCCACTGTGACCTTTGACTGACTTCTGCTCCATTTAAAGCAGGGCTGTTGCAGAAGGGAGAAGGTGGCATTTGCTACACTTAGGTGATTCTTTCTCTACTGAAAGAAGCAAGGCCTCTGCTTGCTCAGAGCTGAATGTGCTCATTTGCTTAGTACATGAGTTGTGAAACTTGCCTACTCAGAATAATATAGTTACGATTATTAATAAGTATATGTAAATTAGTTCATTAAGCCTCTGTTTTTCACAAAGTAATATATTAACTAACAAAAAATCATGTTTAATGTCCCATCTATTAATAACCTAAATAAGAATTCACCCTCCATCTGCTCAGAAACATACACCAGACAAGGCACTTAAGTCGTCAAACAAAAATGGATCCAAACAATTACGATAGATGCAGGTTTATAAACTGCATTTGTTTATTACAAGTAGTAGAATACTATCAAACAAATGTTGTTAATTCGTGCTGGGAAAACCTGATACACAAAATGTTTCAGATACTGTTCTCCTCATTGTAAGCACCTTTTTGATCCCTGCTGCAATCGATTTGAATTTTATGTTATGTTGGTTCTGTAATATAAAAATTGAAGCTATCTGAATCCTATATTTTCAGGATTGCATTGATGGGACTGGAATTTAGAGATCTAATACCTGGGCAATTGAGATGACAGTTTTAAAGTGTTTGGTATAAATATAGTGTATGGAGTAAGTTAACCTGCACAGTATAAAAATAAATGGCACTCATAATGTAGTATATGCTCAATCTTCTATGTGTAGATTCAGAGTTTAATAGAATAGCTTTTGCTATTTTGTATGTGCAAGTTTAATTCAATGTGTTAAACTTGAATTTATGAAAGCTAGGAGACAGCTTTGAAAGTGGATTTACTGTCAGATTTAGCAATGAACATTTTAAAAAAATTTATTAGATAACATGAAAGGAAGTGTTGGATCTAATTCACTGTTATTTTCTGAAGGAAGTGAGCAGTGGTCGGAAAGGATGGAGTGAAATGCATGATAGGTCAAAGCTTATAGTATTTAGCACAATTTTTAAAGCTGGATGCCTTTTATACAGGGTAAAGGGGGGATACGTTTGAGACGAAAGAGCCCAAAACTAAACTTACGGTTCGCATCACTAAAGAAAAGAAAATATCTTATTTATGTGAGAAATACTATTGGAAATAGAAATAAGAGGGGTTTTCATCTTTTCATATGTGCTATTTTTCAGATTCTTTTCAGGGATGTATACTTTCAGTGACCATTAATGTTTATTTAGAGTAAGCAGAAATCTGTTGCGTGTTGAATGTACCATGTAGTAGCTGCAAGGTGACTCCTCAGCAGCTTGCAGGCATTGATGGACCATGGGTTTTAACTTCTTGAGCCAAAATTTTGAAAGTGATTGGCATGTGTGAAATTAAGTCAGCAAAAGCTTACAAGCTTGTTGAATCACAGCACAAGCAACACAAAAATGATCTTCTGTGAGTCTGATTTTTGACAACAATTAATATCTGTTAATATTTTACTGAAATGAGGGAAAAGACAAAGGCTTTCTTTCTAAACGAATAGAGCCCAGCTATACATTAACATCTGAATTAGATCTAGCTTACAGAGCAACCATAAATAAGAAACAAATTAATGTCCTCAAAGTGCAGACACATTTCATAATTTCTTCTCTCTTGAGAGTTACCACTACCTTTGATGCTGGTGATATTGTAGTTTATATGACACAAAGCAGTTTACTCCGGTCTGTGCATGCCAGTAATTTGTGGCCAACACTGATGTATTTCTGAGTCTTAGACATTATGTGGACCCATCAAAGAAATATACTGGGTGAGAAGTGAAGGAAATAAAGATAATAGAATTTAGATACAAGTACATGGGCACTTCCAGTAAGCATATGATTTTAATTTTTTAGGTTAAACTGTGGTTCATCAATAGTGAACTGACTAATTCATTCCTTAAACAGGATTATTGTAATTACTTTTAATATAATTTTTGTAATAATATTAAAAGAATAAATTTCTATGAACAAAAAAGGGAATATGGTAAACACTGGAGAAGATTCTTTATAATTTATTAATTCTGCATGTCTCATGCTGTACATATGTGTTTATAATGTAAAAGATGTTGAGCACATCTGTTAAACATATTAAAACATGTAACTTGTATTCTCATGGGTATTTCAGAAATACATAAAAATGATTTTTCTTTGAAGAGTTTATTAATGAGTAAAGATTAAGGATACTTTTACCATGGCAATTTCTAGTTATTTATTAAATGGACTTGGATATATTTAAGGCAGAGGCCATATTTCAGACTGAAAACTTCAGTACAGGACCTCTCCACATAAACAGAAAAGCAAAAAAAAGTAAAAATAGTTCTTTCTCATTTGTAAAGTGTCTTTCAAAAAGTTAGGTGAAGAAAAATTACTTTTAAATGCTGTTTTGAGTAAAGTCAAGCTAAACTAACTACTGTTTATTTTAATGAAATTTTCTTTAAATATTTAGTAGTTTTGGAATTGTTCAGCTGCAATCATACTCTTTCCTTCAATTAGCCTTCATAACAAGGAGTTTTCCTCTCTTTGACCCAGCTTTGTTTGCTAACAACTTTAAATTTTAAATATAAAGTGGCAGGCTTAAAAATGAAATCTCAAGGAAATATCCTTTCTGCAAGAAAAAAAATCTCATTATTTTAAATTGAGGTGGTGCTGAATAGAAACAAAAAAATGTAACCTTGTACAGGACAGGTCTTGCTTAAATACAGCTCTCAGGTTTTGAACACTCTGTGGGATGAAATCAAAAGTGTCTGGCTCATTTAGGTAAAAATGTCCCATGTGTATTTAATGGTAGGTAACTTTCTCCTGTCCTAATTCAGTAAACCAAACACACCCTGATTTGCAACAAATGCAAATCTAACCTGATGATTTTAATGAACCTCATCTGTTTCTGGGCACCATTTGCCTACAACACATTTTGCTGTCCTCTTGGCACTACCTGGGCCAGTCACCACACATATTTAAAGGTGATTTCATACCCACACCATTGAACTGCTGTGGTTTTGCCTCCATCTTAAAATGTTCTCATGGTGTCGTTAGAAGTTAGCCAGGGAATTGTTTTTCTTCTAAATTTGTGTAGTCATCTCCTTGCAGTGTAAGTGAAACAGAAAACATGTCTATTCTCATACAGAGGAATTTATTTTCATTGATTCTTTTCTTATCTTTGTATGAGAATATTTTATCCTACAGCTTAATTGATAGCTGACCTTTTCTCCATCTGCTCTAAACCAGGGAAGTACAGTGCTTCTCTTGTAATTACATTTCTACCACAAGGTATTTTTCTTCTTTTAGGAGATCAAAACCATTATTGACAGCAGGATGTAGTCTTTTCAATATTTTAATCAAGAAGCCCACTATGTTTGCCTGATGCTTTAGCCTGCCAACAGGAGTTTAATAGTCTAGTGGAGCATTAACAGCAACTGATCATTGTTCAGAAGATCTAACTAGCCCCAGGTTATATCAACCTGACAGACAGAACATTAGCTGAGGGCAGCAACTCTTCATTAATTGTTTATGCAGATGACCCTCTGGTGGAAAAGTGGGCATTTTCTCATTTGCCTTGGGCAGTGTAAACCAGCCTGAAACAGCCACTGCAATTAGAGGATGTTAATGAGGAAGTAAAGAGAGAGTGGGTGGCATGGAGAGCACTACTGCGAGCACAGCAATACTAAGGGTTTATACTTGTTCCCACTGCAGCCAATGGTCAAATCCCTATTGATTTAAAGAGGGGAAGGAGTTGTACTCCTGGCTGAGATCCAGCATGACAGCTTCCCGTATCTCATATAAGCTGCTGTGAGAGCATGATGGAATGATGTTCTTTCTGGACATAGTGAATGACTGTTCTTTCTCTAATTAATCTTGTTTCAGACATTTGGGTTGCTAAACATGCAAGGAGAAGCTGAACATTTCTCTGCTCTATAGTCAGAGTCTCAGAGAGCTGAGAACTGAGCATATCAGTTGGTTCATAGGTTGTGAGTTGTGAAGGCTGAGATAGTAATGGGTGGCTTTTTTCACCTGCTGGATGAGAGGGCGTATACTATTGCACTTAAAATCCTCTAGTATCCGCAGTTAGAATGGCCAGACAGCCTGAAGGGATGAATGGACTGAGGCATCTAAATTTCCGCATCATAGAATTCCTTCAAGGAAGAGTGAGGATTATCAGGAAAAAAGCAGATAGATGAAGAATAAAATCACCTTGCGATCAGGATGACATCCCTGTTAGCAGAACAGAAAGTAGTGTAAAAACTGCTTTCTTTGTTGTGAAAAATGATCCCTTGATTGCTTTTGTTTCATTTTATAAGATCAGGAAAGCAAAGAGCTACTGCCTGTTTTGAACTGTCTTTTGGGTAAAGGTGACAACAAAGGTTAACTTTTGCTCTGTTAAGTAGTGTAAATCTAACAGTATTCCTTTCTGAAAGCAAAATCCAATTTGCTTATGTCAGAGCACATTTTGGCACTGGAAAAATTAGTACCGTGCAATTCTGAGAAAATGTTATCAAGAGGCAAATAACTGGTCAGCTTAAATTCAGGGTAGGAAGAATCTAGAGAAGGAGAACGCTAACTATGTATTATTTATTTTTAATGTGTAGAGTAATAGAACTGTTCCAGATAGCTTCAATTTTTTAAATTTTTTTTCTGTTACTGAAAGATTTCAGCTTATAGCCACAGAGATTAAAGTTTCCTAAGAAAATCATGGTCATCTCACTGATGTGGTCTTGTCCCAATGCACATTGTACTATGTTCCGAAGGACCACCCATGAGAGAGATTTTTTTGCCCTTGCAGTTTTCCCCTTCTATGCAGGACTTGGATCTGCAGTGATCTTCATCTATTTATATAGGTAGTTCCTTTCTTGAATCCAAATAGGCAGTCCTGAGCACTTGCATTCCTTCAGCATGTCAGCTGTCTTGGGTACCCACAGCACCTGAGTCTATGATCTGGAGGAGGAAACTTCATTTTAGCAATATAATGGGTATTTTGCTATGGACAATTTGGTTGTGTTTGGATGAACTGACTTCTAAAATCAAAACTGGGAGTTGAAGTAGTTGCTAAACGTCACCTCTAGCAAATAGTTTGCTTTTCTTGGGAGCCTTTTTACTTATGCTCTGTCTGTAGATGATGAATATTTCCTCGGTCAGAGGGAAATCCATCTTGGCCTGTTTCCTGGCCCTGCCCTGTGCTCTCTGTCATTGCCACTGAAACCGGCTGGCATTCAACGGACAGCACGCTGACAGGTAAAAAATAGTATTAAGAAAAAACATAGCTACCCAGGAAGACAGGTACTGAGCACTAGTTCTACAAAGGCTGAAATTGGAGCAAGACAAAGTATTTAATGGGTAAACAAGGCCTTGCTGATGAGGATGTAATGTAGAGAGCTCTTCTCATCCTTCAGAACAGGATGTGTTCCTGCTACAAAATGTTTCTTCTGCATATTCTCTCAAAAGCAACTATTTCTTTAATAAATTCTATTAATTAAAACCAAACATTTGTCTTACACCTGCCTAACAAGACCAGATATCTGTGTTACTAGGATAAGACTTTCCTTTTGTTTGCTTTTTGCGATATCCAAAAAACAACCTGAGAGGGAAGGATAATTCCCTGTGCATAATCCAGAAATACTGAAGTGAATCGTTCAGTGTGTTCAGATCATTCCCTCTGTCAGCTCTCAGCTGGAAGCACAGCTTATCTGGTACAGAGTAGGCAAGGGGAGGTGGCTAATAATTGCCAAATAACCTGCATCTTCAGTAAACTACTGTCAGACGAGCAATGAGGAAGCACAGGAGAATGATGACTCAGCCATGTGTGTCTGAATCACAACGCCTCCTGGATCTGCTCTGCCAATGTCATTATAGTGCAGAGTTTTAGGGGTTTGTTTTTTCTAGAAGTTTTTCAAAGCTATGTCTAGAATCATAGAATGGTTTGGGTTGGAAAGGACCTTATAGATCATCTAGTTTCAACCCCCCTGCCCTGGGCAGGGACACCTTCCACTAGACCAGGTTGTTCAGTCTCATCCAACCTGGTCTTGAACATTGCCAGGGATGGGGATCCACAACTTCTCTGGGCAACCTGTTCCAGTGCCTCATCACCCTCATAATAAAGAATTTCTTCCTAATATCTAATATAAACCTACTCTCAGTCTAAAGTCATTTACCCATTGTCTTATCAGTACATGTCCTGGTGAAAAGTCCCTCTCCAGCTTTCTCGTAGGCCGCCTTTAGGACCTGGAAGGCTGCTCTAAGGTCTCCCTGGAGTATTCTCTTCTCCAGGCTCTTCTCAACCCCAACTTCCTCATCCTGTTTCCATAGGAGACGTGCTCCAGTCTTCTGATCATCTTCATGGCCGTCCTCTGGACTTATTCCAGCAGGTTCATGTCCTGCTTATGTTGGGAGCCCCAGAGATGGATGCTGTACTCCAGGTAGTGTCTTATGAGAGCAGAGGCAGAGAACCTCTTGTTTTGATGCAGCCCAGGATATGATTAGCCTTCTGGACTGCGAGCAGTATTGCTGAGATATCTCAAGCTTCTCATCCACCAGTACCTCCCAGTTCTTCTCCTTAGGGTTGCTCTCCATCCATTCTCCACCTGTGTTTGTGCTTGGGATTGACCCAACACTAGCTCTAGTGCATTTTTGCCTTCTATGCTTTCTTTCATCTACTTTACAAATGAGTGAGTTGTGTAAAGCAAGGTGAAGAGGTTTTTCCTTAGCATGGCAGTACAAATACAACCGATTTATATATGACTGCTCTATACTGTAGGCTGAGGTTAAGTGCAGTTGACTGCTTCAACTGAACAGAAATGCAGGAATTACTACAAATAGACATCACAAATTAGACATATCCTAATCTCTAATCGTTATGGAAATGGTATATATGAAACCTATTCTCTGCCACAATAATGTCCAAACTGTGGCCCTTAGAAAGCTGGGAAATGGGCTCAGATTCACAGAACCAAAATTCCAGGTGTGCTCTTGTGCCAAGTGTTTATTATTTCCTGTGTCTTAAAGAGCTTGAATGAGGCAGTGGGAAACACTGTGCACAGCGTGCGAGTAGGATGTAAGCCTATCGGAGCTCAACCATAGTTCTGGCTTTTCTTATTTTCTGGTGGTATTTCTAGTCCAAGCCCTTCTATTCAATGAAGTACCCTGGTAGTTATAAAAAGCATCTGAATACAAGAAGATTTCTGCATATCTTTATTCAGCTACAGCAAAAAAAAGGAAAACTATAAATTCTGACAGCGAAACAGTTAAAATACTTGCAAAATTCTTACATTTTCTCTGTCTACAGTGTTAACAGAATCATGTGTGAGTGGATAGGGTATCTTTTGTCAGGTAGTGAGGAAAGGTGTTATGGCCCATTTTGTTAGTGCTGACACATCCTTTGACCTTTTGCATGTACCACCCTCTCCATCACCATTTGTTGTGTACTTGGACAGTGCACTTTCCCATGACTGCCACATGACTGTATGGCACATGAAATACAGATTTGAGGATACTAGGAGGGACTGTGTTATAATCACTTCATACTTCAACTTTGAATCACAACACATAGATATTGAACTCTGTAACATATCTTGAAGACTTGGACAGAGTTAGGGTGAAGAGGAATGCAATTTTTCTTGTCCATGTTCTCAGTTCCCATAACCACAAGTTTTGCATAGGTCTCCCTTTTGGGGTGGGAGGGGTGATGGGATAGTGCTATGATGCTGACAAGGCAGGAATCTAGAACAAACCCCTGATTGCCTGATTTCATTTCATGATATCATTATAAATTCTTTATGTTTTTATTGTCTGGGCTAAGGCAACAGCTTCTGCTGTTGCTTCCTATGTAGGTTTGACTTATGTGACTAAACAGGCTGTAAAGCTGGCAACTGTGAGAATAATCTTTCCATTAAACTGATGGTCCATTTTAATGTAGTCAGTTTTTTTTTAACGGTAGATGGTATAGCAGTGCAATGGAAAGCAAATTATTTTTCTTCTTAGTTTAATCTTCTTAGGGAAAGCGGTAATCCTCTGCTAATTTCCTCCATCAGAGCAAGCATATGTCTCAATCACATTTGTAGCTGGAGCAGAACAGCACTCAGCACTCAAATTATGCTAATAACCATTTAGATTACTTCTTCTTTGGCATTTATTCATATTGGGGATCCACCAAATAAGTCTTTCCACTATATGAATTTCTGTGTTTAATCCACATTACTTTCATTAATACCTCTGCAAGCTTTTGCATGCAACTGTCTGGCTCCTTGCCTTCTTGTCAGGTAAATGTGAAGCAATGGTATGGTTCTACCTCAATACATCTGAATCCTGAACCCTTGCTTCTTAGTCTTTCCTACTTTGACCCCTGGCAGACAGGTATAAGAGGGACTGCCAAGTGTCACTTCAAGCAGGGAGCATATCTAATTAAAAATGTTGTACAGGTAAAAGAGGTTCAAGTCATATGGTTATGGCATCCATGTTATACCATCCAAACTGTTAAAATAATACTCAAGATGGACTACGCTATGTATATAAATGCATATAGAAAGCCAGAAGAAACCTTGTAAAACATGAGCTATAATCTGTGGTCTATGATATTGATTCCCATGTATTCTGAATACTAGCTTTGGACCATCATGCTGTCATACAATACAAACTTCTACAATTTAATTTGTTCTGTCTATACTGAAAATTTATCTGTTCTGCCTGTTTTCTTATTGTATCAAAGTATGAGCACTATTGCATCCAAGTATATATAATAAAATATGTTAAGAGTGATTGAGGCTAAGTCAATAGGATTGTCACTCGTGTTGATATACCTTTTCCTTTCTTGTCACTTTTCCCCTCTGAGCAATTCTTGATGTATTTGTTTTGCTGCTGATAAGCACAGCTGAATAGTATCTGTGAGAGTGAAACTAAATACAAATTTCTCTGCAGCATCTCCTTAAGAATGTAGATGAGTAGATATCAGTCATTTGTAATTATGTTCTTTGGGTGAAAGATTTCCTTTTGCATCAAGGTGCACACAAATTCCTTAATTCATATATGATTGTAAAGAGTAGTTGTCATAATTCAGATATGATTGTAAAGAGTAGTTGTCATAATTCAGATATTTTATTTTTTAGACATTGATGAATATTGAAAAACCTGACCTGAGTGTTTTTTGCAACTGTGTACACTTTAAAAAGGGATGACTGGAATTCAGGGAGATTTTCCTTTACTCAGACTAGGCGTCCAAAAGGTACACTGAAGCCAGTTACAAGATCTATGTGGAGTCAGAAGTTCCTCAGTGCAGATCTATGTTTAGAGCTAAATTAGGTCTATCTTTGTCCATGTTACTTCAGGCCGTTAGCATTTATGCTTTACAAGAGAAATGGGGTATCTTCTTTAATTGGGAGCTGGAAATTAGCTCTGACCAGAGAAAAACATGCAATAATGATATATCACCACACAAGTTAATAAGAGAGTTTCCTGTGAAAGCAAGAAAAGAATAAATCTTTACAAATACATTTTTCTACTTCTGTTTACTCTTTATTACCCTTTTTTAATCTTTGTTAGAATCTACAATCTGAAATCCTAGGTGAATTGTGGATTTTTTTTCATGCTTACATTTGAAGTTAATTGAAACAGTTTAAAATAGTTGGGTAACTATTCTGCAAATAGCTCAGCCTTCTGTTTGCCACATATTATTCAAATTTACCACAAAATATTTAAAGTCAAATCTTCAGGAATATTAGGAAATATCTTCTTAACTATGCTATGAAGAAAGCATTTGGTGTTAGTGTGGCTAAGCTGTGAAACCATTGTGTATTTCCTACCATTCGAGCAAATCTTCGTCCAAGACCTAAGATCAACAAAACGTTTAAGCAGCTGCTTATGAGATGAAAACCTATCCCAGGGCAATTTTTTAAATACCACTTTTAATCATCTTCTCTAGGACTCTCCTTTACTGTTTCATTTAGGGTGCTTGGAAATGAAGGAAACAGAGAAAACTTTGTGGCACTGGTTTTGCAGATGGAAAAAATCCCTGAGGAGAAGCACAACAATAGTTTTCAGCGTCATTCCAGTACTGTTTTCCAGTACAGGTTTTAGATAAGTGGATGTTGAAATACAGAGATAATTTACAATACCAATTACTCTGTTAATTTCATTATTTTTTTCCAAATCTGCCATTGAGCCAGACTACTAATAGTTTCATCAGTGGTGTTCTCTGTCTCTCAGTCACAAACTAATTCTTCAAAAATTTGGTTTTACAATCGAGGAATTTGGATAAGGGATGCATTGTCAGGACGGATTTACATTTCTTTAGTATTGATTTCAAGTGTTAGATATGCATCAGAAGTCATCTTTCTCTCTTACTTTCATAGCACACAAGGAAGGAATCATCTTCTTGCATTCTTACGTGTTAACAAATCATATCCATTATTTTTATTAATGTCATTATCAAGGGAACAGCAGGTTCTGTCTAATGGGAGGAGCAGTGAGAGTTGACTCTGGTTTTTTAAGATATACTGGCAAGAAGTGGCTAAGAAAGCAAATTAGAGAAATAGCTAATCTAAAATCACAAGTAACTGCCAGAATTCAGGTGCCTGACTTGTAGATAGTGTCTTCTCAGGGCACCATTTATTTCAGACAGAGTGCGTATTTGCATCTGCATACATACTCTATGCTGATGTGCAATCTCATTCTTACAAATTGTTCTCTTTCTGAATGTTATAAGGATTATCACATCCTTAAGACGATGACTGAAATACCCAATGATCTGTTAGGGGGTGCCAATTAAAGTTTTAATGCTGTAACAGCTGTTGTCTCCTTGTAAACGATTTCTCCTAATTTGGGGATTTTCTGTTAGCACATAAAATGCTTTGTTAATAAATGTGAAAGTCCCCAAGGAATTCTGTGCATTAAACTTTAATCATTGAAGAGTGCAGAGGAATAGCTGAAATAAAAATGACTGCAATATGCAACAACTTTTAATATGTAACATATATACTAAAGATATGATATAGCATATATTTTGATTTGTTTGGGGTTTTTCTTCTTCTGTATTCATCAGCTCCCAAATCCCTGAAACAAGTTAGCCAGGGTAGATTATTTGGAAACTTAAAGTTCCTCCTAAAATCTCTTTCTATCTAATAGGATACTCTGTTACCTTCCAGTACAGGTCTGCTAGGTTTGGCAAAACTACAGCTATTTACATCATCTGAAAATTATATCATATACTATTCAGCTGGTGGTGTTAGCAGTTTCCTTTCAAGTCTCCTTTTCCCATTTCCTTGAAATCCTCACATCAAGTTGAATTTGACACAGTGCTGGAAAATGCAGCCTAGGCGAGTGAGCAGCCTGTCGATGATGTGAAATATCGAACAATCAGGATTACTGGGAGTAAAAAATGTCCATATTGTAATCTACATATAAGAAAAATTAAAAAGCCAAAATTCACCAATGATTCATATGAACAACTTTTTCTAAAAGTGCTTCCTAAAGTAGACATTTTACCAACTTCAGTATTGTCATGGGCTATAGAGGTATATGATGATGCAAATGATAATAATAATAACAACAGTAATAATAACAACAACAATATTGATAATGACTGTTATTGTTACTTTTATTATTGTTATTATTTACAGTATATACTACCATAATTATATAACCAACACAACAACAAAAATAATAAGATATTAAAAGAAGTAACATAACCAGATGTAATAAACAACATCCTGCATATTACAGATTAAGGTTATCTACCTTAGGTAGACAACATAAGACTTTTGTGGGACTGATCACTGTTTTAGCAGACATCAGCCTAATCTGATAATATTGCTGTTCCCTTTGGGTCATGCGAGCAAGGCTGGCAGCAATATTTTTATCCTCACAAGTTTGTTCACCTTATATTTCAGAGAAGTTAGCAGCACAGGCTGTTGCCCTAGATCATGCACCTCTGAGTTGCTGCCGAGGGAGCTCAGTATATTGCGTGTTCAGCAGTGGCTGTGGTGTGATTTTAATTTAGGCGAGTCAAACTGATGCATATTTTTTCCACTACAGTACTCATTTGTATACTGCATCATCTCTGTCTCTACGCTAGTCACATACATTATGCATATTGTACATGCTGTCAAATCACTGCAAGGCCCAGGGGTAACCTCCCTCAGTTTCAATAGCACATTTAAAACTGTCCACAGCTGCATATGAGTGGTTTCTCTGTTAGGATCAGTGACTGAGTGGATCTCTTGACAGCTTTGCCCCCAGCAGGGCACTTGGGAGGAGGAGCAGTCTGGGCTTCCCCAGTCAGCT
Organism: Neopelma chrysocephalum; assembly: GCF_003984885.1. NCBI lineage: Eukaryota > Metazoa > Chordata > Aves > Passeriformes > Pipridae > Neopelma > Neopelma chrysocephalum. Next base: position 16,806,097 of record NW_020897695.1, on the reverse strand, counting down.
GTGGCCATCGCTATTTTCCCCTTCTGCTCCCTCAGCAGAAAGCAGCTAAACAGTTCTACTGCTGTATTGCCCAAAGGTGTGGTAAAGTGATTGTGCTGAGCTGGGCTGGAGCCAAACACTTCTGTCTTGTTACAGTGGAGGAGCTGCACTGGCAGAGGTCATTTAGAGCAGAGGCTTTCCACAGAAACACACTGGGAATGTCAACCTTTCAGAAGCACATTTTTGGCTTTGTGAAATTCAGTTGCATGCAAGGATTCCAATTTTGCATCAGAAGCCCATGTTCAGGAGCATACTTTCTTGGAGGGGCTATGAGAGGAAAAAGAGGTGTCTCTCTGAGTGCAATGCCTTGCAAAGACAGACAAGTCCAAACTGAGCAGACTTTCATAATTTCTTAGCATGATATAGAGGGTATTTTTTGGGGCTGATCTCTCCAGTTTGAGTACCAATTCTCTCTTATTTTTCAGATGGTATTTAATTGCCCTTTTCAAAAGCTCTTATTTTGAAAAAATAATAACTTTATTTATTTTTAAATAATAACTTTATGAAGTAGGATTCATTTGACTTCTTTTTCCATAGTTAGAACAAAAACAAGTCAGCTTAACAGCACAATTACAAGTTAATTATTTTAATAATTTTCACTTTCATTTTTATTTTTAATCTTGATTTTTTTTTCTGTGTTGAAGAACAGAAGAAAATCTAAACAATTAATTAATTCATTATGCTAAGCTCCTTGTTCTCTTACTTGTTCTTTCCACTCCCCCTTTTCAGATCATTAGGACTATGAGATAATCAGAGCAAGATTTAATTTGCTAGCTCCTTCCTTTCTTCCAGCTCCTCCAGTTTTTTCTCCTCCAAATCCCATTTTTTTCTGCTCACTTTTATGCACACCTTCTTATCTATATTTAAGTTAAGAGCAGGTAGAATAGGAAAAGGAGTAAAAAAAACTCTTATCCATTACTAGTTTCTCAGTGGGTGAATTTCTGCAGTTCTTGCCTATTGAAATCAGTGGAGCTCTACTGAAATATTCTTGGGGATCTCCTGTCTCCATTAGAGTCATCAGAGACATTACTGAGCTTTGCCATTTGGATCTGCTGCGTAGACAATACTATGTTGTGTAGTACTGAGTGCAATAAAAATCTATGCCCCCACAAGGTTCATGATTAGCAACACTCCTTTTTCCTACCTGCTGTGGCTTTCACCCTCAACTTTCACTCCCTGGAAACAGGGAATTAAATCTGGTGATGGAGAGGGAATTATCTGCTGCCTTCAGTTTTGCAGCGCAGGCGTATTCGGACACATCAGATTAAAACTTCTTTCCCAAGAGAGAGCAGTGGAGAATTATTGCTGGTGCTCTGCCAGACTGAGGGGTTCAAAAGGATCTGGAGTAAGAGAGGGCTGCTCTGATGATGATCTCCCAGTGTAAATAAACCATACTGGTGATGAGTGACAGAAGAAAGACAGAAGACTACATTTGCATTGCCTTTTCCAAGCAGACATAGACATGCTCTGCCTGTGCTACAAGTGGACTAGAAGCTAATATATTTTGTATTTCAATGTACTTTTGGTGCTTGCAAAGCTGACTGTAGTTACATACTTCTGCTTTGTAAATAACTACAGTCAGGAGCTTGGAGTTGCTTGGGCAGAGCAAACTCGTGTCTACCTCCACAGTGGGGACCTGAACATGATAGAGTCTTGAAGATACCAATTTGTCAGCATACTAGCAGTGTCATGGCTAGTGCGTGAGCTCTTCTGATCTCCAGTGCAGTCATCTTGGTTTTGCCATGCACATTATAAATATGTACTGACATATCTCGTCCACTCTTTTGATATGATATTGTCTACTGCTACTTGTACCTCAAGACCACTTGACAAAACACAGGTCCTGATCTGTCTACCATCACAATTTCAGAAACTGTTTACTCCTGTTTTCTTTTAGTCTGTGCTTTTTTTACTGTGACCATTGAAAACACATTTTTCATGTACTGAGTTATAATTCTTCAAGCTACTTAATATATGTAGTAGTATCTAATGTTGCAGAAATTCTGAGTCCATTGCAGTAAAAGGGACTTTTGGCATTAACTTCAATGAAGCTAGGATTTCACATGGAGTTTCAGTATTAATGAAGAACAGATGAGAATAATAACTATAAATTCTGCTAGGACATGGCAAAATCTGGAAATCGTACTCAGTATTTACTGTAATTTTTTTTTTTTTTTGCTGATTATGATTTGCAAGATTTGACTTCAAAGAGAAGTATGTTAGCTTGCAGTGTTGTTCATATATATTCATGGTCTTCCAAAGCTGTCATTATACAGTTGTATTTTTTTACGCTCTTTAACTTCTTCTTCCCATCTTTTACATCTTTTTCTCTTTGAGCCTATGGGAATATTTTTTTTCTCTTTCTCTCTTCCCTTTTTCTCTCTTCCTTAACCTCACTCTCTCCTTATTCTTCTCCCCTCCCCTCTTGTCCTTCTATTCAGAGAACATGCACACCTCTATGCTAAATCTGCTGCTATTTCCAATACCTGAACAACAGCATTAACTCTTGAGTTGTGTGCTTCTACACAGTTCTAATGTGTTCTGTGAACAGCCACACCTATACAAATCACACTGTAAATCACAATGTATTTTTTAAAGATTGGCTGATCAATATCTGCAAAGACTCAAAGACTGCAAAATGCTGAGCATCTCCTCCAAGTTGTTAACATTACATCCTATTTGTGGTGAAGAAGATAGTCAGATTATCTCAAAGTCACTCAAAATTTCCTTCCAGTCCTAATCAGGGTGATGCATGAAATGACACTCTTATAAACTACAGTAGATCTGTCACATTTAAATTATAATGCGTCTGTAGGTGCCTTTGTATTTTTTTCTTTTAAAAATAGTCTGTGAACTTTTGAGTACTCTTTATATGAAATTAAAATGGCAGGTGATTTTTGGATATGTTTGACGTCAGTTTAAAAGTATACTAAGATGTATATATTCTTCTACATTTCTGCTTTACATTTTTCCAACATACTTCGCTGGCATACTTCTGTTTCCCAGTCTGGCTCCACAGTGAGTAGATAGAGAGCAATAAACACTGTAAGAGGGCTATGATTACTGTTTATACAAGTTCCCTCCAACCAAAGATTGATTTTAAAGTGAGAAAGAGGCTGCTAAGATGGCAGATAAGTATGGCTTGATTTCTGAATCCTTGAGTGCTTCTTAGTGCTTTGTGTCAGACTTGGAAGTGAAAAAAAGCTATGAAATGGTGTCGATAGCATCATGGAGACATGGGGTCAAGGGACTAAGGGTTTCACTTTGTGGGTGGGAAAGGGGGCAGAGGGACATTGGAATTTCATAGCTAGATTAAAATCGTGGAAGACAAGCCTTAGGATCAAAAACTTTTGTCCACTGCTTAGATAAATCAACAAATTGATTTAGTGGTCTTCTAACAAATGCTCTTTTTAGAGAGTTGAAGATGATGACTAAGGATGTTTTGGGTCTTGAATCAGAAAATTGTGCACAATAATGCTGAAATTAAACTATTTCATCTGTGTTCTGTCAAATTAAACATAAGGTAATTATTTTTCATTTTTGAATCTTGACAAATTGGTATTTTTATGGAAGAAAAAATACGTAGCATAATAAATCTCTTTCTAGAGTCTTTGAGCTTATTAAAATAAATGGATATCTAAATTTTGGATGGTTTCAAGCAAATTAAATCACTATTTGTTTCTGAAGTGCCAGTTATATTAGAGCTTAGATTTTCTACTAAGATTAGATTATAAGCCTAGATTTACTGCGGAAAGAACATGAGGGTCCCAGTAGACACTAAATTAAACATGAACCAGCAATGTTGCATTGCAAAAAAAAAAAGGCAAGTGGTGTCCTGGGCTGCATTAGTAGTGTTGCCATCAGGTTGAGGGATATGATTCTTCCCCTCTATTCAGCACTGATAAGGTCAGTCCTGGAATGCTGTGTCCAATTTTAGACTCCCCAGTATAAGAGAGATATTTGCTGGACTGAAGTCCAGCAAAGGGTCACAAAGATGTTTCAATGTCTGGACCATCATCCTATGAGGAAAGACTGAGAGAGATGGGCCTGTGCAGTCTGGAGAAGAGAAGGCTCAGAGGGACCTCATCAATGTGTATAGGTAACTGAAGGGGAGAGTGCCCAGAGGACGAAGCCAGGCTCTTTCCAGTGGTGACCAGTGACAAGACCAGAGGCGATGGACAACCACTGAAACACAGGTGGTTCCCTCTGAGCATTAGGATACACATTTTTACTGAGGGTATCTTCATCTGATATTCAAAAGCCACCTGGACCTGCTCCTGAGCCACTAAAGCCTAGGTGACCCTGCTTAAGCAGTGTTGGACAGGGTGACTTCAAAAGTTCGCTCCAAACCCAACCATTTTGTGCTTCTGTATGGATTTCCTATTGAGTTCAAATAATTGCACTGGACCTTTGCAAGTGAGAGGAGACTGTGGTCTAGTTAAGATATCCATGTTCACTTGCTCTTATCTGGTGCCATGTTTGTATTTGCAAGTTTTTGGAGAAAATTATCTAAAACTACAGACTCGCAGATACTAAAGTGAAACACTATGTAATGTTAGAAATGCTAAGTTGTTCTGCCTTCGTTGCCCTTCTCTCAGTTTTTCAATACTTTTATTATTGTTGTTCTGTATTCTCTTGTTATATCCTATTTGCAGCTGAACTGTTAAAACTTAAGGGTCTATAATGGATCTTTTCTTTTTGCTGGTGACCAGTAGGAACTTTGAAGTGGTCCAACACATCACACTGCACTTGCAGTGGAGAAGCCAGCAACAGGGGAGAAGCAGCAGAGTCATATTTATTGTGGGTGCCACCAATTTTGGTTGAATCTTCTATCTGAATAGGAATGATGTTCTGGTCAAGGTCGAGGGCTTGCTGCATGTCTTCAGCAAGGAAAGGCCTGTTCTATCCTTTACTTCTTGCTTTTTGTGCCACTACAGACAAATCATTTGGTTTCTGTTCTGCAGGTGACAAGTAAGGAGCATAAGCCTCTCTGCCCCACAGGTGGGTCATGAAGATCATAATATGAGACCCTTAGTGATACATAGTGTATATATATATGCAATTTAATATTCTGTTTGTCTGTATCAAGGAAACCTCTGTGAACTGCAACTGAGATCAGAGTCCCATTCTATTGAACACAACAATCAAGGTAGTCAGTCCTTAGGAACTGAAGCCACGAATCCTGACTCTTCATCTTAACTCCTGGCTGTATTCCGCCTTGTCAAGATAAAAAAGATTGCAAGTTCTTGAATATAGACCAATTCTCCTGGGATGCCTCTTAATGAAAATTGCTTCATATATATAACTGAAAGGGTCAACCAAATCAACTAGCCAGCCAGATCTTCAGAGAAAGGATAGAAAATACATCTTTCTGCTCTCATTTGTATGCTTACATTGCTTCACTATAATGATGCCACCTGCTTCCTTTTAGGTGAATAACAGTCTTTTATTTGCAAAGGTTTTTCTTGAATATATTCCAGTTCAGAAAGAACAAGTTCTTATGTTTCTGGTAAAAAAATCCTCAAACCCAAGACTTTCGTATGGGGACAATCTGTCTGTCAATATGCATCAGATTTGTTGACCATAAAGTTTATTTAGTATTCTGCGCCCATATTTTCTCATGAGGCAGACTAATGAGAAAGGAAAATAGATAAGGGAAATGTCAAGGAGAATTGCAGTGAAAATTTAGATTGTTTTGCAGATAGGTAAATAGAAACAGGGTTAAAAAGCAGGAACTTTCATTCTGCCACAATTGCTTCTGCTGTACAATACCAGACACTTTGAAAAAAAGAATTTGAGAACTAAAAAAGCCCTTCATTACAGAAGCCTGGCTGCCTGCATCAGATCTGTAGCTAAACATATTCTTACACTATGCCTGGCAGAAGAGGTAATCACAGACATGGCTTGTAGCAAATAAACATTATTATCAAGTATATTCTAGTTCACTCATGATGGACATCTGTGAGAACTTGCACAGTTTTAAAAATCTATTGTTGAAGCAAAATTCTGTCTTGCTGAAACACTAACACTGTAGGAAATAGTGCTATCTTCAATGATGAAAAAAAGAAATGTTGCAGGTGCAGGGTTCTGTATGATGACTGATGGTGTACAGCAAAGGAAAGAGACATAAACCGGGATGCAGGAGAACTGGTGTTTATCTTGAGCTCTCCTGTTGATCTGGTGACTGTTCTCTACCAAGTCAGATGGCCTTTTTTCCTCTTTTTTGCTGTTTCCAAGTTGATGATAATGATACTGCCCTCCTTCAATAGAGTGCCTTGATATCTGCTTGCTGAAGATATACTTTATGTGAAAGTCATGCATTTCAACAGCTCTGCAAGGCAGATGGTCAACTCCTGCTGTATTTGAACCCTGTTCCCTCTGGCTTGAGCTTATAAAATTAGATAAAAGTGACAGTAGCAGATAACCAGTTGCCTTCTTCATGCATAGATACATAGATAATCTCAAGCAGATGGGACCAAAGAACAGATGTTCCCTAAACATATGTGCAAACAAAAAATTGCAAGTGTGAATGTTCATGAGCAATGAATAAAACAGGAGAAGTGAACAAAGTATGACTTCAGGATGCAAACAAGTATTTGTGAGGCCTGATCTGGAAATTTTTAGCTAGCTCTAGAAATGGCACATACAAGAAAATGAAAAGACTTGAGGATATTTATTTCTTTTCAACTATGAGACATAAAGACATTCATCCTAGTATCTTCAGTCTTTTCTGAACAAGAAAGGGGTGTTGTGTCAGGACATACGTCTGTTTGCATTTAGGCTTCTCTCCACATGGTTGACGTTCTGACGTAGGCAAAGAATTTGCTTTCATTTCCAGATTCTTTCTGTGCTTAAGCTTAGTTTTTCATGATTCTGTTTCAGTCACATTACAACCTTCCAGGACTTCTATTTTGTCACAGTGAGCATTAAAATGACTTACTGAAAACTCAACTGTTCTACGACTGCTATATTCTGCTTCCTTCAGAAGATCTGGCTACATTTCACTCAAAATTTCTCTTACCCCAATTTTAAATTATTACATCAAAATGTAATTAATTTCAGGGCAGATCTACAATATCCTGCAGAAGAAAATTATGTTGAAGTCAAGCCTCTAATTGTAAAGATATTTTTTCACTGCCTGACAGGCAACTCATTAGCAATATTACAAATACGAGATAAGTTGTTAAGCTTAGATTAAATATCTTAAATCACTACGTTACCTCCTTTTGTAATTGAATGGGATGAAAAAACAACTGTGAGCTTTCCTAAGAGATAAAGAAAATATAATACAAAATAGATAATAAGGTTAAAAAAAAGTGTTAGGATGTTGATCTTGATAATGCTTCTGGAATTTCTGAGATATTATTGTAGTTTTTTCTAGGTATGTAAAAGCACATAGGAAATATGTTGTTTTCTCTCAGTATATACCTTTACAAAATGTCAGTTTATACACTTATAAATATGGCTCTTGTTTTTTAAAAGCTTTTGGGGGCATGTGTGAGATGTGTTTTAAAATATATGTAGTTCTTCACACCACTTCATATGATTATAATTTCTCCATTTGGTTGTAGAAATCCCAGATACCATACCAAACAGGAAGATTTACAAGTGATTTTCTTTGATGTACTCCGACTTAAAATGTATTTCACCCTTGAGGAAATACCCATATGATGTATTTTGTACACCATCAGTAGCAAACTCATCTTAGTGAAAATTATTGTCTCTACTTAGAAATTTTCCCATTTATGTATGAAAACTGCTTCATAAGGTCAAAGACATGAGTTCTCTTTTTTACACTAACTTGCACAAAGCAAAGGTGAAAGCTGTAAAATATCTTCAAGCTTGCTTGGCACCTGATCAGCTCTGATTTACAAGGGTGTTCATACTGCTGCTATTGAATTAATATATTTGCACTAGCCTGCTTTAATTTAGATGTGTTCCTGATCAGTTAACTGGCAGAACTAAATAGGCATTTAGCATTTAATAGATATGATTATTGATTTTATTTAACTTATTGGTAAAGCTGGATAGGAAATGGTTGCCACAGCCTCTGAAGTTTTTGGGATTTAAGAAGAATGTTCCTATGCCACATGAGGAAAATATTATATATTCTCCTGGGGTTTTTCATGTCTGTGTGTGTGTCTGTGCACTCATGTAGTCCTTGTAAGAAAAGATGGTTGCAACATTCTTGCTGTGTAGCCTGCTGGTGAAGGTGCTTAATGAGAAATATAAGCCCAGAGCAAATAAGCTAAATTTAGGTAATTTTTATGTCTGCAATACTAAGTTCTGTGTGTTGGGTCTTTCTCCTATCTGCTCAGGTTTGCACTGTACCTGAGGGTCTCTACCTGAGAAATTATTAGAAACAGTCTGCTGTGAAAAGTTTAACTTCTGTGAATCAATGAATCACAGAGAAAGCATTTGTTTGAAAAATTCCCAGTCTTTCTGTTTAGTCATTCATTTTGGTGTTTTCTGCTTGTGTCTTCCCCTCCTTATCCTCTCTCTTTTTGGAGCATATTTTTCAAAGACTGTTGCTTTCAAATAAATCTGTTGAAATTTTAACAACAGTAATTCCTCAAACATCTGGCACAACATCTGGACTTGGAGTCCTGAGAATAGCACCCTCCCTCCTGTCCTCCTCATTCATACTTAAAAATCAGAACAGTATGTAGGGGGTTTTCTGCTACCTCTGTTAGTATACAATATAAGAGAGTCTCCACAGGAAAGGAGACCTCCTAGAGAAGATGAGTACATAGCTCTCAAAGGCATAAAGTGAAGTGGGCTAGCGGGGCCTGGGATATTGCATGTTGCCTCTACCTCTTCAGTGGATCAGTTTTATGCCCTCTCTTGGCTTCCCTCTTGTTCTGTCTTGTTCCAGCTGCTTTTTTCTGTCTCCACAATTGCAGTTGGCTCTTGTGTTTGTATTCAGATGCCTTCAATTCCTTAAAGTGGCTTCAAGCTTCTGTTTCTCTGTGTTTTCTTCCAACTTCTCATGCTGTGCAAGTACAGGATATGGATAGGAAGGCCTAGATTGCCAGATGTGTCCAAAGCATGTTTTGTCTCAACAGACTTTTTTTTCTGGCTGAGCTAAACTAGCCATGTTTTTTGTTTCCAGCTGCATCAGCTCTTCCGGCTAGGCAGGGTTTTGCATGGTGTGCTTTAATAAACTCACTGAAAGCTTCAGGCTGGTTCATCATATCTAATTTAGCTACCTTTGCAGTCATTACTCTTCAGTAGAGAGTGCCATGCTGTCCTAAACTGATGATGACTGCTTTTCCAATTTAAACATTCAAAACTACTTGGATGGACCAAGCAAAATAAACATTTCTAAACAGCTTTATTGTTTAGATTATGTGTTCCAAATAAGATATGTGATTAGGTGAAAGAAAATCCAATATGTTTTCAAAATTTTTGTGGGTAAATTTAGAAATGGAGTATGAGTTCGGTAAGGAGGCAATGAACAGCACAAATAGAGCAAACTCCATTGCTTTCACATACTTGAGTGTTGACCCTTCAGGTTCAATGCACACTCTTCTTCCTAACCTAACCAAGCCATGAATCTTATGAAGCCAACAAATGTTACCAGGAGACACTTGCATACAGTTTGTGCATTACCAGGTTGCACATCTTAATAGAGAGTCACACTTCTTTTTGTGCATTTTCTGCACTAATGTACATTGGTCATATCTTCAGAAAGGTATTTCTGGATGCTGAGCACCCAGTAGAATCTTGATCATCTTAGTTTCATAGACTACCCTACTGTAGAAGCTGAAGTCCATTCTGTCAACTAGCTATCTTCAAACCACCCTTAAATCACATTAAGGCAAAGCCAGTAGAAGTTTGTATTTATTTAGTGGGTGGGGTTTTTTTGGTTATTGTTTGGGGGTTTTTGTTTTGTTTTTTTTAGAAGACCTCTAACATTTAATCCCACATTCAACTGACAAAACAGTAGATGTTTACAAGCTCTTCATCAAGGATTTATTCTTAAGAACCTTTACTGCATTCATGGGAGGGGTGCTTGAGTTGGGGACACATGCTTGCTTCTGACTTTCTCATTGTTACCCCTTCTCCTTTGTTTGGAAATGCTAAAGGCAAAGCAAGGTATGCACTTAGCTAAACTATTAGCAAGCAGTACCTTACTGAGGGATAAAGCAGCCTTGTCTTCCTGTTGAAGAAACAGGCAAGTCCCAGTGAGGAGCTTTTGCACACCCTGAATTTTTTATTTCATGAGTCTGGGAACTGACAGTCAGCTTCTGTGCTTATGTGCAAGGCTAACTCATGGTACCATGACACCACCCATTTGAAAAGTTTAATGATAAACAGTGTCACACATCCTCCATTACACATGAGATGGGCAAAATTAGGAAGTTCTCCATGCAGATCTTTAAGAAAAAAAAACACTTTTGAAAACATCTCACTGTGGTGCCAACAAAAAAACCTTGACAGTAGTTAGGCACTGGTATCTTCTGGCCTCTGATTATTTCTGTGCTCATTGCTCCCTTGTGCTTTCCCCATCTGGTTGACATTTGCTTGAAAATTGTTAGATTTAATGTTACTATTGAAGGGATGGCAGCATTTTCACCGCTGTTTTTTGCACAGTTTGTAGCCACAGAAGGGTTCTGGGTGCTAACCGAGAGATATGTAAAGACAGATTTTTTCCTGACACTCCAGATCTAGACAAAGACCTCCATGTATTTTATCATGTTCCAGGCCTCTCCTGATGCTATCTACACTGGAATCAATGATTTAAAGATTGCAATGCTTTTTAGACAACTTGCCCCCCTCCCAAATGCCCCATGTCCCGTATTTTTTGAATCCACTTTATCTCTTTCAGCAGCTATGTCATCACTCGGTGGCATTTTGGTGTGTAGGTTAAACACATTAACATAACATCTGCCATCAATAGCTGACACAACTTGTTGCCCTAGGATGGATTACAGTGTGTAGGGTTGGTATTTATCGCGGAATAAATAGGAGGAGGAAGGGGATGAATGGAGAGAAAATTGTGAGCTGTCCAGCTCTAAAACCCAGAGGTTTTTAAATTAGTAGTTCTACTGTCTCCCTCTGTCTTCTAAAATGCCTACAGACAACAGCAGTGAAAAGAGTATATAGAGGCTTGTCATGGTTAATAACATTGCACTAATGCATGTATTATGAAAACGAGTATATGAGTAAAGGAGCTGCCTTAGTTAACACAGCAAAAGTGTGATCAAATGCTGCTCTCTCTTGATCTCCTGTAGTCTCCTTGCCACTGTTCTTTAAATATCCAAGGACCTTTCCGTATTGCACATTGCACTTTATGAAGAAGTAAGCTTTGTATTGGTCTTTGTCAGGCCAAAAGCCGCTGCTGGTACCAGGTCCTCTTTGTCAGCCTGGGCCCCACAAGGCTTGTCTTTATCCTTCTTGGAAGGATCAGAGATGATCTGCAGTGTGTTGTTTATTCTCAGAAATGCCATGCCCACCTTCTCTGCCATCACTCTGTTTGGTGCCACCACATGCTGTAGTGTAGTAGCTTTGCCCTGGGGTTTGGGAGAAGACTGGGACCATCTCCAGCTGAATGCTGCCTGAGGGTGGGGCTAGTTCCTGCCTTGTGGCTCATGTATTGTGTGGCTGTCAGTGGTATCAGCACGTGCACCTCACAGGTGCATACCTCAGTCATAGGTGTAACCTTCATGATCTGTGTCGCTGATGCAAGCCAGCTTGCTTCATGCCTCAAAGTACGCAATCCTCTTACCTAATACTCATTCCTAGTAGTTCTGAGTAGGAAAAATCATGGACTCCAAAGATGACTCTCCATATACTATTTTCAAGGTCTTTAAGAAAAAATAACAGGCAAAGTGTTGCTTATTGCTGCTGTTGCTTTTTAAGCCATGTGTTCCTTTAATGCCCTCTAATAGTAATCAATAAGTGCTAGCTATTCCTGGGAGGGAAACAGCATGAAGAAATGGGTGAAAATACCATTGTTTGCTAGCACAAAATTGCTCATCACTGGAACTGTAAACATGGATTGATTATTTCTCTTTTTGTTTAGTGTGAGGCTACTTCAGGTTTTCTAGAAAATAGATTGTGTTTCCTTTCCTGTTGGCTGCAGACAGTGTGTGCTGGTCTTAAGCATCCTTAAGAAAAACTTACTTTTGTTTAGTTTATTGTATGTACCTCATGGAGATGTAGTCACCCTGTATGTATTACCAGTTAAAAGGGAAACCTAGAGAAATCCCAAGTAACTTAGATATCCCCAACATATATCTTACCATATTTGCTCTATTGTTCTTCTCAGATCATGTGATTCATAGCTTTAAAAGATATAAGTTGTCTAACAACAGAATAATAATAATAATAATAAAAAAATCAAATATTTTACTGAGAAAATCCCAGTATATGATAACCTCTGTTGTAGAGGGACCTGGTCCTAATGATGAGTCCATTAGAATCAGTAGAAATGACTAATAGGTTAGGTCATATTTTTTTCTTATCTAGCAAAGTTGCCGTATCAGAACAAAGCTGAACATGTGCTAAAACCCTTTCCCAAACTAGAGCTGAAATGAGTCACCCTGCACTTTACCTGTGCTTTGGTCACTCACTGCCATCTTGTTGGAGGTTCTGCAAATCTGAAGAGGAGAGGTTGAGGTGACTGTAAAAGATAAACAGCAGCAAAGAGCAGAACGAGGTGAGGAGACAAAGTGAGACGTCAGGTCGGGATGTCGGAAGTAGACTTTCACACAAGGCTCTAAAGGCAACTAAACTCAAGTCCATGGCTAAAGGCTTTGCTGAAATATTTTCAAGCCAGGTTAAGCCAGACTGAAGCACTTTCGCACATGTTAATTTGGAGTGTGGGGAAAAGTCCTCTTATAACGACTCCAACTTATGCAACACAGAAAAAGGCAAGTCAGTTTCCACATTATTATTCTATCTTTTTAAAGCTAGTATTGACAATATTGAGTCCCAGATTTTCAGCCATAAGGACTGCCCATGCTGAATTAGAGACCTTCTGTCTTAACAGTCCATGTATGGAACAAATCAGGTAGGACATAATATGCACATGCTGTTGTTCTGTGCTTCTGGCAGAAACCAGAGAGTATGTTTTCAAAGTGCAATTAGCACAACATGTACATTGTGCCTCCTGTGGACCATTAAATGTTGTATTTCATAAGAGTCAGACCAAAATTATATGCATGCATATATACTATTGTTGTCACAGTTAAACTGTTCTCTCTCTGGCTGGATATGCCAACAAAATTTGAAGTTTAGGCATTGTTAGTGCTGGTTTTATCAGTCTTTTTTTTTTTAAGTAAGATTATAGTTTGATGTTCATATAGCATTTTGTATTCAAAAAAGGGACCAGATAGCACCTTAAATTGTGTTTCCCTGGAGTATTTCAGTTTCTGTCTAATGTTGCATTTCATTTCACACAGAGAGCATAATATATATTAACAAGGCATAGCACTATATGGGTGAAAAATCAGTTCTTAGTTTAATTAGGAATTCCTCTGGACATTTAGAAGGGCTTTTAACAGAGGCTGTATCTTATGGGGTCTTTGATGTCAAGTCCATTCTTTCATGCTATTTTCACCTACAGAGAGGAAATCATCTTGGTTCAAACATTGTAAGGATGTTAGAGGTATTTCCAGGGAAACATTTTGAGAAAGTCACAGCTGTTGAAAAGAAACCTAAAGAAAATCGGTAACAAAACAGAAGAAAATGGGTTGAAAGGAACAGAGTCAAAAAATGAGAAAGGAGTAGGATAAAAGACAGTTTGGAAGATGGCTGAAATACTTTGAAAGACTGAAGAGAAAACAAAAACCAAAAATATAGAGGGGAAAATCGCAAAGCATTCAGCAACAAAGAGAAATGAGAAAAAAATTAAAAAGAAATAAAAATATTACAAGTAGAAAAGAGGAGAGAATGAACGCATATGAATGGATTGATGGCAAAGGAAAAGATGAAAACAAGAAGTGAATGGATATGTACATTTATTTGGAGAGAGATTATGTCCTTAACATTGTTGTGTGGGCATTATGTGAGTTTTGCTGACAACTTCAAAGTGAACAAGGTGATAAAAAATGGAAGACAGGTTCTCTACTGTGGACATCAAAGATGTATGAATATTCATGAGCAGGTGAATCTGGGTGGTTCAGAACTGACAACATCAGGTTTTGGAAATAGGCTTGTGCAATACTGTTTGTGTCAAGTAGAAAACAGATATACTGTGACCAATGCCATAGCCTGTTTTTTTTGTTTTGGTGGAGAGAATACATATATGCGTTGCTCTACTAATGAGTCAGAGCTTATAGTCTTAGTTTGGCCTTTCTTCAATAAATTTTATAAAGGGAATGAGGTTCAAAATCAATATTGTTTTTGAGTTTTAGAAGATTTGTATTTCTTCAAAGAGGTATCTTAAGTTTAAGTAACCCAGGCCTTACCTAGACCCATTGAGCCCTAAAAATTAGTCTGGAAAGAGTCTTTGAGGCTGAGCTCAATGTACTTAGCAGAAAATTTCCTAGCCAGTGTTTCACAAATCATGTGAAAATCTTTACAGTATTTATTTTTAAACAGTTAATTGATATAAAAAAACCATGCTTGTCTAGTAAACAGGAACTGTTATCCCCTTCTAGAAAAGTCAAATCAAGTTCTGCTGGTTGGTCATGGACAAAGGAAGCAAAAAGTTTTTATTTAAAAAAATGCAGAAAATCACGTTTTCCTAAACCCACAAGGAATGGAATAGGGCATATTTCTTTGGCAACATCTTTTAGACATAATTCTGCCCAGATGGTACACTTTCAAGGCTGTTCTTCAGAGTGGCATTACTTTTTCCGTCCATTACCTTCACTTTATCTCTAGTTTGTGTTTTCCTGTGACTTCTGCTGCTCATGTAAGCACCTCCACTAAAAATAATTGACCTAGAACCCTTTTGTATATGTGCCTGATATGTACACCTCTGTGGGCCAGAACCTCATGTTTTAGAAGCTCCGTGGATATTTTTGTTCCTTTCCAAATGAAGAACATTTGTTCTCTCAAAAGCAAATCATGACACTACAGTGAACATCACTGATATGCATTACTTGGTCATTTTGAAATGGATTCTCTACAAATATTTGTTACCAGTTTTCCAACAGCTTCTTTCTGGTAAAAGAATAAGAAAGGAAAGACTGAGATTTACACTGAAGTACACTGGATCAAGCACTGGTCTGCTGGCAAGTATCATCAGATCAAGAATCACGTTCTATGTGTCTCTAAGCAAGTCGCTAAATCCATTCATCCTTAGTTCACAAGATAAAAATGCAATAATTTTCTCCTGTTATTTACATGGGCCTTTTAAAGAGCTTACTCTTTTCTATAAACAGTTGGGCAAGGCAAACCCTGGTATATCTTTGGTCATATTTTATCCATATCTAAAAGCATACTTATCACACACATTTCAAGGCCATTCTCTTTGTGTTACTATAATATAAAGTTGCAGTAGTTTTCATTTTCTCAAAAAACATTAGGACAGTGACAGATAAAGTTTGGAAACTACTGGAGTTGAGTGAAGCACAGAGAAGTTTGGGAACAGAGATGAGTCTGCTGAGAGTATCTTATCTACCTGCAGTTTACTTAGGAACAGGCTCCCACACTAGGTAATCTCCTGCTTCAGACCTAGGTAGAAATGTCACAAAGCCGGCCTGTCTCAGACATGTGGGAATTTCAGTTGTTCATACAGGTTGGGATTCAGTGGAAAAGTTTAAATGCAATATACCTATAGAAGTAGTAAATCATTAGTGTAACTTAATTCAGTGTTCCTCTCTGTACCTGCCTTAAAATATGGTAAATATTTTTCCAGTTAATGCATTTTAATTAATGTTGGGAATACTTGTGCTGTGAATGTGCACTTCATGGCCATCTAAACTGGAATGCTTTTACTTCTATTACAGAGTCACTGTTCTTGTTGAGAAATAGAAAAGAGCTCTATAATATATCTGTGCATAGTACTCAGCTTGTATGGACTTCCAGATAGTTTTCTCTAAATCTCTACAGCTTTTTAAAGGCCTCCATTTGCTGTTGTACAAGCAAAGTAATTTTTTTCCTTAAACAGACCTTAACAGTTCATCATACTTTTGAATAACAAGTAGTTGGTCATGTACCTTAATTACAAGAGCAAACTGAAGGTACTTGTACTATTCATCAAAATAAATCACATACTAGTTAACTAATGAAAAAGTCAACAGAGGGAAGAATAATACCACAGCAACGTTAGTAAACATGGGGGCAAAATTCTTAGCTGGTGTAAATCAGCATGGCCTCAATCTCTTCAGCTGGCTTGTGCCAGAAGATACCAGCTAAAGATCTGAAATTTTTAGGGGGTAAATACGTGAAGAATTATGTGCACTAATGTTGTTTTGGGAAATTAGGGGGTAATATTGTGTTGGATATTTAGATATTGCTTTTTATCTGTCCTTTCAGATAAAACAAAGAATCATGTTGCTCATATAGTGGGAGACTGGCTTTTTTCTGGAGAACATGATTTGCAATTCTCATTTTCTAAGCCAGCTTGATATGCTTACATACTGAGATTAAATGTCTGGGATCAGAAAGTTCAGTCATTAGGTGAAGTAAAGAGCTGTGATGCTGCAGATGAAGCATTTTGAGATCTAGATAAAACATTAAAGATCAAAGTTATTCTGTGTACAAGAAGAAACAGATTTCACACGTGAGGACAATGATTTTCTTTTAGGAGAGGAGCGCAATAGCTCCTTTCAATGCAGTGCTGGCTCACAAAAACCAGAATGTTTTCTCTAAACACTACTTAGGTCTCTTTTTTTTTATTGTGGGGATTTTGTTACTGATAATCTCTCCTGTGCTGCAGGTGCTTTCCAGATGTACAAAGTTGTCATCCCTCCAAATATCATCAGTAAACAGGGGTCAGAGGAAGGAAGCAACAACATGGATTTTCTATAGGAATCAATACATTTTGCTATAAAGACAGCAGGGCAGAAAAAGCATTTTGAAGCAGGGAAAAGAACAGAGGGCAGAGGCTGCTTCAAGACAAACCAGTAAAGGTCAGTTGATGCAGAGAGGAACTGCAGAAGAGTGTCACAAGGTGACTTTTCAGGGTTGTGATAGAAGGGCAAGAAAAGTTCAAAAATGGGGCAGAAAAGGGGCAATAGGAAGGGCAAATCTCCTGTTGAAAGGCAGTGTCCCTATGACTTTAAGTCCTTCAGTGAATTTGACTATAAGAGTACTATACCAGTACTTGCTATGAGAGCATTATTTGGAGGGGAAAAAAAAGGCTTAGTGATATAAAATTATTAAATGCCAGATTACTGGGAGCTGTGTTGCTTTGAGTCTGTTCCCCTGTGCTGTCATGCTGGCTATAGTATAGTGCAAGGACCCTGTAAAAAAAGGGCAGGGGAGAATCGCACGTAATATTTAAAGAAAGAAACACAAAAGAAAATCACCCTTACATGGAGAAATACAGAATGATCAAAAAGAATTACTTTATGGGTCATTCTAAGGGTTTGTTTGACCCAGGACTCTGTCCCCATAGATAATAATGTAGACAATACTCCCTTCCCCAGCATATCTGCATGATAAAGCAGGATGCCTACATGCCTTTTTTTCTTTTTTTTTTTTTTTTACAGAAGACCTACACAAATGTAGAATCTTTGTAAGAGTTAAGAAGAGGGAAGTCTGAGGGAAACAGGGTGAAGTACTTTCTATTCAGCAGTCAGATCCCATATGTATGTTCTTGAAATTAAGCAATGGACTTTGCAAAAGATATACTTGGCAGCTCTGACCACTTTTTCTCAAGAGCTTCTGATTTCACTGCATGCCATAGTGACTAGCTGTCAATACCTAGTGGACAATGATTCATGTGATTTGCAGTCTATTAATAGATGACTTGTGAACATACAAAATAGGTGAATGTCGCAGGGTATCTGTCGAAGGGGCCTTGGTCCGAAGGGGGAAGAAAGACACACAAGACACACTAGGATGGTGAGACAAGAGATGTCTGCCTGCTCAGTGCAGCAGGCAGCCTTTATTGAGCTTGCTAACTTCTACTTTCCCACACACACAACACAAACATATTCCCACAAAAACACCCAGGAATTTAAGCACCTGCACATTACTAAACAGTCTTAACCTCGTACTCCCTGCAACCCAAGGCCGTGTCCATGGAAACCATCTAACCAGCTCCACTGCTCCCATGGAACACGGCCTAACTTTTGCAATACCTCAAACTTCAATTGTGGGGCTACGACTTCACCCCACAGGTGAAAATATCAATTTGTTTGTAATGGAAATCATCTATGAAAAAACATGAAATTAAGGTAGCTTAGCTTATTAGCTCAGCAAAATCACTGATCAAGTCTTAAAGATATTTCCTTTGAAGATCTCCTATATGACAAATTATTTCTATGTGTTTGCAAATGACTTTCAAATAATTTCAAAAATTGTTCCTGGGTGGGTGTTGCATAATCACGCAAATTTGAATAGGGGAGAACTAGCACTCATTTAATTATCCTCCATCCCCTTGCTTTGTGTATCAGAAGACTTGGCTTTGTTTATACATCACTTTTTCTTTTGCGTAAAGGGGAAATGTTTTAGACACTGGCAATAACTGATGTTTGTGTGAAGAATAGCCCCTATGGTGTTTTGCTGTCTTGAAAGCTCGTTTTGGTTGTAGTGCTTCTCTGCTCCTGGAGTAGAAACAATACCCTGTGACTTAAACAATCAATCACACAGCATGAAAATGAGCAATCTCTCAAAGCAACAGTCACATTTGCATAAACCATTCATTTGGTATATTTGAATATCCACCAAATTAATGAAAATCAAAAGGAATCCATGGATCATTTAAGAACAGGAAGGAGAGTTGAAACCATTGAACAGATGACTTGCTGACAAAAATGTATATGGCTCTGTCTTTCTAGAAGGAAAAAGAGGAGGCAGGTTAGAGCAAAAATTACCAGGAGATGAGATTATTCTTGCCCACCCCAACAAGGTTTCTTTCCATATATTTCCTCTGCATCACTCTATTTCTTCCTGTGACTGTTGTTTTCCAGGCAGTTCAGAGAGGCGGCAGGGGGAGGAGAAGGGAGCAGGATGGACACTTGTGAACACCACTTTGCAACAACATGGAAGAAAAATAGTTAAAAATGTGGGTTTAATTTATTTTGTGCAAGTGGAGAACCGAAGGTAAATATTTTCAAGAAATATTGGTTGCTGGAGATGCCTGCACTATTAATTCTTTGTTTAAGGTACGCTACATATCTGGAAAATCAGTTACATGAGGATGTCTTTAGAAACATTCAAAATGGGACAGTTTTGGAAGAAACTCAGAAAGATGCTTACTTGAATTTTTTCTATTCCATTTCTCCTCCTAGTTGTAGAAGGTGTGGACAATCCTCTGTTGTGAGCCTATATTCAATTTCAAGATTGTAAATTCTTCCAGCTGTTACACCTAAAGGCAAAACACTAAATCAGTGAATAGCTTATCAGGAGGTAGTTTTCACTTCTCTGCTCCTGCCACTTCTCAGGCTTCCCATTTCTCAGGAATCTGTCTTTCAGAAAAGAAAAAATCGCAAAGAACATAAGCATCATTCAAATGTGGATGCAATTTGTTTTATTAGGAAATTCTGTAATCCAGATGTAAGATGAATTCCAGGTACGATAGAAGACCAAATGTGTGTCTCCATCAATATTTAAATTAAAGAAACATGTCTCTGTCTAGTTACTGATTGTTGCTATCTACAAGAAAAAGCTCCTCCCCGTTCTTCGTACTTTGGCAATATGACATCAACAGAGATTTCATGTATGCCAAAATAATTACCCAAATTAAAATATACGTATTTATTGCTTTGATAAATCCCGTAAGTAAGGAGAGAATCCAATGTACTTCAAATAAGTCAATCCCTATCAGATATGGCTCTATGAGACAGACTGGTGGTCTATGTCTCTGTACAGTTCTGTACAGTTCTTCCAAAATGTCAATATTTGACACTTTTCATTGTTTAGACCACAGGGTGATATACTCCTTCCAGACAACCCCCTTCTTGCAGAAAAGGGGCTGTTCAGAGTCTTCCAGAGAGACCTTTTAACTTAAGGCATGTGTCAACATTACCTTGTCTGTTAAACAGCCAACATCCAGCAGTCCCGTTGAAGACACTAAGCCTGACAGTTGACAATATCTGGGCAACTGCCAGTTCTGCAGGGAATCCAGTTTTTGGGGAGATGGGAAGGGAGAACCTCACTCAGGAAGCAGCTTGCTCCCTCCTAGAGCAATCTGATCCTTTTAGATCTTAGGGTCATCTTAATTGCTTCTGGGGTGCTTTTGGCAGTTATTGTGTTGGATGTTTTTATTAAGGATTAGGGATGGAAATACAGCACATCTACTTTCTATAGAGCTTATCCTACAGGGTTTGGAGTATGGGTACAATATTAGTTGAATGAAATGACTCTCTCCCTTTGCATGCTCACAAGGGGCCTTATGTTCAGAGTTGTCACCAGTCTCTCTGGCTTGTGTGGTTACTATTCTTTTCCATACCTAAATCTCTGCAAGGTAAGCCCCTGAAATCATGAACTCCTCTTTCAAAGAAAAAAAATGGATGTGAAAGTCACCTTTTCATATATTTTATGTATAATTTTAGCAATAGCCATCTGATGCAATGTCCGGTTCCAGCAACCCAGAAAGGAGATGGCAAAAGATGTGCCAATTCTGATTTTCAGCTTGAATAGTAAAGACAACTTTTGCTTTCTGTGAAGGCAAACCAAAAGCCCAATAATCCATCTGTTCCTTCTCTTTTCTTATTTCATTCACATTCAGAGAGCAAAACCTGTGTCATCCAAATACCAAATAATTACAATGGCTTTTTAGGGAAAGGTGTATGTTAAAATTAGTCCTCATGAAAATCAGATTAATAACATTTTGAAAGTAACACAGTCATATAAAATAAGCTACTCATGGATATAAAGAAAGTGAGTTTCATGACTTAAGTTGCTGAGACATAGTTACTTGTATCTGGAAATTTTGTTGTTATACTTTTTATTTGTTAAACTAGATCGCAAATGAGCTCTGTATTTGTATTTCTTTGCTGTTTGTCCTGAAAAAAAATCTGCTGAGATACCAGATGTCTATCTCCATCCTATATGACTTTATTTCTCATATCTGCATTTGTCATGGCTTATTGCATGCCTGACTACTACTTCCTGTTGATTTATTGTGTAGTTTTACACAATAAATTGTTGTCATATTCTTTGTTCTCTCATCTGTTTCTCAGTCATCTCAAAGGATATGACTTCTAAGCAGTGCCTCTCTTAATGTTCATGTACTATGCCTCTTATAGCAGAAATATAGCTTTGTCCACCTTCTGCAGATATGCGGGCATGTCCAAAGCTTTAGGTCACCATAAGTGAGCTGTCATTATTGTGTACATTTCTTCTCCTTCCAAAGCAGGGAATCTCATCAGTACATCTTCTTCTGTCCTCCCAGAACTCACAAGAGTTTAAATCAACAAAGCACAAATAAGAACAGTATAGTAGAAATCAACATGAGAGCTGGAAGAGGAGTACCAGTAAAACAAATAAAGGTAAATGAGTCACCAGGGGAACGGCAGCTCCAGAAAAGATTCCAGCTACCTGAGGTCATACCCCCTTTGTCCTCACAAAGTCTCCCTCCCTACTGCAGAAGATCAGATTCACAGCTCTGCTTCTGTCTTCTCTCCACTAGCTCGGTATAGTTGTCCATGGCCTCCTGACCTCCCTCGTACTACTGATGCCTATCCAATAGACCTTAACTAATGCTGGTTTTCTTGCCTCTTTAAGCTACGAACCCCCTTCTGCCTTTACCTTCTAGGAACCAGAACTTTACTGTCCAAATTTGTTTCCATTTCCTAATATATCCATCTGCTATACTTTCTGTTTTTCCAGTTTAATATGCCCTGACACCCTAGTGCTTTTGAGAAGATCTGGCTTTGGTGGAGCTACCCCCCATTCCTCACTGTCTTGTACTAGTTCTGGAGGTCAGGCAAATTCAGCCTCCAACTTCCCTATCAAACCTACTATTAGCTTTTAATGGCAATCCTTCAACACTGGTAACCTGCCTGATTTAACCTTATCAGATCCAATACTCACACTTACAAAAAATAAAATCCTTCTGATTTTCAAGCTAACGCATTTTAGAGTAATGTACATAGTAAAATACATTGTTACATTGGCTATAGTCTTCAACTTTTAGCCTCCCATATGCTCCTCACATTTTAAATCAAGTCCTAAAGATGTATGTTGCTGTGGGAAAGTTTGGTGTCTGTGTGAAAATTCAGATCTGTACTGGTGATAAGGTTCTGTTGAATAGCACATAGAACCAAAGCATTAAGGCACCAGTGTCATCAGGAAAGGACTATCCTGTTCCTGTAAATCTAGAAAATAAATTGAGTCAGAATAATGTGAAGATTTTTTCAGAAATCCAGAATAATGTGAAGAATTTCAACCCATCTCCAGGTTGCTTTGAGATGGAGCTTGCTCCACACCATGCCTGCCCTTATTACAACCTTCCATCTCCTTCTTTTAACCACTTTGGTGAATTTCTCTGTATTCTTGGAGGCTGTACAGACAATAAAAATCACACAGCTGTATTTGCTCTCTCCCTAGGTAGGTACTTTTACAATCATCTGCTACCTTCTCAGCCATGTAACAGAGAAGAACATCCAAAAAAAAAAAAAGAGAGATTTCAGTTTTATCCTGAGCTCAATGAGTAGTTTTATAATCCATGATTTTTTTGGTTTAATACCATGAGAGCTGAAGTACTATCATATAGACTTTGTTCCCCAATAAAAGGGGTAGTATTTCTAAATATTCATGGCATTGTTACACTGTTTATCAAATCCAAAGCTTTTAATTTAGAGCCCAGCTCAGTCATATATCATTTGTAGCCAAAGTGTGAGTATTTAGCCAGAGTATTTTGAATCCAAAGTATGCAGAATGGATAGACTGTGAATTTTAAGCTCCTCTTCTCTTTCCTCAAATTCTTTCATTTGCACTATTTTGTTTTGATTTCTTAAATAGGTTGTGTTTTCGAGCAGCCAATCAACACAATTCAACAAGATATAATAGGAAAGCAGTTCTTGACTGTTACTTTCCATTTTTCACATCTGTAGTTAGATTCATCACAATAAAATCTCCAGGCTTGAATGAAAGGCTACTTAGGGCATAAGATAGGTACTCACCACTGAAAACATAAACCTATTCCAGTTTAATCAAGAAAAACAGTTGTTTGCTTCAGTTAGACTACTGCAAGGAGAAAATTAAGCTTAGCCAAAACCAAAGAGAAAAATGTCATTATAGCTTATTGGCATCCAAACTATTACATGTTCTTGCAATGCTACAGGTCCAGATTCAGAGATAGGGATCTACTTTTGCTTCTCTTCTTGTATGCATTTCTTTTTTATTTCCAAGAAGATATGGTTACACTGGGTATTTGGTATAGGTGGACAACAGCTGTTGAATGTTGTTATACGAATATAGGCAACCACAGAAGCCCCATGATTGTTTTCCCTAGAACCACAACAGCAAAGCGGTTGTACGCATCTAGGGGATAGGAATACACTTTTCATGTGTTTTGGAGTTCATCTGTCTTCCTTCCAGTTTGTTTTTTCCCAAATAGCCTGGAAACGTGAGAAGTAAGGACTTTCCAAGAAGAAGAAAATGATGGAGCAAGTTGAGAAAGAGTATAACTGAAAGGTGTAATAATCTTGAGGTTTTATTCTCCATTTCACTTTGAGACAAAACAGGAGCTCTACTTTCCAGCTATGTTTTGGTAGGTAGAGAAAGGTTAAGAACAGTGTTTTGAGGGGATGTGTGGTTGTGCTGTTATTTGTCTGCTTGCCCAATTTTACATCAGTGTCACTTGAATGCCTTCATCTGAAATCAGGTGCTTAAATGAACAAGGCAAAGACTGTCCACTGTTCACTTGTCTAAATGGACAAAGGAGAAAAATGGCATAGGAAAAGATACTATAATCACATCCATATGACAGGTAAAGAATTAAAGTATAGCAGTTGTTGAGTTGTGTTGACAAAAGGCCAACCGTGACCTCCAACAACTAAGAAGCAGCAGCCAAAAGAGACATGACATGTAGAACAAAACAGGGTTTAGCAGCTCATAGCAGAACTGCTGACCAAGATTGAAATTCCTGTAACTCTATCATGTCACAAGCATCAAATAAGAGTGTAAAATCAGAAAACTGGGCCCATGTAAAAGAGCAAAGAGAGGCTGGCTGTTAATTAGGAAGGGGATGAAGGTGGTAAAAGAGAAGAGCTTGGGAGGGAACAAAGGTTTAAAAAGAGAATGCAAGGGGTAGCAAGTCATGTGATCAGATCTGACTGGGATATAATTTTAAGAATTTTAGTGCTATGAATATTAGATATTTGTGATTAGTCAGGTTTTGATGCGATTGCTCACTTATCTTTTGTTTCTGTGACAGCAACTGTGGCTATTCTGCAAATACTGACAAGTCTGCATTGTGTCAAATCATCAGCACTGCCTCAGACTGCTTTTCACCTGGAGAAAGTTTATTCCTGAATCCTCTAGGATCTTCTCAAAGAAAGGTTATGCTGTAGCATTTGGATATCTGTATTATTTTTGAAGGCTTTACTTTCTGTAGGTCCGACTTTAGGAGTTGCAATGGTTTTTGTACAGCAGAGCAGTTCCAGAAGTATTCTTCAGAGTGCCTTGTCCAGTTAGAGAGAGAATGATTCTTTCTGCTACCTCAGCTCCTTTTAGGTTTTCTGAGGTTTAGCATGTATTCTTGATGTTGAGTGTGACCTTTCTTTGGCACAGACACTTTGTATCCACTATTGCCCGTTCTTTTGGAAGTGGCTGCTGTGCAGCACAAAAACGTCTGAAGTCCCTTTACAATCCATTAAGAGATTGGTTTATTTACTGTCTGCTATTGATTATTACTTAATCTTAGACCTCTTCCCTCAAGGAAAAGAAAATAATCTTTGTCGAGTTCCTGGTTTATTCTGTGGCCAGAGAGAAGAAAAAACTCTGCACCACTGATTTATAGTGAATGATAGCCCTCAGACAGGACAAAAATGTCCTTTTAAGCGGTGGGGAAAACCTCCCAAAGAACAGTCAGGTTTGCCAACTTTTCCATTCTTTTATACACTAATCCCTGTGCTCCTACCCACTGCAGGGGCTCCTTCACATGGCTCTGCTCTCTCTTGGTTCACTCTCATGTCCCCTGACCACCCATTGAGCAAGAAGCTGTAGGCATAGGGAACAGAGATGAGAGATGCATATGCTGCTGAGTCACTGAGTAGGTGAACTGCTGGGTAAAGATTGGCAGGTCATGCAGAATAGATGATGGTTCAGCTCATGCTGAAGCCCTTTTCCTCCCAGGAAGAACTCATTTAGCTCTCTTCTCAGTCCAGACAGACATCAATTTGTATGGAACTTTTAGGAACATAATTATTAAGATTTCTGCTTCAAGTTAGCTAAGAGGTCCAAAGGTTCAGAAGAAGAAAATGGACAGATGAACAAACAGAGATTGCTGAAATCTTTGTTTCTTAAAAAACAGGCTTAAAAAAAAAAAAAAAAGATTGGGGGGAAGCCAAAGTACAGATTTAATTACTGGTAATTTTCTTGTCAAAATTAATTTCTGGCTGCACTTTTTATTTAATTATGACAAAGAATTAGTGAAAAGAAATAATTTTCAATATTTCCTGTAGATTTTGTGCACAGTTTGTGATCAAGTAATATCTTCTATGTCCTGAAAAAGATAAAACCAAATCTGAACAGTTTGATGCAGTGTTTTAACCTCATAAATATGTAAAACAAATCATTACTCATAATTATGAAGTACAATAAAGAATAACAAAGATTTTCATTTCTATAGTTGGGGTTTTGTTTTTCTTTGTTTTGTGTGTTGTGGTTTTTTTTTTTTTTAGATAAACAATGGTTCTAAAGGGTTTTTAATTACATATTGTAATGTACACTAAGAAAGCTGGCAGCTCCCTTGCATCTAGCACCATCCCACATATAGCTGCAAAGTTTTAAAG
Organism: Neopelma chrysocephalum; assembly: GCF_003984885.1. NCBI lineage: Eukaryota > Metazoa > Chordata > Aves > Passeriformes > Pipridae > Neopelma > Neopelma chrysocephalum. Next base: position 16,780,028 of record NW_020897695.1, on the reverse strand, counting down.
GAGCTTTGCTCTCCTTCCCTTGTTTTTAAGAGCCAAATTTGGCAGAACTCTCTATCTGACATTTCTGGAGACTGAAGTGCTTTATTTCCTGACAGAGGGGCCAATTCTCCCATCTCTTCTTACCTCCATGCCCCAGTTCTCTCCTGGGCAGATGGGAGTCACAGAAGTGCTTAGCACTGTCCCAGCTCTGCTCCCTCCCACATCTAAGAAGGGTTGCTGGTAAAGGCTGTAGCTGAACTGGACTGTCTTGAAAACCCCATCCCTTATCATCAGCCCTGCATGGAAGGAAGGAGTACAACTTTTCTGATCAGAAGCTCTAACAATATACTATATCAAAACCCATATGGGTAGAGCTCAGAATATTAACCTAATCCCAACTAAGGCTTTAAACTCTTCTAGTTTTATTTCAGTTTTATATCCCTGATGTTACAAGATTCTCCCAGTGGAAAGTAGAGGGAACTGACTCTATGGCTTTCACTGTGGGACTGAGTGTGTTGATCAAGACATATGAGCACCAAAGATACCCATTTCCCCCGTAACCCACTTATTAGTACTTGATTTTCTTTCAGTATTGAATAATAACAAGCAAAAAGCCTCAAGACATTTGCCTAGGAGAATTCTTCAAACCCCCAAATGTGCTTTTCTCTGCAAGTTATTAAACTTAACTTTCAGCAAAAGATTGATCGTGACTCTTTTGATCAGAATTTACATCCCCTCTCTATTATCTAGATGCACTGTACCTAGCAAGGCGCCGTGCTTGTGCAGCGGTGGCTGGAACCAGTAGGGCTGTTCTAATACAGCCAGTGAAACCTTCTGTGATGTCATGAATTAAGGGCACATCTGAGAGTCAGGAGCATATTTACTGTGGTGGAACGAGGAGTTGAAGACAGCTCTTCCCAGTTGGTGTTTTCTGCTGGAGTACATGAACTCCAGATGATGTGCTAGAAAAGGAACCACCTGGCTGCTCAACCCATTGCCTTCTTCCCCTTTCCTCTCACCATCCACAGCACCTGTGCTTCCAGCTGTGCAAGTGAGAAATTGTGCCAGCCAGTCCAGCTAGGATTCTGCATAGGTCAGCATTACCTGTGTTGTTATTATATTTCTCTCTTTTTTTTCTTTTTTTTTTGGGGGGGGGGGTTTGGAAAGGGAAGAAGGACTATTTTTTTGTGTACTTACTTTACAACTCCTCACTGTCCTTGCAGCAGAGAAATTTCCAAGAGAAATTTCTAACCCAAATCATTTCACTCATTAGTTTAGCAAGACATTTTCATAGTCATCTCTTCTGCAATGACACCATGAATTCTTGAATGTGCCTGAACACTCCAAGCCCCTCATGTTTAATGTAAATGTCCCCAGGCTGTGTCTGTGGCCAAGCACTGATTTGGGATGTCCAGCCAGGTTGCAAGATCATAGGGAACTTGAAATGGGAGGCAGCTTCTGAGTGCTTGACAAGTTAAAGCTGGTCCCAGAGGATAGTTTAAGTTATGTGTGCACAGCTAATCTTTTATGAGAAAGGAAGAGCTGAAGGACATTGTGCACCTCTCCTAGACTTACAGTCAGGAAATTCTAGAGGAATATGAACACCTACTCTGTGAACCTGGCAGCCAGGTAAATCCCAGCCAAAGATGCTGTGCTATAGCTTATAGCTGATAGCTATAGCTTACACAAATATAGAGGTTAAAGACATGAAACTACTTGTTTCTGTTCTCCCTGTACTCAACTTTATATTTGGGGTGCTACTTAATATCCATCTATGCAGTTTACATGGTTTGAATCTTATTCTTAGATAACTAATTCACAATGAGTACTGAGCAAGGAGCTGGGGAAGAGGGAAAATGTAAATATAGGTGGACTTGTGGACTACCTTAAGATACTTAGAATAATGGTATTGCTTAAAGTATCTTGCCTGGTACAGGTTGCCTTTCATATCTACTACTCGTGTATGGATGCCTGACAAACATAAAGATGTCTAGAATGATGGTAAATCCTTAAATCTAGACATGTGGATCCCAGCGTGGAGGTTTGTATCTCTATTCTGGATCTCACTTCAGTGTTCTAAAGTAACTTACTGTGGGATTGGTGGGCAAGTCTGCATGTCTTTCTTGGATAGAGCCTTCAGTATTAGGTATTACTGTTGCTAATAAGGGCAGGATATCCCTCAAGCTCATCAGGTATACTCCAGAGAAGCCCCTTTTGCTGAACTGATGAAATTTCTCATTTAATAAAAATATCCAAATATTAACCAAAAAAACTCACCTGATTTATATGTCCTGCACTATTGCCTCCAGCAGCTATTTGCTTCATGATCCCATTTCCATCTCTAGTCAACTCTCCTCATTAGAGCTATTTCTGTCATAAGTTTCTCAGAAAAAAAAAGGTGTTTTGGGGTTTTTTGCCCCATTGGGATCACTGACCCAAGAGGGTATGCTGAGTTAGGAGGAGGAATTTCTAACAACCACCATAAGAAGTACAGTGACTAGGCAAGGAAAATTACTCAATGTGCTGGAGAAAGCAAACAGAGTTCAAACAAACTTCGAAGTCTATAGAAAATTAGGGGATGTGATTAACTTTTCTGTATTTTTTTTTCCTTATTCCATATGTGTCAGTGTGATTTATTCAAAATTTGTTTTCTCAAACAGTTTTATTTAAAGGTTTGTGAATAACAATAAGTGAATTAGTGGGGTTTATTTAAGTGAATATTTGTAGTGCTGCTTTATTGTGTAGATACTGCTGCATCTAAGCGTTACTTTTCAATTGAATTTTAGTATAACTTAGCTTATCTTCTTTCAAGTGGCTTTAAAGCTAATAATCCTAAAAGAATTAAGATTAGAAAGTACTGCTATCAGTGACAAAGCTCATTAACAGCTTTTTATCACTGCAAACTGGTGAACTATTGCCAGGGTAATTGGCATAAATGGAATTTACCTATTCTTCAGCCAGGTATCCTTCACTCTACTTTACATTAATTATTTCAAGATTTTGTTCTGGTTAAATAAAATTTGGATGGCTTGTCCACTTCCTTTCTGAAAGGCTGAGCAAATGTCAGGTGTGCTGCTTCGAGAAGTCAAAAAGGGTAAATCTGCAGCAAGCGAGATAAGGACAGGTAGAGAAGGTAAATACAGAGACCAGAATAGTTGCCACTGATGATCATTTTCAGCCGGCTGTAGGGAGATTCAGGTAGTATATTCCCACAGAAAAAGGGACTTGGTTTTGTGGAAGGAAAAGATGACCAGGTTGGAAATTATACTTGTATTTTACTAGTGGATCAGCCTAGGTTTGCTGCGGGAATACAGATTTTTTTCAAACTCTTTGTAAGAAGTATGTTACTACTTTAAAGATTTTTTAAAGTTCAATGAAGGCTGGTCTGCTTCAGGCTTCTCTGTGAAAGCACCTAAACAAAACAGATGCTGTTTTGATTATGGACCTCAACAGTCCTTTCCAGAGGGATAGCCTTCTCTAGTAATTCCACATTCAGAAACTAAAGTGTAATGCATCGCCATACTTTGAAACCCTTATTAAAATCCTTAAGAGCCCCTCTCAGAGGCCTGTAAGCAATAACAAAAGACCCCTGACCTTAAGAAAAAGGAGTATTCAATCAAGTAAGAGATCTCTGGTCTGTCTCTGTTGGGAAATATTATTTTACAGCCCACGGATAGAAGCAGGTTTCTGGACTGCCCCCCCCCCCCGTTTTCCCACCTGCTTTTGCTGAAATTGCTCCGCTATAGCTCAGAGGGCAGCAAACTTGCATCCATTAGCAGCTGCTGTGTTGTCTTTCCTTATGTTATCCATCTTCACAAGGCAAGAAGATCTCATCTCTTTTGTCCAGTTAGTCGAAATGTCTGGTTGTTGATATCTGGAAGACAGGATTGCATTCAAAAGGGAGCAAACCAAAGTGTCAGGGTAACCTTTTCTTCCCTCCTCTGCCTCTCCAGTCTAGATTAGTTAAGATGACTGATGGTTCAGTCATCCTCCTTCATGGTTTTGTGCCCCACAGGGCATGCAGGAAGGGTGTTACGGGGTTTAGGCTTTGAAGGCATAAGAATAAATGGTCATATACTACTGCTCTATGACAAAAAGTAGAAGGAAGGAAAATTCAACAGTTTGAGAGACTGGTACAATACACTCACTTTTTCTTCCTTTTGATGCAGTATGAAATAAAGGAAAATTAAGCTGTGTGAGAGGAAAGAGGAAGTTCTGATAAAAGTCTTCTGAAACAGCACAAACTTTACCTTTCTTCTTCTTCTTCTTTTTAATTTCCACATTTTGTTTGGAAAAAAAAAGTTTTTGCAGGGATCAGGGCATAGCATACTCACCCAAATTCAGCCAGCTTTTACTTTGAATTCTTGTGGCATTTCTGATGGGAGTCTCTTTCTTCCCTGTCCTACACCTTGTTTACTGAGCAGATCCTACATCTGGCAGACAAATCAATTCTAAACCAACAGATTTCAGGTAGGTTTGATGCCATAATCTATGCATTTTTCAGCAATTCAAATGGAGTGAGCTCTTTTACCCATCCTGAAAGTTTGCTGCATTAGTGCAGTACCTCAGTGAGCACTCAAGACATGCAACTAAATGGAATTAAATAGGTACTTAAAGATTCATATAATGTATTAACCATTTTTGTAACTTAATTCAGGGCATGATATATACAGCTGACATCCAAAGCCTTTCATAGCTGTTCTTTAATTTCAGTTTCAGTAATGAATATAGATCCAATTAGAAGGGAGCTGATACATGTTAAAAAGAATTAACAATACCCCTAATTTCCATGTTGAAGTAATGACTGCTATAGACTTCTTGATTTTAATCAGATATTCCCAAAAATGACAGCAGATGTGGATTCATAATGCTCAGTTGATGCTACAAGTCACACTCTCTTACACTCTTTCTCATATTTTAAAAAAAAAAAAGTTAAATCTTACAAGCATAGAACAAAAGCTTCTTCAATGTGCTACATATCTTTTATGGCACATCAATGTTTATCCAAGCAGCCAAGAAGCAGATGACAAACAGTGTGTCACTGATTGGGGAGGTTTGCAGTAGCAGACCCTGAGCAATAACTATGTGAGACAAAAGCTAAGTCAGGCTTACTGTGAACCTGTCTGATACGAGCCTCTCTGGGCTGTGTGGCACTATCTTCAGATCACACCTGAGACTCTTGGTTCAAAGCATTTTGTCTTCGTGATACCGAAAGGAATGTTGGAACAGCTCTCACAACTTAATGTCATGATGGTTTACCCAGTTTTATGTCACAATCTACAGTGACGATGGGGGAAAATGTCCCTGTGAATGGACTCTCAGTAAGTGGTAATGTACGTCTTTCAGAAATATATGGTGAGCTAAACTGGATGAGAGCCCACCAGTGATACAGGATAGCTTTGTATCCTCTACTTGAGGTTTTGTGTTATTAGAAGTTGATCTGTCTTCAGGCTTGCTTTAATTTCTATGGCTTGTGCCAGTTTAAGAGAGAAGAAAGAAATTAGTGTAGATGCAATAAACAGGGAATAAATCTACTTTTACAGGTTTTAATCTCATCCATCTATCTTCAAGATAAAATCTGAGTATGCTGCTTCTGATAATGTCTGTATGACTGCGCTTTACCTGTCCCTTTATACAACCATTAGGATTTGCAGGGAAGCCACAGATATAATTGCATGTGCACCTTTTTAATATGGGCAAAATCTAAGCTTGTGATGTGAGGTCTCTCCAGCTAGACTTGCTTTTCTAACATTTTTGAACTGGTCTGTACACCAGCTTCAGTATGCATGGGAGCAGCTGGGATATGCAACATCTTGTGCAGAGACACTGGAGAATATTACATTTTCTGAAGCAATAAAACCAGAGAGTTTAACTGGGCAAATAAATCTATTTGGAGAAATTGAAAGTGTACTGGTTTGTTGTCACTGAAGAAAAATTCCCCAAACAGTCTCACCTTTTAATAAGCACTTGACTGATGCACAAGCTCAAAATGGAAGCTATTGCTAGTGTCTGGCTACAACATCTGTAAGGCAATATGGGATAAATCTATCCAAATCTGTTTTGAAGGATTCCTTGCATGCAGTTGAGTTGCTAATCTAAGCATATATTAGTCACAGAATTTTAATCAAGTAGCTTGAATTAGAAAATTTCATCAGCAGGGACGCAGTCCTTAAATTGAAAGTGATATTGCATGTTGCTGAATAGATGTACTTTTGTGTTCAAGTTAGGCTCCATTTACAAATAGTTTTTAGATGTGCTATGTTTATTCCAGTTATGAAGCATATGGAACGTGCTTGCTTCCTCTAGGCAGTTATGCTTTATAATTAAAGCTACCTAGCCCAGTGTTAGTATTCTTCCTTCTTTCTCTTTCCATGTTGTTGCAGAAGAAACTAAGATAAAGAAACCTGTGTTTATTATCTGAGATAGTGGAGAGGTGGCCTGGCATGTATCTTTGTCAAGAGCCAACCCTGAAACTACATGAAGCACAAGGGCAGTGGAGACACGTGGATACAGAGTCAGCAGAAAACAAAGTTGGGAAGTGGCAGCTGCATTCTACAGTAGTGTTACGAAAGAAAGTATTAAACCTTTCTGTTTAGTAATATTAATGCACGATGCTACATGTCTGGTACTTAGCAGTGATGATATTTCTATATGTAATATGTTTGCTGTACTAGACATGTAATTTAATCATATGATTAGCTCGGTTAGAGCATGATGCTAATAACACCAAGGTTACAGGTTTGATCCCTGTATCGGACATTCCCTTAAGTGTTGGACTCGGTGATCCTTGTGGGTCCCTTCCAACTCAGAATATTCCATGATTCTGTATCAGGGGTGGAAGATCTGGTCTTTATTTCAAATATCTAGTGTTGCCCGAGATGTGTGAGGAGAGAGAAAATATTAAGCTAAGTATTTTTGAAGTAAGGTTTGGTTTTTTTCCATACCAAGCAGTGTGAATGTGCTTGAAAGCAAAATTTCTGAGGGAAGATAAATACTTGATATGTGCTGATATGAGCCTGTAATGGAAACTCTTAATTCCTTAATATGCGTCCTTCTTCTCTGTCCTTATTACATGCTGCATTGTGCACAGCATCAATTCAACTATGCTTCAGTAAATTTATACTTAACCATTTCTTAGGTTTTATGAATTCAAAAATTTGCTTTCTTTCCAGGAGATGCTCTCCAGTTCAAAACTGCTTCATTGTTACTTAAACTACTTGCCTAAAATATATTAAAATTAAATCTAGGTTGGTTATTTTTTATTTTTTTTTGCAAATTCTTTGAAGAAGAAAGAATGTTTGAGTATTAATATCTTTGGGGGTTATGTTTGGCTTTCTGGCAAATTCTTTTAATTTGTATTCTGCTATTAATTAAAAACGCGAAAATCAGTACTGTTTTGGAGATGTTTCTTAATGCTAAACAAATATTTGAAAAGAGTTAATAAATTATTAATTCATGCTTAGATGCATGATAACTTAAACAATGGTTGCTGTTACAGTTCTGTGTCTCAGGTCTTGCTTATAGCGTGATTTATAAATGTATATTTACATTGCGTGTCAGTGATCTGTCCTTCCTGATATTGTGGCTGTAATGAGTAGGCAGGTCATCTATTACAACTGTACCAACTGTTTAAAAACATGTCATCTGTGTGAGGAGAGACTCTTTAACTATGAAGTTTTAGTAATTGTTCCTGTTCAGTACTGGATCTTCCATCCCCACCATAATAATAAATTCAGTAACCCAAGTCTGTGGGAGAGAAAAAGAGTAGAAGACGACAACTCCAAAACCACAAATGAAAAAGGAGCCTTAAAATCTTAGCTCAGCCAGGAAGGCTGGGAAGACTGAGAAGCCTGCCTGTGGAACTACCAAAATTGGTCTATGCTTGGAAATTAAAAACTTTAATATCTGTTGTTGATCCATTTCATACCTAACCCTCTGGACCTTCCTTTCTTAAGCCTCTCTGATAGTGTTGGGCTATGATAGGCATTGCTGTGCATTCCTTTTTGTATTCACTGTCTCTCTTGAAATAGCTCATCCAAAGTTTGAGGGGCAGAACCTCAAAGGCCATTATAGTCCTCACTATGGGTCCTTTCTCTGAGAAGACCTCAGTTCAAGAGCCCACCTTCCCGGATGAGCCCAAGTGTTGTATCATCTGAAGCACCAGCAGATGCACAGTGTACATGGATAGAAGGATCATATTCAGCCTGCTCTCCAAATTCACTTTGCACAAACTCTCTACTTGAAAAAATCAGCAGAAGGAATTTTCTCCAAAAAAACCCCAACAAACCCCAATTTGGAGTGCATATAGGCAGTAGAGAAATGTAAATGGACAGACTTTAATAGTTGCATTGGAAACTAAAGTTTAGAAGCTCTAAGTGGCCATTGTGTGTACATGAATACTGGGATTCAGCTTAACTTTAGGCATTTAACTTCAGGACTCATGTAAGAAGGCTCATTGACCTGGTCTCCCTCCAAAGAAAGTGAACTAAGACAAAATGAGATGAGTCTGGACCTACCAGGTCTATTCAGTCAATCTATGCTGACCTATTCAACTTGAAAATATCCTGATCGCTGGACTGTTAATATTTGTGCAATTGTTCTGCTGATAATGTTTTTTCTTCCTCCTCAGCCAGAGAGAAAAGCAAGACCTTTGTCAGAGAAGTTTTCTGACTATTTTTCTTCTTCTTTTTTCTCCTCTGCTCAGCAAATAGAGTGGAGACTGTAGATGGTATTTTTTTTGGGAAGTGTGCTTTCAAACTGATGATACATGGTTTAATTTTACTATTATGCAAGTCTCATTGAATCCCAGGGAGATTAGTCAGGGTAGGGAACTGCAGGACAATAAATTCTTGCAGGATCAGGGGCTGTCTCTGTTCTTTAGTCTGAAATGTTGTCACTACATTGTGTGTTACTCATGATTGGTATGTCTCAAAAGTTTTTTTTCTCCTACTTTTTGTGTATCATGCTTCTGTGCAAGACCTATTGCCATGCTTTTCTCTGTTAATGCATGGGAGTTCAGGACATTAAGTTTTGCTGTATTAAATGCTTTAACCAAGCAAATCTGTATTCTGATCATGGTGCACATTGGTCAATTAAGCCTTGCTGCTGGGCCCAAGCAGGCAATTCAACTCAAACTTAGCAGGCTTTATGGTTTCCTGGATATGTGGTTTCCTATGTGTTCCTTCATGGTTTCCCTGTCAGTACTCTGTTGCAAGTTCTCCTCCTCTACCTGCTGGGCTAACTATATCATTCATGAATGACTATCATCGGCTTTCTTGGTCTTTGGCATGTATTGTTTATCTAAACGTCGTGTCTTGCTCAGGCACTGTCACACAAAGTATCTTCCAGGTGGAAAGAAGATGTTCTTCACAAGTGGAAACTTCTCTGCTCTTTTCTCAATGAAGAGAAAGGAGGGTTGGCTTAAAAAATGTTCTTTCTCTGACTTAGTGCTGCCCTAAAAGGCAATGAAGAAAGACATAATCAGATGGTTTCTAAAGAGGGTAAATTCTGCAAATGCCAGTAGGCAAATGATGTCAAATGATGATAATCAGCAGGCTGGGAGGTAAAAAGACTGATTTCTTTTGGGCATAGTGATATTACGCATTACAGCAGCAATAAGATTTTGGGTTTTGCAATGAATAATCTTAATTTGAAATTCAGGCCCTCTCTAAATCAGCTGTGTCTAGCTGCAGATTTACTGCATCAACTCAGGTCATAGTAACGAGAATGCAGGTTCTTTGTTTATTTACTTGTACTTTTAAGGGATGAAATACCTTAGGCAACAACTAGTTCAGAACTCTTGGATTTAAATGACTTTGTGGTTGGTTCGTTTGTTTTTTTTTTAGTAGATTAGTTTTGGAATATGCTTCCCATACTATTAGTGGTACTGTATCTATCAGATATGTGGTACAATTATTGAAATGTCCTATAGATAAAACAGAATAATTTCACAGAGCCTGGAAAGCAGTAATTGTTTATGCAGACAAATTGCCAGCTAAGAAGAATTTCTTATGAGTATTTTCAATTTTTAATGTCATGTAAATTATTCCTACATGAACATAAACAGGAAAGTAGGCTATGATTTTCAGACCCTTTTGAGTAACATTTGTTCACATTTTTTTCATTCATTCTGCATTTTTATTGTGCCACCAATAACCGTTTCCCTCCCTCTACCACCCTATTCATCCATTAATGACCTCATTGCGTTGCTGCGAAATACACTTATCACTGGGATTCATTATTCTGTCATGGCAAGGCTATTTTTAGCCCAGACTCCAGCTGGCAACTGAGAAGGAAATTGCCTCAGGTGCTATTAGTGCTATCTAGTTGCCTGTAGTGTCTACAGTTTAATGTGAAATGTCCTGGAGTGCATGGCTCCAAAACTAATTTTTTGTTATTTCTTTAGCCTAAGAAGCTAAAAAGCAATATTCCAGTCTGGGGAAAAAATAAGATAATATAAAAAATTGAAATTAATACATGTCTTTGAGGGAGAGCACTTCAAAGCTGATCAATGAGGGCAGCTAGAAAAGTATATAGCAGTCAGAGTTGTGATGAAGTTTTTTTACTTTTGCATCATTCACCTTGAGCCTTAGCTGTGCTGGGCAGAAGCTCACCTCATGTTGGCATCTCCACATGGCTGAGAGGTGCATATCTAGAAATTTGTGCTTGGCAGTGACAGATAAATAATACATTTTTGCTTTTGCACAGCACACAAATTTTGGGGGTTTAAGGATTTACCTGAAAAAAGACTCCTTTGGAGGTTTTCCTGCTGGTTTCACTGAGTTGCTAGTAATTTTAATGTGGTGTCCTATGTGTGGAAAGGAATTCGGAGTAATTTTCCAACTTGTCTCTCTAGACGTAAGGTTTCAAATGGGACCATTGGCCACACTATTTTCCTAACAAAAGATTTCAAAAGGTACTAACTCTTCAAGTAGAAAACTTGAGAAGAAAGTGAAACTAGCTGCTCTGTGCCTAGCAGCCTTGCCTTGGAGAATGGGAGTTTAAGGTAACAGTCCAACTCACAATGCACAGATTTATGCATTAAAATGTACCAGTTTTGATAGAGGAGCCAAAGGAGTGTGAAACACAAACTACACTGGAGAGATCTCCCTTGGATTTAGGCAAATATTTTGGAGTGTAGACAATCTTTAATTGCTCCAGCATGTAGCCTGGCTCACTGCAGTCCAGAACTCCTCCTGTGGCAACAGACTTGTGTTTTTAAGGGTTTTTTTCTAATTCCATACATTGATGAAAAGTTTTACAAAATTGATTTTGAGACAAATTCAAGAAGTAGTTAATTTTCCCCGCATCAATCTGCGATGTATAGTATCTCTGTAAAATACTCAAAAAAATCATTATTTTACTACAGTCCAAATATAATGGCCAGTCTTCGTGAACGAAGATTTGGGGAAAGGTCTTTTACCTTTCCAGCCTGCGCAATGGATTTTTTAGGTGAGACACAGCATGCGCTGAACTGAGCCCACCCTTTAATCCTAAGGTTCATCTGCCGGGGCCAAGCAAGCTTGGACAGTGGCAGTGAGGTCCTCAGGACGTAGGTTTGTTTAGAGTGTCCTTCTCATAGATGGATGGCCTCACAGGGCTAACGAGCTACCATCTGCCCGGGGGACTTGGGATTCGAACCCGTGGTCGCAGCAGTGAGAGTCCTGCATGCTAACCACTAGGCCACCAGGGGTCCCTACAGTCCAAATACCCTTTATGAAAGCATGCATTAAATGGGAAATACATGCATTAGAAACCTTTATAGTAAGGCTATAAAAAATAAGTCCTCTTTTAGCATCAGTAGAGATGGAGGGGTAACAACTCCATCCTGGTCTTCCTCGACACCAGACTGAGATACGCATAACGCTTGAAAACGCATAACGCTGCAGTAAGCCTTCATGGAAATTAGCTGTTTGATTCCAGATGAAATTCACCGCTAGATCTTTTCATTTAGCATGAACAGCTATTGTGCTTCTGTGATCCACATGATTAACTTGATAGATGCGGCTACAACCTGTGATGGGAGTGACTTGCCTCTGGGAAGAAAACTTTATGCCAATATAATAAGATATCAAGGCATACTGTTTAATAAAGGAGAAAGATAAGCTTTTACAAAATGCAACTTCATACTGCTGAAAGGCATGGCACCCAAGAAATTAAAAAATATAGCTACTGTTGGGGGGGAAGGAAAAGGGAACAGCAAGTTATTTCTGAAAATTGTGATAGCAATGAGGTCCAATTGTAATGGCCATTGCCAACACTTGTATGTTTAGTTGAGTTAAATAGAACTCCATGCTTGGCCTCAGGCATCATTACTTCCAAATTACTCTAAAATGACTATAATATTCTCCATTATATCCTTAATTAAGCATCACAGGACAAAGAAGCTTTGGAAACAAAGAACATTTCTGTGTGAATTGTTTTGAGGAGGGAATTGTTGGCATCTTATCATTGTTCTGCTAAAGCAGGATGGAAAAAAACCCCTTTTATTATTTTTGTAATATGTTTAATCACATTATGTGTTATGAATCTGTGACTGGATAATGGCTTGACAGTGACTTTTGAACACTAAGGCAATAATGAAAATATCAAAGTTTAAGAAGATAAATATAAAGCAACCACTATATGTATAAATCTATTATCATTTTTCCAGGGATACTAAATAATTGAATTTAAACAATTGACAATAAGTATTGCTGAACCAACAGGCTGTTGCTGGATTTTAAAGCTACTAGAAATCTCATTTACCAGCAATTGAAGAGGAGGACAAATGAATCTTAAAATTTAGAGCATTTAAGAATCACAAATTATTAACTCAGAAAAGAAAACATGAATTAACATGCTGAATAGAAATATTCTGACTGGCTTTTTTCTTCAGACACGTCTCAATTAATATCTACAAAAATATGTTCGTTTCCAAGTAGCTAAAATGCCACTATATTCTCTGTGCTCTTAGAAAGTTCTCCTACAAATGATACTAGCTGCACTTCTGCATTTACATGTATTTGGGTGGTGTCCATGGCAGTAACACCTAGACACACTAGCTGAGTTGGTTCCTTGGCATGTAAGACAAGAGGTTCATGCCCAAAAAGTGAGGCAGCCTGTGCTGAAGAGCTCATGGGATAATGGGACTAGAGAGGCAAGGAATTGAGAAACATATATGAATGTAAGAGAAAGTACAAAGGAAAAGAGGAAACAACAGCAGTTCCTGAACCTGGAATGGATGAAACTCATCTGAAAACGGAAAATCTTCTTACTTTGCAACTGTGATCATGTGGTCCAAAGGACCCCTAACATAGGAGCTTCTAGGATATTTCTGGAATTACTCAGAAGCTAGCTAAAGAAATAGAGGCTGTTAAAAAAACAGTGGAAATTCATCAAACCCCACAGCAATTCCTCTTTCATTTAGAGTTCAAATATTTTTTAGAAACTTAAATAGGAGGGAGAAAAACAGCTGCATAGTGCTTCAGGGATTTTATGCTAGTCATTAAGAAAACATCCAATGGTCTTTGCTAATTCAGAGCAGAGATACATTATTGAAAAAATGTGACCAAAAAGGCAATTGCAGTTAATAGACAGTTATGTTTAACTATTAAATTTCAACTAGATGAGTGGAATATTACTGATCAAACCCCAACATTTTAGAGGAGTTTGTTTTTCTCAAGGAGTGTTAGAGCTGCTTTACACTATTTCTTTGGTTTAAAGCAGATGAATTGAGATATTTGAAGACTGTTTAATGTAAACACTTGAGGTGAAGGCTGTGTGGCCTTGGAGCACAGCTGGTGAAAGGGATTACGGGTGAGGGGTACCTGTATTCATCCCAGGCTACAGAACAACTTTGGGGCTCTTCTAAGAGCTTATATGAAAGGAAAAACTATCTGGTTTAATTAATGAAAACTATGGAACAGTTTAAGCTATATGTATGTATATTACAAAGTCCAGACTGTTTGCAAATACTGAGATGAAAGTAATGATACAAGAACAATTTTCACTGACTGTAACTTCCTATTTTGATCCAAGAATTTCACTAGAAACAGTCATAGTTCATTGATGGTTTTACAATAGCATCATTGGATTTTTTCTGAAACTGTCTTAATTTTCACTAACTTTGATAAACCTATGGATTCTCAAAAATACAGTTTCCTAGGTACTGAGTGACACTTGATGACAAGAAAAGAGAAAAGGTCTTATTGGTGTCTAATAAAGGGTCGTAAAACCGTTATGCCTGCCACCCACAAGCAAAGTACAAATCTGGTCATAACATGACACCTAATTGTCAACTGAGGGATATAGCAACATAGGGATTAGAGGACATGGAGTAGGGAAAGGTGGAATGGCAGTGTAGCCATGGAGCAGCAGACATGGAAGACAGGTTTGAACTGCTAAGCTAAGTATGGAGCAGCACTGCAAATATATGGCACAAACCTGGAAGAAAATGAGCGTTGTTAATTTCAACATGTGTAGAATAACTTATTCTGCATCACATTTCTAGCATTAGTAGCTGGCGTCTTTATGACAAAGGAGGTCTTTCACAGTGTGATGATCTCCAATTTATATTATGTTGGTCCATGAGTGGACTTGTGCGTCATGTGTTGTTTTTTCTGTCCCAAAACAGATGAAAATAACTCTTTGACTGTTTGCGAGCTTACTGCAGAATGAGCTTCCTGTGGTGCCTGCTGAAATGCATCCCAATTGAGTTTTCTCCAGTGTTTGCTTAAAATGATTAGAAAGCAGGTTTTAAGAATTAATATATTTGCTGGTATCACTGAGAAAAACGAATGCAACATGCAGTTCAAATAAACTGCCTCTTTCAGTGGCTGCTCTGTGCATGCATATTTTTTCCAAATACTTAGGGTGCATAATGTAGCTATTGTGATTGTTTAATTTCATCACCTATCAGTTTGTATAGTATGTTAATGTTTCAGAAAACTAGTAACATCACAAAGAATAAATATTTTTTTTCCTCCTCTATTTTTCATTTTCCTCCAGTTGATTGAAAAGCTCCTGTATGTGAATTTGCCTGGTTCTTCCTCATTGCAGCAAACATCAGATGAGCAAATCATTGTCAGTTTTTCCTTCCTAGCATTTCTAGCATTTCCTTTCTTTCCCCTGTTCTGAATGATATCTTGAGGTGTAATAACTGAATTTTTAATATCTAATTATTTCCTTTAAAAAGTTGTTCACAACAACCTGCCTTGATTTTGGAATTTATTTAGGCCATTATATTTGAGGACAGGCTAGGATTGAAGGGTCATAGTTGAGCAAAAGTCATGCTGCAAACAGATCTGCTCATTTCAAATAATTTTCAGTACACCTAGGTGTATTTTAGAAGTCTTCTTCCCTTAACAAACCATCTGGTTTTTTGGGCCTTTTGTTCGCTTTTTATCTTTTTTTATCTTACTATTGCTTTTCAAATTGCTTGAATTGAAGTGGTGATGCAGCACTTACTGGAGGGGTGGAATTTGTTTTGGAGTTGTAGTGGGTTTCTGTGGCTGGGTTTTGGTGAGGGGGGTGGGCTACAGGGGTGGTTTCTGTCAGAAGCTGCTAGAAGCTTCCCCTGTCCTTTGGAGCCAATGCCAGCCGGCTCCAGGACTTCCTTCCGCTGGCCAAGGCCAAGCCAATTAGAAGTAATAGTAACTCTGTGATAACATATATAAGAACAAAAGATTGTTGTGCAGAAGAAATTCCAGCCAGGGAAGAGTGGAGTGAGAACATGGGAATAACGACGTAGACACAAGGTCAGTGCAGAAGGAGGGACAGGAGGTGCTCCAGGCGCCAGAGCTGAGGCCCCTGCAACCCGTGGTCCAGACCATGGTGGAGCAGCTGTGCCCCTGCAGCCCGTGGAGGACCATTGGGGTGCAGAGACCCACTTGCAGCCCATGGAGGAACCCATGCTGGAGCAGGTGGATGCATGAAGGAGTCTGTGACCCCATGGGAGGCCCAGGATGGAGCATGGTCCTGCCAGAAGAGACCTTTGGCCTGTGGAGAGGGAAGCCCACGAGCAGGGTTTCCCGGGTAGGACTTGCAGCCCCTGTGGGGGAATGACGTCGGTACAGCTCATCCATGAAGCACTGCACCCCATGGAGGAGTGACCTGCAGGACAGCAGTTTGGGAAGAGCTGCTGCCAGAGGGATGGACTCACTCTGGAGAGGTCCATCAAGGATTGTCTCCTGTGGGAGGGACCCCACGGGAGCAGGGGAAGGACTCCTCTCCCTGAGCAGCGGCAGAAACAACAACTGACCGTAACCCCCATTCCCAGACCCCCTGCACTGCTCCGGGGGAGGAGGGAGAACATGGAAGGAAGGAGGGGTGGGGGGAAGGTGTTTTTAAGACTGTTTTATTTTTCACTCTTTGGCTTTTATCCTGTTAGTAATAAATATAAGTACTATCCCCACTTTAAGTCTTGTTTTGCCTGTGAAGGTAATCAGTCACTGACCTCTCCCAGCTCTTATCTCTACTCATGAATTCTTAGCTGGGTTTTTTCTCTCCTCTGTCCAGCTGCAGAAGGGAGAGAGAGAGTGGCTTTAGTCGGTACCTGGTATCTGGCCAGGGGAAACCCACTACAGGAGTTGATTTTTTTTATTTAATCAAGATTATAATATTTGAAAGTACTACCAAAAATGATTTTAAAAAATACCTACCCCCATAATATTAAATTTTGCAAATCTTTTTGATGAGTGAGGTTACTTATTGTTGCGTGAGACTGTGGGATGAGGAGAACTGTCATATCAGTGCCTAATGTACTGAATAATGGGCCTTCTACATAAAGTGCATTTGCTTTGTTCCTATAGTGACAGATGCAAGGAATTAATTGCTCTTAGCAAGAAATGTTCATTGAAGATAAGGCCTGAAATGAACACTGACACACAACTGTGAAACGCCCTGAAACTGTTTCTTGGTGACAAATTACTGCTGAGGTATATAGACCCTTCCACAAAAGTGACACCTATTGAATTTATTAGACAGATTATACAGAGAGGACTGAATCATTTTTTGTCCTGTTTGTAGAGCTGACATTTACCAGCTTCTCCTAATGAAGTGGATATAGGCTACTGAAAACAAAAGTCAGATGGTTATGAAATCTCTTGCACAGCCCGCCATGGATCATGCAGCCACCGACAGTGTTTGTGCAGTAGCATTTTTTTTGTGTGGAGGTGGACAGACCCTGAGTTTCAGGCTTAGGTAATTCATCTTTTCCTGGGAAATTGTGCAAGAGTTGCAATCAGAGCTGTGAAGCCTCAGTGAATACAGTGAGGCATGCAAACAGTTTGCACATTGCACAAGTTAGGCTGGATGTGCTGACCAGCTTGCCCCAAAGGAGGAACCTGAAGCGTTGAAAATCATGCAGTGGAGCTAGTGTCAAAAATCAAATTTCCCAAGTGAAGGAGCCAATGCAGTCAGTGAGGTGTAAGCCCACATTTCAAAGTCAGCTTTTTGTAGAGGAATATATGCTGCAGTAAATTTATTTTGTGGGTGTTTATCTTTGGAGACTTTTGTTAAAATGCTGTATTTGGTCACCAGTCAGCCTGAATGTGGGCTACTCTTAAATTCTGTCTCTTATTTACACATAGCCAGAGAAGATTTTACACGGCATTTCTTATCAGTACGTTGCAAAGTAGATTAATATCATGAGCTGCAGTTTACAGAGAGGGAAACCAAGTTGCAGGAAAGTGACTGAGGTAATAATTTCCCCCCGCTCCCCAACTTGTTGACAGAATCAGCAACAAAAGCAAATCTGTTGATCACAACCCTGTGTTACTTTCTACAGTCCAGTTTACATAGCTACAGGTAATTTTAGTGCCGTTACTTTGGGGTTTGAGTCCAGGTTGCTGTAGCATGGGGAGCAAAGGCTGTATCTCCTGTATCAGCAGGTCATCAGTCACTCAAGAATTTAGGAGCATGGCAGGCCATGTGGCTCGGTGTGCAAAGGCACCAGTTCACTGAGTTGGTATGTATTTAATTGTGTACTTAAAATGCAAGTGAACAAGCGTGTAATTAAAAGGCTTCATTATGATTTGTGAAAGCAGAACCATAGAGAATTTCCCTGTTGCACCTCCATCCAAATTATTATCAACGATCTCTTACAAGGTAAACAGAGAAGTAATCCTTCCTCAAGGTATTCTGAAGGAGAGGAGAATAAAATGTCCTTCAGCAGCTTAGGATCAAAGCATCTATGAGACAGCTTCTCAAAAATAGTCTGTTGTACTGAACATTTACTGTAGGTGAGCATTGCATTACATGGCTCATGGTAGTTGCTTCACAAGGGCTAAATCAACCCTTCCCCAGAATGCTGTAGAAACCCAATGCACTGCTTTGATCCTGCTCTCCTCCCTGTTTTGCTGGATGCCAATAAATGGCTGACTTTGTCCCAAGGGTAGGCACGGAGGGAGATACAGTGAAAAAAACATTACGAAGAAGTATTAAACAGCACTTTATTTCTTTGTACCTACCACAGACTTCTTAATTTCTCCATAAATGTGTAAATGTAGAAAGCCTATCTGAGTAGCAGATTCCAGATCTGTTTGGCCTGATGTATGTGAAGACAACTCCAGGTTATCCTGTTTCTGTAGTGAAATGTTAAAAGGAATTCTCCATCGTGTTAGCCAAAAAAACCCAAAACCCATAACTCTCATCCCTGTTTTATTGCCCCCAATCCTCCCTCCTTTAACATAGGGATCAGCTAGACATTTGACTCTCTGCCAGTCATTTATCTGTTTTTGCCTACTCTGAAATGTCACCTGCATCAGGGTGTGGCAGAAACCTTTCTTCATTCAGCTTAAAAACCTTCTGGACCCCAGACCCCTCTGCCTCAGAGGACCTGTGGTGCTACAATGAGTCTAGCTGATGCAGTCTGCACCACTGCACTTGAGCAAGATTGTGCGTGTACAATGAAATGTGAAAAAGAAAATTTCAGCCTAGCAATTTCAGCCTTTAAGTGCTTTGAATCTTGGGAAAAACTGTTTTGATATTCTGCTCTATGTGTAATTTTAGTATTTTTTTCTCCCCAATGATTTAAATTAATTTGAATCAAATCATTAGGCACCAGACTGGTACTGAACATAATGACTCATCCCTAAATTAATATTGTCTATCCTGAACAACTCCTGTCTAAATGACTGGAAGATTCACGTTCCTCACAAAGTCAGCTACATTTAAATGAGTTCTGCAAGAGTTCGTTCGATAATGATGTAATTTATATGTCTGGATCAGCAAATGTTTTCCTGCTTTGACTCAAAATGGACTGTGTGAGTAACTGAACAGGTGTTCTGTAAAAAAAAGAATAGAAGGTAGAGCTTGATTTGGGACAAAACACAGCATACAATACTGCAGGTATTTCCAGTTCCAGACTCACTTTTTCCTTGTATAGTGTGGCATTATATAATAAACCTGTCTGCCTTTCAGCAAATTCTGTCTTATAAATGATGTGCTTGACACCAACACTTGAAAGGGGCAGTGCTAAAGAGATCTGTTAGCTTGAAAAATAAATGCACATAATTAGTCTGAGTTCAGTGGCATGTGAAACCTCTGTATAACTGAAGTCAGTCATTCCAGATATTTGCTATGTGTTGGACCTCTTGCCTCCCTACATCACTGTGCCATTTGTGTTGTATTTCAGTCATGAGAGGAGAGATTGGCAAGAGCACAGCAAGAACCTCCCAGAAATGCTTGACTATAGAGCCCACATGCTTAACTGGTCTGCAAGTTCTGCAAGCAAATCCTTCTGAAGGACTTAAATAGTATAGCTTCAGTGAAACAAAGGGAGAATTATTATTAACATGGTTTGCTTCATTTTAATTGTTTGGTGGTTGTTGAGTTTTGGTGGGGTTTTTTTAGTGATTATCAACTTTGGACAGTGACTATTTTTATGTATTGCCAAGCCTGCCAGTAAATGAGCCTCTTTCCTGTACACCTGTGTTGACAGGGTATGGCATTTCAAATTTAAGTAATCTTGGCCTCCTTAGGGGAAGAATCTGTCAGTTGTTCTCTGTAATGAATGATGGGTTTATGGTATGAGGCACTGCCTGTAGTATTAGCGGCAAAGAAAGCATGGCTGTCCTAGATTGTATAGTGCTGGCTTCTAGTTATGGTAGCTGCAGTAATGAATGACTAAACAATATGGGTTGACAACTTCTCTACTTTATAAAATATGACACTATTTTTGCTTAATTTCTGTGTTTCCCTGAACAGCAAGAACTTCCTATCTTCCTCCCACAAATAAGAGAGAAGAAATAGTGATGGAAAAAGAAATAACATAATTATTTCCTTCTCTCTTTCCTTTGCTGGCATAAGGCGATTACCTAGCTATTGAATCCTTGAGCACAAGTCTCTTTCAAAGCAATCTTGTGGTGAATTTATATGACCAGCCTTGCTGGCATCAGTTACTTTTGTAACCTGAATACGCTGGATGCAGCACATTTATTACATTGTGTTGTTGAGTTCAGAGGAAGTGAAGGAATAATGCTAAAAATGAGTGACCGAGCTGACGGAAATGACATTTGAGATGGCAGTCTGGAGGGGTTTGGAATATTTCAAGTATAATGAATGTGAATTATACCGATATCAGCAGATTTGATATCTAGAAGCCAGTTTACTGAAACTCTTATCGAGTTGCATCTCTGTAGCTTCTGGGTTGTTGGTGATTGCTCAGTCCCCAGGGCATCTGGGGATGGGCTTATGGACAGCTTTTCACCTGTCTGCTCTTCTCTAACTGCTCGCCATCAATCATCCTATCTTACTGCCACCTTTTTCAGGGTATTGAAACATAGAAATTCCTTACCACACCAAGGCATAGTCCTGTGGCTATTAGTAACAGTAGTTTTTATAATAGATGGAATCTAAAAGATCCTAAATCCTTCAAAAGTATTCAAAGCCGTTTTTACACTTTTGATTCTACTTTTTCCTAAGATTTCTCCATTTCCTCCTCACGTCTGGCCTAAAACACTCTCTGGGATGGGTTTTGTTGTTTGGGTTTTTTCATAGATCAAATGTATTATAAAACTCAAAATTATCAGGAAAAATTTAAAAGAACATTTTAAAATATGCAGTAAAAGGTTTCTCTGTGTATTAGGCCTAGGAAATGAGCAATTACTTTTTTTTCATTTCTTCTTTATTTAACAGGAATTTCCAAATTATATGTAGTTGGAGGAATTGTTGAGTATATCAGAATAAAGTCAATGATTACATTTTTAAACAAAACACTGGACAAATTCATTAGTGAAATATTTTATTTTGATTCTATTCAATTGTGTAATTTTCTTCTTTGGCAGATTTTCAAAGTTTTCAAAATATCGATTGTTCTGTAATTTTAGTCTCCACAGCTGTGGCATAGAGTTAATTTCCTTACAAGAGAAGCCATTCTGCATAATCAAGATCTGAAACAATGGTATGTTTTCTGCTTTTCCTGCTGAGTGTTTGACTAAAGTAATTCTTGTCCTATCATAAAATAATTTCAGGAATATAGGGTATAATGCGCAACACAGAAGTTTCACATAACAAATAATGCAGTGAACGATTTAATGTTCCTGCAAACTGATTGTATGCATAAATGTATGTACTTCTAGTGCCACAGGAAGAATAGTTTTTAGCCTTTCTATTTCCCAGAGCACTATTCTTTACCCGTACACTTCTCTTCTGCTTGAAAACCCATGCACCCTTCATTTCTCACAGATGGCCCAAGGAAGACTTCCACTTTCCCAGAGATACAGAAAGAATTATATTTATCCAGATGCCCACATAAATTCTCTCCTAGAATATGTCAAAAAAATGACAGGTTAGAGACCTGACAGGTGCATACTGCAGTGAGCCTCTGAGAGGTCTCAAACACCTCAGCTGGTGAAAGCAAAGTAGAAACTGGGCAAGAAAACACAGGGACAATTAAAAGAACTATTCTTGCACATGTGAGTTTTTTGAGATAGACTTTTTATCTGCCATTTACCTCATGGTCAAAATTGAGATCTGTGCCTGTGAGAGGCATTGAACTTAGGAACATTTGAAGACATCTCTTATGTCTTAAAAATAGATGGCTAAGTGTCACACACCTAATGACATCTGCAAGGATGATGGAAGTTACTCGGCTGTGTTGTCAACCACCACTTTGAACTACTTTCCTGTTTTCTCTTTAAATACCAGAGGTATTTAGTGGAAAAGGTATTTGGGTTTCTCTTTCAGGCTGAGATTTTCCTGCCAGTATTTAACAGAATATGTTTGCTGTAACCTGTGTCAGGGAGCAGCTGCTCTGTGAGGGCCATGTGCCCATCATGCCTTTCAGTGCTGCCCTGGGATGGACAGCTCAGTCTGTGAGAACCTGGTAGCCAAGTGGGTCCTGTTTTTTTAGATAGTCATGAAAAGAGAGGTTCATCACAGGTACCCTTTAACCATGTTTTAAAGGACCTCTAAGACTCGTTCACCCTTAGCTGAATATCAGTATTAAAATTCTAGTTTAGAGAGTGTATTCATAGTGGACATAAAGAAAATATATGTGAGTATGTCTGTATATGCATACATATATTCCTACATGCATGAAAGCTTTGACAGAAGCGAGCAGTAGGTGTAGTAGACACTTGTAGCACGTAGAAGAGAGAGCATTACAAGTTGTGATAAGCCAAATGGTTGATCTGCATTTTGATTCCACAACAAGCCACAGCAGTAGAACCGCTGTCTTCAAAGCTGTGGTTAGAGGAGCAAATCGCATCTAATTTGCACCACACATGGAAAACTGAATCTCCAAAGCAGAAGAGGACTGAAGAGCTGGTACTTATAAGGGAAAGTTACTGGCTTTTTTGGTGAGAAAAAAAAATACTTGAAAAATATGAGTAATCTCTGCTCAAGAAATACAAGTCTGAGGGAGTTTGCACACTGGTTACCTGAGCAGAAGGTGCTTGAAAACTGAATGGGAGCTCACACTAGTCTTTCAGAACCCAGTGCTATACTCTTCCCACACACAAACAGCTTCCTCTTTGGATAGCAGAAGCTATTTGGGTTCAGGAAGTGCTGAGCTTAGCATTAAAATAGATGTTCGTAAGCCTGAACACTTTACAGAATCAAAGTTCTATCTTTCCTGCTGTACAGCTGGGGAAATTGAGTCACAAAGAGTATGCCCTTTTTAAGGTGTCATGGGGAGTCTGTGATAGAACCAAGAGTAGAATTCAGGTCCTTCCTTTGATGATCTAGGGTCTATAGCACAAGTTTGATGAGAAATGTCTGAGTGAGACGGGGCTGTTTAGCCTGGAGAAAAGAAGATTGAAGGGGTACCTTATTACTGTCTACTACTACCTGAAAGAAAACTGTAGCGAGATGAGCATTGATCTGTTCTCCTAGATAACAAGTAACAGGATGAGAGGAAGTTGCCTGAAGTTGCTCCAGGGGAGGTTTAGACTAGATATTAGGAAAATTTTCTTCGCTGAAAGGGCGGTAAGACATTGGAACAGGCTGCCCAACAAAGTGGCGGAACTACCATCCCTGGAAGTGTTCAAAAGGTGTGTGGATGTGGCACTTGGGGATATGATTTAGTGCTAAACACAGTGGTGCTGGCTTAATGGTTGGACTCAATGATCTTGGATGTCTTTTTCAACCTTCACGATCTTATGTTTATATGATGCTGTACACCCTGGATTGTTACTTCTTCCCAAAATACAAGTAGCTCAGAGTCACCCTGACACCCTGGCCCAGTTTCTTCCCTTTGTTGTTAATTGTTGAATTATTTTAATTAAGAAACAGCTATGCTTTAATTTGTTTTTTTTCTTTCACAAAGATTGAGATATGCTTACTTAACTTAAGAAACCAAGCAAAGCAGCCTTCTAACTATTATTACCTTTTTAAATAGGCATTCAATCCAAGGATCTCTTTTCAGTTTTTAACTGTGTGTATTTTCCTTAGTTTAACTTCACTACTGAATAGCCTATTTACTTCTGTGGAAGTTTAGTCTTTTGCTTGATGAAAGTATGAAGCTGTGCTGCTCCCTTTTCAACTTATTTTAATATATTATTTTAATTGTCCTAAATAATTGTTTTGCACATAGCAATACCATTTAGTTGGTTAATTTCTGTGCAGATTTTATAAAAATTTCTATGATAACTAAGACACAGAAGTGACTAGACAAAACAGTGTTAGTTACGGATGATAAAAGCTGAAGTCTGTCTTCTTTCCAAGCCTAATGTGGTTGGAGTACTACTCATTAATTTCAGATTTCTGATTAATTTAAATATTGAGTGTCATCATTTTATCTGTGTCTCGTAAGAGCAAGGAGGGCACTGCTGTTCACACTTTTTCAGTAAGAAATGCCATTTCATGAATTCATGTCAGGATTCCTGTCTGCTGTGCCAACACTCTGACACAGGCACTGGAGTTACGTGACACAATCTTTGTCTCATCTGCAGAAACCTATGTCTTCACTGAATGCCTGTATACCTCCTCTCTTTAGATGTGGTTTCTTAGCTTGGTGTATGCATAAGAAAAGGTTAATTACATATGCAGGTATATTACATTAATACTTAAGTGTGGATTTTTGAAGCCTGTGTGTGCGAGTGTGAAGGTGGAGAGACACAGGCTCCTGCTGGTGTCACCAAGAAGTTTTGCCACTGGAAAAGGTCATGGGAAAAGATGGTGAACAGTGGTGGGACCCATTGGGTCAACCACAAAAACTGAGTTTAGCTGTGATTCTTAAACTCATATTCATGAGTTTTAGATGCTAAATGGATTTGCTGCTGCACAGGGCATTGCTGATTTAAAAGAAGAGTAAGGCAAAGTTTTAGATGTATCTTGTCTAGCTAAAGGTTTATAGTGAGGATTGTTTTTTGCTTTTTGGTAGTGATGGGCTCCAGATGACTGTGGTGTTTTGTACATCTAAGAAGGAGAGTGCACCAGAGTTGGACATCTGCCCCGTCAGCCCTGGGGCAGGGTTTTGTCTTCGGAGCATAACCTTGGAAACTGTGGAGAATCTTAGGCTATGGAGATGAATACAAAAACCTGTTCAATGAGCATTGTACAGTAGGTTGTGGTACCATGTTCAGATCCCTAAACATGAGTCCCTGTGTGCAGGTCTCCAGCTCAGAAGCTCGTTCCTTGTGAAAGAGCCTGTCCTAGGGCTCATCAAGTCACAGAACTTTCTCCTCTAGCTCTTCCTGGCCCTGCTGACACTGGCCATCCATGGCACCAGGAGGATGCAGCCTGAGAGGGAGGCACCAAGCACCATGAGCCCTGCTTCCACTCCGTCCTTACCCCATGCTCCAGGCACAGCACCACTGGGCAGGGTCCACCAACTCCCTGAAGGTGAGCATGGGATGTGCCAGGATGCTCTCCTCACCATCATCCACACAGGCCCTCTCCATTTTTCAACACTAGATTCTTTCCCTTTCATCATTAGTTCTCTGGTCACTGTTTTGCTTAACCTTTTCTCATAGAGCTTAGGGGTTGGTTAGGAGGGATTGAGACCCTTGAAGGGCCATAGTAATGGATCTGTGCAGATTGCCAGCATAAAGATTTTGGGTCTCATTAAAATCACAGCTAAATCACAGGTGTGCTTTCTGTGAGAGGATGAATTTTTTCTTTTGTGCTTTTCCTGCCTGTAACAAAGGATGCTCTACTCCTGCTTTTCAGTGTCACTGTAGGATACTTTCCTTATTCATAGCATTCCCCCTGCCCCACTCCACACATCCCAGGAAGCGTCAGACCACCACTGTACAACTGCAGCTTCGAGTCATGCTGTTTCCCTCATCCTCCACTGCCTGCCTGGCTGTGAAGGCATCCTAATAACTCCCACAGCCTCCAAGTGCAGCTGGATGGGCAGAGCTACTTCTGGAGTTTGCTTTCAGCTCTTGGTGCTGAAGTGGTTGACAGATGTTTGGAGGATTTCTTGTCTCTGGACCAGCGCTTCATCTGTTCCAAGTTATTCAAAACACAAACAGTGGGTTGGCAGGAGTGAAATATGCTCAGAACGGGGATGTCAAAACAGAAGTATATTTTTAAAAGACAAGTGTCAAAAAAAAAAAAAAGAAAAAGAAAAAAGGAAGGTGTTTATGCAGTTTATAGGAAGACGTACGTAAATAGTTGAGATTTTCTTCTTTAACCCCTTGGGCTCTAACCTGACATGCTATTTCACTGCATCGATAACAGTTTTCTTGCTTGAATTAAAAAGTCCTCAGTCCCTGATCTGCTGAGGGATGGATTGGCCACATTTACAAGGTGTTTGGACTACCAGCTAGCAATATAATTTTGGACTTCACTATCCTGTTAAGTGTACTGTTGGAAAATTGTAGTAAGTTCCTACAAACGCGGTGAGTGGTACTGTTGAACAGAGGAGTGGAGAGGGCATTTAGTGAGAAAGAAAATTATTCAAGAAAAAGAGAGAGAACGAGGGGAGAAATAGGGATGAGAAGATGGCAGGCTTGAATTTGGAGGAGAAGAAAGGCAGCTCTGCATCTTTCAATTCCTAGTCAGTATAGAAAGAAGAGTTTCAGGGCCCTGTATCAGATACAGCTTGCCTGCAGCCTCCTTTGGCTGCATGTGCATAGTAAGGCACAGGTGGTAGCTGACAGCAAAATGAATCAGCACCAGACCCTCTGAAAAGGGCTGTGCTGTTTTGTTTGAGTTACTGCCAACAGGCTGTGTGTTAGTACCTCCAGTTGCAGGTAGAAAAGTATTCCTCTGAAAGAATAATCCTAATAAAATTTGAGAAAAAAGATAGAAAGCAAGTGTTTAAATAAGAAATGGAAACAAAGTCCAAAACCAGAAGATAAAAGTGAAATTATTTCAATCATTTTCTCTTTTTTTTTTTTTTTTGAGTATGATGATAATTTGAGCAAAAGAGAAAAAAAGGTAAAATAAAATAACAACATTCCCATAATGCTGAAAGTTGTCATGTCATACAAAAATGTTATTTGGTAACCATAAGGACATAATCCCATTATTGTTCTGCACTAATAAATCAGCAAAGTGATGCTTTGCTGGCTTTCACCAGTTGCAGAAATAATTTTTTCTTCAGATATTGATGCTGTTCATGTGAGTATCATCCACATTGTTTTCTGTTCTGGTTATAATCCTTGTCATTGGGACAGAGTCATGCAGTAACATTACTTGATCTAATGATAATCTTCGATTTGCAAATTAATCTATTGCTATGCTTTATTTTGAGAACACTTTTGGTGACAGTGGATTCTTACTGTCTTATTGCTGCTCATTGTCATGACAATGTGCTTGGTAGGAACACTTTGGATTTTTTAGAAGCTTTCTGTTCTTACGGCAAATCGTACTGATGTTCTGGCGTGCCCCATTTTTGTTGACATTTGATGTGAAACTGAAAGCTCCAAATGTACATGCATGGTGAATTTATGAACTCTGGTTTTGAGCTTGCAGCACTTTTATTACCTTTATAACAGTCTGGACTGTGACTGAGTGCCTGTTCCTTTTTCTTTCCATTAGATGGATGGCTGTGCAACCAATTAAAAGTGATGGGACTGCTTTTCTTTTTATATCAGTGTAATTCAGCTGACTTCAGCTCATGTGAACTTGACTGATATTAATGTCCATGAAGTACTGAGAAAAATCTGCTTGCTTTCCATGGATATTTTGCATATTTCTTCTATAAACTCTTTTTTTAACATATTAATGTAAGCAGAATTTGTGAAATCTTATTCATGAAGAGAGCATGTAGCCAGGGAAGGTATTGCATTTTTTTCTGAAATGAAAATGGTGATATTTATCCATGTTAGATTCATAGTGAATGCCAGTTTTGATCTGCTTATGTGCATTTGTGGGTGGACAATAATAAAAATTCATACTTATAGCATTAAAACACTTTGCAAACTATTGTAGCTGAGAGCAATGCTACACCTACCCATCTAGTGCAAGAATCAGTGAGTGGGTGTAAAGAGGGAAAGGACAGAAAAGAAAACAACAACCTGGATGATCTGTATTTCAGATAATTGAATCCAAACAATGATATACCTTTATTCTCACTCACTCCTGGGTTTAGGGTGTAACTGCTTTCTGTCACTGGAGGCATTTTGGCTTGGTGCGTTGTAAATCTGATGGAGAGATAATCTGTGACTAGCTGCATTGCTTGTCTGCTGGGTGGTCTGAGAAACCTTCTGCTGCCTCCAGCTGTTCCTGCTTGTGCTGTTGGACAGTTTTTGAGGCAGACCCAGCAGGCTGAAGCCTTGATCTGAGGCCAAGTATGGAATGTGAACCCATAATGCTGGGCACAGACTTTTAATGTGGGAAGTTACAAGACATGTTGACTGTACAAGGATACTTAGAAGAGTCCAGGAATAGTGTAGCCAGCAGGACCAGGGCAGTGATTCTGCCCCTGTACTCAGCACCAGTGAGGCCACACCTTGAGTACTGTTACCACTTCTGGGCCCCTCAGTTTAGGAAGGACAGTCAGGTGCTGGAGAGTGTCCAAAAAAGGGCAATGAGGCTAGTGAAGGGATTGGAGAACAGGCCCTGTGAGGAGCAGCTGAGGGAGCTGGGGCTGTCTAGCCTGGAGAAGAGAAGGCTCAGGGGAGACTGTTGCTCTCTACAACTACCTGAAAGGAGGTTGGAGCGAGGTGGGGGTTGGTCTCTTCTCCCAGGCAACCAGCTGTAGGACAAGAGGGCACGATCTTAAGCTGTGCCAGAGGGGGTTTTGGTCAGACATTAGGAAGAAATTCTTTACAGAGAGAGTGATCAGACACTGGAATGGGCTGCCCAGGGAGGTGGTGGAGTCACTGTCCCTGGAGGTATCCAAGAAGAGACTGGATGTGGCACTTAGTGCCATGTTCTGATTGACCACGTGGTGTTGGGTCATGGGCTGGACTCGATGATCTCAGAGGTCTTTTCCAACCTGGTTGATTCTGTGATTCTGTGAAAACCCCTTCTCTGCATGGAGCTGGAAACTGGGAGTGCTTTTAATTTCTGCCTTGGTGGCCAGCAGTAACCAGCTGAAATGTCACAGCTTACACTTAAAAAGCATTCTGATTTGGGTTTTTGTTCCCTCTTCATTCATCTTTCTTTTAGGAACACTTTATTTTAAATTGATTTTGTTATTAGTGGATCTGCTCAGAGGCAGTGCACCTGTTACATATATTAAAAACCTGACTTCTGACTTTAGCTGGAGCAAGTGACAGTGTTTTAAATTAAGCTGTCCTCTCTGCAACCATCCTTCTTTTCTTTATCTCCCCACCCAGACATAAATAACCAGGCAGCAGAAGGCAGGTAGTGTTATAAATTGTCAGGCTACACAATTGCCTCATGTTCTGCATTCTGTTCTCTTTTCCTACTATCATCCATTTTAAACTAAAAGTACATCCATTTATAGTTCTGCCATAAGAGGATGCCAAATAAATTGATATTGTAGTGTTTAAAAAGTATTAAAGAATACAAATATATATCAATACATTGATGATGCTCAGCAATCAAAACTGTAGTGCTTTATTACTGACATTTAAAGACTGAGGGGAGTAAAGTCCAATATGGGGAAGAGTGATTATCACTCATAGTGTCTAATTTAAAGTGCTAGTTTTGCTTGCCACTAGGCCCATGTTTCCCTTATACAGTAGATGTTCCTCTAAGAAAGAGTTCTTTCTTGTTACTTCTAAAACATCAGTATATCATCCATTCCAGGTCTTCCTGGTGGTTCTGCTAAACAGTTGCTGGCAGGAATTGTAATGAGATATGGTCCTCTTGCTTTCTTAAATGTTCAGTCAGAAATGCAGGGTACAGTGTCGGTCAGGTGGTCAAGGCAGCTGGCAGGGGCAGCAACATCGGCCAACCCAACTACCTTGCTCTTTGGGGTTTTTTTCAAGGCCTTTCAGACTGCCTGATTCTATTCCACTCTCCTGGTGCTTTGCTGTATTTCCAGAGGCACTGTAACAAGTGTAACCTGTTTTGCATTGCAGTTGCTTAAACACAGCTCCACTGTCGAGCAACGTACATGAATTAGGTCTGAGGGCTGTATGACCTCCCAGGGTCACTACCCCCCCATACTGCTCCAGACTGCCACATGCACATAAAGAGGATAGCCCCAGTTCCTCACATCAACCCTAAGTTTTGTCTATTTTTATTAAAACATGTGAGTGTGTGCTTCTGTTCAACTCACAGACTTCTTGAAAGAAAGAAACAGAACAATATCTACCCCTATCAGAAAACTTTTCAGACTGGCATGTTTTGTTTATGTCTCAATTAGTGTAAGAAGACAAAAAGGGTTTCAGGATGTGCTGTTGGCCCTAAAGACACAGCATTTTCCTGACACAGCAAATACACAGGTGAGCTAGTTTGTAGGGGAAGGAGATTTAAGGGGAGAAGGTGGGTGGAGTTTGTTTTGTTTGGTTTTTTTCTCTCCTTTAATCAGTAGCAGTTTCTAAAATGTCTAGTTATGCATTAGGAAATAAACCCTTCTTATCTGTGCTGCCAGTTTCCTCATAGATTTGTCTGAATGTTTCCCATTTCGGGTAACCTTCAGTCATTATGCAGAACCCCGTATACCATATCCCCTCCCATTGCCACTGAAATTTAGATGGAGGGGGGTGGTTTGCATAAAAAGCAATGACACAATATGATCCATGATTTTGTTTTAACAAATCGGGCTGACTTGCCAGATGGGCTTCTACTGTTGAGAGCAGACAATGCAACACTTGTGTCTGATTTTTGGAACTCTGGGGATGGAGACCAAAAAGTGCTGTGACTGAAACTGCTGTGGCACTGGTCAACCTTCCTCTCCTTTTCACTCTTTTGAAAATCTTTAGAACTGGATTTTTGACAGTGAGTATAAAAAAAAATTAAAAATAAATTAGCATCTACCTACTTCAGCTGATCTTTCAGGATATTCTTTTGTGCAGTGCCGATCTCAAAAAATTATACAGAGCTGTTCAGAAAGACAGCTGTCATACACTGTTGCTGCTCTACAAACTAATAACATCTGAGGGAGAGCATGATCAGTTGGGCAGTAAGACGCTCTTCATGTTTCTCCTTTTTCTTGTGATTTCAGTGGTGAAATCACAGCCTTCAGAAGGGACTTTCACAAAAATAGTCACTAAGACAAACAGCTTCAGCAGGAGGATGACAATAAACTTTATTATATTTGTGCTGCCAGCTTCCAGGAGAATACAAGACTATTTAAATAGATGCTCTGATTCCATGTAAGGAATCACTGGCCATGAGATATGAATACCAAAATGACAGCAATGATTTATTCCAGACTGGGGACTAATCAGGAGAATAATATGCTTTTGTCCAGTTTAGTGTTAGTCTTGCAAGTTAAGCTGACTAGTGACAGATATAGATGACGGTAAGGCAATGATTTTTTATCCACTATAACAAATCAATCTAAAAATAAACATGTGACAGAATAAGCACCATGAGTAGGGGAAACCGATTTTTTTTGAGAGATAAGGATGTTTTATTTTATCCAAAACTGGAGGCAGTCATGCAGTGGGAGATGATTGAGATAGATCAGAAACAGGGATTGGAATTAGTAATAATCTTTGTTTGCTCTGGTTTTTGCTTGAAAGTAGGAAGCTTTCTAAGAGAGGAACTCAGTGGTAAAATGTGAGTTGGCCCCGGTAAGTGATGCTAAGGATGAAATTGGCAACAGAATGGGATGAGCCTCACATAATTTGGGGGTGGAAGGGGAGCTGTGAGTGAAATATAATTATGGCTTGCCTGGTTGGTAATGCTGCCTTGAAGTTGTTCTCCTCCCTGTATTGTGAAGACATTTTCAGTGCAGCTGGAAATGTTGTTGCTAACCAACACAGAAATGTGAACACTACAAATATAAAACCATTGGCATTTTTAAAGAGAAAATATAAAGGTTCTTCATCTGGAGGATATTTATACTTGCTAATAGCTTCTGACAGTGATAAACTTGTGGGCAGCATCATTTCACAAATGAGAGGTTAAAACTCTGAAGGATTCCTCCAAACATGGACTTGTTCATTTCATTGCAGATCTTCCTTTTCTTCTGGTCAGGAATGAGGAGCAGAAAAAAGAAAATAAGTGGAAGTGGTTATACTTCAGGAAAATACATCTTTCTTATAAATAGTGGAATTGCTGTACTAGCCACAATGATGCATCTAGTAAAAAAATCTTTAATAAACTCCTGATATCCTGCTTCATTTGTGCCAGACTGCAGTTCAAGACAGGCATTGGAAATTTAAGTTGCCCTTCAGAGCTGGACCTCTAGTGGCTGTCATTTCACCTGCATTTCTGCCAAACAATTGTGATGTGCAGGCACTCACCTCTGCAGTGTAACTGTCTTCTTGCTACTCTGCTAGTCTTCAGTGTCACTTCTCTCCTCATGATTTACCAAAATTCATTCCATGTTACCAAAAGACGAGACTATTGTAGTATATGGATGTCTGAAGAGCTACTGGAGAGATGCATATTCTTTTTTTTAGTGTTTTCCACTCCACGTTCTTTTAAGGTTCCCCCAAATCATCTTTGAAAGCATTCAAACATGCTTTTCTGAGAGATGGACAATTAAGTAGGATTGAACTAGGTTTAGCTTGAAGTATTTTTTAGCTCTGTCTGAATAGCTTTTTTTTGCACATGTTCCCTTGTGTCAAGAATACGTATACGTAAAAGCAGAAAAAATGACAGATAACGGTACTCAGATAAAGATGATACAATCTGTTTCCTACCAGGCATGTTTCCAGTTAATCTCTAATTGGTGGAGTCTCACCCTTTGATACTTTGGCTTTGCTAGCAGCTTGTATTGGTCAGGCGTTGAGGCCAGAATCTTGCACTGAACTCATGTGCACACTTGTGCTTCCTACTCCCTCTGCTCACCCCTGCTCCCCCTTCCCTTCCACTTATGCAATTCAACACACTTTTTCCTCCTTCTGATGGGACTGCAGTACTCACTAAATCCAGGTCTAAACGACAATCTGGGATAGCATCATGATGCCTGTAGTTAAATCAAGCAGTCTTCCCCAAAACCTCTGCCACAGCAGCCTGCCTGCCTATTTGCTGGGTGAGCTGCTTTGTGGATGGAGCAGTGCAGAGCAGGCAGGCTGGAGTGCTCCTTGGGCTGCAGCGGGGTATGTGTGTGTGCATGGGAACATCCACTTAGACACCTGCAAGGGGGCTTGTGTGCCCTGATCTCTGCTCATCAGGACTTCCTAATTCTCCCTCTTGCTTCAGCTAGGCTCTTGCATCATTCAGGGGTATTTTTGGTACCTGCTTAATACCAAGCTGCCATCTGATTTTTTTTTAAATAATTTTTAGTCTTTTCTGTTTGGGGTAAAAACAAGCTGTGTTCAAGCACTACTTCATGTCTCTAAAAATAAAAGTTGTCTTTCCAAGTGCACAGCATATTCCCTCTCTTTCTGCCTTTCTGTCTCCCCCCACTTCCCTCTCTCTGCTTCTTTCTGCCAGAGAGACTCAGAGGGGGTCATTCTTGGCAACTACTGAAGATGGATCTTAAGTGGTGCACAAGCACACACATAGCAATTTGGCACACAGCAGGGGCTGGGGGCGGGAGGCATTTTGGATTTGTCAGCTCATCGGCACAGCTAGGTTCTTGTCAAACAGCAGAAGTTGCATAAGTCTCTGGTGGCTGACATGCAATTGATGAAGCTGTGTTGGTTTGGAAAAACAAAGATGTGAGGCCACAGGATCATTTTTCCCCCCCATGCTGCATTGCAGTTGACAAATCTGGTCACAATCCAGTGTAACCTCCTCAACACCCATTCTCTTCCCTGTCTTGTGTGCCCCAAATTTTATGTCAGTTTTGATATTTATTCTATGCAAGCATATCTTTATTTTTTTGTCTTTACATATCAGCAATTCTGTTAATTTGGATTCTGTGATATGAATGGCTAGGAAATTTTAGAGACCTTATTGTGGTCAGTGCAAGCTTATGCCCAGGGAAGTTTTTGTCAAGCGTAGGGACTTCCAAAAGGTGATACATGTACCATGGGAGTTACAAAGGCTGCTGCAAAGCAGTATCCAGTACAGGGCTGAACCCAGAGCTGGCTTTGCCAGTATTGCTGCTGTCATTGACATGGTATTGATGGCCTATCAAGAAGTATATATAAATTAGAAGTGTATTACGTTCCTAGTCTAGGAGCTGAATATACTGTGTATAGCATGACACAGACTTTCTTTGATGAGATGTCTTACACTTTCCTAAACTTCTTTTCTGAGTTAAATTTTTTTCTCTTTATTTTTGCATGACTCAGAGATGCTCTATTTGTGCTTGCAAGCAGAAAGAAGTGGGGCTTTTTACATTTGTGCTGTTTGGGAGATGGGCTTTCATCTGCAGGTAAAAATACACACTGTAGTTTTAAATATGCTTGTCTTCCTTCCATGACTCTGTCAGTTGCTTCAATCCACAGTATTAGAATTTCTTTACGATATCTCCATAACAGGCCCACATAACTATATAATTAGGTTCCTGCCTTGACCTCTACTGTTGTAATGTTGAGTCCTAATGAAGGGGGTATGTGGATGCTGACAGATCCCTGGTTTTGTGTGTTCACAATCCTACCCCTAGAGCAGCATTGCACTCTGATATAGTGAGGGGCTGCTTCTCTGACAGCAGGTGCAGCAAAGTCCTGAGAAGTTATTTTAGAAACCATTATGCCAATCTGTCACATAAGGCTTGGCCTGAAATTAATTTTGTGCTAAGCTGATGGTCAATTCACCCTTCCTCAGTGTGGTAGAGATGGCATAATTAGACTTCTGTAGGAATGTCTAGACTTCTTCTAGGATGTTCTGGAAATCTCACTTTGGAAGCAGTTCAGAGGAGCTACTGCTCAGCCTTATCTCCCAAAACACAGCCCCAAACATCACACACACCATTCTGCACACTGGATGGAGCACTTTGAGTATTGCTATTTTTCAAATGAACTGATACACTTAAGAAACTGAAACAGAAGAAAAATTTAATGATTAGTATCCAAAGATGAGATTAGATCCATGTGCATCAAAACATTCAAATTTTTGTTTGGATAATTAAAGGGTGGCTGACAGAGTTCAAAAATAAGCCTCTAGTCTAGTGATTAAGGCATTCTGCCAAGCTAAAGTCCTGTTGTGGAAATATGTGAATGTTCCTTTGTATATACAGCCTGGCTGGAAACTTTCATATAGCTTTTGTCTTATAAAAATTTATTCTACCTATTCTACTAAAATAGCAACAGTATTAAATTGCAGACATCTCCCTCAGAGTGTTTGTAGCTGCAGCTGGGTGGGTGGGGCCTTTTGTTGGGTTCAGTTCCCTTTAGACAGGGAAGGGAACATATTTTTTTCATATACCCTGCCACAGCTCTAACCACCAGGTGTTTTGGAAAAAAGGAAGGAAAAGAAAGAAGAGAGACATAATCTGTTTCTTTGATTGACCTAATCTTCACTATAAACTACAGTCCCAGCTGTTTAGTTCTACTGTGACAAAGTACAGCCAAGTAAACTCAATACAGATATTTGGAACAGTTGTATTGAAAACTAGAGGCATCTCCACAAGACGAAGCCATGTGTGTCTTTTGAGCATCCAGCTCTTGTGGATCTGATTGTATCTATTTTTGTCCTCTCACACCCTTGGGAGTATATTTCAAGTATATTTTGGAGGGGCTGGACTAAAAAATTATTTTCTTTTCATTATTGTAATATTGATTGTCATTTTCATTATTTTAATATTAATTCTTCTGATAGTAGCGGTCAACATCATCACAGGAGACCATACACTCGCTAGAGGATCTATGATACCATAAAAAAAAAATCAACATATATGTGAGAAAATGCAGTAATAGGGTAAAATCTCTTGTGGGAATTGCATGCAGTAATAGGGTAAAATCTCTTGTGGGAATTGCATGCAGGCACATCCAGGTCCAACACTAGCCTCCTGCCAGAGCCTGAACAGCTTGTTTCATGTTCTAAGGGCTTGCACAATATTGAGTGATGATACCAGCTGTGCTCAGGTTCTTGAATTACAACTAGATGGTGGCCATCAGGGGACACACCGTGCCTGTAGGAATGGTTGGCTTGCTGCTAGACCAAAAAGCAGACGGTTGGAAGCTGAGGCTGAGAAAGAAATAAGTAGTTTCCTGAATCTGATGTTTATTTTAACTGTCTTGGAGAATGTGGCTTTGCCTGCCAAATTTTTGTTCTGATATGCTTACCTGCTAATGGTATATGCTGGTGTATTGTCCCATATATAATAGAAGCTTGAAGCAGACAGTTAAATCCCAATATACTTGGAGGTGAGATAGTCTCTTACCTGCAGTCAAACTTTGCAGCTAGATTTGGGTTTCATTTAGCTTGAATTATTTGTGATGAGAATTCTAGCTGAGGGAACACATTTCCTGAAATAGATATACAACACATGCCTCAGCCACAAAGATCACTCACTAAACTGATGTTTGGTCCTTTCCTCTTTTAAGGAAAGCTGTAATTTTCTTCCATAGTAAGCTTAATGCCTTTGACAGAAACAAAACAAAGCAAAAACCAATTTAAGTAATTTGTTTATGTAGGTGGCTGCACATGGTCACTTAACAGATTGTGTCACATGAAGACAAATCAGACTTCCCATGTTCCAGTTTGATATGTATTATAAGGACTGGAAGAAGTGGATCTGAATTCACATTCCTTAAGAGAAATGCTCCTTTCTCTAGTGGGCTGGATTACATAGCTTTCATAACCTCACACCTTTCCTATGAAAGGCTGTAAAATACAAGGAAAATTTTCAAAATCTACCAGTAATGCTATTTGAAAGATTTAAACGTTATTTTTAATTTTTTTTAAGATTTAGTTTAAAGATAGATGTTCTACTTAAATGGAAATATTTTTATACTGAAAGACTGGAATGATTAGTCAGGGAATGAGTAGAGATTATTTGGCTATTGCAGTCTGGCAAGCCCATCTTGATTTGGTTGTGTAAACAAACAATACATCTAGCAGGGAAGGACAGAACCTGCTCAAATTTTGACCTGATTT
The DNA here is from genome assembly GCF_003984885.1 of Neopelma chrysocephalum. Lineage (NCBI taxonomy): Eukaryota > Metazoa > Chordata > Aves > Passeriformes > Pipridae > Neopelma > Neopelma chrysocephalum. Next base: position 16,743,149 of record NW_020897695.1, on the reverse strand, counting down.
ATATATTACTATCAAAAGAGAGACTTGGCTGTGGAAATTAATCAAGTTTCTTTTCCCCAAGGATCAAAGAGGTTACTCAGAGGATGCAAGGGGAATGTAGGGATTCAGCTGTGTCACATTTTCTCTCTAATTGAGCTGTCTAGGGAGCCTCCCACGTTTTGCAGAAATGGAAACATCCAGTTTCATTTTATCTTTCTCAGACTGCAGCAGCCAAGGTCATGCTACATTTACTTTTGGTGTTTGTCCCTTTAATTCTCCTACGGTTTCACAAATCCTTCTCATGTATTTTTAAATTTTAGCATATAATCACATTTTTTTTAAAAGGCACCATCTGGTCCCTGACACGATTTAAAATAACAATATAGCCAGCATGCAACCAGCAGCAAGACTCTACACCTTTCACAACCAGTATGAGAGTTCCCCCACCTATTTTTCTTCACAGACACTGTCACCATCAGATTCCTCCTTCCAGGTCTTGCAGAAATTAGGGTCTTGCACCTCTTGCTTTCCATCTTTTTCATCTCAAACGTAGTCATTTTACGGAAACAAAATAGATGCACCAGAGGAGCTTACAGCTAGGATTGTGGAAGATCTGCTGTAAACAGCTCAGTCAAAGAATTTGGAGTTGGAGCTCACATTTGGTGAGCTACCCTTTGGTGCTTATCACTTCTGCAGCGCATGACTTCATTGTGTCCCCTCGGTGCCTGGAGACCCCTGCAATATCCACAGAGCAGAGAGAAGCAAGCACTGCAAAAATTCCTTTAAAAAAAAAAAGTTGCCGCATTCTGTGGGTGTTTTATTTTAAGCAGGACATTAACATGCTATGCTATCATTTCAGGTTATGCTGGGCAGGAAGGTTTTCTTGATTTTGATTTTTATGAATCACTTATAGCACTAGTCTATTTTACCTTCTCGCTGCATGCAACAGAATTGTCTGTCATGGTGCTTTCCCAGTAGCCACAAATCAAAGCATGCCACTAAGCAGTGTGATTGTGTGACTGTCACCCTCAGCACGGCTGAGGCTCGACCTGGCGTTTCTTTTCTAGCTGTTGGAGGACATGAGGTTATCGATGACAAGGTAGCAGAGACAGTAAATACAAATATATCCTTTCCTATTTGCAGCCAGCAATTTTGAATGGACCAAAACCACTGCTGGAGACAAAAGCAGGCTAATGTGATGAGTGGGAAAGGACTGCGCAGGGCTCTGGGAGTTCTGTGTAGGTTATCCGTCTGATGGGATATTCACTCTTTTTTTTTGTTTTCCTATTAACTAAAGGCCAAGCTGAACAATTATTTCCCTACAGGCTACTCTGCTCCTGGATCATGCTCCCGTCCCCTCTGCTCTCCCTTGGTGCTGGCAGTATGGGTGGTTAATATTAGCTGCACAGCTGATTGTCCTGGTTGGTGCCCTGCAACAGGTGCAGGACGGCCGCCGCACTGGAATCCTGCCCGGACCGATGCCGGCGCTGGCACCAGCCTACCCATTATATCAGGAAGGGCCACGTCCCGTCGCCACGATGCCCCGACACCCTGGGCTGGCCCCAGCTGTCTGCGGGACGTGGAGCGGGGTGATAAGTGCCCAGGGAGGCTGCTGTGGAGAGAAGCAAACCGTGACTCCTCTGGAGTGGGAAGACGGGAGGCTCCTGGATGGGACTACTGCTGTGTGGATGCGGTAAGGAGGAGTTCTCGGCAGAGCCCCAGGCTCGTGGTTTTTTTCATTGCTCTTAGAGGAGGGAAACACACAAAAACAGATACTGAAAATTAAGTATCAGCACTGTGAAATGAGCAGATACAGATTGCATTTGCTCATCATGTTGGCTATAGTTTCTTTACAGCACAGTATTTGGGGGTTGCACTAATTTCAATAGGCATTTTAATTTTAGAATGCTCCTGTGAAAAGTTACTTTCAATTCCAGTGGTGATTAGATGGTGATGATATGTTTTAATAATAAACATGTGAGAGATATAGAAAAAGAAATCAAATATGCTGGCTGCACTTGTGGGGAGGGGAAGAAGTGCTGTTGTTCTGCTCTAAAATTGTCTGATCTGACTGCTCTGGGGTGATATCTAAGGTCTTCCATTTCCTTTTTTATTTTTCTTTTCTTTCTTTCTCCCCTTTTTTTCTTTTATTTTCTTATACCATAATAGCATCTTTTGGTAATAACAACAAAATGTCTAGGTGAGGTTTGCATAGCATAAATGTTGGAGAGAGGAAGGGGGAATCAAAATACCTGCAATGTTTCACAGTATCTCTTCTAGTGTCCTGTTGCCTTTATATGACCCCTCTCCATTGACTGTGTGAAGAAAGGCAGGGCCGTCAGGCAGATCAGAAGGAGATCTGTGTGCTGCAGTGTGAACTCTGCTGAACAGTGTGTATGTATACAGTGCCATGCCTGTGTGCATGCTCATGGATGGAGAGAGGCAGGTTTGCTTAGGGAGTCGAGCAGGCTCTGTCTGCAATGTGGCAGTCTCTGTGTGATGGAAAACAGATACCGCTGCTGCTTCTAAATTAAGGAAAAAAACAAAAATAAAAAAGAGGTTCATCTCTAAATTCAGTGACTTCTGCTCTGAATTGGTCCACAACCAAGGGCAGTGGGTCAGCCTGAAGTAGTGCTCCTGGAGAGTTAGACTGATGCAAGAGACTGAAATCAGTGCAGTCTCTCCCTTGATTATGTTAGGCTTTGGATCAGCACAATCCTTACTATTTCTATTTCTATCTACGTGTAGCTGTGAAAAAAATTTTTGGGGAGTTGTGGAATAAATAAACTCTATCTGGGCCAAATAGATACACAGGGAACTGATGAGAAAGATTCAACTACATAAGTGTCAAGTGTTTCTAAGCGTAGTCTATGTTCAAGTTCCTTCCAAGAGACTTTTTTGATTGAGGCCATTACAATTTGGACATAGTCTCGACATGAAAGAAATAAAACGCCTTTTTTCAGTGCTACTTGTGACTATTGTATGTGGGATTGTGCCTCAAAGCATGGCTCTTTGCTGCAGGAACCAGCAGGGGAATTGTGAGATCCTTCCTGGGCTAGTGCCTCTGCCTGAGGACATGGTGATACTGTAACACTATTACTGTCCTGCTGCTCTTGACCTCTCCACAGCCAGCACTGTGCTGGGGGCTTGACGTAGTTGTTTGGCAATGAGGACACTATGTAAACTATGATAATCTCTTACATCTCACAGTGCCTTGACTCATTCTTCCAGCCAAACTTTTCTCCAGCTCCCTCTCTGTTTTCCACCATCCACCCACACTGCCTTCTATTCCTCTTATTTTGATACATGAAGCAGAATTTGCTGCACCTCAAACTAGTGCTTCAGCCACGCCTGAGCAGGAGCTCCCGCACAAGGATGGGCCAGCTGGTGTTTTGCTGGAGGGAGATGTGCCAAGGCAGAGGGAAGATACGTGGCTATACCCCCTTAAAAATAATGTATTTGTGACTTTGAAAGTGTCTCTCTAAGGAGCCATTTGTAAATTTTTATGCCAGTTTTTAAATGCAAAATGAAAGTGAATTTCACTGCCACTAAAATCGGTAGCTCTGAGTCCCTCAGGAGAGGTGCAGCAGCCTGTGTCCCTGGAGAGTCAGATGTGTTGCCTTGCAAAAGATCTTGTATCCAGGTAGGAAAGCTTAAATGAACATGTGGATCTCCAGTAGTGCTGGGGACAGGAGAGCACATTACTGAAAATTTTATTTATTTATTAAACTGTTATGATAAAATGCTCAGAGTTACAAACATTTGAGAAGAATAAAATGTTTATCCCACTTTGTACACAAATTGGTGATCTTGAATAGAAGTTAGAGGGCATATCCAAATAAGTTTTAAAATTAACCTTTCATAACCAAGCAGGTCATGCAGTCATCACTCAATCTACACATATTTTTTTTTAAATTAAAATTATGTGTAATTTTCATAGGAAAATGACATTATGGGTTTATGGGCTCCTGTATTACGTTATGTAGTACATAACACTCCTAAGTTACCCTCCCATCATTCTAATAATTTCTTGAACATCTAGTTTGTAATTTCACTACAACATATAACAAGAAAATCCAGTTACATTTCTAAGTAATATGGAACTTCTGTTACTGTAAACATATTACGTGGTCAGAATTATTTTAATTTGCTGTTAAGAATATACTCTAATGATGTATACATCTAGATAGCAAGGAATACAACCCCTTTTATTTTTTAAACAATAACAAACATCTGCCTTTTTCTATGCCCTAAGAGTATATACACTTGTATGCAATTAAGAATATTATTTTTATAGCATACATAAACCTTGGCTAACTACTCATAAAATTGACCCTTTTATGATCCTGACAGCACTGCTGGTGAAGCTGATGAAGGCCAAGCATTCAGTCAAGGTATCTCTTGGTCATAAATTAACAATCTTGCACTTCTGTGAATTTGTAAAGGAACACTTCTTTCTTCTTCTGGCACAGAAAATGTGATGATGGCCTGTTCCCTCCTCACCAAGGTCTAGGGACAAAGAGCAAGGGAGAAAGGCTGTTTGGCAGAGAGACCGGGAAGAGAAGACCAGGACAGATTTTCTACCAGATGCTCTCCAGAGCAAAGGCAATATCCAGACAGATTTGTCTACAGCTATAGTTGCATATTTTTTAGAAATTCTCACCTCCTAAAAATCAAAAGAGGGAAGTGAAGTTACTGGAAACATAGAAAAAGAATGCATGAACAATCTTACTGGATGCTGAAGGGGTACCTCAGTGGAACTACATGGCCCACCCTTCAGGCAGGTCTGAGGAGGACATACCCACGTGGAGCTGAGTCTGTTGCTGTTGAGGTGCCTCCTGTTCTTGACTCACTTATTATTGACAAACTTCACTGGCAAACTAGGGTAATGTTAACATGTTCTCACTATACATGATTACATTTAGACATCTTTGTCTTGAATCTAGATCTGTTTCAGATCTGTCTAATTATAGTTTTCCCTTGTTACTTTTCTGTCAAGTTCAGACACTTCTCCTATGCTATGATGGCAACTTCACTTTTGCTTGCACTCTTACCTCTTGTATTTTGCCTTCAGCAATTAAGAAAAGCTAGGTAAAAATCTGTGTATCCCAGTCTTCAGGCTAAAAACATTCATGTGTGCATGTGTGTAGGACAGGCTGGGAGGCAGCATAATTATTCAAAAGGAAGGAAACCTTTGTCCATTCTCCTTCAAGGAAGAAGGAGGTGAGGTGTTCATAAAGCAGGTGGGTTGGATTCTCCTGTATTAAGACAATACAGTAGGAAAGGCTCATAAAGACGGCCCCCCATTGAACTCTCAGCAACACATTGGCTGCTCCAGGCAGGTCAAGTGGTGATGGAAGAATGACGAAATGGAAAACAGCAGCAACCCAGGCCCCTGGAACTCACAATGGTGAATCCCTGTGCGGTGCAAAGGCCCAGAGCAGGAGCAGGGTAGGTGACTACTAGCGATGGATGACGTTGAGACCTCAGAGAGAAATGATATAATAAATGGTTGGTCTGACACGGTAGGAAATGTTTGCGTAGTGAAGTGACGGGTAATAAATAAGATTGTGTTGTTATAGATCCTCCAGGCAGTGCTGGAGCAAAAATACTTTCTGATTTTCTTTCTCTAAGGAAAAAAGGTGGAGAGACAAGGACTCTTTTTTGTAATAGCCAGGCATGAAAACTATGTTTGCTGCATACAGTCAGTGTAATCTAAGGCTTGATACAGATCCAAGTCAAGTACTGCTGCAGCTGTAGGTTCTCAGTTGTCATAGCTAAGGTTACAAAACAACTTCCCTTGCAGTTTGTCTAACGTCACTGTCTGGGGCAGAGGCCCCACTGCTAAATCCATTAGTTAAAACATTGTCTTTTCTTGCACTTGTTATCAGGGCTGCCACGATGATTGGAACAATCAGTTTGCCCCAGGATTGAGTAATTATATGTGATACATGGTAATATATAGAGGGATACAGACTCAGCTTCTCCCCTGAAATTCCCAAGTGTTCATGTTTATCATTTACTATAGGTATTTTTCAGGAGGGGAGGGTTGTTGGGGGTTTTTTGGTGGTTTGTTTATTTGGGTTTATGGTTTTTTGTTGGTTTGTGTGTGTTTGGTTTTTTTTTTTAGTTTGTTTTTTGTTGTTGTTGTTGTTGTTTGAGTTGGTTTTTTTTATTATTTGTTTGTTTGTTTTATATGAATTTTCCTTTCTTGCTTGTTTTTATTTTAATTGAATACCGGAAACAGACCTCTGTTACTCCTGCTGCAGTCATTAACTAGGTAAGCTCACCATGCTAGTTTTTGATAGGTAGATAAATGCCTGGACATAGCATTAAAAATTAATAACTACTTTGATTAAGAAACCTGTTAATTGCTTTAGCAGTCTGGAAGGGATTACTTAAGAAGCAGGTTAGCATCTCTTGTTGAAAAAAAAAAAAGGGACTACACTGGCTATATTTTTAACATTTTGAGCTAGTTTTGGAAATCTTGCCTATAACCAGTCTTGCCCCTGAAACCAGTGAAACAAAGTCCCCTCCTTTTTATTTTTCTTATAAACACCTAAGTAATGTATAAGAAATTTCATACTGAATTTTTTTTTCAGCATGTATCTGAGGGTTAGTGAGCAACAAGGGAATGAGAGTACTGAAATGATCTCTTCTGAGCTGCAATATTTAAGGTCTTGTACAATGCATTTCAGAATATTTTCTGTGGGCAATTTTTGGTGGCTTTCTCCCCCTTGACAATCCTCCTTCATGTAAATGACAGCTATCCTGCTTTCCATGTTTAAAGGGCAACTATCCTGCAGGAAAAATAACCCCCCTAAAATTTCCCTTTTACACAATTGAGCTCTAGTTTCCAACGATTATCCTGATGAAACTGTGAGTTTTTGAGGGCCACTGGTAATTAGGATGGGTGATATTAGTGAATAAGGAAAGACCAGAAGAGCACCCCTTCCAGATGGGGTGCTGATGTCTACAGTGGGACTGCTAGGACTGTTCAAGTGAGTGAGTGGTTATAAAATCAGCACATAAGTAAATGACATAGTATGTGTGTTTTTTCACACATTTGTAATTTTAGAAGCTTTGTCATTTCAATGTCCTCTTGTGCACCTAATTGCATATCTCCAGTTTTTTCTCATCCATGATAAGGGTTTCTGGGACTTACGACTTGGAAGGGAGGGAGGACTATTTTGGAATAGGCAAATAGTGACTTATGATTTGACTTACAATATTAGGCAATGGCCCAACAGTTGCTATATAGACTTACTGAGTACTAATGTTTAGAAAGTGAAATCTGCAAAAGAAAACAAAGCTTTTTTTCCTGAACATACCCCTTAACTATGGTAACTCAATGTGACTGGATAGATTCTTGCTCTTTCCTGTGCTTGGCAGTACACTAAGCCAAACTAACTGGATTTTAGGATTACTTGCTGTTCAGTACAGCATTGGCACCACAGGATTATAACACAGGATTTACCAGCCAGTGGAGTATACAATATTAAATCCTGAAATATAGTTTCCATAGTATGGCATTACATTCTCTCCTCATCAACCCAATGTTCCCTAAACCCTGTATTTTCAATGCACAAATAATTGTTCTACTACAGATAACTCTAATAGGGTTAAACCTATTTCGTAAGAAAGACTGCATAGTTTTACATAGAAGAAAAATAGGGGTGGAGGAAATATGTGTGTGGGGAGTTGATAATTATATACAACACAGATTGGTTCCAACATCATATTTATCTTAATTATAAGAATATGTTTGAGAGATAAAGTTTCCCTAGAAGATAGCTAACTAATAGCAGTGGTTTTATCTGGTTTGCTACTGTTAGTTTTATTTGTAGATTTTATATGCTTTACAGAGTGGTTGTCAATATGGTTATCCCCACTTTACAGATGAGGGATCCAATTTCTTGAAGACGAGAAAAAAAGTTGGAGGGCAGCACCAGGTCTGCTGCCATCCATACTATGTCCTCTTTGACTTTCCAAAGAACATTTTTACTGCCATCCATAACGCTGCTCCCCATTGCAGGCTCCAAACAGCACACACATATTTGGGGGTTGGATTTCAGCCCCACTGTTCTCCTTTTGCTCACAGTGCAGTAATGAACTGAAACAAAACATTATTCCGAGGGCTGTGTGGTCCTTGCTAATGCCAATGAATAAGTAAAGCTTATTTGTCATGACAAGGTGATACTTGTATATTAAGTCAGATCTTAGGCTGTTAAACAAGAAAATCTTTCCTAATTCTCGTTTCACATAGGAAAAAAAATACAGAGAAAGGAAAAAAAAATCAATATTTTCAAACTGGGAATGTATGTTTATCAGGTTTCTGAGAGAGACTGAAGGCAAAATACAAAGCCTCACATAACAATTAAGTTTGAGGAATTTTGCCTTGATATTAGAATCCTTTTCCCTTTTCACACTTGCAGACATTGGGAATATAAAAGCAGTGTCAAGCCAGTAAAGTGCAGAAGGGCAGGGAGCTGAACCGCTTATTACTATCAAAAATGTTTGTCAAGCCCTCAACAACACCCTGAATTCAAAGCCCCATTGGTTGTAAGAGAAGACAACATGTGGAGGGGCAAGAGCTGTCGCTTTGGTTGGCATTGGTTGTTTGTGATGGTGATGTTGGCAGGAGACAATGTCAAGAGTTTAAGGCCCTCCTCTTGCTGAGATGAGTGAACAGATATGAACACCATCTCTGGCTTCAGCGTGACCCAGGCAAATACAATCACAGTCCCAATGTCCTTTGGTAAGCCAGACCACCAAAGGGTGGGAAGCATAGCTGAAATGATTTTTTAGAGAAGGCTGTATCTGAATAAGCTTATACTAGAAGTTTGTCAGGAAAGCACGGGAGTCTTCTGTGGAGGTTTGAGCTGTGTTTGGTTACAGGAGAGGGTAGGTCTTTGTGTGGACCCTCCTTCTCCTTTGCTAGCCTGGGAGATAAAGAAGGGCCCTGAGAAATTACAATATTTCAACCATGTGCCGTTCGAGCCTGAACTGAAATCACAGGATCATATAGCATATTTGGATTATCAATACTTCTATTACTATTTTTACTTTTGTAGCAATATTTATATTGGGAGTCCATATGCCTGACCAAAAAGAGATTGGTATGCCTGTTTTACAGAATGGGGAAACAGCTTCCTTAGGCAGGCTGATCACCAAAGCAGTTTTGCTCTGACTGCTCCTCATAGAACCTTTTTCTGCATTGCAAGGAGGCTTCAGCAAACATCACAGCTGAGATGAGGATGGTTTTGGGTAGCAGATTATGGGACAAAATCTTCCAGTCAGAGCTTTCATGAACAGCATTAGTCAGAGTAGACATCTTCATGTTTGGGCCTTGGAAAGGGTGATAAATCAGTCTTAAATGAGCAATTTTATTGATAAATACCTCAGTCTGTGATGTGCAAAAGGATCTGGTGCTTTTCAATGAGTGTAAACTGATCTGTGCCATAGTAGCTAGATGATTCATCACAGGAAATATCAGAAAACTGAAAATGCCTCGTGACAAATGGTCAAATGCAGCTCAGGGTTGATTCTATTGATGTCCTAGTATTCGTCTCCAGATCATTAACTATGGTCAGAGGTATCTCTGCACTGCTCAGACTCAGAGCCACCAGCTCTACAGCTCATCCCAATTTTTCAGTCTGTTATTCAGAGTGAGGAGATGGGAGACTACCCATTCATCTAGCTTGGGATCCTGGGGAACAGCAGGGACCAAATCCTCCTCTCTCTTCTACAGCTCCTTGCCTTCAGACTTTGAGAAATTTAGGAGGGACTTCCTGAACAGTGTGGCATACCAACAATCCTATTTGTTAGCCATGACACTCATGAATTTGTCTAGTTCCCATGTAGGCTTATTTTATACTTTATGGCCTCTGCAACATCCTGTGGCAGTGAGTCACAACTTAATTACACCTTGTGTGAATAGGTTCAATGCCGCACTGGAACCAGCAATTAGTACTTGCAGTGGTGATGCAAAGAGACATTTTCTGTGTGAAATGTACTTTTCATCAGAGCTACCCCATGAGAGGAGCTGCCTGTTGAAGCTCACAGGAAATAACAGTTTCGGGGGAGAAGGGGCCACTGCCAGCCATCACGTTGACGATGAGCCAGAGGAGATAGTTAGGTACTGTCAGCGTGGTGTCGCACACCTCTTGCTACCAGCCATTGGAACAATTAAAAAACCCACATTGCTCGCTGAACTCCAACTGCTTATTTGGTTCACTGTGGCCATGGAAACACCTGACCTATTTACACCTTCAGCAGAGTGACTGGTGGTTGGTGGAAGCGAGGTGGGAAAAGCGGAATGCTTTGAATTTGGAGACATTGGAGACATTGGAGACTTTCAATTAAGATGGTGTGTGTGAATGACTGCCTGTGTGCTCTCAAGGGAGAGTCGGAGGAACATGGCTCCAGCAGGCCAGGGGTTCCTGCACCAGTGCGGCTGCGCCATCGGGTGCTCCTTAGACAAATATGATTTGCCCAGAGCCTCTGCTTTGCATGCATAAAATAACACTTTCTTACCCACCATTTCCAAAGGTCTTGTGGGAATTCATTCTCCTGTCACTTTGACAGCAAACTACTTCACACTCTCTGCAGCATTCATCCCTGAAAAGTCACCTGTAGTTGGGAATCAGCTTGTTCTACCCAAGAGGGAACAGAGAGGAGACTCATTCTGCACAAGGCTTGCCTGTGCACCTTACAACACTCATCTGCTCCTTGCCTGTTTCTCAATACAGCTGGAAAGGTGGGAAAGAGCAACATAAAGTCATTTGGACACATCAAATGGAGCAGGAGATTTCACTTAATTTCAGCTGGGGCATGTACTTAGGCGGTGGTTTTCCGTGACAGGATAATGCCATGTAACTTGTCAGACCAGGGCACAGAACATATTAGGCTGAGCTTCCAGATTCTGCTCTTCTGAGGGCACATATTAATATAAATGGGCACATTAGGTTCTAGATAGCAGTTACCTGAAATTGACCCTAAAAGGAGATCTGTTGGAGAGGGGAAAATATTAAACTCTAGGTGTAAAGAAGACTTTTGCAGATACAACATAATCACAGTGCGCATTAAGAATGAAAGGAACTTCAAGACTTTAAAGATCTGTTGGGAAATCTTGAGGAAGAAAGGACGTTCCCATTTGATATTAGTGAGAGAGAGTCTTTAATATCCCCAAAGCATCTGATTAATAACCATGGCATCAGACCTCAGGAATGTAAATTTGGTAGCTCTTTAAGATGAAAGCTCCCCCTCCACATGCTTTTTGGTTGGGTTTTTTTGTTTGTTTATTTTCTGGGGTTTTTAAAATTTTTTTCATTGCACATTTCAAAACCATTCATGTTCTGGCAGGTAACAGTTTTTTACCCTGAAAGTAACGGTTGACCGAGGAACAAACTGTGCAAATTCTGTTCTCAAACACCAAAATTAGAGAGAAAATACCATCTGTCTCCTCTCCAGCCTACTCTTCCTGGTTCCAATAATACCTCCTAGTGGAGAAACAGTCACGAAGCTACCAACACAGTGTACAGCTATGCACCATAATGCAATGGTTTGCGTTTGTGGGGGGGACCGCTGCTTCTCCCCAGAAGAGGTAGGTGAAAGCCCTGTTCCCAGCTGGATGGGGAGGATATTCACACTGCCTTGTGCTGCTGGGCCCCTGCCTGGGCTTGGTGGGACTCCTCTTCCACTGCAAAGGCTTTCAGGTGGCATTCCTGAGAGTTTTCTTCTCGACCTGCTACAGCAATCAAATTGATGGACCTTTGACAGCAGCTGTGACTCATTTCAGGAAGAAATCCACTTGAGTGCTTGTTATCACTTCAGCATCATTTACATTTTTCCCTGTCAGGGGGAGTATTTTGTCGTGACAGGGCACAAACTGTTTCCTTTGCCCTGGGAAGACCATACAAACAGACTTCCTACCTGGAAGCTAGTGCCAGAAGCTCTGCAGCTGGCTGTCTTTTGTTTCTGATTTCTTTTTTTTTTCTCCCTCCTTCTTGTCCTTAATGACTGTCTGGCTTTTGTAGACTAGTTACACAACACCATTTTTTCCCTCTTCCAGCATCACTGAGCAAATTTCAAGGCTATGGAAGAGAGAGAGGAGAGCCTGATGCACTGAGTCACCTTTGCCCATCCACTTGTGACTGGGGTATAATAGGTACAGCTGATTTGAGACTGCCAAGAGTTTGCTGCCAAATTGAATTTTTCATAAACTGATTACTGCAAAGTGCTCTTGGCAAAGGAAAGTTAACACCTTTGTACCAAGCTCAGCTCAGCATAGCTCATAAGAGGGATACTGTAATAATAATTGTCTTCTGAATCCTTGGTCAGGATTTTGGATTTTTTGAGAAACAGTTTCCATCTCCATTCCCTCACCCTTGAGTAAATCTACTTAAGGCTTTTTGCATAGCTGTTATTGGTGCAGACATAGGAGGACTTCTCTGCTGGTGTAAAGCAGCCAACCTCCACTGATTGCAGTTCTCTGAGTTACTTTAGCACCGAGGGGGTGATAGTATGATTCAGACATGGTTGATAAAGTTATGTTAATCTACCCTTAATAACTTAATCTTAGCATTTTTCTCTAAAGAGAGCTATGTAGCCAGGGAAAGGGGCTGGCTGAACCACTCAAACCATCTATCTGACAACGTCTGCCTTGTGTTTTCTGCTTGCAAAATACTCTTCCAGAAAGTTTTTGGTTCATAAGGTGTTTATTCTTCATTTTCTGTCAGTGAGTTACAAAATAGGGAGGTAAATTTGATTCCTCAAGTTGCAATGCTGTACTTGTTGCTTGATGACTGTCACCCTAGAAGCAGGGGGAAACCACTTCCAAGGAAGCAGGACAACCTCCCACCTGCAGGTGAGAGTACCTTTGCTTATTCAGAGACATGTGCTAAGTGGGCAGAGTTCTCCTGAATTTATTTAACTTCCATAAGCATTCAGGAAAAGAAAAACAGAAAACAGATTGTAATTGAATCAAAGCTGCTATTTGAAATGAGCTCAAAAAATACACACCAAGAGCATTATTTTGGACAGACTGCATCCCTTTAGTTTAGCTATGGGAGGCTGTGCTCACTCAGTCACTGTGGAGGACCCGGTTTGGGGTGGTGCCTTGATGTGAACTCCAGTCATATAGTCCAGTGGGTGGCCAGGGATCTCACAGTGTGAACATATCTGCTTGGCATACCTGGCAAAACAGATGCTAGGTGTAAGTGATGCTTTAAAATAATAATAAAAATCATAATTTCAAATCTCCACCCCTCAGATCACCTTTCTAGCAGGTGCTCCTAGCTTAAAATAAATAATGCCTTAACAATAACAACAGGAAGAGAGCATGTTCTTATTTATTATTCTCTTTGCTTTGCTTTTCCTTCGTATTTAACGTGGCAGCACTTCACACATGCTACTGACATAGATGCAACAGAAAGGGAAGACATTTATGGAAGTGCCAAGGAGCAGACAACAAAGGCACTTGGTGCCACTGGATCCGTCACCAACAAGCACTTGTGTGGAATAATCTGTACAGTATACTGGACACACGCAGACCATGTGGTTACAATTTAGGATGATGCCATCTGTTTAGGAAATCTGAATGGTTTTGATCTGCACCAAAACAAAGAAAAAGAAGTAGGAGTAGTGGGGTTTTGATTCTCTTTGGCGGTGCAAAGAAGCAAGCTGTTTCAAAGTGTTCGAGCAGATCTCTTCCGCTTGCAAGAGGGGTGGCTGTGCTGGTTCATGAAGCAGGCAGGGGAATTGAGGTCACAATTACAAGAATTACAAACTCTCAGATTACAAAAATTTAGAGTTAATTAAGGTAATGTTGATGTTTATAACTCAATTTTTTTCCACTATAATTTTTTACAAATATTGCATCACTTGAATAATTTTGTGGAACAAAAATCTACAAAAGCTAGGGAGGTGGGGAATGGGGAAATATGCATGAGGTCAAGTCAGGGATTCTTGTTTTTGTTTTACTCCAGGAAACTTTTTTTTCCGCTCCCCACTAGCATCTATTTTGAAAGTAATTTTGATTTGAAAAATGAACCTTTGCAATTAAAAGTGAATTTCATTCAGGCATTTTAAATTGTGCTGAATGTTCACTGAAAATTACCTAAACCAATGCCAAAATCTCTCAAAAAATGCTTCATCAAGTGCCTTGATCCAGTGTGTGCCAGCTCTTTTCAGCACAGAGACATTATCTATAGCAGTAGGAGTTCTGGTGTTAAAACAGAAAGGGCATATCACGAAAAACTGCCATTTCAGCCAGATAATTCGTAAATATTAAGGAAAATTGTTTGACATGATAAATGATATTGAAAATCACTACATAGTAGGAGAAAAAAAAGTCAGCTGTGAATGTGCTATAGTTAAGTGGCCAAAGAGTTTCATGATAAAAAAATCATGTATTTCTTGTTTTAGTAAGAAAAACTATGTTTCATTCTGGTTCTAACATTTCAGACATTGAATAGTGTGCCAGTAAGGAAGAGTTTTAAACAAAAAAGAAAGCCAAAATAATTTTTTTCCTGCTTTTTTTTTTTAATCGGTTATGGAGTTGAGGGAAAGACAAGCTGCAGTTGCAAAGTTCAACAGTTTCATTAAAAAATAAAATTAAAAATTTTTTCTTTCTTCAAAAAATACACTCCTAAAGAGCAGTATATGAAGCTGATCCACAATAACCAAACCTTCTCTTGCTTCTTTGCAAAATCACTTGTATCTGCCATGTAGCTTTAGCGAGATGTGTCTATCTGCCTCTGTTTCTTTTGCTGAGTGCTGAGCCAGAAAGATTATGGCACATTTTGCTTTTTGCCACACCTCCTTGCTAACCCTTGCATGATTATATATATACTAATTGCATTTTGATTCAGCCTCCAGAAACAGGGTGGCTTTTAAGACACTAATGTCAGGATCTGCCCTGCCTGGCACCTACACACCATGCAGTTCTCGCACCGAAGGAGAGGATAATGTCAAAGACTAAGATGCTCTTTCTCTTCATCCACAAACCTCCTTGCAGTGAGTGCATTGCCAGAGCAGAGGACACCTGGTTTGTGAGGGGGAGTGCAACTGCAGTGATCTCTGTAACCTGTTATTCATCCTCACTGCTTTGTCTCAGCCTTATCCCTGTCCCCCCACTATCTCCAGCAGGAATGGGGAGAGTCTGGAGTCACCCAAGCACAGGTCAGGTGAAGCAGGTACCATAACCTTTAGGGTTTTCCCACTCTGCCCTCACTAGGTCTAGAAGAGAAGGCAGAGAGTGATTTGTTTCTTCAGGTTCATTCTAGTAGTTTCACCTTTGTTAACACAGATACCAGATTTGGGGGGGAGAAGTTTCACATTTATTTCAGAGAAAAAAGCTGAAGTGTTGTTTTGATTCTGAACTGGGAGTTAAAACACTTGACTTTCTCAAGGCACAGAATTCTAAAAATTCACTTAACGTCCTATTTTACTGGCTTTTCAGCTCTGAATTTATTTTCTGTATTTTCCTCTGATGTGTCAATAGCACACAGTGCTTGTGTTCATTTTTCATTTGGTCTTTTTTGCAATAGCTGAAATACTTATTTTAATTGATTCTTTTTTTAAAGCTTAAGAGCAGCTGCTACTTGGTGTTGACTAACACATCTTAACATTGCTTGTAGATTTCTTTTTCAAACTCTAGCTGAAAGTGTTTTTCACTTTGCTCAATCTTTTTTATAGGTATCTATTTAGATACCATACATGTGAGTGAATTTTACAAAAAATGAAGCAAACTCTCTATTTTAATTTGCATGACATTGTTCTGTTAGACCATATAATCCAGCATCAAACATTTATTTAGACACATGCCTTGCCTAGTTTCATTCAACTTGGAGGCATCAGGCAGAACCCTTGGCAATTTGTTTCCAGTCAAGAGATATTAATGTTTCTGCGTGATAAAGTGTTGTTTTCTTCAGTTTCGTCTGTGGCATTGAGACTGTAAAGGCAACAAGTGTTGAGAAACAAGGCACTTGGAGAACCAAACAGCCAGTCCACACCACTGAAAGCAGAGTGGCATGAATTAGAGGCAAGAGTCATCTTTTGATCCATAAATATATACTTTGTGTGCACATATAGGTTGCTGTACAGTGCAGTCTCATTTACTTGCTGGCTATATGACAGATGTGGTGCCCTTGTCATCTCTGACCTGTGCCTATGGAAAATGAGCTTTTAAAGCCATGATCTTGTATATACTGCCCAGTTTGCTTCCAGAGAATATTGCATATATGTATGGTATCATCATCTGGTAAACAAATTGTATTTGCAGTTTGGTCAGCATCATTAGTTAATTAGGCCCTGGCTGTTTAGGCACCTGGAACAAGCAGTGGGAATTTAAATTCTTCTGATAAAAGGATTTATTTATAATGAGTCTCACCCCATAATGAGTTCCAGCCGGGGGAGACTGACCATTAGCAGATGACTCACCGCATTACCATAAAGATCAGAGTCACACATTCAATTTTATAAGGCTTACATACACTCGGATAGAGCACAGATTCTAAAAAAAAAATCTTTTGGCTCCAGTGTTTCAGTTGTGTTAAATTTGATACAGTCCTCCTATGCCTGAGAGTAAACAGGCAGGATACAGCAGACTATTTATTTTATTTCATTTTTTTATTGCTCTTCCTCTCTACAGTTTCAAGAGGAAAAGAAGCTGAGTTTTTAATATTGTGAGAATGCTCAGCCCTTTTCAGCTGGGAGATGTCAGAGGCAGCTGCAGATCTAAATGAAAGGAGCTCATCTCTGAAAATTTGCTATGCTGTAATAAATGCAGGGTTCTGCTGGTGAGCTGCTGATGGCCCTTTAATGTCTTTAGCAGCACTCCAAGGCATTGCGGTTCCTCCCGCTCCCTTCCCTCCCCCCTGCCCACCCAAGCTCAGGATTTCATCGTGTGAAGGCAAGAGTTCAGGAACGGCAAAGAATATGGTAGCAAAAGCTACTGAAGATTTACAGCAGTCTCCATCATTTGACCTGACTCAAGAGGGCATGAGTGAAAACATGCATGGTGAGAGTCCCAGGTAAAGGAATGCTGGCTACGGTAAAAAAGAAGTATCAGGTGACCCAATGGTGATAAAACACATTTCCCTAAGGCAAGTAATGCTCTAGTAACCCCTAACCCTGCAAGTCAGTCCATGCCTGCGTGTGAGACCAAGCAACAGCCACTGAAGTCAGAAGTGGTATCTGCAGGAAAGGACATCAATGGTGAGAAGACTACCCACATGCCCATGGTCGGCAGGTGTAAAGCAGTCTCTACCTGATGGAAAAAGTTATCCTGGTAAAAAGCTCATTTTGTTTTATGAGTTTAGAGTCCTAACATGAGCTTAGCCAGCACTCAACTGGCAGGTGTAGTGCTATATAGAAAAGAATCAGCAATAATCATTATAATGAAACTTCAGTTTTTCCATAGCTTGAAATATTGCAGTAAAATACCACCAAAAAGCAAGTTGCTCTGACTGACATGATAAGTATTAACACTGGGAAATCATTTTCTGTCTAAAATTTCCCTCATATATTTTATTTCAGATGATGCTTTTACATCAGTTTGATTTTTTTTCAGACATAAATAGTCCTTTATATAAGACTTTAGCTGTCCTTATTCTTCTAAAGTTGCTCATTTGTTCTTCTTCTATTGTAGGAAACCTGTTTGTAGCTAGGATATGCCAAGAAAATAAAATGGTCCTTTTGCTCCTTTTTCCCAGCATGCTACCCAGCTGTCCCAAAATCTCATTGCTCTTTAATACTGAAGACTTCAAGGCAGAGGGAGATAAATAGAAAGAGACCAAAAGTACCTTTTTATGGGGCAGTTTGCCATTTGGCACGAGCCTCAGTCTGAACTGGTGTTTAATTTTATTTGCTGATCATAGTTCTGGACATGCTATTTTAAACTAGGTATTCTCTATTTAAAAAAGAAAAAAAGAGGATTAAATAGAGGGACATTCATTAGGTTAAATGCAAGTAGAGACTTTGGAGTGCCAGTTTACCAAACACATGCAAAATCCAGATGTAGTTCATCCCTGCTGTTGCAGCCAGGATGAATTTATTCCAAGATTTATACAGAAACTCTTACTTCCCTGGTTTGACGAAGACCAGCGATCAGCCAGGTCATATTAGGTGTGCCAAGCATTAAGGCTGTGGTTACTTTTTGCCTAAAGTTCCCTCGGTGACCTCATTGTTGTCAAGTACTTTCTATGGTATTGCCCGCATAAGCACCCAACATTCAGCCTAAAATACCACAGCCATTAGCTAAGGGTGACAAGTTGGGGGGCCGAGGTTGTTTCTGTTTGTTTCCGGGTTTTTTTGTACTCCCTTATCCTGTTATCCTGCAATGTGAAATTCCCCTACTCACCATCTTGTGAGAATGGGGTATATGTCTGTAAACTGGAAAGTGAGCTATTGAAAAAAAAATACTTCTGCGGTGTCTTTCTCTATATAGTTTATTTAAGGAATAATGCAGCATTACTCAACCTGGATGGAAAGCTACCTGCGAACGTCAGCGGAGTACAGAACAGGCAGGTGTGGAGGTAATGCTCCCACCTCCGCGCTGCCTGGAGAGCAGGCACAACTCTTAAAAGTTTGGCAGGCGAAGTGCGGCTCCCAGCAGCCTGAAGTTTCTTACTGGAGCGGTTCGTCCTGTCCTCCGTCGGGGGTCCCATGCAGGTGTATCACACTTGATCAGAGAAAGAACCCAGCTCTCTGCGGCTAAACCTGCGGTTTCCAGGTGCAGGTAACAAACTTCAGGTTTGGCTCCTCATGCTCCACCTTTCCCAGAGCAGCCTGCAGAAGCTGTGGCAACACTGTCAAAAAATAATATCAGTTAAGGAAAAAAAAATAAAACAGCTGTCCCTTTTCATAGCTCATTTTCTTTTAGAATTAATGATTTTTGTAAAAAAATGTAGAAAATTCTCACACCACACCACACCCCCCAAACCAACTCTGATAACCACTCGGAATATGGCACGGAGTTTGGCACGGTTGTGGAGAGGAAGGGGGGCAGAACATTAAACTTCATGTTGTGTGCCTGTGTTTACCAGGACAGCTCTCCCCTGTGAGAATGATTCCTGGGTTTGTTTTTTTATTTTCAAACTTGGACTTCAAAGGAAGTATGAGAAATACGATAGATCACGTATAAAATACCGAGGTGGAGTGTCGTTACTTTAGGTCTTTCATCCTTAAATTGTGAAGAACGTTGTGAGTTTCATAAAACCGGGAGGATGCGTCTGTGTTCCTCCGGCAGTGCAATAATAAAATCAGTGAAGGCTGATGCTCCTGCTCGGCTACATCGCTCACAATAAACATTTGAAAGGCAGTACGGCTCTACAGTAAATGAGGCTGTCAAAGAAGGCCACTTTCAACAGATCATACTAAATTATGGCATGTGAAAAGTACTGCAGATTAGCGGCTCTTAGTTCATTCAGCGCTTAATGGCCGGTCTTGAATGGCAGGCAAGAGGAGGAAAGCTGGTGGTATTCAGCGATGTATTAGCTATGTAAATACAGGGGCGGTGTCTTGAACCCAATTCTGCTGCTGCCTTTGTGTATTAGCGCTACAAGCAGCATCAATGTCTCTTCACTTTTGGTGACTACCAGTAATCCATCCTTGCCTGCCCTGCCTGCTCTTACAGCCTCCCCACTCAGCCACTATCTCTCCTCGCAGCCTTGGTCAAATCAGCTCCCTCTCTCTGTTTGCAGCATGGCTGGTCCCAACGCTTGTTTCCATTTTTTATGTGGATCAGACGGATGAAAAGCTCAATAGAAAGGAATTACTAGTATTTGCAGAGTGAATTATTAGTACTTATGGTGCCTCTGGCAAAGTCTGTTTTTTTAAAGGAAGTGCCAATAAATAGTTATGGTGTTTTAATTAAAGAGAGCAATCTATAATTAACAAAGGGATGCTGTATTTTATATCTGACTTTTATTATTTTTATTAATCAGCAGTATTTAACAAATGTTTTATCTTCAGTTCCTTGTAATGCTCTTTTGCATATTTTTTCCCGCTTCAAGATGGAAAAATTGAGTGAAATATTTTTATCATGTTTTAGGACACAATCAGCCTGACAGGGAGGCTCTGTTTATGTCATATTGGAACTTGTGTCGTTGTTGTACAAGTTACTTCAGACGCTCTTCAGAGAATGTAAATTTGAGTTCTTGTGCTTTGAGGTTCAATGTTTTGCTTCCTCTATGTTGTAAGTCACCTGCTGAACTTAAAGCATACAGGTTATATAGAAACTTAGTTTACTATCCAATTTCTTCTCCTCACATTAGTGGTCATTTCTATTAACTGAGTGTTTAGGCATCATTGTGCTATATTTAGATAAAAATAATTTGTGTAATTGCCTGTAGAAAAAAATATTTTTAGTTGTTCTTTTTATTTCTAAAATTTAGTTTTGTGGTAAACTCAGATATTCGGCCAGCTGTATATCCCAAGTGGCCAGTTTGAATGTGAAATATATTTTGTTCTAGTAAATGCTTGTTCTTCCTGTGGTTTCATCTTAGTCTGGATAGCTGAAATTGGTATTAAAACCTGGTAAAGACCCAGGGATGATATCTGAGCAACCTCAATAAACTTGTATTTTCCTATATTTTGCTTTGGAGATGTATGCATTCAGCTGTAAGTGTCTAGGTCAGAATGACCATTTCCACAAAATGTGTACAACTATTCATCTGATTGTGCATTCTTTAGAGACACCTAGAAGCACAGGCTCGAGGATCATATGCTCCTTACATAGGTTGCTTTGCCACACAAACCAGTAGAAAAATTCCCGAACAGCTTCTGACTACTGGCATTAGCAGTTAACACCTTTCTTGTATATGACAGGCCATGTGAAAGAGGTGTACAGCCACCTAAGCTCTCTGTGAAAAGCAGAGTAAAATGGTTCAGAGCTGTCAGTACTACAAGATATATATTCGTTCCTTGCTGTTATGTCCTGCACACACCATGCAACCTCTAAGCTGATAGCCCCCAGATTTTAATTTCCAGGCTAAGTCCCTTGAGACTTTTGCAGTCCTCACAGCTTTGGTGCCAGAGCCATTTCTCCAAAGTGTAGCTTGATCGAGAGATTGTAACTGCAGGTTTAGTCTGAATGTTAATGGATTTGGAATTGATGTAGGAGGGGAGGGGGAAAAAGATATTTTCTTTCCAAACAGAGATGCCTCTAGCCAGGTGAAATTGGTGTGATCCCACCAGGCTCCTGCTTAAAAGGCTCCTGCTGGGCCTGGCAGAAACAGTGACGCGACTTCTGCCTTGGAGAGAGGGGCACACGTACACGCACTGTGTATTTATCCAAGCTTTGCAGTGGGGGCAAAAAGCCTTTAGCTTTTGTCCTCCTGTCTCTCCATCCTCTTCTGCCTTTCCTCCCTCCCACAACTCTACATCTAGGTGTAATTGCTATCGTTTGTTTTGAAATCATTTGGGAAACTTAAAAAAAAAAGAAAGATTAGCACATTGCTATTTTGCATCATCCTTTATTTCCTTATTTATATTTAAAGATATCTTTTCAAAGAGTAGCCAGGATTTAGGATGTCCAAACCGACTGACGAAGCTGAACCTTCTTAGATATCCTAGACACCTTCCCTCCTACCTGCCCTCCTACCTGGTGATTCAAAATAAGAGAGGCTTTCCTTGAGGGGAGTGCTTACCTGAGCTTAATTAGAGATTTAACTATAGCCTTAAACTCTTTCCCAAACGGGAGTCATCAAGTGAATCACAGCCTTGTGAAAATCTCTGGCAGGGAAACGTTAGTTCTGAGGCTTCCAGATGGTTAACCATGCCCTTGTTTTCAACTCTGCTGAATAGTGCATGAAAAGACTCACAGCTAGAAATACTAGGGCCTATATTTATTTATTTATTTTATTTTGGTTGCATTCCCATGCACACAGATTCATGATCCTTTTGAAAGGAAAGTTAGTGAACGTTGGCATATACTAAAAAGGAAATGCTTTCTTCTGTCAATGTATGCATGAGATAATGCAGTTTTCTAGGGTATTGGAGAGGACGTCCTGAAGGTCCCTCTTGCTTATTGCTGAAAGAACTGAAAGGTAGAGGGAAGAGAGCAAAAGATAGAATTAAGAAGCTAATAATTGTGAAAGATCACTGCCCAGGATCTGTCTCTTTCTGTGTTTGAATGATTTTTCTATGTAGACAGCTTTGCATGGCACTATTTTTAGAATCTCTTTAATAATTGAGCTGTAGTGATTGTGCTCAGCAGTTAGAACAGGCAGGGAAAATAGCTTCTCAAAGAAAGTGTGCACCAGGGTAATAATTTAAATCAAACCACATTAGAGTGTGCTCCCCGTTCACCCCTCCCCCGGAGAGGTGAAATGCTGCAGAACACTGAGCACAGGGGGGAAGTGAAGATTGGTCAAGTTTACAGCATGTAATAAAATCCATCAAGAGAGTTTATGTTTTAGAGGTGGAGCACAGGAAGAGGTGATCTGGTCAGCTTTTAATGAATTGCTGTGACTAGGTGGTTTACGAGGGTAGCGCCTCAAGTTCCCACCATCAGCAGTGAATTAGGAGAGAGCAGCGTGCCTCTAACTTGCAAGGAGAGAATTGTCACAGAGGAAAAGCATTTGTCAAACCACACTGAAACAGGCACAAAGCAGTAGTCCAGTGAAATGCAGGAAGCTCCAGTGGCACTGTCGCTGTTTGATATGTTTGGGTCTTTCCTGGCTGCACAACCAAGTCTGTGGCAGTCACTGCTGCTCCTATCAGCTGCCTTATACAGGCAGGTTTGCCCATTCTGACTGAAATGTATTGTCCCTAACATTTCTTCTTACAAGCAGCAAACTTGAAACTCTCACAGGAAAATGACTGAGGTGTGGACAGTAAATCCAAGATTAATGAATCACTGTCTAACATCTCTTGAAAAAGCAGAGACAACAGCTTCTATGGCAATTTGTAGATTAATATCACAGTCTCTGATTATTTTTTTTTTGTGAACTCTATCCATCCTAATACTGTTATTTAAAACACAATTTTGTAATGGTTTTGTTTTTCATTATATTGTGATAAAGTTTTTATTAATGATACATCCAGGCCTGATGTTATGGTTGTGTCTTCTTTAAGAATTTCAGGCATTAACTTTGCACATCCATGTTGGTTGCCTTGTCTTAGATTAAAATGTTTCATTACTATACAGACAGAAAACATTTTAAAACAGAAAAAGCTTTGAGACAAAAAAGGATTTTAAGTATTATGATTAGCACTAAGTAGTGACTGGCTTTAAAGATATAAAAATAGAAAAATTTCTGTTATCATCTCAGAGCATAATACTACAACACACTAATAATTAGAATCCATTTCTGAATAAACCCATGGGAACTTGTAACGAATTCAGAATTTCAAAAAGGAAATTACAAGCTTCCAGCTTCTATTCTCTAGAATTTTCTTTTAACACAAAAAGTCTTTCTCTTAAGAAAACTGAAATTAAGACATTGAGAATTTCTTAACAACAGAAGAGTCTTAATGTTGACCTGGTCTGCTCAGGTGTCTGAAAACTGTGTTTAAGTTTGAAAATGCACAATGATCCACTTGGAGTGGGAGTAAGGCCTTTACAGATTATAATTGTAAAGAAGCTGAATTTGTCTCTTAGGAAGTTTGATTGTCCTATCAGCACATGAAAGATTCCCCTCAGCATTTCTTTATTCAAAGCTTTTACAAATACCAGAGTTTATTATTTAATATTTCTACGCAGATTCTTCTCTTGTGTCACCTTCTTCTCTCACTTCTGTAATAGTTTGTATAAAATAATAATATTGACAGTGTGGTATGAGAGATATCCCTATGATAAGCTAGTGTCAAAGTTATTGGCTTCCCTTCAAGTTTTGACAACTTGTCTGTCAGGGTAAAAAGATGCTTTTCAAAAGCAATTATAATAGTTTAAGTCATAAAGATCCACAAAAAATATTAGAAATATCATATAAGGCATTAGCCTTCTCTCCTGGTCTGACCTAATTTGGAAAGGATTCCCTTTGAAGTTCAAGAAGGGTATTACAATTAATTTACTTCTATGTGACTTTGTTAGTTGGGCTTTTATTTCCCTTTTTGAAAAAATATTGTGCTTTTTTCACTTTGCTTGTAGTAAGACTGATTTTTAAAGATATTTACTGGCAACTAAATTTAAGCTCAAATTGGACTTGTTCATGAATTGTATACCGACCTGGTTCCCAGAATACTTAGTTTAATCAGGGAGCTGTCAAACAAAACAAAAAGTAAGGAAGTTTATGTCTCATGATAAGTTGCTCTTGGTAAACACATCCAAATTGTTAGCACTGAAGTGTGTATTGCCTGTCTGCAGGAAAACTTTTTTTAAAATTAAAAGAAGAATGTCACATCATAAATAATAAAGAAATCCTAGCAGGCTGTGGAAGGGACTGTGTCAAAACCTGGTAGTTTGAATACCAGGTTGAGGCTGTGGTCATTGGATCCAACAAGTGCAGGCTTGCCTGGGCTATCACAGGGTAGAAGAAGGCACAGAAGTAAGGGTGATGAGTACTTGCAGACTGTGTATTTTCCAGATATCTATAACTGGTGTCTTCAAGACTATGATGTGACTGAGGGACTCTTTGTTAAACCCATGATCGACACTTTTTCTCATCATCACAAGAAGATTAGCTCGAGAAATCCAGAGTTCTGCACCTTGGCGGTTTCTGGAGGCTGAATGTGAGCAAGATGAGGTGTGGAAAATGCTTCGGACATGTATGCTGCAGCCTAAGGGATCCACAGAGAGAAAGCCCATGAGGGGTGTGGGCTATACATGACAGATGTCCAAGGGGTCTAGTCCCAGGGCTGAGCCCCATGACTGTTGACTACAGACATGGTGGGACAGTACAGGGGAAAGGCAGAAGTACATGGGGCCAGAACTCTGATCTCCTTCCCGAGAAGAGATCGGGGTTAGACTATAGCACACCCCATCCTTGCAAAATATGGATTAATTTCTAATTTTTTTTAAATTTATTTAAAAGTATTCTATGCTTTCTAACAGCACCTGTACTAACTCAAAAATAGAAAGATTGAGCCTGAAGTGTTCATTATTACAGCAAATTCCTTAGACCCTGAAGAGCAGAATGGCTTTGGTCCGAATTTTGTATTTTATTCTCTGTTTGCTTGCCTCATCCCCAAAGTGCCCACTCTGCCCTCTCTGGTGCTCCCAGCAGGGAAGAAAGAGATGTGTTTGGGGCTAGCTGAGAGTATTGCATGCACGGCTGCTTGGCCACTGAACAACAGAAAACTTTTACCTGTGTTTTCCTCAATAAGAGCAGTGGCTTGGGCTCTGCCTGCCCGCCCTTATCTATGAAACTTGTAGGACCCTAAAAGCCTGAGAGCTCTGTCCCAGTGGCCAGGAGGAATTTATCAGTTTTGTGGAGAGTAAAGAGAAGAAAGGGAATGTCATTAGGCAGCATGAAGGCAGTGCAATCACATTATCAGACTGGTCTCACAAGCATGCTGAAAGAGAAGTTTGGCCTTCAGTTTTAAAAGAAAATATTTTAAATTTGTTAATGTCATATATAACAGAATATTTATAGCACTATCTAAATGCTAAACAGAAGGAAATATCATTGCTAGTCAGTGGGGTTTTATATGAATAAAAAAGGTTGAACATTTATTTGGAGACATCATTTGATAATAAAAAGTTACTGATGGAATAATGGAGGGATAGAAAGATATGAATAGGCAATAAAAAAATTAATTATATTGTTTTCCTTTCAGCCTCATATTTGATTTTATGCTTACTGAATGTTGGCTTCTATTTTTTGGGGAGCTTAAGTGTTGGAGTTTTATCTAAATATAAAATATATATTAAAAAACAGAAGCATGAATTCCTTGGAACAAAAAATTCATTGTTTATGGTTTACAGGTTGGCTGATATGCAAAGAATACGTGTAACATCTCTCTGCAGAAAGGTAGAAATATATATCATTATACTTGCAGGCGTTCAGCAGAATGGCAATTTTCAACTTCACAGACTTTCCTAAACCTCAGCTGCATGAGCCAATTGGACCCATGAAATTGAAAATGAGCTCAGATTGGTTTGGAGGGATTAGAGCTACAAAGAGCATTCACAGAATGGTGAACCTGGCCTCTCTGAATTATCTGAATCCAACCTCAGAAACTCTAGTTGGAAACTTCATTTGATAGAATTTGCAGTGTGCCGGAGAGAGTCAAGTGGACCTGTGGTCCCAGAGATGGCTTTGTGGCTTAAATGTTGTGAGCTCTCAGCTCAAGCCTGACTTCTCTGAAGCTATTTAGTATTTGAGGGTATTTAGGTGGATTATATGTCAGCTGGAAAGCCCATGAATCCTAACTGCTCATGTAAGCTTGTAACTCTTCTTCTGTTCCTCTTAACCTTCTTTTTTTTTCCAAATTATGAGTGATGGGAATTAGTATTTAATTCAACAATTTTGCTTTCAGTGGAGGGAGAAAAGGAGTAATTTAAAATTTAATTTCTCCTAACTTTTTTAAAAGAGACAGAGCTAATAGTTAAATATCTGGAAAATCCTTCATGTTTCACCTTGTTAGCATCTCCGGTGTTCTCTGTGTAAATTCAAAGGCATTCTCCACCATACATTACTAAAATAATAACAAGAGTTCCTGCTTTTGCTACATCCCAGTGCCCCAGCATTATGGAGATTAAAGTGAAGAAATATTTTCAGTAAGAACTATGGTGGCTGAAATACCTGTACTGGTGACAGAAATAAAAGCTACCTACTGTTGGGAAGGCACCTGTTTCCTTTTATTGCATGTGACTTTCTCATCTCTTCAGTGTTCAGCCATTAAAGTATAATGAACTTCTTAACGTGCATTTGTTTACAGAGACAACTGACAGAAGGATCATTTAATTTGGTCTTCAGTGTATTTTTTCAAAAGTGAAAGCCTACAACTCTTCCTACTGAGATCTTTTCTTTGTGGAGGTAGCAAAGGCTGCTGTTCTACAGAGAAAAAGCTTTTATAGATTTTAGGATCATTTGATGCACTGGTAAGTTTTTAAATTGTGACTGTCAGCAATTGTATCAAAGCAGAACTCTAGTCACAGATTCATTGCACCATCTGTGCATTTGGTAAAAGATTTGTTCATTTAAGGATATGCTGAAAGGGAGATAGATGAAGAAATTGAAGACTCCTATATTCATGGACACTAGACTGCAGTACAGTGCAATGGTGCCTTTGTACATAGTTTTTTCACTAAGTCTTGTCATCACCAGTTTTATTTTTATAACAAAGATTAAGAATTAACAATAAAATATAGAAAAATCTTTGTCTCATGTAGCTAAATATCTTTCTGCAGAGGCTGATGTTTTGTTATTTGTTTGGGGATTTCTCCCCTCTGAAAGCATGAGAGAAGCTCCTGTTTTCTTAATGGCACATTTCTGCCATTGTTTTAAATCAGATTGTCCTTAGCTAACATGCAATCATTATCCTTTATTAAGATACCCATTACAAAATGACAATTACTTTCTATGTCAATCTAGAGAGACTGAAATTACAGTTAGTCTGCTTTTTAGTAGTCTCATAGTGAAAAATAAACCCCTAGAAATGGAGAGTAATGGAAAGAAAATGACCATTTCATACTAACCAGGTAGACAAAGCAAAAGGCATCTGAGTGTTAATTGTACAGGAAATACAAAGTCTCTCCATTGTTATGTTATCAAAATCCCTTGGGACAAGGCAACAGGTAATTGTGAGATGTTAAGTTTACTGAAGGATCCATTTCAAATTATATTTTCATGTAGAAACTAATTAACAAATTTACTTGTGAACACATGGAAATATCTATTACGTTCTGAAACATTAAGAGGCTGGGCACTGTTCTTCATATGTGGCAATGAAGTTACATTTGGCTTGAAGAGAAAAAGTCAGTTCAAACTTACCAAGAGGACATACATAAAATCTATACATATAAATACATATTTGTAGAGCATATATGGATATGCTGGTACTTTATATGTATTCATTCCTCTATTCTAAAACATTTCCTTGAATTAAGAGTGTTTCATCAGACTAAGTAATTTAAGGCTTTGTAGTACATTTGGGCAAGTATGGTTTTTTTACTAATTTATTTTCATAAGATACTCAGATATATAAATGCACTTACAGCAAACTTAAATAGCTCTCAGGAAGCAAAAATTGCCTTGTGTTGAAGAAGTTTTATGGTACCATTAAGGCTGACCCTAGATAACTGGTTTTATGCTATCACTGCAGCATTCAATGTAAAGTGCTAATCCAGCACTGTTACGGCTTCTGAATTTAAATGGAGTTTCCTGATAGATCTTTGCAGTTATTTTACAGTTGTTATTCATTAATAAGTAATGGTCAGATCTTGTATGCTTTATTATTGTTATTATAGTTACCTCAAGCAGGAACAAAAATAAGGGATTTAAGAGCACTTTAAATATCCAGTACTGGCATATTACAGTGCTAATATCCTGTGAGTCAAATTTTCAAAAACATTTGACATTCAGGCTGAATTCTCAAATGAACCTAGATCTCAGTTCTGCGCTTCAGTCAGAGAGCAAAGCTACAGGAGAAAATCTTGCTCTGGTAACTATTTTGGGGTGAAAACCAGTTAATTTGACTGGACCCAGCATGCCATCCTGGTGCAGTGACCAGCAGCATCCCCTTTCAGCCTGGGGAGGAAGGAGGAGCACACAGTCATGTGGCACAGAGGCTACCGATGTTTCCCCCTTCTGCTAAGATTAGAAGCACCTGCTTACAACCCTCAAGGCTGAAGAGCAAGGCTGGATTCTTAAGTATTAAATATCATATTAAGTATTAAGATGCAACTACTTTCTAATTCAGCAAATTCAGGATGTTTGCAGAATATGAGGCTTTGGACCTAACCAGCTTTTTGAAACAAATATCTTTAGACAGTGCTTGCAACAGATTTGTATATAAACGTATGTAGATGCAGATCATGAATAAGGCAGGACGGAAGCAAGATTTGTAGAAAGACTTCTGCATACCTGCACTAGATTGTTGTCTACACACAAATTCATGGAATATCATCTTCATCTGATGACAAACAGAAAAAGGTAGCAGAAATCAAATTTCTAATATCTGCATCACCTTCTCTAGTACAACCCTCAGAGCACCAGTGTAAAATGGTCACAGTATTTCTTCAGAAACTAAATTTCTTGTACCATGCGGTAGGCAACTCTGATAGCTGAGGCATGGCCACTGTCATCTACTCAGATATTGCTGTAGGTGGAGCAGGTAGAACAGCCAGACACTACCCTTTCAAAGACAACACCATCTAAATAAAACCCTCTCTTATTTCAGTTATTTATAGATCTACCTAATCCTCTGCCATTCTCTGGATAGAAATGTTCCAAAATGTATGTTTTGGGTGAAATTTCATTGAAATTTCATTCAGCCATCCAGCTCTTTTTAAGAATAAATGTAGGCTAAAGCTATGTCTGTTTTTTTCTTATGAAAGCCAAGCAAGCAGAGAAACTATTCTATCAGACTTTCCTGAAAAGCCCCATTTCCCCAAAAACCTGAATCAGATCTTTGAAAATAGGTGTAGTTTTGGAGATGTGCATTTTTGTTCCTCCCATAAGCACCCATTAAAATTACATGTTTTGTAATTACTGCTCAGATATGTGCAGTAGAAATTTCTTTTAATTCTAGTAGCTAATTTTCCTCATGTTTTCACAACATTTTGTAAGCTAAATTCTCTAAATAATTTAGCTGTCCAAAGCTGTCCAAAGCTGTATAGTGAGTTTTAGCAGCCAGTCTTGGCAATGCTGTGGATCTATTAAGGAAACACCAATGGACTATTGATTTTCTGGCCCTTGTAGTGGTTTTTTCGGGGGGGTCAAAATATGCTGCACAGAGGTTTTGGCTCTCAATGTTAATATCTGAAACTATCTGACATGCACAGATCATATGTGCCATATTTCTCATGAGGGCCTTTTACAAGTCATGACTTTCTCAAGAGCATGATATGTGTGTTTTATCAGCTCTTTAGTATGTGGTGCTGCCTATAATGTATTTAATTATCTGCACAGATTTGCAGTTGGTCTTAATTTTGTTGAAATGGTTCATCAGTTAAGTCACTGATAAGCAAACAGCTGTGTTCACATCTCTTGGTACTTTGACCAATTTACTTTGATCCCTCTAACAAAGAAAAAGCCATTTTTATTCTGTTTTTTCTCAGAAAAAAAATAATTTGATATATACAGGCCTCTATCGTAACTAGAGCTCTGTCCTCCAGGCATATTTCAAATTATGAGAAAGGTGGGTCTTAGTCCCCATCTTACTAAAGAAGGTGTTAGGGGAGCTGGGTGGGACTCTCTGGATCACTAGCAGTGACAGAATGGGAGCCAGTGGGGATTCAGTCTAGATGATGAGAAATCAGTCTTCAGGCAAAGCTGAAAAAGAGATTAGAATAAAAGGGAAAAGACCAGGAATAACTATAAAAATGGAATTGGTCTGTGTACCTTAAGGTTTGTCAGGATAAGCGCACTACACTTGAGATCTGACGAAGATTAGGATACTGAGGAAGAGCAATGGATCTATAATAAGTCTTAGGTTTGGTAGTTGTGATTAGCTATGCAGAGAGAATGATGATGGGACAGGGCGTCCAACTGGATGAGAAGGAAGTCAGGGCCACAATCAGGAGCTTTCAATACAGCATGACACTTGAATGCATGCAAATGTATTATTTCTAGAACCTGAAGACATTCTTCAAGGACCTTGGATGCAAGCTTTGCTTTTTGAAACTTCTGTCAAGTTCCTCCCATCCCAGCAAAGTATGTGCTTAATTCCCTTTTAGTGTTGTTGCGCCTTAGCAATACTAACCTATTAGACCTCCACTAGGAAATGACAGAATTAGTTTTGCCTGTGTCACTTTAACTAGCCTCTCCCTGCTCTGCATGTAAATAATTTACTCTTTGCAAAATAGACTTTAACCGCATGATGAAGTTTTTCCCTCTGGACCTATGCTTCTTCCATTGCAAAGAAAAGTTCTGATACAGCAACAAATGCAAACTGTGCAATTAAGGATGCTGCTTATCTGTAGATCCCCTGCTTCACCTGTTATGAAATTGGGGATTGTACAGGGGAACTGCAAATGGAGGAAGAAAATAATCATAGTGAAATGCTTTCCTGAAGGTTTTTTTTCCTTGCTCCTACTGTGTTGTTCTGATACGATATTAAAACTAGAGAAAGGTAGAAAAGCTTTTACAAGTCCCATTTGAATAGTTCAGCAAACTGTTGCCTTAAAGCAGAAAATGTCCCCTTAATGGAGATATGGTTACTGACCACGTGAAAGTTACAGTACTGTGCTACCGGTTGCTTCTGTAATGGATTCAATGAGTCTTTTCTACATTACATTGAATAAAGTGTCATAATGCTCACATGGTCACCTACTCCTTTCCAGCTGAAAGCGTAGTAACTTCCATGTAAACTGCAGTAACTGGGAGGTAAGAGGCAGGAAGACTCAAATTCAACTGCAGCAATACCTCACTGGTATTCAGTCTTTCAACTGGGAATGAAAACTTTTAACAGAAATTTGAGGGTCTGATCTCTATGAGCATTTGAGGACTGAAATCTGTAAGAGATGTGCTTTGGACATAAATGATGCCATTGAATGCTAGGTACATTTAAACTCTCTTTAGCCTCTATTTTTTTCAAATCTGAGCCTCAATTCCTGTAATGGAATTACATGGAATGTAATGGAGTTAGTACCGCTTTTTAATTCCACAGACCTTTGAAAAGAAAAAGTAGTATTTCCAAAACTGCATGAATGCTTTAGTGGTATGTGACAAAAAGTCTATAAGTAAATTGTTGTGTTCAGAGCAAGGAGTAAAGTGTGAAGCTGAACCACTAGCACTGATGAGAAATTAAATACTGAACAGCTACTCACAAAGTAAGTACCATCCATCTATGTTGTTGTATGGTTCAAGGAATCTGCAAAGCAGTAGTATGTGACCATGTGTTTAAAATCTCTTGACTAATGTATTCTCATAAAGGGAGTAAATGGAAGTTGCAGAGGCCAAGAAAGCAGGGGGTTAGGAGTAGCCTAGAGAGTGAGGTGATCAATAAAGTGCAGTTGAGCATGCTATATATAACACTATGAAGTTTATCACATGGCTGTCATCAAGCAGAATTATCTGTAATTGCAGAAAAGTTTTCCATAAGAACAAGATTATTTCCCTGTAAGAATGACCATGATTTGCCTTGTTTATTGGTTTTTCCTAATTGTGACTCTTCATGGAGAGTTTCTAATATGTGTTACTTGTCAGCATCACTTGTTTTTTCTAAATGAAATTTACTATTCTATCTGGAAAAGAAAAAGAAGTAGTACAAACTTACCCTTTCTTTTAAACACGAGGACTAGAACCTGCTCCATCTCTGCTGTAGGCTGCTTTGTAATAAACTGTTTTAATTACAAGTAATCTTACTGTCCATGATAAAAGTGCATAATCATACTGCACTGTAAGATGTGACTGCTACCTCTGTCTCTTTCTTTCCTTGAGTTTTTCTTTCCCTGAACTGCACTTTTGGCAGAAATATTATATACTTGCATTTAGTCACTTGGATGTGCTGAGCATCCAAGAAATAGTTAAGTAGTTTATCCAGGGAGTGGGTTTGTTCATGTGGTTTTGGAGTTCAGTTTGGGGTGTAACATAAAGGAACATGCAGTATGTGGTGTTAAAGAAAAATTCATGATTTGAAATAAAAGCATAAAACAGAGCAGATGTGCAAAGTGGAGGTTGTCTGTTACCTCCTGTGTCAAGTCAGAGTTAAGGAGACAGTCTTGGACGGTCTGTTATTGGCTGGAGAGCATCACAAAAGATTAATAAATTCATGAAGTGCTTAAGCTTGTGTGCTAGTTTTGGCTGGGGTAGGACTAATATTCTTCAAAGTGGCTAGCATGGGGCTATGTTTTGGATTTGTGCTGAACACAAGGTTGATAATGCAGAAATGTTTTTGTTATTACTGAGCAGTGCTTACACAGAGCTAAGGCCTTTTCTGCCTTATGTACTGCCACTCTAGCAAGGAAGCTGGGGGGTGCACGGGAGGTTGGGAGCAGATATAGCCAGGACAGATGACCCAAACTGACAAAAGGATATTCCAGACCATATGACATCATGCTTGGTATATAAAGGGGGAGCAAGAAGGATGAAGGTGGGATGTTTGGAGTGAATGGCATTTGTCTTCCCAAGTGATGCTGTTTGTCTTCACACCAGCTCTCCTGGTGATGCCTGAACATCTGCCTGCCCATGGGAAGCAATGAATTAATTCCTTGTTTTGCTCTGCTTGTGTGCATGGGTTTTGCTTTACTTATTAAACATCCACTATCTCAACCCAAGAGTTTTTTGTCTTTTACCCTTCCAATTCTCTCCCTAATCCCATGGTGTGGGAGTGAGCAAGCAGCTGTGTGGGGCTTGGCTGCTGTTTGGGGTTAAACCATAACACCTTGACACCCAGTCTAAACTCAAAATCTTGTTTAGCTCCTTGGAACTACAATGGGCCTTCTACTTTTATTAAACAACAGATAGCTCATTGGTACTCAGAATGTTGGGTTCTTATAACCAGATGTGTCCAGATTACTCAATTTATTGAGTAATCTAAAGTTTTTGGTTTTTCAAGGAAACAGTAATCCAAACACAATATAAATCAGCAAACAAAGTTATTCTGCATTTTTATCTGGAGCTTCTGAATCCTTTCTTCCTTTTACACATTTTTAATTTCTTTTGTGGGAATGTGTCAGAACTTGATAAAAAGTCTAGGAGAATTACAATTTTGTTTGTAATCTAGGGAGGCAAGCAAAGCAGGGGTTGATATGTCAGGAGTGATAATAGCTTGTCCCTTTTGGAGAAAGAACCTTGAGTAATATTGTCCTGCAAGTGAGATATAAGTTTGTTTTAATTCCCAGTCAGGATCATTTGAGTATTTTTTGCCACTGGGTCTAGTGATAAGTAGGAAAAAAACCCAGGTCAACAAGAAACAGCAGGCAGTATATAGGTATCACTGGTAAGTCAAAGCTGCCTTTAGATGGTTTTTCCTCCCCACAATAACTGCCTTTTCTTATGACACAGAAAGCCATCTTTGGTCATATGAAGAATGTTTGAGAAGCCAAGTCAAAGAAAAGCAGAGCCAGGATTTTACAATGCAATTTTTTGACAACTGAAAACACTTAATAGAAAAAAAGAGTTTCATGAGGACTATATATATAAAAAAAATTAAAATTAAATTGTTTTATTTTCTGTTAGCACCTCTTCTGAGAAACTATTTCTTTGCATAAGACCTGATAGTGCAAAAGGTCCATATATCTGACATGCTCTCTGATGGTCTGCTATTGCCTATAGTAGAAATATTCATTAATATGGTTACATTTTATTTGTGTTTTTAAAGTTCATTGTAAACACAGGATTATAGAATATCTCGAGTTGGAAAGGACCCATAAGGAGCACAGAGTCCAACTCCCTTCTTCTCAAAAGACTACCTAAATCTAAACTATATGACTAAGAGCATCATCCAGATGCTCCTTGAACTCTGTAGTATACATTTACCTTGGGACTAAGGGAGAATGCATGCAAAAGATTTAAAGTGACTAGTTTACAAGATACACTGAACCTTCTTGATTTCTTTCTAGGGAATTTTTATATCTTAATGATATTAAGATTAGTAAAGTAAAAACAACCAAAAATCCCCACAGTTACTTTTCCATTCTAGTTAAATCTCTGAGCAATTTAGACAACTAGTCCTAGTTTCAGTTAACCTGAATTGTTTAACATCATAACAGGATCCAGCATTTATCACCGGGGGGTTGCACAGTTTCACAGCCAAGCCTAGTTTGAATATGGTCTTTCAGCTGTATGAGAGACTCCACATGTAATTGTAAGCAGTATTTTTTAACAGTGGGAATCATGTAATGCAAAGGATGTAACAGTATTTGGATTTTCTGTTAAAGATCTTAAAAAACTGGCCTTTAGCAATGAGTCCTTACCACAACATCAGGATAGTCTAGGAGCTCTCATTTCTCTGACTTCACAGCTGTAGAGGTTGCTGCCAACAGCAGCACACAAAATTTGGCTCATTCCCACCGATTTTGAATTGACCAACTCTTCTCAGTCAGCCCCAGATTAGGTGTCTGTTTGGCCCTACTTAGGGACTCTGCCCAAAAATATAGCCTGTATGGAACACAGCTTTGGCTTCCCTAGTAGTGTGAGACAGAGGGAGCAATTATGATCTATCCCTGAGTTTCTGTAGGCCTTCCTTGGAACTTGCAGATTGTATTTAGGCAGTCAACGGTATTCTGCCCGTTCAGATACACAATTTATGTGAAACCACCTTTTACCCTTTATTTTGTCACAATTCAGATACACTGTAACTTACTTGGACACGCTCTGACACTTGGCAGTGAAATTTATCTGTAGCAAGTTTTTTTTTTCTCCCCTCTTCTGCTGGAACTGAATTCGGGGTGGTTCTGCAACAGAACATCTTTAAGGCTTCCTGTCCACTGGTATCAATACTCCTTTCCCTTGGGGCTTACTCTTCTTGGCAAGACTGGTGAGCTACATCAAGTAACCTTTACATCACCACTCAAAGCACACTGTTTGCTGTTTCTGTCTTTTTCATTGGGGTTTTGAAACCAGCATACATAATTCATGTAGCACTTTCTTGCTGTTGTGGTACAATATGGCATATAGTAATCAGTAAATTAAAAAAGAAAAACAAAACAAACAACAAAACAAAAACAAACAAACAAACAAAACCCAAACAAACAAAAAACCCCAAACACTGGAAATTAGGAGGCCATGGCGGGAAGTAAAAATATGTGGATATTCTTAGTAGGTAAGTCAGAAATGAAATGCTGCAGTTGTATGCTACTACTGTACTAGTACTGTAGTGTTCTCTCTGCTTTATTTTTCCTGTGTATGATGTTTTCAGGGACACTTAAAACAATTAGGATTTTAATTGAAACTGGAAGAATTATGTAATGGAGTTGCAACCTTAATTTAGTCACAACTGTAAAGACATATTCTTAAAAGTAAAAACAAGTAAGTAAAAAACCCCCATATCACAGCTTAAAATGCTTTTCAGTTGCTCAGGGAGGCGAACCAGTTTTATGGTATTAATTAACACTTTAGGGCACGCTATATCTAAATAGCAGGAGACTGTGTGTATGTGTGTGTGGGAGGTGTCATTTTACCACAGAAAGATAGAAATAAATAAAAAGTGGTCATTTTCTGAACAGATATATTTAACTCGTGGTACAATAGAAAGGTGAAAACCGTGGATTTTTTACTATCAAATGAAGAATTTGGGTGTTTTGGCAAATGGCATTAGAAAAGACTAGCTGTAAAACAGCTGAGGGAAAATGTGAGGTGTACATGCATCTTGCTCTCTCCTTCTGTTGTTAACTGCCTCTCTGTCTGTGGCAATCAAGCTGTCCCTCCTCCACTTCATATGTACGGAAGATGCCAAGAAAAGTTGCCTGGCCCTTTCCCCCTCACTCTGCAGATACAAATGCAGTGGGTCTTCTCCTTCAGCACAGGGAGTTCAAGATTCTCAGTGAAGCCTCCTCCCTCACACAGATCTTTATAGCTTCGTTCATTTCTGGTGTCTTTAATGCCTTACTCCATCGTATCCCAGCTGCATAGCCATGGCTGACAACCTCAGCCCCTCTGAGCTGTGATTCCTCTTTCCAGTGCCTCCCCCAGCATGTGGCACCTACATAATGGCAGGGTTCATACAACTGCTCCAATCTTCCTAGGGTCTTGTTTTATAAGTCTCTTCTGGATGAAACATCTGTTTTCTGAAAAGGTTGTGGATAGATGAAGAGGCATGGAAAAATACCACGAAACCTTTAAAATACTTGATTACCATTCAATATACAGTTACCATCTTGCCACATCTTGTATGCATGCTTTTGTGTGTGCGTGTTCTTTTGAGTCTAAACTTGCATTTCACTATGCCAGGATAATAATTTCCAAAATAAAAAAATATTTTGTAGGTGTTCCTAATGGAGGGGGTTGATATTTTAGCATCTGGCCATTGTAATGACCCCATCTAGGCAAATAAAAGAAATTTGGCATGAACTGAAAAAAAGTTGTGATTAAGAAAACATCAGTAATAATGAGCAATTGAAAGCAGTGGATTGTAAAGACCAGGAAGGATATTTGTCTTGCTGGAAAAAGGAAAAAAAATCATGCTAACTTTCCAAAGAGACTTAGCTAAAAAATAAAACTAAAGTACTGTATAAAATGGCTAGAGAGAAATCCTGATTTCAGCAAAAAAATTACACATTTTAATATGTTATTTGTAAAATAATGGAGATGATTAGGACAGGTGACTGATTTTATATTCTATTTAAAATTAAGCCTTTATTTGATATAATATTTCAACCAGGCAATAACAGAAATTGAAGGACACAACAGCAGTTTTTTGTGTAAGTCTACTCTTTGTGAATCTCTGTGACCAACTCTGTATTGATGCCTATGGTTTTGTTGTTAAGAAATCATCAATCAGGCATTATGATACAACAATGGATGTACTTTAGCCTTACATACTGACTACTGCAGGCCAAAATATTGATAGATTTATTTTCTCAGGTCATGCGTTATAGAAGTTAACTGACAGTTCAATAACTCAGCAGCCTCCTTGAATATAGCTTCTTTATATTATCTTGCTTTCATGAAGCAAAATGAAAAGGGGAAAAACCCAGCTGAGATGCACAGTTTCAGAGAGCTTTTCTGCATTTTTCAGGAAATATCCCAGTGAAGTGTGTTATAAAGTTAAACAATTGAATATCTCACCAGATTATCAGTTCTTGGCTCTGCCATTGTTTATGGCAAATTTGGGTACAAAGTAAATTTTCCAGCTTCTCACAATTCTGAAAAAAAAAAAATAGTTTGAATTTAACTGAAAATGTATGCATATAGCTATCTACTATAGCTGCATTAGACAGCTGTGTACATCTCTGTGTTTGACACATTATGAAAAAATCTAAGTTTCAAGTCAGATTGCAACTTTTTAGTTCAGAAATCTGAACACATTTTAATTCTGGAAATACAAGAAATGTATTTGACCAAAGATTGTTTGAAGCCAAAGCAGTTCATTTAAAAGATATGAAAAACTGTTATCAATATCTTTAACATTTCTGATGTGATGGAACTTTTATGACTGATGAAAGCTAAAGCTCTTGTAAAGTTTCACAAACGGTGAATTTTTCTTTAAAAGATAAATAATAAAAGAGGAGGCTATCAAAAAGCAGGCCCAGAAATACTTCCCATCAGCATGACTCATGCTCCTAAATCTCATTCTGCGTCTGATACATCAAGGTTTGCTACCCTACATAAGCCTGTAGCTTACTTTCTATTGAAAGAGGAAATAAGACTTTTAAAGCAGGAGACGGAAGACCAGACTTTTGTGACATGTATGACAAGACCTCCAGCTGATAGTGTTAGCAGAGATTTACTGAGAGTTTAGGAGGACTGCTGCCCACCTGTTAGCACCACTAAGTACAGTGTGTTTCATGTCTCAGAGACGACATTGCACAGCCGCGTGTTGGAAGCACCAGCCCTGAACAGTAATCCCAGTTCTGTGCTTACTGTGCTCAGGGATCCACAGAACCAGGGCTTCTTTTTGAATGGAAAAGATAATGTCTTTCCCGCACTAGGTACTGTGCTATGCTGTGGTGCCGGAGGTTTGGGTAATGCTGGAATTATATGATTAAGCAAGAAAAGGAGGGGAAACTTCTAACTCATGCTTGTGCCTGTTTGCAGGTAAATATACACATGTATGTATATATATATACATAAGCCTTTCAACATGCTTCTGTAAAAAAAGGTTGAAAATCAGAAAGTAAACCAAGATGAACTCCTTTATCTAAAACATAATGAGATTGTTTGAAATACTCTCATTCTGGAGCTCTGACCATCCCTTTAGGAGGCTGCAACCTTCAGACGTATCTATAAGCACTCCATTGAGTTGCTACTTGTATTAACTACCTTTGGTGAAGAATATGTTTCAGTAAATCATAAAATGGATAAAATAAATGAGTATAGATTCATGCTAAGTTTTTTCCTAAACTGTTTTACATGTTACTTTAGCCTTAAATGAAGGTTACCTAATACATACACCATGATTATACACACAAGATTTTAAAGTCTCAGTTAGCAATACTTAGTTTTGATGAAACAATTGAAAGCTAGCAGAATTTTCTCAATAACCTTCTCTGGAGGCAATCAACTGCTTCACTAGAGCTCAATTTTTGCTGTGAGTTCATTTTTCTTTCATCTTTTGCTTTACAGAATGAAAGAAAAAATTGAAAAATATTGAAAACTGTAATGTGAAAAAGTTACAAAATGAAGAACATTTAGCATACAACCAGATTATAGGAATGGGTGTTAGCTTTATGTTAAGAATGTTTTAAGAAAAGGCCATTTTGACTATTTCACTTACAATTATGTTTTGTATGAAGGTTAAACTCAAATCTTACTGCACTATCAGTTTCACCATATTATTGTATATACATGGGTATATAGACAAAGAAAACATTGGTTCCAAATATTTAAGTTGAAATTAGATAATATACCCCATAATAAAATAGTAGGAGGTCTGTGAAAGGAGTTGAACAACTGTTCTTGAAAAAGGAAATTGCATCTTGATCATCTGTTAGTCTTTGTCACAGAAGAGAGGGGAAAAGGAAGTCAGAGGGCTTTGCTGGATTCATGCTATGATCCTCCACAGCTGAGCTACTGGTGACTAGGAGACTGTGAAGATCCCAGGGAGAGCATCTGAGCTTTTTTGTGTGGTTTGTGCACATTTTCTCTCCCTTTTTTTTTTCCTTGAAATATTTGAGAGCCTTGTTTTGAAGTGGAATGTTGAAATCTTGGCATTTTTTCAAAAAATATTTCTTGTTTATTAGCCAGCCCTTACAGGATTTTTGCATTAAGAGTAGTAAGATGGTAAAAGGGACATAAACATGAAGGTTTATTATTATTATTATGCGCGCCATGTACATTTGTGGCTAAAAAGATGTATTAGGAATGTGATGAATTAGGAGTCATTAGGAAGGTGCTTGTTAACTGTAAAGACAAGTGTTGACATGTTGTTACGTGGCTCATAAATACATTTTCACCTGGAGCAACCTGTATAGAACAGGTCACCTTATTTTAGAGAGGATTCTGTGGGTTTAGATGGTATTTCAGAAAAGAACTACAACAATGAATAAAGGCATAGGAAAGCTCTCATAGAAATAAGAAGACTCAGAGGTGACACAAAAAGATAAAAAGCACTGAATGGTGGAAAATAGGTAAATAAGGAGCCTCTATTACAACACTGGTGGAATTTATAAATTGGGATGTTTAACATTAGAAAATAAATACTTTTTGCCATGACAGCTAAGTTCTATGGGGTATTGTTAGCAAAATTCATACACTTGCATCTTGGCCATTTGTATGGATAAGGAAAAATATCTCATGTTTTGTTCTAGGAAAGAGCTTAGAAAGAGTTATTTCATTATTTCTTTTGTGCACTTCAGGATCAGAGGTAGGATTCTGGTAGGATCAGATCTGCTACCCTGACTTCTACTTGTGCCTATGTATGCGCATTTCACAAATGCCCCCTCCCCTACAGGAAATATAAGTGCTGTAAAATTAAAAAAATTCCATCACCCCACCCCTCCCCCACCCTAGTACAGTAAACCCCAGGAGACATCTTTTTTTGTAGGCTTTTACCTAGAAGAAATTTCTCAGGGAACCCACAGCTGGGTTTTGTCCTGGAGGGAAGCAGTTAATTCACTCCAGGATTAAGCCATCTTTTCTTCCAGCCCAGCAGAGAAGGGTCTCCTGGTTTTAGTGGTAGAAATGGAGTATGATTTCTTCTATTTCAAAATACTTTTGGACAGAAGAATTGAAAAAAAGGAGATGAAAGTTCATGGCAGGCCCTTTGCAAAAATGAACAGTTGGGGGCGGGAACTTTATGGCAACTGATATCAAATAATAACAACAAACACTTTCAGGAAGGTGCGAGATGCATGAAGAAAATATTCCATGTCTTCTCAATGAAAATGTATAGTATTACATTCCATTAATATTGTGACCTTCTTAGAACATTAGAAAGGGGAATGTGAGACATGTATGTTTACTTTTTCTGCGTAATTACATGGAAAATGCTAGGATCTTCCACAAGCTGCAATAACAAATTTTTTTTTTTTTGTCTTTGGTACATTAGTTGCATGGACTGTTTATATGTATCCATGAAATTCCAGCACATTGTTCTTTTTTGTTCTCAAATTGGTTTGTTTTCTCAGCAAAGCTTGGATTGACAACAGTGACTTGTCATTCATCTGAAAGTCCTTTCTAATTTTGTAACAGATTTTGTTTGCATTTGATTAAATAATATTTTAAAACATACTTTCCCTTGGACTTCTGTAATTTTTCCAGCTGCCATTTCTTGTTTCACCAGTTTGCTGAGGCTATTTTTTATTGGAAATTAATTCTCTCAACACCTATCACATAGTTTAAAAGCAAAACAAATGAGAATCTATTTTACCTGAGTGAATAATCCTGGAAGAATACCTGCCAAATAATAGTTGAGTAGTACTTCAGAAAAACAGGTAAATTAATTTCTCTGTTCCTGGACTCCTATGTGCAGGACATCACTGGGAAAGCTGGAACTCAAAGCTTCTGATTCCATCAAAAATTGGGTCTTTTTGAAAACAGATAGTTTTGCTATTGCAAAAATGATATCACCCTCTATTCTAGCTGTTGGGTACTGATCTGAAAAAAAATTAGTTATTGTGCCTCCAAACAAACATTTTTATCTCACAGTCCACTTCCATGGACATAGTGTTTTACTGTTGGAATCGAGCAATTGTTTTGGCCTGTGATCCATTGCTTTTCTTTCCTTTATTTTCCCTTCCGGCTCTGGAGGAGGCCAGCAGTAACATCTGTTAGAGTTAAGATACACTGCAACGACTTTTCTGATATGAGAGCCCTGTAGCATATTGGCTATGCAGAAGCAAGGAGACAGGCTTTTCTGTCTACATGATCTATAACACTATGCTGCTAATTCAAGAAGAGTGAACTATTTTTGGAGGTTGCCAAATGACTCAGAATAAAGAAGCAATTGTATAACAGATTCAAAACTGAACATTCAGATTATCTGTCCATTAAAAAACTGAAGGAAAT
The DNA here is from genome assembly GCF_003984885.1 of Neopelma chrysocephalum. Taxonomy (NCBI): domain Eukaryota; kingdom Metazoa; phylum Chordata; class Aves; order Passeriformes; family Pipridae; genus Neopelma; species Neopelma chrysocephalum. The sequence continues at coordinate 16,701,006 of NW_020897695.1, read as the reverse complement.
CAACCTAATTTCAGTTCAGCTGGAGGGAGTAGGCTTCTTTAACAGTACCCCATGTTAATTTAAAGCATGTTCTTGAATATAAAACCTTTGCTATCATAAGCCACAGATGCTTTAAAAACCAAACAATCCTTCCCCAATCTTCTGATTACAAATATGAATTTTAGTGCAAGAGATTTAAGCCACTGTTTGATGTTGACTGCATTGCACCTAGAGTTTTAAATCGCATTATAAAATGCTTATTTTATTAAATGAGGAGTTTAATAGTATACTTGCATAGTTGACAGTCAAAACAAGATCAGTAGTGTTTTCACAGAGTAGGAAAAATGATTAAAATGATGATGACTGAGTATGTCCTAAGTGTCAGCTCTGTCAGGATCATGGGCTTAAGATATAAGTTTTAATATAATATTTCTCAAACCTTATTGATTGTCCCTACTTAAAATTCACAGGTTCCCCTCATAATGCTTCAGGAACATAGCAAATGTCACTGCAAACTCAACATCTGGAAAGTTTTGCATTTTATTAATAAAAAAAAAAAAGACTGCAGTATTTACTCTTAAAAACTGAGACAACCAAATGGCCTTAATATTTCATCAGTTTTCTATAGCAGTTTATTAGGTGCACTGCATGAGGTTAAGATAGTACAGAGCAGGAAACAAGCAATTTCAAAACTTAGCCACTGTTGTATAACACTCCTGTAAAGATGGGTGGTAAAAATTAGGCTCAGGTAAAATCAGCGGCATGAATTTGCACTGGTTGAGTAGACAAGTAGAAATTTTCCTGCTGTGTTGGATTTTTCAGGTTAATATGGTAAAGCTCCTTACTGCTTCTGTTCTAGAATCTAGGTGTTAGAGAAAGCAAAGCTTGCAGGGCTGTGGGGAAGGGACAGAGCTGTGACAGTTATTAGAGCCGATCTCAGTGTGTGCTTCTCATATTTGTGATACCTACATACAGAGAAAACTCTGCTCATGAAGGGGAAACAAATTCAGTTCCACTGTGGCTCTTTTTTTCTACGTGACTTTCCAACTCTAATGAATGAAAATTCATCTGGAGAAACACTAATTGGGTTTGACACCACAAACACGCAAGTAATGGGAGCAGGTTTCTCAGCTAGGCAATCTGATGATCTAACAAGCTGACTCAATGAGAATAGCTAGTTTAAGGTCTTGTGACATTATTCATTAATTTTCTAATACTAATCTTTATAGTACACTTCACAATTTGATGTTGTATCTCCTTCTCTAGTTGTAGGCTCTGTTCTTTTACACCCGAGATAATGCTTCTTGCTAATTCATTGACAATGATCAGCAAAAAAATATCACTCCTCGGCACTTCACCCTTCTCACAGTATCTCTGAGGATGTTCGTTTCACATCGATGTTATTGTACCATCAGTGGCAAGGTGACCAGATGAGTTGATCAAGAGGGTGTCAGTAAGTATTTATAAATGGATATCTGGGAAATTTGTTGATGCTGAAATTAGTTTTGTGCAAGAGAACTGGTCGAATATTATTGTATTTTCAGGAACAGTCAAACTGCAGGAGTGTAACTGTTGATTGCCCAGAGGAAGTATCAAAATCCTCTAATTATGGAGTTCTTTGTTCACACCAGTGCAGGAATTTGAAAAAGGCACAGGGTGAAAATGTTTGTAGTTCTATGCTATATACATGACCGCGGCAAGAAAAGAATAATAGAACAAATGTATGTATCTGCAAATAATACTGGACATGTTTAAGCATCATCAGGTTTGCAGTAAAGCATCCTCTGCATCTTGTCAGACTTTAAAATCATCTACAATTCTCCTTGTGATTATTCTTACTGCTTTTTGTGATAATTTTTATCAGTGTGAAAAATTCATCTTATTGAAATTAAGTATGCTGCTTTCATGTCAATCTAAAGTAAAACTAATTTGTTATCATATCATAACTGCATTTAACTGAAAGGGCAAATATTAGCTTCAGTTGCAGGGACACAGGAGATGCAGAGAGAAAATGTGCTGTGCCACTCCTTAGCTCATCATAAAATTGTAATTTGGAGGGAAAAGTATTTTCTTTGTATAAATAAAAATCAACAAATGCAATGCATCCAACTATTTGTCTTGGCAGTTTCACAGATTTCTTCTTTTATAATGAATCATTACATGAATGTAAACATTGATTGCCATCTTTCAAAAAATAGAAAGTTTCAACCACTATGTTTGGTCACTCACTGTGCAAATAAACACTTTGAGTATCATAGGAAAAGCTGTTCATAAACGGAGCATTTCTCAGTTTAGAAATACTTTGTCCTATGCTGTTTTATTTAGGCTATACCTATAAATAGAAATCAGCTGTCAAGAAATGAGTTTACTGTGCTAAATCATACTGTTTTATTTTGCTACACAGCTAATCCTGGCAAGGCTAAAAAATAGTTAATAGGCAGTCTGTAAGAACTTATAAGATGACATTTGGAAATCCTGCAGCCATATTAGTCATTAGCCATGGCAATATTCTGCCATAAGGCAATGAGTCAGACGATTGATTAGAGAACTTCATCATGATATGCCCTCCGGCATGAATATGGAGAGAGGGAAAGGAAAATGAGGAAGGAGAGTACATGGGACACAGGACAGGAACATGGAGGAATTGAAGGGCAAAGAAAGTCTGAAATAGTTCATTTTCTAGAGGTAAAAGGTAATGGAGAAGAGACAAACAGCATAAATCATTAATCTTGAGGACCCTTGTGAGTGAAGTCCTATATCACTGGGAAATCTATATTTTCTTAAGCTCTTGGCATGGCATCTTGCTTCAGACATGAGGCTGCTGTTGTCTACCTTCCTTAGAGGTGTTTGATAAAAGTCATGGAGGAGACTGGCATTGAAACACTGTCTGCTTTTTAATTCTGATGATTTTCTCAAATGATTGTGTAGATATTTATGGCTTTACTAGCTATCATCAAGTTTGTTGAGGAGCATCAGCAAAACAAACAAGAGTGCACAGAAGCTGACAAAAGGCCTACAGGGGACACTGGACAAATGCTCACCCTTAAAAAAATTGCTGGGTCCTGCAATTAAAAAGGAAAGAGCTCTGCTATTTAGGGGTTTGTGTTGCTTTTACTGGTGGCTGTGCTATGACTCCCCTGCTACTGTTTTGGAAATTAGCACAACACTTCTGGCTGTAAGGCTCAGATATGCAAGGCTGGGTACCTGCCCCAACCTTGCAGTCAAGCTTAAAAGCTGCCAGCTCCTGGTAGGAGAAAGGCAGTACACAGAAAATTCAGCTTACTGTACAAAGTACTGTACAAACAGTAAAAATGATAGACCCACCTAAGTATGGCTAAGATTCTACTGCAGTATCTTTTTTTTTTTCCTTCAAAATTCACGACCCTTATATATGCTATTCTCCATAGCAGAGTATGATGACTTAAGGTCCTTATTTGCAGTATTTCGAAATGTCTGTGTCCTGATTTGTCCAGAATCAAATTCATCTAGGTCCTCAAGTGCTATGCAGTTTTATCAAAAATTGGTGAGCTTTGTAATTTTACTCCTGCAGATTTAGTACCATTTGTCCAATATACTTGTATGATAAATAGTCGGACGCACTTGTGCCTTTAATTCAGGGAGTTGGTAGTAACATGTTCTCTATGAAGGCACTGTCTTTTAGGGTGTTCACTGGCTTTCTTGGTTTGCAAGGCTCATCTCTTTTCTGAGGCATTTCAGGAAAGAGGTTCCCAGTTTTGTTTATTTTTATAGAAAAGGTATTACAGTTATAAGACAGAGAAAAGCTGATTTGTTGATTTATTTGGCTTATTTTCTAAGCGTTCTGACTTGTATGAAAATACTCTGCCTGTGATAAACACTTACTATAACTACTTTATAAATAAAAATGAATAATTTATTGTTTGTGCTTTTAAAAATTGTGTTAATCAATATGAAGCATTTCAAAAGAATACATACAGATGATATTACTGGCAAACAAGATTGCTGCCAAGATCAGTGTAAAATTCCCATCGTCTTCAATGAGACTATTTTCAGACTGGGATGTAGGAGGTTACATTTTTGCAGACTGCCATGACAGAAGTTCATAATGATGGATGGTACTTTCCACAGAATTACAATAGCCAGAAGAAAGATAAGAAGCAGGAGTGAAGAATAAGCAAAGGCACCAGTAGACGGGTTAAATTTCTCAAAATTATCAATTCACTAAAAGGTAGAATCAGAATCAGAGCCCCGATATTTGAAGTCAATACCTGGCTTCTGCTTAATGATGTTGCTTCACATGCAGCTTTCTCTGGTGATGTGTGGCTCATCTTTCATGGGTTGTGGAGATCTCATATAGCACATAACAACAAAATCAATTCTAAGAACAAGCTTCAGCAGATTACTGTCCATCACCACTAATTAATTTTCATAGTGGCATCTCGCCTTTCTCTCTGCCCTATCCCCAGGCTTCTGAAGCACTTCCCTTCTCTGTCACTTCTGCAAGTCATGAAGCTCTCCAGACTTAGGCACAAAAGACAGGATGGGAAGAAGGCTTCATGTCTCACATGCTCATACAAGCAGTGGATCACAGGGCAATGTAATAGAGTTACAGATTTGAAAGAAGACTTCTGTTTGCCATGCTTGTCTCACTTTTAAATTGTTTCAAAAATCTTTTCTTCCTTATAAGAAATCTTGAGGGCCTATGTCTAACTCATCTTTGGGGGAATATGGTGATATAAACACATTTAATTATCTTAAACAGCTAGAATTTCATGATACAAGTATTATAATAAACAAAAACATTGTTGAAAGCCACATAGCATAAGGATAATGCCATATGTCATTAAAACATATTTATATTAATTGTCATATTAATCAGTTGATCCTGTGGGCTGTAAACTTATCAGTAGTTTTGTCTGCACTAAGAATGGACCATAAAATTATCACTGCAAATCCTCGTGTCACTTAATAGGTACAATTAAGTGTCCTATTAGTCACAGTTCTGACATTATTATGAACATTACCGCATTGTTTTATAATCTTTCTATAATGATTAGCTCAACTTTTTTATTATGTTTGTGTCTTACTCTGTGATGTCTCATTTCTTTTGTGTAAGCGCTATTACTAGTAGTTAGTGCATGAAGAAGTCCAAGAACTACACTGTTTTCTTTATAGTACAATTATTCCTGGATAACATCAGAAAACTATGAAGGTGTCTAACCCAGAACATGGAAACAGTCATCAAGATTAGCAGCTACTGTGGTTCATTATTTACTATATTTTAAGGAAGATTATCTGCAATATAAACCATCAGCAAATAAAACAGAAGTTAGGGTCGTGGTCCAACATTTCAAGAGCATATAGGACATCTCTTATGCCATTCAAAGGACTTTTTAGTGCATTCTGAAATTTCTTTATGGGCATGTAAAGGTTGACTGAGGACCATAAGCCTGACACTTTCTGCCCAAAATGTCAGGAGGCTTTGAATATAAAGTTACATATCCTATAGATATCTTAGTCCAGTGCTCTTGACCTCAGAGTCAGCAACAGAAGATGAACTGCAACAGCCACGGAAAGCAGATGAATCTTGACAAAACTGGATTTCAGGAGGACTCTATCTAATTTGCACAGAGCAGCTGTACAATGTCTGAGGACAAATAGTGAATCCTTGAATTACATGTTGATAAAAGCTGGAATAGCCAGAAGTTGCCTTTTTTTCCTGATTGCTAAGTAAAGGAACTTAATTAAAATCAGAAAAGTAATGTTATTCTGAGACCTACTCTCCTTCTGCATCTATGTCTTTCTTCCTCATCTGCTACTTGTTAAATTTTGCCAAGAGCCTGTCTGGCTTCTAGCTATGGATTTAAAGAAATAATAGGAGTGTTTCATACTTTTTGCTTCATAATGGACTCCTAATAACTTTTCGCAACATAACAGCATGCAAGACAACATTAAAGAGAATGGAAGGACTGATTTTCGATTAATCCAAGTTTGGTTTTTGTTTTTCAACTACAGAACATTCTCTGATGTTAGAGAGTTTCATAACTCAAATAAGTGATATTGCTGATGAGCAGCCTTGGAATGAGATCTTAAATGAAGACAGTAGGGTGATCATCTAGCTTACTTTGTGAACCTTGGATCAAGCCCTGAGAAAATTTCAAGTTATTTGCTGTGTAGGACCACACAGACCAAAGTATGGTTACCACCACTCAGAATTTTCACAAGGCTGAAGCTACACTGTATCATTGTGTTGTACTGAACTTTCAGGGAATTATTTAATGTAATATGCCTCTGGGGTTTTCCGTGACACTGGAAACTGATTGGACATTTAAAGCATATGGTATTAAAAAGAAAACTAACCACATTTGTTTTTTCTCACAACAAAGAAAATTTTCTTATCTGTTCCAGCAGCAGATCAGCAGTAGGAGTTCATATAAAAGCATCACAGAGGTAAATCATTCTGGCAAATGAACCTTCATCTCTCTAGGTGTCCCATTCTTGGTTTAAAAGAATATGTCATTCATAGCTGGATATCCATCAATTCAGTCATGACAGGATGAGACTTTTGCCCCATTTGGGACTATATTCCTTGAATATATTTGCATTGATACTGACTCCTGCTTTACTAACTGGGAAGAGACATAAAAAAAGGAACTTCCTTGGAATAGCAGGAAATAAATATTTTATACGCACAGGTTCCCCATAATCTTAAGGTCAAGTTTACTAGCCAGCAAATGGGCTAAGAGTAGCCACACTTTTTAATTAACCCATTCTTCCTCCCCGTGACTGTCAGTACATTTACCTTCACCTGCAGGAATCCAATTTCTGTTGGCAGTATAGGCATTGAGACATGTACAGCTTGTGCAGGTTGCAGCCTGTATCAGTGCTTGGTGAGCTCTGAATTTCATTGATAGGCTGCTCAGTGCCCCCACAATGTCTTTCAAAGTCTTCTAGGCTCTGGTTTATTGTATTACCTTTGTCAGTCTGAAGTGTAGTAATTTATATTTGTCACAATTGCCCTTCATCTGGTGTGGTGCTGGTGCAACCTTGGGCTTTTTTGTTGTCTTTTTTTATCAGTGGAGACGAGTATTTTGAATAATTAAAAACACATAAATAGTTGATCTTGGTGACACAGCATACCACACTAAATATCTTATGTCAAAACCATGTATTTTTACTTCTACCATTTCATTTGCTTGAACTAGATTAAAATATTCTTGTAATGAAAAATTAAAGATGATAAGAATAGCCATTATTATTCTATTTACTACATGTGGCTAATAAGGGGATATTTAGCTTTCTCCTGAGGAATGCTTTGATTTATATTTGTTTTCAATTAAATTTGCATATGCCACTTTAAAGAGAAAGATACTTTATTTATCTCTCTATTTGCTTTCACTGAGGAGGGAATAAAAGTTCCATACTTTTATTCCCCCCTTTGCTGCATCACTGCAGGAGAGCCCTGTATTGTGCATCATAAAGAGATTGGGAAGCTGGGTAATTAATCATGGGCTTTTATGTAATAGAAAGTTTAAAATTCATTAGCTTTATATCAGAGCGAGTGTTATGAGGGAGAACATGTTGTGAATGAGAGGGAGAGCCTTATAATTACAGAAGTGTGTAAATAATAATGAAAGTCATTAGTGCCATTCAGTTTCTAAGAATGTCATAATGTAATTGGAGCATTAAAGTGAAATTTGCGATGACAAACATTAGCGATACAAAAGAGAGAAAATGTGGTTATCTTTAGTTTGACAGATAATGTCAGCTTTCTTGCAAGGCCCAGATGGCGCACAGGAAAATGTTATGAACAGCTTTATTTTAACATTTTTATGCTGTGATATTTGAGACTACGTCACAAACACACAATGAGGTTTACATTTGCGAACCAATAGTGCCTTTCAGAGTACAGAGTCCAGTGCTGAATGATCGAAGCAATATATAGGGAAAGTCTTGTCATTGATGCAAGATGGTTATTGCAGTAAATGTGAGTTGCAGTGTAGCACGGTATTATGTGGCAGTGAAGTTTTCTGTCTGTCTCTCTCTCTGGATATGCATTTTGAATCTTTCTTTCCTTTAAAAAAAAAAAAAGAGAGGGGGAGGGAAAAAAGGAAGAAAATGATTTAACAATTATGCAGGAAATTATATGATGCTAAAATTGTACCATGTTCTGCTCTTTCAATGAAGGGACTTTCTACAGTTATTGCACATTGCAAAGGCTATAATTTTAGGGCGTGAAAAAATGTAGATTCCAAACAAAGGAAAATTTAAATATGTCTAGTGGATAAGGCAAGGCGAAACAAAAAGGAGGCAGCTGGAGAAAATTTGAGGGAACAGTATTATTTTAAGGGCAGTGACATAGAAATAACTATGCTTAAGACTCCAAGACCTGAGAGGTCCAAGACCTCAAAATGCTGGAAGCTTAAGTATCTTTGTATTCTGTCCATGAACTACAGCATTGTGGGATTCCCTACTGCCCCCATCACTTCGTGTTGAATGAACCTAATTTTTACATAAGCAGTCATTTGTTCTTTATTGTCTCTTTTTTTAGCATCCCAGTAGCCAACATAAAAACTGATTCCAAAATGTTAAAGATGTAACACTGCAAATTGTTAAATTAATGCCAATTAAACTCATATCTGGTTAAGAATTTTAAGTAAAGTAATGTTGGTCCCAAATGAGTGAAAGTGAAGAGTGATAACCTCACTAAAAGTGATGTTAAGGTGATAACCTCAGTAGGATTTTAACCCATAGCTCCTCGAAAAACCTCCAAGACTCCCAGTTGTATGACAAAGGCCACATTTTATCATTATTAACTTGAGAGGGTTTTCAAATGACTTAGCAGGAATTATTCTCTGCTTACTATAGAGCTGCTACTACTATTGGGATCTTTGAGTAGGATGGTTCAAAGTAGAGTCACACTGACTATGCTAAATTGTGGTTACATCTGTGCATTTTCTGGTCATTTTTACTGAGAATGAACAAAACTAATGTGATGATACATAAGCTGCGAAGAGAGGCTGCCACCAATAGTTTGTAAAGGGCTGTTTTTGGAAAAGTGATTTAGCACAGCTTGGAATTTATTGTTTGGTTTGATTTGTTTAGTTTTGTTGAGGGTTTTTTTTTCCAGTTTGCTCCTATTCTTTGGCACATCTGCACACTGTTTTGTACATAAAGCACAACATGGCCTTACAGGGGGCAACTACTTAATCTCACATGTATTGTGAGGGAACTGATCTGCCAGCAAATTATGTTACTCTCTTAGCTCTCTCTTTTGTGGACGGTGTCCTCACCTCCTCTTGAATAAGGTTTGTGGCCAATGTTTGTTGTTTGCTGCTTCTCCAACTGGATGACTTAAGTGGTCAGTGTGAGCCCCAGAGCATACTGCAGTGAAGTAGGGTGGGCAACAGGAAAGCAACACATCTAAGCTACACAGACACTGTGGCCAGGATTCTTTCTAGGGATTCTGATATGAGAAGTTAAATACGATTCTCAAAAATTTTAAAGGAAAACTGAAAAATGGCATCTGGTTGAAGAGTGTCAACATAGTAGTGTAGTATCAAGTTACTTGTGAAAAATACCTTCAAGGTAGTTCTAGGCCTCATGAAAATGGGAGCCTTCTCTTAAACTCTCACATTCAAAAATATGCATTTCAGAGAAGACTACATGTTCTAGAAGCGAAAGTTAAGAGGACAACATGTTCGGGGGAATTTCAAATGGAAAAGTTGGTAGTTAGTGAGTAGTCAGAGCTACAGGGGCTGATTGGCACAGTAAATCTTCCTTTTTCCACCTCCAAATCATTTGCCAACTTCAGTCTCTTAGTTTTCATATAGTATCCAATCTACAGGTGAGGTGTTGGTCTTCTCTAAAACATACTTGCTTTTGAGTGTTAAACCAAGCCTACAACTGCATAAGCATATTTTATTGCTATTCCTAATATTGATCTGGCAAGATTTCTAGAAAGTAAGTGGGGAATCGTCTTGAGATTCCTTTTTTCTTCTTTCCCCCACTATGTCATTTCCTCGATCCACTTGCTCACCCATGAAGTTTCCTAGTCCCTCGACTTCCCTTCTTCCAGGGCACCTTAAGGGCAGATGTAGGTCTAGTGATGTTTCAGCAGGGAGAGAGGCACCATGTACCTGTGTTGAAAGCCACATCTTATTGTGATAGCTGAAAATTGTCACCCAAGCTTGTCTTCTGGACAGGTGTGCTAGGAGGAAAGCTACGCTTTTATACTTTGCTTTAGACAAAGGGTTGCAATAAAGACTTTTCTTGATAAGATCTTGATGGGAAACTGTTTTGTGCTAGTGAACTTGTTTGTGATTCTTATGGCTCCTATGCCAAGGACTGTAACTACTCTCCTGCAGATGCTGTGTTTGTCATATGTCTCCTTAGAGTCACTCACACTTCTGAGCCAAGCAGTTCCTGGGCTCTTAGGTGACCCTGAGCCATTGGATTATTAAAGCTCATAAATCCTATTGGAAGACTTCAGAATTTCCTCAGCCTGATTTCTTCCCTACAGTACTCTAATATGTGAAGGTAGTGCACATTCCCCACAATGAATCACAGATCTCAAGACAACCAACTCACTGTATTCCCTACCTGGGACTCTCTCTCCTTTTTTTCCCACCATTTTCTCTCTGGCCCATCCTAATACCACAGCTCACAACATTCTTGCTGACTCTCCTTACTGCTCGTTCTATTACTCACCACTTCATGTTTTGCAGCTTTGTCCTATCATGGACACTACACATACCTATTATAAAAAATACTGCTATGCTAAGTTTCTATATCAGAGATGTGTTTCTGTCCAGAGCAACAGAGAGCTGCCCATTGCCTGCATCTCTCAACCTGTCACAGCTCTTTCAGTGTTGTCAGCAACATAACTGAGTCAGAAGGATACCATGCTGAACCCTTTGTGTGGCCTCTGGATTACTTTGGAATATCCCTTTTGGAGCTGCCAGCCATCCTTCAGCCCATGAAACAGTCCACTGCCTCTCTAACACTGTGACCTGAAAGTCTCCCAGTCCTCCTGTCTGTAAACATAAATTAAAGGCCACAATAGGGGAAACCATTTGCACCAATTCTATCTGTCAAAGTCAGAGTTCAAAATCCTACTCCTCTTCTTCTGAAAGTCACAGCTGAGCAGAAGCTACAGTTTCTGTCTTAGGGGGGATCAGCCATCTTTTTTGGGTTTTTTTTTTGTGGGGTGAGGAACTCCACACCGGAATATCCTTTTCAAGATACACAGATATGGCACATCAAACACTTTGGGATTCCTAAAAGAAACTAAGAGGGGATTTCAGATGTCAAACACAAAGAAATGATGCTTTGCTTTCAGTGGGAAAAAAAGCTTCCTCAGCCCCTCTAGCAACAGATTATATTTTAAAGGGTTGTTCATTGATCTTTCTCCAAAGAGAGAGTCTGAGATTTAGGTACCTGATCTTAATCCCAATGAAATCCATTGCAAAATTCTAACTGAATTCATTGGAAAGAGCATAAAGCTTCGTTTTTTTATCAAATCTGAGCTACCAGTACATGCTTTACGCAAATTGCTTGGTTAATTTTCCATTACTTGAGATGTTGTAGCTGGAAAAATGTTTCAGCTCTTCCTGAGAAGTATGTAAAACTGGAGCAATTTGGCTATATTTACATATCGTAAAGTGCCACTTTAAATAGAAGCACAGTATTTTTAAGTCCATCTGCAAATCATGCATGATTAATTTGTTTGTAACATGTAGGACACAAAAAGAAAGAAAAAGTTTAAAAATAAATTAAAATCCCATAAAACTGATCTCTTTCACAGAAAATTATGATAAAAAACATCAAGTTAGCTTATCATACTGTTGGGCCTCAAACTGAACCATTCCATGACTCCAAAACACAATAGACTTTATATGCTAGGGGTTTTTTCACTGAAAATGACTAGAAGCAGCAGAAATCTGCAACCAGTCGTGCAAGCTTTTATTAATGTATTTAGTAACACTCTATGCCTTCTATCACAGGAATCTCCTGTGATTGCAGAACTGCAAGAAGCTCTGTATGTTTGTCTGACATCTCATACTTCCAATCAGATACTGGTTTTTGAAAGCCCATTAAGATTTTCTTGATTTCTAAGTGAAATTGAGATATCAATTTTAACTAAAAGCACGCTCACAGTGAACAAGTAATATAATCTGTTGTCATGCCTTGAAAGTACCTTGAGCTGAAGTGTTTGGTGTGGTCTGTAGGAATTTTGTGTACATATAGCACACATATGCTTCACTGCTACACGTGGTTCTATTGCACAGGGGCACTTGGCAATACCAAAGTCCTAGAAAGCATGTGCTGCTGGTTAATTAATTAAATGCATTACTCAAGAAAGTATTTGTAGAAGTAGGTCCTATGTTTTTTTTTTTTTTCCTGATTACCCTCAAAATTTGGCTACTTAAACAGAAAAAGGTGTCAGAGGTCTGAAGAGTTTATCAAATTCTGCCTCTGCTTAAACACACGGCTTCTGCTGACTTTCATGAGGATAAATGGACAGTTATCCCTGTGCATGTTTACAAATCAGGACAGGCAGCAGCAAGTCATTGCTGTAGTTTGCCACCCCTTTAAAATTATGATTGTGCAATGATTGTGTTTCTTTTTTGCAAAGAAAAGTCCTGAAGGAGGGGATGTAGGTTGCATATTCTGTCATGTTAGTATCTGAACAAGAAGGCCTGAGGTGACTTCTCAACAAAGGGAGGCAATTTCACTTATTTGCACATGCTGTATTTGATGCTGCTCACCATTCTGAGTTGAAATACTGCTTACATGATACTGGAGTGATAGTGTTTGGTTTTTTTCCCCAATTATTTCCTTTGGTGTTGCTATAGCTGGCATCTTTTAACATTTGGTAACTCGCCCCAAGCACATCCTGCCATATAGGAGAAGGTAGAGTGAACTGCCAGACTACAGCTTGGATTAATTTTTATCTACTTACAGATCTGACACATAGGTTTGGCACTCCAGTATCTCAATGGGGGGAGATAAGCTGTGGACACGTGGCTGTTGTACAGGTTCATTGCGTCTAGTGACTGGAGCAAGGTTCTGAAACATTCACTACCCTCACCCCTTCTCCTCCTGGAGGTGAGTTGCAAGCCGTTTGGTGAAGGCACGAGCAAGTACTGCTTTTGTGTCCTGTTGCAGTGTGCATTCTCTCCCTTATCTGGGTACTCTGCTTGGGAAGGAAGGAATGATGTGCAGCAGCTAGGTGAGGTCCTGTGCATTTCAGTGCATGTTCAGAACAGTTTTGATAGCCATTTTGGAAAATTAACTTTGGCCTACTGTGGAGATGGCTGAAACACCAAATGGCAAAAAGCAAAGAGCTGCTCCTTGCCCTGTCACCAGCTGTAGCAGACTAGTGCCATTTATAGCCTTTCTGTTGGTCTTTTTGCTTTCAGATTGAACTTGTAGCACAGTGTGGCAATATGTTAAAGAATGAATTTAAAAGTAGATGGAGCCACACATGACCATCCCAGGAGGAAGCCACATCAGGATGTGCATTAGCAGAACAGGTTTTGGTGTGCCTGGCTGAATGCCTCTGATCACTTGAGGCATGCACCAAGAGCCGGCTAATGCACACCCTGTTGTGGTTCATCGCTCACTGTATTCTTCCAGTCTGATTCCATTCAGTGGTCCCCATTAAAAGCAGGTGTTTGCTTCTGAGGGGAAAGAGGGATTCCAGGGGTGCCAGGATAATACCTACTAAAGGAAACATTTCCCTCCATCCTCCCCCAGCCTTCTGTATATTTGTCCATATTTACTGGTATGCAAGTTCTACAATGTTCATTAATCGTAGCAAGCTGTCTCTCATAACTAGGACTTTCTAAAAGCACGTAATGAAAGGAGTGCATTTTTAACCGTGTATTTTAAATAAGAATTGTCTGTCTGTGGGAGTTAGGTTATTTGTATTGCCATAGACAGAAATGATCGCTATATTTCATAGGACCTTGCTGCTTTGTACTTATTGACTGTTTATTTTTCATCCATAGGATTACTAATTGCAGCTAGTACCAGACACTTGTGTCTCCTTTCAGGTTATTGTAGTAGAGGGCATTGTACCAGATGCATGGTTATTCACAGACATGCATTTCCAGCAGCTGAATTGCTGGATCTGCTCTAAATGATCTATGGCAATTACATTTGGCATTGTACAGCTATAATTTTACTGCATATTAATAGCCACCTACCAAAGAGGTAAATGCCCTTTTCTCGGCTGGGTGCGGAATGAATGCCTGGATATATTCAATTGGGTAAAACAAGGCTTGGGTTTTAAATGGATAGCAGGGGTTTTATGTATTGGAAATGCATGTGCCGCTGAATTGCCTGTTTCCCTCTGCCTTGATGGTGTGCAGCGAGGCTCCAGGAGAAATATCATCAAGCCAGATCCTAGATAGAGTCATGCTGGGGAGAGGAGGGGGAAGGGGATCATGTGCCCCATTTTCAGTGGCTTATCTTCTACTACCCAAAATCTGCTGCAGTCTTTTTTTTTTTTTTTCCCTCCCCTTTCAGCAGCTCGGCTGATCAACGCGGAGGCTGTCAGGTTTCACAAGCAAAAATAATAATTAACCCCCCCCCCCGACCTTCACTAAAGCTGTCCTCTGAAGTCAAGGGCCCATTTCCTTCCCTCTTTTTTTTTTTTGTCTTGGGAGAGTGAGGTGGGGTGTTTGAGCTTGTGTTGGGGGCGACGGGGAGTGGGTGGGAGCAAATAACAAGGAATCGGAGGGGATTAACGAGCTTTCTCCTTATTAGCCCCGCTCGGGTGCTTTGTTTCTGCTCCTGGCTGGGGATGGGCTGACGGGGAGGGTTTGGCTGGGGGGGGGGGGGAGAAGCAGTGTGACTGGAGGGGCCGGAGTGCGGGAAGCCACACGCACACGGGCGGGCAGACAGACATACAGACAGAGCCACCCCACACACACAGCGAGACGAAGCCCGGGCGGGCAGCTCCGGGCGCTGCGTGGGGCTCTGGGTGGGGTGAGGGCGGGGAGCGCCATGACGGCGGGGCCGGCCGCTCCCGTGCGGCGGCCGAGGCAGTGCCAGCCGGGGCGGCGGCGCTGAGCGCAGCGAGCGCGGAGCCGGCGCGGAGCGGAGCCGGCGCGCGGCGCTGCCTGCGGTCCGAGGCGCACCACGCTGCGTGGGCGGGGAGAGAGAGAAAGGGAGAGGGAGAGACTCGCAGACAGACAGTACAGCCGGCGAGCGCGGCAGATAAAGGACGGAGGACAGGCAGAGAGGAGCGAGCCAGACGGGGATCCAGGCGGGCGCCGGGAGAGGACGGGCAGAGGCAGGCGGCGGCGGCGGACCGGGGCGAGGCAGGAGGCGGCCGGCGGGTCAGGCGGCGCCGCCGCGGCCACCGCGCCCGGGCAGCAGCGCGGCGCGGCGGCGGATCTCCTCCCGCGGTGGAGGCGGAGGAAGAGACTATGTCTTTCAGGAAGACACGCACTGTACTGTAACAGCAGCGTATCCGCAGCAAAAATAAACAAACCGGCCAACCAAAAATACCAAACAAACAAAAATAACCCGAGCCGCCAAGACGCTGGGGGCAGATCCCGTTTGCAGGCAAGGTAAAACAAACAAACAAACAAAAACAACAAAAAAAAAAAGGAACGAAAAAAACCCGAAAACAAACCCCAAAGAAGCCAAAGCAGAATCTGTCGACATTTGTGTGGCGTGATGTTCTTTGTTGTTGCGATTTTTTTTGTCTATTTTTTTCCTTTCAGCATGATTTCTGTCATTTCGTTGGAGTCATTCGCCCCATCCCCCCCACCTGTCCCCGTGATCTTTTAATTTTTGAGGTCAGGGCGGCTGGAGAATGTGGAGCGGAGGAAGAGGGAAACAGGAGCTGTGTATGCAGCCGGGGCTTGCCTTTATTGCGTGCGATGTGCAATTATTAATAGCGGCTGCAGGATTCCGGCTCTAAGATGCGGTATTTACCAGAGTGGGAGGGAAAAGAAAGGAAAAAAGGGTGTCGTTAATAGTCCGGCGGGGCAGGATGCTATCGGTGCTGGAGCCGAAGCCTCGCACGGGACTGCGGAGCGGCAGCATAGCAGTGGTTACAGCCAGGTAGGGCGGGGAGGGCTCGCTGCGGGTCTCGGCGTGGTCGCGGGGCCGTCTGCCCTGCGGAGGGCGGCGGCTTCCCAAAGTTTCGGCCGCCGGCCGGTCATCGCCAGAGGCGCTGCTGGCCGGAGCTGAGGCGGGTCGGGGTCCGGCGCGGAGGTGAGGTGGCCGTTGTCCGGGAACCTAGCTGGGGAGACGAGCGCCAGGGAGGGGATCTGGGGGGGAAGGGGGGGGAAGGGGAGAGCTCCGTCCTCTCAGCTGTCATTTTAGCTAAAACGGATCAAACTTCAAGAAAAAAATCTCAACTTTTACTCGCTGATTTGTGAACAGCATCGAGGGATCTGCTTTCAAAGCCATGTTTGCTGGAGGGCAAGCCTGAGCTGCTTGGACTGGCATTGTTCTGAAGGGTGGCGATTTGAGGGCAACAGATTTACTTGGTGCTTCCTTAGCATCTCTTTTTGCATGCAGTGGAGGAGGGTCCCAGTTCGGGAGTTACATGCGTAATATTAGGTGTCCTGTTTTCACAAAAAGCAGTTCATGTTACTCCTCTTGGTGTATTCTGCCTACTTGTCTGTGCGTCTCAAACGATATCGCTTGTAATTCTAACCCAGACGTGCTCATCCAGCGCAGCCATTGCGCAGCCTTGTTTAATTGCTGTTATTTATTTTGCCTTCATTTACCCTGTCAGCCTGCGGGGGGAACACGCTCAGATTTCGAGTGCATTTTTACGTGCTAGGTGTGTCTCTGCGCTTCCAGGTGTGTGCGGTTTCGCTTAAAACTCATCCCGCCGCCGTGTGACATCGCTGTAAATGTGCCGGGAGGGGAAACAAAGACATTAGAGAGCGACACAAGTGTCTGTGCATCACCTATTTGACTTCTCTGCCGTTGCAATGCTGAGCCAGATGCATGCCCGGTGCGCCTTCTTCTAAATAGCATATGTACGTTTTAGGCAAGTACAAAGCAATTGAAGCTGAGGGTGATGGGGGGGGGGGAACAAAAACCAACCCGTACTATAAACTGACCTGCAACTTTTTAGTTGTATACTTTAACTGCACGCTGATTTTTGTTTTAGCAATCTTCGTCACGGATCGAGGCAAGTTTGTGTGCACAATTGGGCTTGCAAATTGCTAATCTCGCACTGACTTTGCCTCTCAGTTCCCAGCTGGGCATGGTTACCTTGAAAGCTGTGGTATCAGCACTGTCAGAGCATGCTCCGGTGGGGAGATCGGGTGTGTTCTATTTTTAATACTATTTAATGAAGATGCTTCTCACTCTGCAATATATGAAGCATAATGGAAGAGCAGAGTGATGATTGGTTATGGATACTGGAAAAGGAAAAATGCAAAGGTAAAAACGGAAATCCCTCAAATATTTCTATTACATTAAAAAAAGGAAATACAGCTTTACAGAAAGGTAATCGATTAGCTGATTTTAAATTGAACGGTTTTGTAGTGTCTAGGAGGATTTTTAAAAAAATGTTCTTTTAAAAAGTTGCATGAAACAAACTGTAGGTAGGAGATTATTTTGTGCTGTTGATAAATCTGATTCTGTATGGGTATGCTTAAGTTGAAGAAGAATATTCCATTTTAATTCTTTTTCTTTTTAATATTGAAATATCTTACAATGGAGGAGCGCTAAAGAACATCTGAAGTTGTTTTTTTTCCTTCTGATAACCAGTTTTAATAATTAACTATTTTTATTCTTATTGGTAGTGTCCTAAAGCAGAAGTTGTGAGTTTTTATTCCTTGCAGTTAAAAGTTAATTCAGTTGCTATTAAAAATCATCGTTGCATGCAATGCTTACAGAATGCAAGTGGCTGTAAATCTCTTGCTATTTATGTGTAAAGGAAAATACCTATAGATAACTACGGTGTATGCCACTTGGCGAGGTGCATGGAGATACTTTTGAAAACTGCCCTGTTTAGTTCAGTGTAGTCAGAAATATGTTTATTAGCTATTTGCAAGAATCCATACACTTAGAATTGTGTAGAGAAACACGCCTTGATTAAAGATGTTTTCTGTGAAACAACTGTATTTTGTCTGTGTTGCCTGCAGTTTTACAGGATGATGGTCTAAGAAACAACTGAGTACCCCTCCTGCAAAATCCTTTTTCAAGCAATTATTTCTTTTTGCTGTATTCTAGTCCTTTTGAGTACCCCAGGGTTAAGTGTGCAAGTGAGGATTGCTTAGACAAGTGTTGCACCACATCGCACCCATGAAGGAAAAATTACATAAGGGTGATAGAGGAAATGCAAAGAGATTTTTAAACACAGGTGCAATTATAGCTATCAGGGAGAGAACAGCAGTGCAACAGTCACTTTGAAACTTCATTCTGTTTGAGTAAAACTGTGGGCCAAATCATGTTTTCCTGATGGTGCTGCTTTTCCTTTGGGCTTTATGGGGGTTATTTGCATGATTACAGTAAACTGGACTTGGCCTGATAAATCACTGTTATTAAACAGATTTTCTGGGATTACATGAAAGAAACCTAAGAAGTTAGTTCTAAAATCTGCTGTGCTCTTGGCTTCCTCCCAGGTTACGATTTTTAACAACTAACTTTAAACTTGGAATTAATAGCGGGGGAAAAGTGCACTAATTCCAGGATGGCTTACTTATAGTCTGTCTTGCCTCCTGTAGGCATTGGTCTTGCTACAGTCAATGGGAGCTTTAAAATTTGTTCAGTGGTTTTATCAGTGCTAAAAACAGACACAGGGACAAATATTCAGCAGCTGTAAATTGATGTAGTTCCATTGGTTTTAAGAACAGTGCAGATTTATACCAACTGATGATAACACCTCTCTGCTTACAAGCAGAGATCTGTAACTTACATTGAGTGGTATTATCAATTTTGATGGCATTAATTTCAGAGTAGGAAAATTATTTTGGCAGATTGGCAAATCCTTGTTTATAAGGACTACTCACAAATGAGCGGCTTGATCCAGTGAGTGCTCCCAGCCTAATTTCTTTGCTTAGTTTTAAAGACAGTTTGTAGGGTACATGATTATTTAACGGAAATGCTATTTGTTAAGTAATGTAGTTTCAAAAATATCATTAAAGATTGGCCAGTTGAGAAGTAATGTAACTACCATGCAATAAACTTGCAAAATCCAATTGTCCCCTGCTCATTCATTTATTAGATTTGAAGTGCTGTATTAATGTTCTCAGCAGGTAGTAAGCAAGTGGTTCCCTTTTTCTTCTAGAAGATTGAAACATTCATCAAACAAGTCATAAATGGCAAAGACTCTGTATGTTCCAGTGGAGAGTACTTGATTCTGGAGACTAGAAGTACTGTGTATGAATACTTTTGTATCTGAATGGTAACATGCATTTCTAGGACACATTCTGTTTTGATGACAAACTGCAATCCAGGTAAGTTAGATTTTCCCCAGTTAAGGCTGGGTAAATTGAATTGCAGATAAATTATGCAAACCATCTGAGGTCATGCATCTAGTTTTTGACAGTCATCAAGTGGGACCTATTCCAGTCTCCAGCATTATAAGTGGGTCACCCCTGGATGATAAGTCTCCCTGATTAATTGCTGGTGTTTGCTTTGTTTTCTAATTTTTCCACTTTGTACATGCAATACTGACTTTCAGAAAAATGTAGATGTAAATAAATTTACATGTTTGTTTGTAACTATTAAAATATTTTATTTTTACATAGTAATTTAATGGTATGCCTTTCTAGCAAGGATTTAACTTCAGAAGAAGTACAACTAATGACTCATGTCTGGTTTGGTTTTGTGTCTTTTTATAAATAAATTAAACATACCTATAAATTCGTGTAGACATACTGATTACTGTTCATGGACAGGATATATTTTTCTTGGTTCTGTCTTAAGAAAGAGACTTAAACCCAAATCGGTGGAACAGCCACTGTGGTTTGCATGAGTATGGTAGTGTGCACACATAAAAAATTTATAGGAGAAATAAAAAAGACACCACAAAATAGAACTACAATACTTTCTCTTTTAATTAAAACTAAATTTTTAATAGATAACACGTACTGTGGGTTCTTGCCAAGTAAGTATTTGTTTGTCACTGCAGGTCCAAACTGCTTAGTTATAGGACTTTGCTGCGGCTTAGATGTTTGAGGTAACTCCAGTTTTAGACTCCGTGTTCTCTCGTACAGTGGTCTTACAGTAGGTAAATTGGATGATGGATTGCCACTGACCCTATGTAAGAGTGCTCCCTATAAGCTTCTATGTTCTTCCTTAGTTCGTCTTCATTTGGAAGAATACATAAATAATCTGTATTAATGCTTAATGTGTGGCATATGCAATCCAAAGTTATGAATTGCATTAATTCCAGGGGAAGAGTACTGGAGCTCTGTGTTGCTTTAGTGAAAATGCCCCAAGCAAACACTTCTATAATGTCCTGCGACAGCTACTCTCTTCCACCTGTTTATATGTTGCTGATACTTGCTACTTCTTCCTTTTTCACTGTTGTTTCCAGGCTTTCTGGTAATCCAACTTAAGTACACTTCTTTATGGTTCCTTGGAAAAAGATATTGCAGAAAAGGTCTCTTTTCATTCAAATGTATAATTTTTTAGTCATATGGTGGGATCTTTAAACCATGTTATATCATTCTAGAGTGCTAAATAGGTAATAAGCTGTTACATGAAAATGTTACATCACTTTTTTTTTTCTCCCTCCCCCCCTTATACTTACATTCCCTGTTACCAAGAGGAAAAAGTGAACTAAATACAGAGAGAAATACAGAAGCAAGGAGTAAACAAAATTGCATTTTACAGGAGTTTGTTCTTGATGACTGCTTAGATGAATTAATTGCTGCTGTGGTAAACATGGTCAAAAGGAATACTAAGCAAGTTGTTTGGTTAATGCTGAAGAACATATAAAGTGTAAGAGAGTGATAATGTCATATATCATGACTAAGCTGAAATGCAGAAGGCATAGTTAGGCAGTGACAGCTGGGAATTTGAAATGTATGATTTGGATATCCAATGACTTTCTGAAGCAGGGGATTTAGAGTATTTTCTAGCTACTGGCAACGTATGGAGGCAGTAACCATGTAAGGCAGTTTTTAGGGCAGACATTCACATAGCAGATGCTGAAGTATGTAAGGTGAGAAGTACATTTTTATAAGTGAAAGAAAATGTTCACAGGGAAATTGGGACACTTATATGCTTCTTCATCAAGATCAGATGTCTGATCTTGATCTTTTAAGGCCAAGAGTCACAGTTAACAAAGAGTAGTACCATGAGAAAGCAAAGTCCTATAAAAGTGTTTTTGTAACTTAATGGTTTGTACTATATTCATAATTTAGTCTTAGGCGGTACTATGGTTTATTTATGAGCTGTTTGTACAATGCCTGTGTTAAAATTCTAGGAACTTAGTAAATCTTCCAACTGATAAAACTTCTATTTTTCTAAATTGGATGCCTTAAATTCAAAGAAGAGCTTAAATGGTCAGCTGGATGGTGTTAAAAAAAAACAAACCAAACAACAAATACCCCCACACCCTTTCCCCCACAGTTAAATACTCTGCTTTTTATTTCTCGAAATTTTTGTCTTCTGTTTGTAATCGATGCTAAAACATAAGTATCAAATATATATGAATCACCTACTTTCAGGCTTCTGTTTATCCCAGTTTTTACAGCCACAGAGTAGTGATTTTTACTGGATTCATAAAATCATCAGAGCCAGTTTTATGTTCTAGGATTTGAATTCTGTTATCAAAAGCATGCCTGGACAGCTAATAATTTCATCAGTAATGAATCATGTTGCAGTATTTGTATTTTTATTGCCTCATTAGTTGAAGTTTTCCTGTGCCTTCAATACAAAAAGTATTTTGTAAATTTTCATTATTAAATATAAGAGCCAGATTGTGCTACTTTTCTTCACAAGGAGTGCATGCATCTAGCTTTTGGTGACCTGAAGAGCCTCTCACGATATAATGCTTTTTTTACTGTGAAGGAAGTTATCACAATTTGTTCCTAAGTAAAGAGGGATGGCAAGGCTTCTCAGTAGAATGAAGCTAATGAAGATAAACTGTAGTGATTAGAAGCATTTTATGAATACAATGAAATTGTTATTAATTAACGTGGAGTGTTTAACTATATATTGAATTAATTGGGAAGTTTTACTGGGGAGCAAACTTTAGTGGTGTTAATGCTCTCGTGAAATAGGTGCAGCATTATGTGCTTGTGAAGAATGTGCCAACTTTGTGCTTTTTGGGTGTTGGTGCCACTGAAGTTTATTTGGAATGGTTTGCCCTCTGTTGCACAAAAGTAAATCATATATTGCGGTTGTTCAAACTATACCTTGAAATTTTTCCATTTTCAAGTGACTATTCCATTTCTAAATACATTGCCATTGGCATAACATTTAGAACAGTTTAAATGAGGTTACTTAATGTGTTATAAAGTGTTTGTCATGGAGTCAGAAATGTTTATGGTGTCATAAAAGCTTTAAGAGAAACACATCAAATAAATTGGTCCACTCTAAAGGCTCACTACAGATTTTAATGTAAGCCCAGGAAATGTCTGATAGCTTTATAATTTGTGTAGTTTATGAGCTGTGAAATCTGAAGTGAGAAGGTCTGACTTTCATGCTTTCATTTTTTGTTCCTTTAGGAAAAAATCAGTTTTTCCTACCAAACAAACAAAAAACCCCCAAAAAAGCAAAAAAAAAGGAAAATTCTGAATGTGGATCTAAAAGGAAAGCATAATGAGTGACTTAGAGCATCTTAAGGTGCTGTATTTCATAACATGTACTATTGTGAGGAAATGCTAATGAAACTATGTTTTATTCAGGTGTAATTTTTGGGGAAACTTTAACTCATAGACATAAGTTGGAAAACAAAACAAATTTACCAGCTTTATGTGTCTCAGTATGCATTTCCACTGTGGTGTAGCAGTCTGTTCTGCATCGGAGCAGCAAAATGGAGTGAACTCTAATGACGAGCTGAGTCAAGCAGCACAAGAATCCTGTTAGATACAGAAGACAATGAATTATTACTGAGGCTTAGTGCAACTTTTGTTTAATCTATGTACTGGTGAAAATTACTGTATTTGAAAGAAGTCCTTGAATTACCTGCTTCCTAAAGTAACCCTCTCAAAATCTGAGGCTGAGATAAGGTAGTGGGGGGGGTAAGAGACATAGTGGAGGATTAGTGGCAGTAGTACTGCTTGTGATGTGAAATCAAGTTATGGAGCAACAGAAGTAGGAGGACAGCAAAGGGAAGTAGTACTTTCAGGAGATATTCCCTGAAAATTAGGTAACTGGAATTTTGGATAACCAAGAGAAAATATATAGATGTGTAGCCTCTTTTCAGTATCATTTGTTTTCTGATTAAAAAATATAAAATTCCTTATGCATGTAATGTGATCCCTATCTTTGCATTGAGGATCGGGGCAAAGTGACTATTCCTCTGCAATCACACTTAATCTCCTCAAATATGAGGTTACAGGGGTTGTAAATGATCTGCGTCTTCTGATTTTGCTGTTGCAGAATTGCTCCTCTCTGCCCCCTATCTGGCAGGAGAGAAAGGAAGATAAAGTTGTTGCCAAAGTCTGAGAGCAGTTCCACAGTAGTATATGCTGAGACTTCTTAGCCAGGCTTAGTTGGTGCAAGAAGCTGGTGGGTGAGTCTTGGGGAGGTAGACAAGATCCTGGACTCTCTAGTATGTAGCCAGATCTTCTATGAGAATAAATTGGTTTGTATCCTTGATAGCTCTTCTCTTGACATGCCAGTACCTCATAAATTAGTCAAGTATTTACTGAAATAGCATAATGTGCCCTCTGACTGCATAAATCCACACCTTTCCATAAAGAGCTTTCTATTAATGGAGAAGGATTGGTAAAAAAGAGCAGATTGAGACACAAATATTGATGCAGCGTTTCAGCTGCCTGTGGTTATTCTACCGGTAACCGTATAGCCATAGTTGTGGGGCTGTGGTTCTGCAGACACCCTGTCCACTCGTTCTTTCGTTGTGATGGTTTCCGCAATGCGGGAGGAAGATGCGGCAAGCACCTACCTCTTTCAAAGCCACATATTTCTTTGATGTGTTTGTTACTCCTCAGGGTTTTTTTTTTTTTCAGGAAGTAGAACAGAGAACATAATTCATACCCATGAAGGCTAATTACAATTTTTCCTCTACAGATCATTTCTTAGAGATCTGTGTGTTCAAAGAATTACTGCTAACTATTTTCTGCATTACAGTTGTGTTCAGTGTCCAGGCAGTGAGTGTCAAAATGTAGATTCTTTTGGCACCTATTCCTGTTTGTGTTTGTTTGATAACATACACTTGTGTCATGTCTTTATTAATGTTGTCAGGCACTTCAAAGCCAACTGTAATAAAACTACATCAGTATAAGAGCATGTCAGAAAACATGACAATAAAATATCGGCACTTCTTAACAAAACATTTTATTGATTAAACAGCACAATTTCAATATGTGGAAAAATGAAATCAGTTCTAATTAGAGAGCAACTGCAGTAACAGCCAAGTCTTTGACTTGCCTGTAAAATGACAGCAGACTGAGCTATTCCGTTGTGTATTATGAGCGAATTCTATGGCATGGGAATGTGTTTGCTAAGTGTGCATTGACTGCGATCATAACAAAGGAGGAGCGTAAGTGACCCTTGTACTTCTGGTGCATGGATAAATGACACATTCCAGGAGAATATTTATTACCTATGCTCAGTAGTTGGAATGAGGCTGACAGATGATGGTGTAGCATACCAATGCTCCTCAGAACATCAGCTGTGTGTACAAGCAATTTCAATGTCTGTTCACTGTCAGACAGATTATTTTAATAAAAGGAATTCCAGGGCTCTGTTCTCGACCTCAGACGGTTTACTTTGGGGGCAGTAACTTGAGGTGCTGTTGTTATTAAGCCTGATAAAATTGGAAAATGGAGATAATTTCAGGTAGCTTTGCAACCTCCGCAGAGAAAATAAGAAATATGGAGGGGAGCAAATGTTAAATTATTTTGGCAACACAAGAATGTGTGGAGTGAAGCACACTGAAGTTAGGAGATTTACTGCATCCTTAGGTGTAATGTAAACAAGGGATCTTCCTAAAAACTGGTCCGTAGCTTCCTGACTTAAAGTTTACTGAAAGTACAGGAAGACAGATACTGGAGGAATTCACTGCAGTCCCAGTATAAACTTTTTTCTTGTTTTGTTTCTTGATACATGCATTTCATGCGGTCCCTAATATGGACTCTGCCTGTTTTCTGTCTGTTTCCACACTTGCATCAGTTGTCTCTACTCTGCTCCTTACATCCTCTGACCATTCTTCATACTGGGTCTTTGCTTTTGTAAGTTGTACCCTTTAGGGAAATTTTACTTTGTTAAACTGACCCTTCTGACTTTTCTTATTTTTCCATCATTTGTTCACATTCTCCAGCTTTTTTTTCTTGCCTTTGTCTACATCATTTATTTGCCTCTGTTTGAAAGGGTTGAAACCTTCAATTAATTGACTATATAGTACTGCAATTTTAAAAATTACCTAATTCTGTAGATTTTTGGACAGTTTATAATAAACATGTTATTTAAGCATACTATCATTATTCAAAATATGCCAGTTCCCAGATTTCTTGGACTTTGTTTTGGTATCTTTTAAGGAGGGAGTGCCAAAACTGCTCTGATTGCATCTGTGAAACAAAGGGTTTTGTGCTGAAATCTAGAAGACCTTGTGCTTTTGAACTTCTTCGTATATTCAGCTCATATTAGTGGGTCTGGGTTCTTTTGGGGCCTCCATCCAAGTTCAGTAGCTCCGTATAATTGTGTGTATGTTTGATGCTCCTGGAAAACCCTAACCCTGTACTCTTCATCTATTTATGTAGATTTTTCTTTTTTTCTGGGATTAGTAATATTTCCAGTATATTTACTATTTGTCAGTTGCTTAGAAAATAAAGTGTAATGAAAATGACACAAACTAAATGCCTTTGACAGTGTGTTTGTTGTCAGAGACTTTTTACGTGTTGGCTCTCTGACCTTTCAGATGGACTGCTGTCTGTGGCGCGAGCGGCACAGCACCTAAGGCATTATGTTGGGTGCAGTTTACTGTGTTACTGGACTGTACAATGAAAAGAGGGAAAAATTACTGGAGTTCTTGTATGGAGAATTATTTTGTATTTCATGTCTGTACACTTGTTGAGTAAGCTTGGAAACCGCACCAAAAGCTGAAGGTTACATATTCTTCTCGTAACTTTGATTATGATGATTGCATGGCCACACAGAGCCTGGTCAAAAGCAGAGGAGACTGATTGATTGTAAAGATAGTTACTGATTAGGGCATCTAGCTGTCCACATTTCAGGACCTATACTAAATAAATAATCCATTTTTGTGAAATGAATATATAGAAACTCCTTCTAAAGACAGAAGTAAAGGAACTGTTGGCTGAAATGTGTCACTGATGTGTTTGAAGGAGCATGGTTTGCTACCATCATCTGAAAACTGAAATTTATTTTTTCCTGGAAATCTAGTGGTGGTGGTTGTTTTATTTTGGTTTTTTTTTTGTTTTTTTTTTTTCCTCATTGCTGAGATGGCAGGAGAAGTGCCTGTATTCAGCTGCCAGTTACGGATTTAATTCAGTTATTTGTTTTTCAGTAATCTGATTCCTATTTGTGCCTAGTTCACTAATTGCTCACTGTACTCTGTCAGTTTATTATGAAAGTAACATTCTAAATATTCTGAAATCTAATAAAGAAATGGTGGCAGTAGTCTGAACAGATGATGTATAGTAGTTATTAACTGATTCTTTGTTTCTTTTCATGGGTTAATTTCCAGACTGGTGGACAGTCAGCTCAGTTAGCTCTCAAGCAGCATGCATTGAAGAAATTTCTTCCCATTTAAAGACAAAATTCTGTGTTGTGTGGAGTCATTCCATGTTTGAGAAGGATGTCATGTTAACAAGCTGTTTATTCCACAAATAGTGGTGCCAGTGCTTTTCTCTATGTCCTTGGTAATAATTGAATTCTTGAGTTCAGTTGTTTGCTGAGATGATTTGTGATTTTTAAAAGCATGAGTACAAATTTCTGCAGTACCACATAATTGGAATGCAGTACGAAGGACTAGTTTTTTCACATAGCATAGGTTTAAGTTGACTGAAGGAAAGCTTTTGCTTTTATTGACTTAATTCTCTAATCTTAATCCTTGCAAATAAAGGCATGAAAATGTTAGTCCATATAACCCTATTGTTGCAAATCAGAGAAATATGCAGCAGGATTCTGTGTCTGTCGCAGGAAGCTGGTGTGGCTAGAAGATGCTTCCAAAATGTGCATCGACATATTTTGTGGTCTCTTAAGTTCAAGATCCAACATTTGTTTTTGGAATTTTTCCCAAATTGGTCAATAAATTCCATTATTAGTCTGCTGCTTAACTGCCTTTCCGATGCAGTGGACAGAACAATTGATTTGCATGTGGAAGACAGAGAGGCATAACACTTGTTTTCATCTTTCTTCTGCACTTCAGACATTGAAACAGGTGAACTCCTGTTATATGGTAGGGGAAGCTGCTATAAAAGTAATATTATTTGTATTACAAAGTTACATTCTTCAGCCCAGTAGAATGACTGTAGGTGCAACATTGCAGTCTTGACCATCCCGTCTTGTGCTCGCTAGTGTCAGCTAAATGAAGTGGAGCTTTATTGTCGAAAATTTATTTTTTTTCTGGCATTCTGGTGAAAACAAGATGTGGGAAAAACCAATGAGTAAACTCCCAAGCTTAAAATGAGGATGACACTGGGCTGCTACTGATGCCTGGCTGTGAAGTGTGTGTGTGCGGAAACAGTCTACCAATGGTCACGGGCCATTGGAGACCTGTTCTTCTCAGCTCTGCACAGTCTATAGGTGATGGGCGTGATAGTCTTAAAATGCCTGTTTACTTCAAGAAACAAAAGGAGACCCTTTTATAAATTGGCTTACTAGTCTGTCGAGAGAGGATTCACTAAGTCACTAGTGGAAAAAGAGGGCTGCTGCCTTTTAAAATATTTTTGTACTACAGTCAGTGAAATACTATGACATTTGTTTTGATTTTTTTATTTTTTCAGGAAGGGACAGATTTTCAAATGCCTGTCTGAGGTTATTTGGATAATTTGGTGTTATTCTTTTTCAATGAAGACTTTTAAAAATATTTATGTCTTTAAAAGGGGCCTTTCTGACAGTGGGAATAGCTACAAATTCAAGTGCTACAGATAGTGTAAGTTGGCAAGTTGTATACCATACTAATAACATCACAAAAAGTATCAGCCTTCCCAAAAAAATACATTTTCCAGTAGGAAAGGCAGATAAATGGGTATGTTTTCAGTGAGAAGGATGAAGGTTTTTCAAGAGGAGAGTAGTCTACCATGAGATAGTAACTTGGAGAAAGATATGAGAGCAATAAAAATTCCCATTGTTCAAGTTTGTTTGTTTGGGTTTTTTTGGGGGGAGTTGTTTGCTTGTTTTGATAGGTTTGTTTGGGTTTTGTTTGTTTGTTTGGTTGGTTGTTTTTTTTTCCCCCGAACATTATCCAACACTAAATTTCCCTTTCTCACGTTCAGCTTCAAGAAGTATGAATGTCCCTCTGGAAGGAGAACAGGCAGCCAACCATGTCTCATCACTGTGCAACTTTGTAACAAAGATTAATTTGGGGAGGAAATAGAAGAAGAAAACAATACAAAAGGAATTGTTTTTAAACAAAAGATGCACTTTTGTCATCATTTGCACTACTCAAGCTGTCCAACCTCTGACTGCGGTGACCCAAAATACATCTGCACTGTTGGCAGCTGTAATACGTGGGAGGCAGTGAGGATAAAACCCATGGTATAAGTGAACATTCCCAGCAAGGCTTTGTAAAGCACTGGGAGCGAATTCTAAGTCGGGTAATGAAAGCCGTCTAGAAGTGAAATTGAACTGATTGCCCTCACTGATTGCCTTGTTCAGCTTGCATTGATACTCCATAGTGTGCTGTAATGGGTGTCCAGCTGAGGTAGTCAAGCCTCAAGACACCCCAGAGAAATACTCCTCCTTGTAAGTGAAATATGAAGAGGTGGTTTGAGAAGTGCAGTCTCTGCTAATCATGCCAGTAGAAGAAATGTGAAGAATAGCAGTCCACTTTCGATACTGCATTTGTTGTAGATAACTAAAATGCCATCACTTTACTATTTAGATGCTGATGTTATTACCTGTTTCCACCCATCCTTATTGTCAGTTTTATGATGCAGGCTTGCATGATACTTGTTTCTTAGTTCATTTCTCTTAGGAGGTAATTAATCTGAGCCATTATTATAAATGATTTGTGATATTTCAGTCTAATAAGATTTATAACAAAATGGATCCTGTAGACAGAGTTTTGCATAAATAAAAGCATTTATCTTGTTCTTTCACTTTCCTATCTACTATCTTGTAGTAGTAGTTTCTAAAACAGTTTTATTTAGAGGCTACAGTTAATTGCAATGTACTTCAAGAAGTTGGTCATAAAAAAGAATCAAAGAAGGTTTTTCCAGATTGTTATTACTACTGTTAAGATGCTGAGGTTCTAGGTTTCTTGTTATCTGCCCTGCATCTTCATGTATAGACAAAATAATGTTTTTAAATATCCTTCATTTTCATTAGTGGCTCATTTTCATATACACACATTCGCTACCTGCCACAAGTGTCTGTTATAAAAGGGGCACTGGAGAATGGAAGATGCTGGAGAATGCTGGACGTGTACCTGGGAAAGGGGATGTTGGTTACCTATCTAGCTCTCGTTTTGACCAACTTCACTGCTCATTTAACCTCTGTCTTCCTCAGTGTCCTCATCTGAAAGGAAATACTTTTTATACTCGCATTCCTCTGAATGATTTTTTTTTTTTCCTTCTTAATTGGAGATGGCATTTTAAAGTCTGGCACAAGAGTATGCAATTTGCCTCCGTTGGGCTTATATCGGCAGATACAATCCAATTATGATTATAAGTTAGCTTAGTTACAATTATTATTTGGGTACAGTCTGCAGCAAATATGAAGACACCTTTCTATGGCTGCAGTTATTGTCTGCTGTCAGTGTTGGGCATTACTACCTTTATTTACTGATTCTTCTCCAGATAAATCATGTGATAACATGTTTCAGTTTGAGCAGGTGATAACACTGAAGCATTTGAGCAGGCACAAGATGAATAGAATTTCAAAAATAAAGTCACAACCATGTTAAAATTAAGAATTTTAGTACCTGAGGCAAAGCTTGAAACAGTTAATGGTTTTCTTTCAGCCAGTTCATTTTATATTCTAAGTCTAGAAGCATGTGCTTCTTTATAGAACATATTCAGGGTTAGCCCTTGACAGAATAGATTAAAAAAAACCAAAACAAACAAAAACCCCACCATTGTTTGAACCTGATGATATGTACAAGTAATAAGGACACATACAAAAATGCCAGGTTTAAATGTTGCACACAGCTTTCACTTACACAGTCAGCTTTCTATTTTGCAGGTCAAAGTTTAATAGACAAAACATTTTGAGAGGGAAGCTTTTGAAAGAGTTACAAAGTAGACATGACCTGTTTTGTCATAGACATATGAATTCCCCTCTTGTGCTTTTATTTTCACTTTGTATAAAATGCTTATAAAAGGTAATCCCCTTTTAAGAAGCAACAATAATTTCTAATCACCTATGCTAAGTTCCATTCAATCTTTAAAAACCACTAGTTTTCCTGACACAGCTGTGAATCTAAAATAATCACTACTGAAAATTAATTCTTTATTTATCTGTTTTATTGTTGGAATGAAAATATTTTTCTCAATAGCTTTTTCAGTGTATCAAGAAAATGTGTGATATTATAATCACTGTGTGGGTATATAAGACTTTAATTGGCTTTTTCATCTGTGGTCTTTGTAACTTTTATCTTGAGACTCTTACTTTGCATTAGAAACTTATTTTTCACTTGACAGGATTTTTCAGGAGGCTGGCATACAGAAGTGACTTAAAACCAGGTGTTGTCTGATTTACTGGACTCTGTATGTATGAGAGGTCCTGGCTTTTACGTTTAAAGTTTCCACTGACTTCCACTATGGCATCACAGTTTCACTCTTGGATGTGGCCTGGACATCACTGAAGTTTGTGGCTGAGACAACCAGTTTTTCATGTCACTGAGTTGTACGTTTAGCTGTTGCTTAAATCAATGGCTTCTAGGTAAAAATTTTATTTTGCTTCCATCTTACTAAAGCACTAACTTCTCCTATAACTGCTTCCTCCCATAAATTTCAGGCTTTTTTACAATTTTTCTCAGTGCTGCTGTAGGTTAATTTTGAGGAGTAGCTGTGCAGCGCCTACCCTCCGGTGTGCCAGAGTTTGCATCCTCCTGTCTGAGGAGGTACAAGCCATTGATGAGTGTCTGGGACATGTGTGTTAATTGTTTTTCCAATTTTGTTCTTAACGTAAAAGAAGGGTTTAATTTAAAACAGCAGTTGTCCTTTTTCTTTTCCAGCTGCCCTGGAGCATTGGGCTTCTCTAATCTCCAAGTTTTCTTGTACTATTGGAAAGTTTACAGTTTTCTTCTTGCTACAACTAGCTCCAGCCAGTATTTCTCTCTTTGTTTTCAATAATGCCTTGATTCTCTGCCCTTTGAATTTTCTGATATTTCTGACCATGAGATTACCCATTTCCCATGCCTCTGTGAACCAGGTAACATCCTTATGCCTATTTGGTCTTTCCTATCTGTGCAAGAGCAGCTTTCCTGTTATACAGAGTTCTTTGTTCAGTTCTTTTAATAGTTTCTTATGTTGAAAATGTGTAATGCATTTTAAATTTTGAAAAAAACAGATGGCTAGTTAGATTTGGCGATAAAACAAGCCTTGGTGCCAGTAAAACATCAATGTATTTAGCATTAATTTGCTCTTTGAAAGGGAAGAATGCCTGATAAAACCTTTTCTATCAACCAGTAGAGCCAAAACACAATATCTTCCTATTAAGGTGAAGTATAGATTGAGCTACAGACTGTTGTGTTGGTTTTCTGATTGTCTGATGAGAATATATATCCATCGTCTAAGGAACTGAAAGTACACTTGCATTCAGTAAATTTATACTTGGAGTGTGTCAGAAGCATAAATAGTCTTCCATATGTGTCACTATTTAATCAGCATGAGTATTTCTTTAGGACTTCATGCTGCAAAAAAATTTAGGTCTGATTTGTTAAAACAGTTGTGAGTTTTAAATTACATGTGTTTTTCAGTGGTTACAAGACATTACTACCCCTCTGTCCCCAGTAGGATGATACACAGCTGACATTAGGTTTCACAGAACCATGTGAAAATAGATACAACTGCAGTCATTTTTCAGTGATTTGTTTTGCCTTGGTTTACTCATACTCAGATTTCTTGTGTACATATTCAGAAGTATGTATATGCAATGCTTAGCTGTACTTCTGGGTAATTAAACTTTTCTATTCACTGTGGTCATGAGCTGTAAAACAGAATGAAGAGAGAAGGAAAGCAAAGAAATGATTAGGTTAAATGTAACAAGGTAAACTAATGGCATTTCTGTTTCTAAAAAATTACAGGTACACATTAGTTGCACACCTGTAATGTTGGTGTTTACAAAAAAAACCCCAAACCACATACCCCAAACCCTCCAAAATCAGTATTGGAATACCACTTTTCATTTAAAAAAGATGGGTCCCATCAGGTTCTTTTGTTTCTTTATTTTCTAAAGATATTCAAAGGCTCCAAATTATCACATAAACTTTCAGTGATTTCACGAAACTGGCACAGTAAGAAAGGTTCACAAACATTTTGGGAGGGGAAAAAGATCTGTAAGTTTTATGGTACGTCCTTGAGATCAGGCTTGCCCAAGAGACATTCTGTAGATGAAAAACAAATTGACTCCCATCAGTTCCTAGAGAATCTCCTAAAGGACCAAGAAAACAAAAAATGTGGTGATTGTAAGGCTTTTTACCATCCCTAGTTCACATCTGGAACCAATAATCTATAATATAGGGGCAAACCCAGAAACAATGAAAGAAAGCTCCAACCTGAAATACTCTCCTGGGAGGTAATTTTGAGTTTGGAACATACTCAGAGAAGTGCTTGGCAGAGGAACTAAAGACCATTGAAAGACGTTTTATGTTGTGTCTCTTGAAACAAAAAAAAATTTAATGTACTTAAATTATCCCTTCAGACCTCAGGGTCTATATTACTATGTAATTATTTTCTTTTTTTTTTTAATTCCCTGTTGTGAATTGCCAGAGATTTCAACTAGGTATATGAAATTCGTTCTTGTACCGTACTGGTTCACATACTTGGACTGATACAAATATTTAGCATAATAAGTCAACAAGCATTTTTCATAAGGGATTATAAAACTGATGAAGTGGATGTAAAGGAAAATTATGCAGACATTTTTACTTTGAGAGAATCTGTAAAAGTTGCTAGAATGCTTTGTTATATTATGGTTAGTTTTGTCAGGTCGCTCGTGCAAACTCTTCAGTGTTTTTACTTAAATGAGAAGAGCTTTAGTTTCAGTGGAAGTATTTTCAGAATAGAAGAAGGTAAGTGGATCTCGAGGCCCCTAATACGATGTGTATAATACATGGGTGGAATTACAGCCAGCAGCCACACAGGATGGTGGAGTGGGAGGGTTGGAACAGTAGCTTTGGCAATCATAACTTCAGCTGGAATACTGTTAATTTTGCTGTGGCAAGGAGTCAGTGCAGTCTGATATTTGAATCGGTTGTTACAAGATATTAAATGTTCCCATACTGAGAAAATAACTTTCACTGAAATTGAAACAGGTTTCTCCTATTGCATTTGAACCCTTGGCAACCCAAAAAAAGTGTCTCTCCAGAAGTTAAACATTTGAGATATCTTTCTTACAGTACAGAGGACAATGGAAAAGCATCTGATAATAAAGGGAAGGGAAAGAATATCCTCTAGAGGAGGTCTTCTAGCAGTGTGTGCACTACCAGTGGTATGCAAGACATTTTACAATGCTCTATGAATGATGCTTAGACAGCCAAGTGTATTGTCATTCTCCAGGGATTAGCCTGTGGTTTGATGCTAGTGGTGGTACCCACCAAAAATATTGGAACTGCCTGTCTTAATGTCTCTGCTCTTAGACTTCATGCTTCCAAAGTTTTTATATTGAAAAGCCTTTTGAGGAGTAAAAAATTGTTACAAATTGTTTTAAAAGACTGATTCTAGTCTCCCTTATGAAATATCCATAAGAGTTATATTTTGCACTTGTGATTAGAGTTTAGACCAAGAACAAACTCTTCCCTTTTTAGTCCCACACACTGAAAAAAGGTCCTTTACATTGAACAGGCATTGGGGGGAGGCAGACGGAGAAATAGAGGCAGAGATCCACATTCATAGAGCTGAGCATGGGAGACATGCATCATCAGTGGGGTTTTTCAAGAAGTCAGATTCTTCCTAACAGTCAGTGAGAAAGCATTTCCCAATGAATTTATGTCTTCAGATTGATACCTTTTTTATGATATTGATGAACTTAAATGTAGTTAATTGATTTGTGGAAAGTTACAGGAGTAAGAATACCTTTGTATTACTTGTTTTACTTTGTGTTTTCTTTCTTGGTTTGGTTTTTAAATACTGCAAAATGTTCTTGCCAATACTCTTAGTTCTATATATCATAAGATGATGAGAATGTTTTTAGGCAGCCATATACATAGCAAATTAATGTGTCTCATTTGTGCATGTGCAATGTACTGAAATGTCACGATTCTTCATTTCTTAGGCAAAGTATAAATATGTCTACATGCCAGAGATTTCAGAAAAGTAATAGTCTTGTCATGCTCTGATTGTAGCCAGAATGTGAGAGATGAAAGATTTTTGGATAGATGACAAGATAGCCAAGAGTTGGGCCAGTCCTGATAAATATGAACATTTCTCATTGTGGAATTTTGATCTCACCAATTTCAAGCAGTGGATCACAATTGCACACACTAGACAGAATATTTACAAGTGTTGGGCTTCTCCTTCACTGTTGGTTTTAAAGCCATCACTGAAAAGATCCATCACTGGCTTTCTCCTGCTATTCTTTCTTTCTTTGATTTCAGAAAATAAGTGACAAGCCACTTGCAGTGAATGAAGCTTGATTCTGTAAGTGGTTTCGGGTAGATAGGTAAATATTTTGGGACACGTTGGTTTTCTGGAAGTTTTATTAGTCAGAGAAAGTATGTTTCAGACAGGTGATGTTTTTGGTAGACTAGTATGACTAGAACAAGTTTCACTCAGTTGACACTCCAAAAGTCCTGCCTCATTATTCCATTATGAGTTGTCAAGCCACCAGTATTGGATGCTGGAGGCTGCTTAGTCTGTCTCACTATTTATATCCTCTGTCAGTGCCTTGGTATTTTGATTTTGTAAGGTCTAAATGTTTCCCAGAAAGAAGGTTTCCAAGAAACAAGAAAGACCCTTTGTTGAACCTAGCAGTTGAAATTTAGGCAGTTCTATCCGATAATATCTTTAGGAGACTATTAATCTTTCAAATTCTAACCTTTTTGGTTGTATGACAAAAAAATGCATTAGACATAAAGTAACATGAGCAATTACACTTGGCAGCCTTAGCACCTGTCTTTGGCCATGGCCATATACAAATGTAAAGAGCCTCAGATTTTTTATTGTTAGATATCCAGTTAGACTAGAGACAGGCTAAAACTTGTCTGGCTTTGAGATGGTAATGGTTCAGCTAAAGACTGGAAAAAGCCAGATGAAGGAAAAAATGAAAGAGCAGTAAACTCTCTATTTCTTATTCTTCAAATAAACTTATAAAAGAAAATCAGGGATTTCTTAGCCTTTTGTGGCTTTGAAATTTGAAATTCCAGAAGCAGTAGTGTGTCTGGATACTTTTATAGGAGAAAACAGACAAAGGAAGACTTGTCCAGTGACTAGAAGTTTTTGCTCTTTAATAATTGCTCTGAGTCTAAATGGATAGGAAACTCAGGGTTGGGGGATGAACTGCAAAACTTACATATATAAATGCAAAGCTCTTCAAACAAGAATGAGTTTGGTGGGATTGGGGCTGTTTACTTGATATTTTTTTTTTTTTTTGGTGTGGAGTTTTTTTTCTGGGATTTTTTGTTTGTTTTTGGTTTGGGTTTTTTGTTGGAGTTTTTTTTTTTTTTTTTTGAGAATGGTCTCTGAAACTGGAAGTCATAATGATTAGTATTCAGAGTTGTTGTAGTAGTACTTAAAAGGTTAGGCAAGTCCTGCTGATTTAAGAGTTGTACAGTTTCACGGGCTTTGTCTGTATCGAGAAGATGAAATGGGTATGGGAAAGTAATAAACATGCAAACTGAATAAGTTACACAGAGCAGCAAATGTCATAAGAGGTACAAGATAATGTCTTTTTGTATGTCTTATGAAGATAAGTTAGGCCATAGACCTCTTATCTCTCTTCTGGGGACAGGGAAAGAGGGAACATTGCTTCCCTTTGCACTGAATTTGCCTGTCTTCAGAGTCCATTGTCATTTAGTATTATTTTTAGTATCATATTGTTGTAGACTGAAGATTTTCCTTTTGACTAGAGAAGGTCTTGCTATGGCCTGTTAATGGAAAGTGTAAGGTCTTTAAATTGTCCGAGAGACACAGGTCTTTTCTTGGCTGGCTGCATTCGGAACTGGAGACACAATAAAGGGGATCTAATGGTGTTGGTGTTAGTGCCCATTGCACTTTCCATAGCAGAGTAATAAATACCAGGGATAGCAGATTTGTCTGCATGGGATTTTAAAAGCATATTAGTGTTAAGTACTGCTTTTCCTAATACTTGGTGCTCTCAGCTCTAAATACCAAAATCACCATGGACTTAAATAATTACAACACATAGAAATGATAATATTCCTCCTCCTTTTTCTTGCCCTACTTCCTTGTATCTTTTTCTTTCTTTTCCTCCCTCATTTTTGAAACAAACAAGGAAATTAAGTACCAAAACTCCATTAGTGCAACATGGCAGTTGAGAATGAAACTGTCAGGGTGGCTGCTTATGGTTCCCACAACGATCATAACTAGGCTAAATTGCATAAAACGTAGAATATAGCAATACGGAATATTCTTTATAACACATTATGCATGCTGTGGGAGCCATCACTTTGAAAATCTTGACTTCTGTGTTTTTAAAATCTCTTTTGAAATGTAACATCAATGTATTTTTTTTTCTTTTGCATGCAAATTTTTTTCTCTGCCCACTGGTGATAAAAATCAGGTCATGAATGCCATCCTGGTATCCCTGTGAGCCCTGCATAGCAACCTCCTTCATTTAATGGAAACTGATACAAGAAGAAATAAATAACAGTATGTAGCGAATTGAAAAGGCTAAAACAGTGAGCTCCATTACAGCCACGTTGCGTTTCAGTACATTCCAAATGATCTCTGATAAATGTTTTTAGATAAACAGATTGAAATATTACTTTCTTGGCTTACAGACACACGTAAAAGGATACTTAAATTACATTTCTGTTTGGCAGACGTGTAGCATCATGCCATTTTGCAATCTAGCAAGCCTTTGGTTCTTGTACTGCCATGCAATTAGCAGTTTCTGTGCCAAGGCTACACCATGTAGATACCAGGAATGTTATTAAAACCCTGAACTGAGCAGAATTAAACTTGCAATGATTGCTGAAGCTGACCTCACCAAGCTGCTATGGCAGCATAGCAAGTCTTGCTCTGTTCACTTGTCTAATGGTAGGACTCCTGAGCAGTAAGTCATCTCCTTTTAGCCTGCTTTCAATCTCATCCTTTTTTCATCATGTTTGATTTGATTTTAATGTTTGAATGTTTTAGCTGTCAGACAAATGAAGACTTTCATATGTATTGTACAGAACCAGAAAGATTGATCGGAGGCTGGTGATGCAAGGGTCTGATTATTTCTGCTCAGTTGAAGGAGATAGTTTCATTTTCAGTGTCAGCATTACTGTAATTCTTCAGGTTTTCTACCATCCTCCTCCTCTTACGACTCCCATTTAAATTAAGAGGAGTTTTTATAGAGCAGCAGGATGATTTGTAATCAAAAGCCCGGTATTGCATTTACAATAATTTTGGTTAATTTGCTATAATTGGAATTCGAGTGCAGAAATTTTGTTTAGTTGTATCTTATGATAAGAAACTGTAATTTTCATAACTGTCTGTGATATTTTGGTGTCTAGGTGTCCTTGGAGGTTAATGAATGTTTAAGAGTCTTTATTCTGTATTTATTGTTATTCTTTACTCTTTAGTCTGTTTTCTGATTAACAGAATGCTAATAGGAGCTTTACAGTTTTAGTAGATATTTGGTTTTGTCCCTAAACCTACTTACTGCATACTTGTATCATATTGGTTGGTGAACTTGTTTCCTCTATTATGGTAGCTCCAAGCAGCTCCTGTCAAAATGTGGAGGATACTGGATAAACACAGATTAAAAAGTATTTCCCTCATCAAACAGGATGCAACTGATTTTATTTGGTAATTCTAGTTAAAATGGCAAATTAGGCTTTAAAAGCAACTACACCTTTGCATGGCTTCACAGGTGTTAATCTTGAATGCTGATAATCTTGAATTGGTGCTGGAAGGTGTACCGTGAGACAGTAGATCTGACAGGCACAGCTTCAGGACTCCTTGTTTATAGGTCAAGATGAGGTTTACTGTTAATAAACCCAACTATTTTTATGGTCATATACTAACAGGGAGGTCCTAAATTGTACATTTGTTTTCCATGAGCTGGCTGTCTAACTCAACAGCGCTTTTAGGAGAAGAAGATTCAGAAGAGAGGTAGAAAGAAGAGAGAAATATCACTGTTCCTTGGGGTTTTGTCCATTTAATTCTCTGATGCAAGAAGTATTCCTTAGATGTAACAATCATAGGCTTGAGGTGGGTTCAGATCTCTGTGCATGCAGGATTTTCTGAGAGATCGGGGCTTTTCTGACACAATTCTCAACTTGAATCAAACCTGGCTTTACTGGTAGTGTTGAACCTTTAACATATTGGACTGAAGGGTGTAGTTATAGGAGCTTCTGGTGGACCTATGCTTGCTCCTTCCTAAATGATGGATATTTTCTAAAGATAAGTTACTATGCTGTTTAAAGGACCACCTGTACAGTGCCCTTAAGTTCTCTGACTCATGACAGCTATGGATCTAATTCCAGCACTGAACTTACTGCTAGATACTTTCTTTTTTGAGGTGTGCAATAATTTTGCTAACTTTCTTTTCTGCTGGGCTTCTAGAAAATGAAATTTGTGAGATTATTATGTATATGTAGTACATGCGTAGTGTTTATCTGTAAGAGCTGTGAAATATCACCTGTGTGGCATAGAAGCCATGGCAATAGGAAAAGGAAAAAAGTTCAGCCCAGTTAATCCTGATCGACATAAAGAAACTCAGCAGACATTCTGGAAGTGTGAATTTTAAGAAGAGAGAGAACATTTCTCAGAGATACAGCTATTTTAATTGAATTATTTTGGAAAATAAGTGAAATCTCTTAAAGCAGCTGAAGTTAGTATCAAATATATTTTGTTATAGAGTTAGTATTTCAAGTCCTCTCTTAAGTTTAAGATATTGCCATAACTTTTATACTGTCAGATGATTACTCATTTAGTCACAAAGATGTTTCTTATGGTAACAAAAGTTTTGGTATTTTTGGCTGGAATTTTTTCATTTCCATAACAGAGTGAAAATATTCACTCAGTCATATGGATTTGTTTGAAAGTCATGCATAATTGAAAGTTAAGTAATTCTCTAGCGGAGTTGCTAGTATGTGGTTATTTACATGTGCTTCTGCTGGTATCTGCTAAAAGTTGGAATATCTGTAAGCTTGCTTATACTCTGCACCTGTGTATAACAACTCCCTGGGTGTTTTAACCACATTTTGAGACAGAGTACATCTACTAGGGATTTAGGGGAGGGGAGAAGATGTTTGATTTTTTTTTTTTAAATTATTACTCATCAACCAAATGTCATAATTGTGTGATTTTGAATATTTTGTGATTTTGAACTTTGCTTTATTCTTCTGTGTGAAACTGCAATTCTCTTTCCTTCTTCCCAGTGTTTCAAATTGAGCAGCAGATACAGAATTTTAATCTGTATTTGATCCAAAAGATTTGTTTTGCTGTAGAGTGTCATAAATTAAGCAAAGCATACACTAAGCTACTGCTTCTGTTGTCATTTGTGGAAAGTTCGCAGGCATTTAATTTTTAATATCAGAAGAAAAAGGCATAAATTCTTGCCATTGCACTTGGACATGTTACAATTAAACATGCAAAGGATAAGGTCTTTTTTATTAGGAAGGGTCATTTGCAAGAAGGATCACAGTTCCTCAGAACTGGACTTACAGTGACAGAAGTGGTTATTGAGTTGCCCTTTCTTATAGTTGTTTCATGTTTCATCAGCCTTTGAAAATCTTGAAGGCATCAAGATAAATCCTGAGGCTCAAATAGCATAGTGTTACCTATGAAGAAGAAGTAATTAACCAGACTTTGTGTTTTACACAACATGATGGTTTCAGTTCTTGGAAGGGAAAGGTCAGCCTAGACTCAAAATATAGTTAAATAGGTGAAAAATACTTAATTTTCAGATGGACTTTTAAAAATGTTTAGATGGAAAAAAAAAAGTCGCTGGACCACTATGATATACATAAGCAGCCAGTATGAAATTTTCCAAAGTACTCATTAAATTCTGAAATCTTAGAGGCGTCTTCTTGAATTTTTATGAAAGCATTTTATTTTTCCAAAAACTTATAAATGAAGGTCCTGTTAAGCAGTCTCATTTAAGGGCCAGACTGGGACACAAGTCTGGAAATACACCTTTACTTAAAGAATCTGTAGCATAGAGCTATCTCCAGTATGTATCAATTTGTCATAGTCAGTAAAGTCCTACCACCCCCGTTTTTCTTCTTCAGAATTCATACAATATATTCTCCTCTGCTATTTTGATGTTGTACTTGATAATCATATTTTTGTTTACTCTCTGATACTGAGCACAGCAATTCAAAAAATGTGATGATATGGCCATTCTGCAATGGAAATCAAATGTATTGCAGGCTGTAGAGCTTTGGTCCCACACCTCTCTCCTGTATTTTAAGTCTCAGTATTTTTAGATCATTGATGTAGTTAGTGGTTTTTTAGTGCCAGGTAAGACAGATTGTTTCACAGCAGGTAAACACAATTTTTGATATTATAGAAGTTTTCTTAAAATCATATTTGAACTTGTGGAGACTTCAATCTCTATAACAAGATTTAAAGTACTCAAAACCTTACTGTTTTTTTTATTTGTTTTTTGAATGGCCTTTTGAATTAAATATATATATATATTTCTAGCTTAAATTTAATAGCACATTTCCTTGGAGATATTTGCTTGAATATTTGATTTCTTCCATGTATTCAGTGCTCTTTTATTAGTTTGTGTATCATGAAGCTTTCAGGCTGGGTGTATGTAGAGTGGCCAATTACATTTTTGACAAAAGTGCTTAGGTCTTTCTCATAAATATGTCATAATTTCTTCCCTGAAAAACACAGTCAGACATTGAAACACTTTTTCTGCCTTTTCTTTTGTTCACAGTATCACAGGGAGCCTGGAATTGCCCACTGGAAAAGGCAAACATTATGTAGAAACCACAGGGTTTCTGGCAAGATCTTTTCAAGCCAAAGCTGCAAATATGTGAACTGGCGTTGCCTGTTCTGTAAACCTGAGCTTCTGCCTTTTCTCTCTTGACTATTGTAACTGTATCTGAAAAGGATTTTTTTCTCTCTCTGGCCATTAGGGTGACAGTATAAATACCTGATTGATATTTTATAGTTGAATGTTTTTGTTTGTTTCTTCAGGAATTGATTGCAATGCTTAGCATATTGTAATGATGCTGCTAAGGAGGAAATGTGATGTATATCAGTACACACCTTAGGATGGGTTTTAATATAGAGGGAGGATCTCTATTTCTGCAGATGGCAAGGGAATTGACAAAAGGTCAACCTTGATTTGTTTGTTATTTCTACAAGTGAGCAAAAGTTGAGGATATTTGGCACTTCAGTGCTTGGAGCATTGCGCAGAAATATGTAATGGTTTCATTAGCTTTTATAACGTGCATTTAATCATTAGGCATTTTGACTTCTCACTTATAATTGGCATTTTTCTTAATTTTCTTCTGAAACCATGACAATATAGAGTATTGAATAAAATCCTTAGCATGCTTAAGGCTTCTATTTCCAATGTGTGGTATTTATTACTTAACTGCATTGCCTGAGACCAGACAAAATTGTAACCAACAAAATAGGATGAATGTATTTTCATAAAGTACAAATATGTGTATATTCAAATGTAAAGAGATATAGATTAAATAAATAAAATATACATTTTTATATAGATATTTATATCTGTTATATGTGTTTGTGGCTTCTCTGTAGTATTAGGACAGAAAGATAATGTTTCTGCCTTAATTTTCTTTTTCTTCGGAAGGTCTTCAAACAGTGAGAAAAAGGGGTTGTGGATCCGATGCGAAAATATAGTCCTTTCAAGAGACAAAGTTAAAAATGGGGGATCTCCAGACTTGATTGAAAACTATGAAAATCTTGTCCATACATTATGTAAGATTTTAGACAGAAGAGCAGTGTATAGCAAAATAAGTGATGAGACTTGTCTGTGTAAGCTGTTCTCACTTGATGTTGCCCTCCTAATTCTACTAATACACAAAAGAAGTCATCAACAAATAATTTATATTCCAATATATTTTCTGATAAATACAATCAAAGAAATATTAGGAATGTTCCATTGTTGATAAAGATAAATTAATAAAATGATATATTAAAAAGCATAAAATCATTTTGGACTGGAAACTCTCAAAGGGTGTATCTAGCCTTTATTGGCTTTAATAGAAGAGACTTGTTTGGAATATGAGCTTAGAAAACTTACTCTGCATTGAAACAAACTTGATACAAATTGTCTTTGAATATGGAGAGTATAATTGCATTTTTTTCTAAGCAGCAAAGTGTGTGGGGGAAATGTCTTGTACTGTATGATGGGGTTTTTTTGGTTTTGTTTTTTAACCTTAATAGCTTTTGGTTTTGTTTCTGGAATTAAGAATTTTACTTTTGCTGCAGGCTGGTTTTGTTTCAGAAAATGGTATTAGGACAAACAGGAGTAGCTACTATGTTTAATTCCAGTAATCAAAAGAGATTTTTGGAGGGAAATAATGTGGGATTTTTTTCTTTCAGTTCTTATTTGAAATTTCTTTGCTGTTTTGCAGTCACTGTTTGTCTGCTAAGGCAATTCTAGTTGTTAAGCTCAGGTCTGTTTCATCAGCATAATGCTGCTTTGCTCTTAGCAATTACTTTCTTTCAGGATTTGCCAATTAAGCTGGTGCTAGTGAAAATGCACCTAATTTGTCAAGAAATGGCAGGATGAAATATAGAGGATATTATAAAAATTGGGAAAGAAAAAATCAGAATAAGCATTTGTGAGACAGTGATACTTGGACAGTTCCTGATGCTTTTTCATTCTGTTTATGCCTTCTGGTGATGTTAGGAGAAGTGTAAACTAATTGGTCATAAGTTATGGGCCATCTAATTTCTGATTGTTATGTATTTTAAAATACTGTGCTAGTAGTGTACTAAATTGTTTTCTTTCTTTTGTTTAGGGATGTTGTGGGTTTTTTTCCTCCCTGGACTCAGCTGGTTTGTGTTTGGTTATTAGTGAATGAGGAAAGATGGCTTAGCTGGCTGCTTGTTTATTACCTGCAATCTGGTTAGACTGAATTATTCAAAGGCATATATGCCCAAAATGCAAATGTGTGGTGCTTGGGTTTTCTAGTCAAGTCCTTAAGCTTTAGGAGGAACTGAGTAAAGAAATAAATTTATCTTGTAGTTCCTGTGTGTAAAGCAGAATGGACTTAATCCATAGTTACCTGAGAGAATAGAAATGGCAAAGATGAGGCATCAAAGGAAGAAAGAGTAGGGATAACTTGAATTAGAGAAACTAAAAACGTTTCAAGAACTTCTGCATTAAACTCACATTAAATATGTGTATATTCTATTCAAATTAGAATTAATGTAAACTATATATTCTCCCAGATTTCATTATGTGTAGCAGTTTATCATGAAATAACACAAACTGTTTTAATTATCTCAGCCTATTCTGGGTATCTGTAGCCCCATCAGTTCAGTCTGTGATGG
Source organism: Neopelma chrysocephalum (assembly GCF_003984885.1). Taxonomy (NCBI): domain Eukaryota; kingdom Metazoa; phylum Chordata; class Aves; order Passeriformes; family Pipridae; genus Neopelma; species Neopelma chrysocephalum. The sequence continues at coordinate 16,656,904 of NW_020897695.1, read as the reverse complement.
CTCCCAGACCCTGCAGTAGCTCTGGTTGCCCTCAGTGCTGCTGAGACCCCTCTGTGGGGAACCCAGGCTCATTTGTGCTGTGCTGTTGATCAGTGTTTCATATTGAAACAATAGTATTGCTTCTGGGATGTCCTTGTGTTATTCACTGTCTTTAAACTGGCTTTAGTGTTTGTGGAAATGGAGCTCCTCTAGTGTATTCACCACTGCATGTTGATAGGTGGAAGAACATCTGTGTCCAGCGTGCAGTCCTGGTGAAATGGGAGGAAATATTAAAGCAGACTGTCAGTGGTTAAAAAAATAGACTAGATGTAGATAGTAATGATAGTAGTGTAGACCTGTTTAACTGGCAATTAAAAGGAATGGGCTTCTTTAAACCTAACAACAAATAATGAGGTGATGTAGTTATTATTTCCTACAGGAAGACAAAACTGTTGAGAAATTAGTAAAGCTAATTAATCCTAAGAACAGCTATTGGCACAACAAGAAAAATGTACAAAGTAGTTGATCTGTACAATGGGGTAATGGAGAATATGTCCTGGCAAGGCAGTGAGATTATTGAGCATCCTTACAGTAAGATTACTAAAGCGTTCTCCCTAGACCCCCTCTAATTGTAAAATAAAGCTATCAGTCTCTTAAGAGGATTCTGTGATATAATTGTCTTTGATAGCTGAGAAATAGATCTGATTATCTGGGAAGATGAGTTTCAGTCTCTCTTTCCATTTGAATTGTGTATTTTCTGATGTTGGCTATTGTTTTCATTACAGGATTTAAGGAAAATGACTCTTGTGTATTTCAAGGAGACTTGTGTGCATTGAAAGGAGGGCTAGGTAGCTCTCTGTCCCTATATTTGGAGTCACAAGTGCTGTGCTATTTTCCACCACCTAACAGTGAGACCAGTTAATTTAATGACTTTGATTTCAGGGAAATTTGTCAGGTTTTGTCGGGGAATGAGATGCAATTTGGCATATGTGTTTGAAATGCATGAGGTGGTGTCGAAGGCTGGGCTAAAGCAAACAACTCATTCCAGTGGTACTGATTTGTACATCTGATTAGCTTGTTAAAAGTTTGGGTGTTATTCAGTTCCTACTAAACTTGGGTGATTGACATTTATTAGCCAGATCATTCAAATCCTCATATCTTTTCATGATAATCCTGGAAGACTTCAAGTGATCATTGTGACAGATAAAAGAGCATTTTTTTCAAGCCTTTTCTAAAGTAATAAAGCAAAGCAGACTCTCCCTAAAGGCCATCTATATTTATTTTCCTGGGTAAAGCTTCTAGCTTTGCAGAAATACAACAAGCTGGAGGGAACATCATTATTGCTTGGCTGAAGATGATGGCATTGACATGAGGTCATCTGATAGAGGATTAAAGTGGAAAAATATTAGTGGCAATCTGTTAAGAACAAGAGGATCCATTTGAAAAAAGGAATCAGGTGTAAACCACAAAAAGTTGATTTGCTTCTGGGTATTTTCTTTGGTTGTTAAACTCTTCTCATTCTTGCTGTAATTTTTAAATACCAGGTTTCATGTGCAGACCGGGAGGAGAGCCAGTTCTATTCCAAAATAAATGCTTCAGCTGGGATGCTGCTCCATATCATCTAGTTGCCTTTTAAAAGACAACTAGTTGTTGCCTAAGGTCTCAAATCTAGTCCAATGTATTTCAATCTGCCCTGTTTTCATCAAATTTGACCACCATTGGCACTGATGATAGATTGCTGGTCTCCTTGAGGTTGGTCAATGGCCATTGTGCTGTTGCTTGTACGGAGATGCTCATGTTTCTGTAACTATGGAAAAAAAAATAGTGTCTCCTGACAGTCTCTGCTTAAGTGCCATTATTGGATGAGTCTAAATGACTTTTTGCTTGAAAATGTCTGTGGCATGTAGGAGCAGAAAATATAGGCAATCACTCTATCTGTTTTTTAGTGATGATGAAGAGGGGACAACATGAAGACAAGATTCTCTTAGATTTGCTTGATGGTAGAAACTAGAGTATTTAAGTAAATGTCAAATAACAGGAAGTTTATGCTTTAGGCCTTGAGAGTTTGTCAACATTGAAAGTTGTGTCTCCTGATAATCTTACGATAATACCATAGTCTGTTTCCAGTGGTTTCCAGGACTCTGATGAGTGAGTTAGGTTTGACTCATTATTGCTATCTTGTATGAATGAGGTATATATCACATAGTGGAAATCATGACTGACAGCTCTGCTTCCAGCTCATGGGGTCTTACCATTCATGAAAGTGGAGAATCACTATGGGATGAGAAGGATTCTGGTGTGTGGATATGGCCAGCATCAGCCAGTTTTCAGTAACAGGATCCATTCAGGTTGAAATGGCTTTTACCTCTATGCTTAGCAGATTTGTTTGAAGAAAAACCCTTGGATTTCATTCTGTCAGGGCTCAGTCCTGCCTGCTGCTGCCTGCTCTCAGCGAAGATTATGCTCTTTGGCCTTAAAGCTTGCTCATCTCCTCCCTGAGAGAGGATGTGTTGATACTGGGAGCATAATGATCTTAAAATGCCTGCTTCAGATGTGATACCTATGAGACCATCAAAACATTTATTATATAGTACAGAAAGGGCTTGCTCACCTGTGGTGGGTTCTAAGGGTTTTGTCAGATGTCTCTCTTTAATTTCAGTTGATGGTCAGCTCTCAGATGCTCATTGCATAGGGCTTTCTAATGTCTTTGCTTGTTTTTCTGTTCTTTGCTTTTTTGACAGCTCTTTTTCTGAGTATAGTCTTTAAACTCTTGCATTAAATTAAATGTATTCCTTCCCACAGACTTTTCTTGGAATCTGCGTGGTATGTGTTGTATGAATGTATGTGACCATATGCGCCTTCTTCCATCCCTTTCTCTTTGAGCTCTGACTGTATTTGCTCAAGCCTCAGTAGTACTTTCAGCTTCTAAAATGAAAATCCTGTTAAAAAGAAATCAATTTAAGAAAAAAATCAGCATTTCCATCCCACAGTGTATGCTGAGCTTATATTTCCATTAAAGTGGACCTACATATGACTAGGTGGGCCCCTGTATTTTCTGTTGCATTGCCATGGGCAATACTCAAGTTGCTTTAAGGAATTAGGGGCTGAAATTTTACTTCAAGCTCTGTAGACCTCTTCTAAGATCCCACCACCCCTATGAAATTTTGTTTGCTTGCAAATCAAGAAGGTGGTTTTTGCCTAGCAACAAGCTTTGCGGTTTCTACCTGGGGATCAAAAACAGAAGTGCATTTGTTCAGCCTTTTGCGTCACTTCAGTACTGAAGGTTTTGTCAGTCAAATCATCACTGACATTTCTGTTGATGCGCAAGGAAAAGAATAATCCGGTGTGTTTTTCCATAGCAATGCTGTCACTGCAGCACTGACAATAGTAAAAAGTGCATTCATCACTGAATAACCAGATATTCTGGAAATATGAATGTCTCATTTTTAATGGCTATTTTCTGACTGATTCCTTTTTGTTATTTATACTCCCTCAGAAATATTTTATAGAAACCCGAGTCCCTTTAAAAACCCACCCAAACAACCAGAAGTGTATTTTACGTATTGTAGTATGTAAATGATTAGTCATCACTTGTAAATTGCCTAATGTAGGAGGAGGAAATCTATATTAAGGGAAGGTGGAGAGCTCAATTTGACTGCTGTATGTCTCAGTTCTTCTCTTCTTTTTATTTCCCAGAAGATAATAAGGAGGGATTTCTGTAAAAAATCATCCTAAAAGACATTGTCATTGCAGGTTTGAGGGTAGTAGCTGCACGTTATAAGATTATTTTCCACTTGCTTATGCATTCTTGGGAAAATTTATGGATAGCTTTTGTTGTTTTAATTTAGGATTCTATGGTCTTCTTGTACATTGCCAATGAAAAATGATGTTGGCTTCAGAGACCTTAAATGTAACAATATGGGGAACTCATTTTATGAAGAAATATGTATTTGGTAAAGCATGATAAAATGATGTTGAGCATCTGTGGCACAAGACCAAGTCTTGGAAGATCTCTTCGCTTGCTGTATATGATACTGTTGGTTGGGTTGGTTTGTTGTTTGTTTTTGCTCTGTTTGTTTGTTTTATGAATAGTTAATTCACAACACATGGTCACACTGAAGAATCCTGAATTATTTTTTTTTGTGTGTGTGATTTTGGTGGAGATATCTGTCTCTCTGTTTGTTTTGGAGGGTTTTGATTGCAATGGTCTATTCCCTGGCTGACTGTTTTCCAGGTGAAACTTTAATGCACCGTACTTCCTTAGGATTTTTGGTTTGTGATTGGCTTTGATTGATTTTTCTTTTTTCACCCCTTTCTCTTTTGGTAGTGTGATGGAAGATGGTTATGAGGAAAGGATATTCAGTCAGTGGTTTATTCACTCTTTGCTCTCTGAGCATTGTCTCCATGAAATACATTTGCATGTGCTTGAGTGCTTGGGCATAGTTTTCCATGTTGTTCCTCCATTCCCATTATGATCTTATGTTTGTAATAAGCTAAAATTTAAAAAAAAGTCCTGCAAGAAATACCAAAAAGCTAGTGGGAAGACTTATTTTTTGTGACTCTGTACAAATTATTAAGTGGTTTGAGAAAAAGAAATAATTGTTATGTATATAAATTTGCAGGATGGCAGTGGTAATTTACAGAACTGCCTCCTGGTCTCCACTGTGCACCGGAACTCCCAGAGAGAGCAGGACTTGTTTTTTTTTTTTAAAAGCTAAGTTCCATTTCTGGCACATCAAATCCAGCTCTTTTCACGTGGTGAGTTCCAGTGCACATGCTGTACAGCAATAGCAGTCATGCACAGTGTAAAACATACCACAGAAACAAGTAGTCTAACAACGTGAGATGATTTTCAGGTTTTTTGATTTTATTGTTGTCTATTTTTCTCCCAATCTCCCCTCCCCCCGAATAGAATGATTTGTGCTTCGTATTTGCTGGTTTTATGTGCCTGCACTGATTGCTTCAACTGTGACTCACATGCAAGCCTTGAGAGGAGATGCCTGTTGTATCAAGACAGTTCAGCACGTGGCTATGGCTTGTAAATCAGTCCGACTCATCCTAAAATGCTCGTTTTCTGTTAAATCAGCTATTCAGCTGGCAAACACAATCTTGATGAACAGCATAAATTCCATTGCTGAGGCAACTCTCTTTAGATTTATTTTCCAAGCCGTAACCTGGAGGTCTGCTTTTTCCCTTCTCACACAGTGCCTCAAATGAAAGTTTTTCTGGTGGCTGTTGTTCAAAGAATAAGATTTTTTCCTTCTCCTCTCATTCTGGATCATTTTGGCTTTTATTTGGCTTATTAAATGAATATCTCTATTCACTACCCTGGTAAAGCAGGTCACTCTCTAAAAGTACCCACCTAGCTTCTTTTCCAATAGTGTTTGACTACTGACATTTTAATTGGAGCAGAAGCCATAGTTAAAGAGTAGGAAAATCATTTTTCCTCATACTCTCATTGATTTCTGTTGAAGCAAACAGATGAGCTTATATATAAATATATATATATGCCTTTTTTTAATGAAAAGTGCTGGAATTCACTAAAAAAGGTTAAAATTGAAATGAGTAATCTTCAGCGCATAATGCAATTGTTAATTTTAGCTCCTTGCGTAGGAGCTGTTATGACTTGAACAGCCGGCTCTAGCCTTCATTAGAGAAGAAGCAGGCAGTTTTGAGACAGGTGGAGCTGGATCAAGCTGTGAAAGTGATTTGCTTGAAGCTGGTCATTAGTGTTAGAAAGCTAGTCCTATCTATTGCATCCTTACCTTGTGCCATGATCATTACCGATGTTGTTATTTACTTTTCGTCTTTTCCAGGTTGACTATGGTGCATCAAGCTCTCTGAAGGACCAGAATGGAGATTGGCCCTCTGAACTGTTAATGGGGACATGGGACTCACGTTGTCGTTCATAATTTGTGTGGACTTAACCAGCAAAGAGCAACAGAAGACACTAGAAAGACAGTGGGAATTATAGCAGTTTTTCAGGTAAATGGCTTCTTTGGTGCAGCTGATGTGACTGTTATTGTTTTTCTGAACGCTGTGTAAGCATGTAAATGAGCTGCAAGTTCATGAAGAGTGTGTGCATTTCTTGATGAAAATCTTAACAAATTAAGGATTATTTAACAGCCCAGTTAAAGGTCTTGCCACTCATCGTGTTCTGAATTTTCTTTAAGTGGTTCAAGTTTCAATTGTAACTGTAGAATAGCCAGTGTCATCAGCCCTCTTGGGGAGAGTGGTGGAAGGAAGGTGAATACCTTGAAGCTTGACTTGCTGTACAGTGAGCTAATTTGTGAGTTTCAGATTCCATTCAGTTTGTTTGTGAACCATGTAGCTTCATTTCTTGTGAAATCCACAGTCCTTCTTAAACAGGGAGATTATATAGGAAATTTTATATGCTTATAGTGTGAAAACAAAAGCAAAAACTGGAAAAGGTATGTCTTAGTTTTTTTTTCATTTAAAACATAGCTTAAAAAAATAAAGGTAAGTGATACCAGATCTGTTGAATGTTTAATTTCAATCTGTAAAAAAAAAATGGCGAAGTGTGGTTTTGCTTAATAGCCGCTGTTTCATTGTTGAGAAATGGCAAGGTGTTGCAAAAGACCCTTTCTGAAATAACTCCGTTTTTCATCCACAGTTGTTTTTCCTGAAGATGCTTCTTAAGCAAAATGGACGGAGAAAGAAAAGTTAAATTATTCATGAGTCTGATTTGACAATTGATCAGTGGGAGAGGCTTCAAGAGAGAGGTGGAGGGAGAGAGAGAGAAAAGGAGAGAGAAAATAATAATAGGCTTTAACTTCGAAAAGCCTTTAAAGCTTCTGTACAACAACCCGTTGTGAGCTGAGAGTAAATGCAGTTCAGTTAAGATATTTTCATTAGAAGTACCTGCCAAGAGCTTCCTGTAGGATTTCCTTAGTACTGGAGAGTGATATAGAATTTGGGAAGAGGATTAGGGTTTTAATAATGGAGCTGTTGGTTTGATCCCTGAAAATGTTGACCCTGAGAACTTTATAGCCAAACTTAGATTTCATATTTATCTTGAATGATTAGCTCTTAAAAAATTATATATATATATATATTTTTAAAGTGGTAGTGAGCACCATGGCTTCTGCTATGCATAAAACTCATGTTTGAGTGCTAAAACCAGTGTTGTTGCTCACGCTTGGTTTTTGTTTGTGTTTGTTTGGCTATTATCTTTTATTAAAGAAAAAAAATGGAAAAAAGATTAGGGGAGGGGAGCACTGAGATGCCATACACCTAGAAGTCTGAATGGGTCCTTCCTGCCTAGTGCCGCTGAGCTCTGTAGCAGAGTGCCTCACTGTCCCTGCCTGCACCTTGGCAGTCCTGGGGCTGGGCTGGGTAGTCACAGCACCTTACCTTATATCTGCTCTGCACAAAGACTGTTTAATTGGAGATCTCCTTGCTTAACCTGGCACAATTTAACCTGGCACAATTCTGCTGTTACCCAATATTATGGAATCAGTGCGTCTCTTCAGCTGGGACGTACATAGTTTTCCACTCCTGAGCTGCATATTTTAGGTGTTTTATAAAGGAAATGAAACTGGGAAATAAAAAAAAATTCACCCCCTGTGGTTTTTTTTTTGTGTGTGTGTGTTTGTGTCATGATAACATGACCTTTCAGGTCACCAAATCTTGTTATTTTAATTTCTATCTGGAAGAATGTCTGAGCAAGGTAAATTGAACCAGGAGACAGCAGAGGAAGCTGCAAAAGAGCAGGAGACTGCCATCTCCGAAGCCAATCCAGATAACTGTATTCTTAATAAATCTGAAAGCTCAGAAGTAGAGGAGAAGGAGGAGAAGCTCAGCGATTGCAAGACAGAGCTGCAGGTAAGACAGGAATAGTGAATGGGCGTGTTAAAATATCAATGTGATACCATTGCTTTTCAATTTCTGCAATTTCTTTCATTGCCTACACTTCCCTTATTTTTTCTCTTGTGATTTTGAGACCGTCTCTATTTTTTTCTTTTGAAATTATTTATTTATTTGTTTTTATTTTTATTTTTTGCCATAAAATAAATGCTGTTATTTGTTATACCTTTCAAGCTCTTTAGGCTGCTGTCCCTGTTATTACTTTTTCTGAGAAGTTTATTTCTAGACATCTGTGTTAAAACTTGGTGAAATATTTGACTATTTTACCTCGTTAGGATTTAGAAAACTACCTTGACCTCATGAATTTACGGGTAATACTAATGAATAACTACTTAATATGTGGTTTGGTTTGTAGGTGTTACTGCCAACAAAAAGTTGTTATGCAAAGCCTAAGAAGGTAATTTGATAAGAAGACTATCGGATGAGGGGGTTTTAATCCTTTTTGCTCAATCAAATATAAAAATAAAGGGGGACTCTACAATTTAAGAGGAATTTCGAGAGGGGGAGCATTTACTTAAGTATACCTTTTCTTACCTTGTTGTTATATCCAAAATTGCAGAACACTGTGCAGTGTGTTTTTTCTTGTTGATACTTGTTCATAAAATGAATAACAATGAGCAGAGATGATTCTTGATTTTCCCTACTTTCCAAACAGGATTTGAGGAAGTTGCTTTTGCAGTCAGAAACTGATTTAAAATGTCATTTAGAAGTGATTGAGTCTGTATGTTGGTAATGCTCTTGTCATGCCCATTTTCCACTGAAGTGATAACTGCTTCTCTTTTTTTGCTATATCCAGAAACGAGGTGCAAATCAGCAGAAAAAGAGATCCAAGGTAAGGGTCTATCTCTGTTTGGAATTGCATGCCACAACAGGATGAAGAATTTCAATTAAATGTCTGTCTGCAATTGAAACGGTAGCCTTTCTTGTGTGGTGATTGTTTTTTTGTTTACGTTGTGGTTTTTTTTCTGCCCCTTACCCCATATTCTTGTTGCACAAAGGCAGACAACTGCCTCTAAATATAATGTGTCAGACTGCCCTTTATCCATCATACTTTTATGCTGCTGGGCTTGCTGTGTGCTTGTGTTAGACAGCATGTGTGCTTCTATGCGCCACTGGAGGAGGAAAAGGTACATTCCTTTTGCTTTAGTAATTAATGTTTCTCTTAGAATTTTATTTTAATGGACTAATCTTGATAGAAGGAAGCAGAGATTGTTGAGTTCCCTGAGGGGGGGGAGAGTGTGGGGGCAGGGATGGGAAGGGGCTTCTAGGAACAAATGAAACCCTAAAAACTTCTTTTAATTTTTCAAATGCAGATCCATAACACTTGCACATTTTATTGTCCATGTTCCTTGGATATAGTACTCCTAGAAGAAAGGGAGGGACCCTCAAAAAAAAAAACAAACCAAAAAAACCCAAACCAAATGACAAAAGGAACCTTTGAGTTTATGTTAAATTACCTTCAGTATTGGATTATCCGTTCTTTGCTGTTACAATTTTTGGTGGAAGTGAGTGAACTGTAGCAGAAATGATTAAAAGGAGAAAAGAAACCTTTCACCTTCCCTGTGGCAAATGGCTCGCTGCTTAGAATCCTCTTCTATCCACATTGAAGGCAGATACATTTTTGATGATGGGGTGGTTAATTGTTATTTGGGATATTCAGGAACAGCTGATGTGGGCAGATTATGTGACTTGGGGTCAGTAGTAGTGCTTTCTGTTTTGTTTTCTCTCTCTCTTATTCAGTCAGGAGCTAAAGGAAAACTTGTCCGGAGTCTTGCTGTGTGTGAGGAGTCATCCCCTCGTCAGGGAGCAGAAAATCTTCATGATAATCAGGTACATTTGCAATCCTTGCTGTTAGCTGCATGGTTGACCTCCATCTTCAGTTGCATGGTTGTGTTATTTAATTGGGCATTTAACAATGTCTTTCTTGGGGGAAAAATTACATCCAACCATGAACGTGTTTTTATGGAGTTATCTGGTTTAGCGTGAACTTTATTTTGAAATATTAGTTTTATACTATATCACAGGGTGTTGTTTGCTTTTTTTTCCAGACCCCCTGAAAATTTCAGCAAATGGAAAAGAATTCAAAAGTATTCAGATTTTAAAATTTAAAAAAAATAGTAACAATCAAAAAGAATATTAATATGTTCTTGTCTCTAAGGCTATCTCTTTCGAGGCTGCACCAAATATAGTTATGAATATGCTCTGGTTTCTGATTCCTCTAAGACTCCAGTTCATATCAGTGTGCCCCTTCACATAAAATTCAAATGTCCTTCACTTTCTAAAGTACCTTGATAGAGCCAAGGATGCTTCCTAATGAGTGGCATTCGTTTTCTAAACTCTTGGTGTAAATTATCCTCTATCAAAAAGTGTGTATTTGAGTTTATCTGTACTGGTAGTGTTGTATTCCCAGCAGCTGGTAGAGTTCTGTCCTCTGCACCCCTCACCTTGGACAATAGGCAGTCTTTGTAGACTAACTTCAAAAAGTACTGCAAAAAGCAAAAGTTAAGCCTCAGTTACTCCTCTTTGCTTGCCTAGTGAGAGCAAGGCTTAAAAATCCCCAACTAACCTAAACCGAAAATATCATGAATACTGCCTATAATTTATGAGATGTTTATGTACAGTTGAGACTGGCTATCAAGAGAGCTTGAGCAAGTGGCTTCTTGTGAGCTTAGCACAAAAAAAAAAAAAGACGTTTTAAGTGTACTTTCTCACTGTTTCCTCTATTGACTTGAAACAAATCTTTCTCTCCTCTTAGCTCATAAGTAAGGAGAGGTTTTTCTATTTTTTTAATTTTTTTGAAAGACCAAAAACCAAATTGTTTAGCAGCGGGACATCTACATGTTCTACTGCTCTACAATGATGCTTATGCAGCAGATGAGCAGGTTATTTTATCAGTTGTTCTGTTGTAGGTAGGATGCTTTCTGCTTGACTTGCGTTACTCAAAATGCGTGGCTTTTGTTCTGATTTTGTTTGTATTTTCTATTGTTTAATGGAGAATGAAAAGGAGAACAATATAAAGAGATTGTATTAAGCATTGCTGGTAGTTTATAATGTACTGCACAGGACCTGTATTAAATGTCAGAGAGACTGGCAGGTGTTGAGGCAAAATCCCTATCCTTACACCAGGCAGAGGAGGAGTTCCTGTTACACGCAGCCTCTGGTCTTACCTGACTGACCAGCTGTGGCAAAGATTTCTTTGACTGTCTTAAAATATTTATGGGAGATGAAATGTCTCCATTGACCCTAGCATCTGTTTCCTAAAGACACAATTGGCTTGGTGTAATTAATTTGATAGGAATTGCCCTTTTGCTCTCACTGACCTTTTACTAATGAATGTGGCTCAGCTTTGCCATGGAAAGCTGGAGCTGCAGGCTCCTCCTTGGGCTGGCTGAAGGATACAGGAAGTTTTATGCCAACCAAATTCCTTTGCTTTCACTTTAGAGGAGAAATAGCTTATTTTTTGGTTTGGAATTATTTTTTTTAAATTTTTTAAATTATTATTTTGTCTTAATGGTTTACAAACCACAGGGAATTAAATACCAGAGAATGTACGGTACATTGCCAGAACTACTGAGTATGGATTGTACTGCAGACTTGATGTTTGTATTTATATTTGGATACTTGCCTTCATTTTCCTGTATAAGGAAAAAAATTGTTTACCTGTATTACTTGATCTTGAATGCTTACCTGATGGTTCGCTGTGTCCTTACTTAAAAAAAATGTTGCCTTTAATGTTATACTATTGACCAAGAAGTGTATTATTGCATTTTGATTATTTATTTTGTTGTTCTCTATACTTGTATCAATGTATTTATTAACATTGTATTTTACTATTGAGAAAAATCAATAAAAAATCTAAGAAAACATACGGTAGCTTGCTTTCACGACTCTACAGCCCTTTTGTGTGTTTCTTCTAGTGCAGATACATCAGTATTACGTTACATGTAAAACAGTATCTACTGTATGTTCATATATGTGCTGTGTTCATATGATTGTAAAGTCCATCATTTTCATATGTGCATTTTTAAGAACCACTGTGAAATTTAGGATTAATATCCTGGGAACAGCATGGCCAGTTACATTTTTCTCCTGTTGAAAAGCTAGCAGCACAATCGCTCTGCTTCTGGCAGTGCCTGGAATCAAGAGTTATCCTTTGGGGTCATTTGGCAGTGGTTGATCCAAAGTTTGTTGTGCCATTTGAAGTGAAAGAAAGCAGGCATAGAGATAGTCTTCTGAGCACAACTGAGCAGGTTAGGAAACATTTTTCTATGAAGCCTTACCTCAAATGACCAGGAATCCCACTCCTTCCCTCTGTAGGCTCAATTTCTGGCTAATACTGTCAGCCAAAACTAACAGAAGTAGGGATTAAGGATGGTAGGTCAGGTTAAATTTTGGGTCCAGGGTTTTGTTTCTCTTTTATAATGCTTTTCATCTCAAGTCTTTTGTGCAACATTCAAACTTCACAAAAAGTCAATAATGATTCAGCTGAGAAGTTACCAATTTCTGTCTTACTGTGGCATGTTTATGCTGATATCCTGTTCTGTTAGGAGCTTGTCTTACATGTATTGTGATGGCTGATTTGTAGTTCTTTAAAGAATTCAGAAACGTAAAATTCTTAATAATTACTGGAAGCATTTTTTGAATTCATAATGGTCTGGTTGTTTAAAAAACCACCCCTTACTTTAATGTTTTCTATTACTCTTTTGGTATGCTAGTATACTTTGAAAAATTGTGAAGGAAGGGAATTTACTAGCATTCAAGAAACTCCAATTTTCTCCAGTATTGGTGATATAGGTTTTTATTAACATAATGCCAAAAAATTATCAGGCATGCAGGACTCTCTTCTGTTAAAGAAAACCACTTTACCAGGGAGTTTTGTGACAGCTTACTTCAAACGTGCTTTTTTACACTACTTAATCATATAGTATTATTTTCAGCACTTTTGTTTTTCTTTAAAAGAATAAAACACAAAAGTATGCTTCCTTCAATTTTGTCCAACCAGTTTAAGATTTCTTGAAATATGTAGATTGTGCCGTGGTAACTTCAAAAGAAAACAATTTCGGTTTTGTTAAAAAAAAGCTGGTATAAAGTAATATTGTAAGCAGGGAAAAACAAGTTCTTTAAGGAAAATCAGAAAATGCAAACCAGCTTGAATTCACAGTTTTAATTAACTTTTAAAAGCTGAAGCATGCTTTCAAAGGGACTCATAGTCTCTGAAATATTGAGTTTATGAGGATAAAACTCGTGATGCCTTAGAGAAGTTCACTTACTATGATGTACTTGAAAGATCACAGTGCACATTTCACCCTTTTTGCTAAAGGCACGTCTCCATATGTCTTTAAATGTAAACTACCTGATTAGTTAATATGTCCTCTTGTATACAACTGAGTATATAATTTGCTGGCACTCTTCAGCTGTCAGACCCAGAAGGCTCAGTCTAGCTGGTACTGCACTTACATGTGCAAAACACTTCGTATGAAACTGCAAGTTTTCTAGAGAAGGGAAGAAGTGATATTTTTCAGATATCCATCCATTGATCATCACTTAACACGTGTAGTATTAAATTATAGAATTAATTAAGAAAGCCCATATAAAATGTATTTCATTGTTCTAATAACTCTTGAGTGAGTATTACTGAAGTGGAGCATAATATAGTGCCCTTAATATAGGTAGACTAACATTTTATAGTATTCAAATATAAGAGAAAAAATACCTACTTACCAGTAGAATTTGGCCTCTAAGATGTCATTACTCTCCTGGCTAAAAAACCCCATTTTTCAAATAGGAAAGAAATGTATCTGGCTTCAACTTTTCTAGCTACACGTAGTTTAATGCCAGTATCTGCAGGTTGGAAGCCATTGGAGGCTTTCTGAATCCGACATATAATTTATCTATCTTTTTTTTCCCAACAGGAATCAATCCAACTACAACTTTCCACTTTTCCTAGCTTGCAAGAAGAAGATAAATATAATAAAGATGACTCCGAGAAAGAAAAAGAGAAGGATAAAAATAAAGATAAAAACAGTGAAAAAAACAAGATCAGAATGTTATCAAAAGGTGAACTTAAAAATATTTAAATTGTTATGATTACTGTTGTAGAAAGGATCATATATTTTTACAAGCATGTATTTATTTATTTGTGTATAAATATGTAAGTAGGAGTGTTTTCATATTGAGAAAATTCAGAACCTGAAATGTATGTGCATGAGAGCCTTTTTCATACAAACATCAGACTTTGAGAGTGAAGAAACTTTCCAAACTGAGGCTTTGATATTAGATGTTATTAGTTTTCTTTAATGTAAAAGCGATCTTTTGAATACTTAACCATGTTGGTATAAACACATAAATATATAAATATATATATGATTATATAGTAAGTGTAGGACACTAATATGCTTTTTTTCCAGATTAATGATAATATATTGACATGTAACTTGTTCAGTGTAGGCAGTAGAGAGTAATCCTCTTTACTATTGCTCCTCTCTCATGGAGTATTTATCTTAAATGCTGTAAGGAAATCCATCCTTGGCATTCAACCTGCATTGCAATCTACTATTATCAGCTAGTAAAACTTATTCAGGAAAGATCTTGTATCTAAATTTGATATTGCTTTTTAAATCTTTTTATTAATCCATGGAATACAGTTGCAGTCTCAAAATAATCATTGCCTACCTGGGTGTGGATCTGCAGTGGTGTGAATAGTCATTTGGCTCCAATGGAGCTCTCACAGTTCATGCCAACCTGACGATCTGTGTGTACTTTTGAGTCAGGAGATAATGCTGAAACATTAATTCTGACTGCTGTCACGCATCCCTATTACCTGCCCACTCCCAGGCGTCATTGGATTTCAGTCTGTTCATGCAAATAGAGTTCCCACTAGCATGATTCCTCATTTACTGTGTACAACATTTATTAAGTGATACAAAGAGACGTTGATGAATAGAACTTTTTTTTCCTAATTTTAAAAAATTTTTTTAATTGTTTAAAGGAAGAACTTGGCAGGATCTTGAATGGGGTTGAAGGTTTTCCATGTTTTTCAAATAACCTGCAGTTTCTTTCAATGTTTAGTTTTGGTGCTGTGTTCTCAGTGGAGTGGTACAGAGGAACCATGAATGTCCACCTGATGCTTCAGAACGTAGATCCCTCTTGGCTGAACTCCAAATGAGCACTTTCAGAGCATGTGTTTTCAGATTATTGCTGGAAAATGGATTTTGATTTATAGCATAGCTTAATTGTAACTGTTGAAATGAAATAAATGAGTGGAGGGTGTTTGTTTTTATTTTTCAGATTGCAGTCAAGAGTATACAGACTCAACAGGCATAGATTTGCATGAGTTTCTCATTAACACATTAAAGAATAACCCCAGGTAGGTATTTCCTGTGTTAGAGCTGGCATTCCTGCAATTATAGCTGGCAGTCTTTGACTTCCCATAACTGTACACTGTGTTTTATTTGTTCTGGAGATGGTTATGAGGGAAAATGTAAAGGAGGTAGGCTGTTAACTGAGAGAAATGGTATAAAAAGTCATCAACTTCTACTCCCCCATCCAGTCACCCATTGCTTAATTTCACTTAACATCTGGTCTTTGTCCTTACCTTCTTGTATACAGCTCTATGTGGTGATTGCAATAATACGTTATAACTATTACGGTTGGAGATTTCTATATGAGTATAAAATAGCTTTCCTTTAATTGTGCTGCACACAATTAAAATCCTGTGCACAGTGCCAAATTCTGCTCTCAATATTCCCATAGTTGTCATTTGGAGCTACAAGCCCATCTCATCATTAAATTTGCCTCTAAACATCTAAGGAAGGATCTGTAACATTTTTATACGTTGTGATTTTTATCCTTCATTTCAATTGGATCTGTTAAATAGGTACCATGTAATTCTGCAATTATAGGAGAACTTGCATAACCTCTTGTATAGATGATGGAAGGTCCTTCAATCGCTTTATCTGTGCAAAATGAGAAAGTTCAAAAGAACTAAGGAGTGATGGGACTGTCAAGCTTAGAAATGTGTGAAATACGCTGGGGAAATTTTTG
Source organism: Neopelma chrysocephalum (assembly GCF_003984885.1). Taxonomy (NCBI): domain Eukaryota; kingdom Metazoa; phylum Chordata; class Aves; order Passeriformes; family Pipridae; genus Neopelma; species Neopelma chrysocephalum. Next base: position 16,640,995 of record NW_020897695.1, on the reverse strand, counting down.
AATGTTTTTGGCAAGAGAGCATGGAAAAAAAGGAATATCTGGGACCTTCCAGTTGAAAACAGAGCATTTTGACTGAGAAATACTGTGGCATTGCCTCCTGGGAGCCATAATTCAAGGGCGTTGTTCTCCATTGTACTCTTGTGGTGGTTTGAAACTCCCAAGGATCTAATTTTTAAGTTCAAGCCCCCCTCCCACAGTCTGCACCTGTGAGAGGGTTTAGTGATGGTATGGACTTGATATCTTTTTCACTTCATGTGGAGAGTTTTCAGACAAAACACAACCATTCGTTATTGGGGGAAGGGAAAAATATTTACAAAGGTTTATTTACTCACACCTATATATATATATATATATTTACATTGAATTAAATTCCTCTTTTCCTTCAATAAAAGTCCAAAAGGAAAGAGAAAAGTCTTTCTGTCACTGCACAGGCCACAGTTCCTTTGTTTCAGTTTTTTGTGGCACTGGTTAGTGTCCTTCATTTTCCTACGGCAGCAGATATAAGTATGGCAGTCAGGATTTTGGTTCTTACTTTGTGGAAATTTCAACCCCGAGCCCGAGCCTTTGGGGGATTTCCTTGTAGATCTTCACTCCTCTTGGGGTAGTACATTGAAGGCAGCTTTCAGTTCAGTCTTACCAAAGCTCTTTTGCTCTGTCTCAGACTCCCAGCACGATAGAAGCAGCAGCAGCAGCAGCAGCAGCAGAGGGCACGGGCACTTCCTCCGCACTCTGTCCTGGTTCAGTTCTCAGGACGACTTCGGGTTTCTCGGCTCTTTTCTCCCTCTCTCTAGCTGCTGCTGCATTTTGGGACTCCCTAAAGGTTTGGAAGTCAACCCCTGCTCCTCAGCAGGTGTCTGGGTTTTGGGAAAGTAACACAGTCTTACCCCAAACCAGCTCCGTTGAGCCTTCCTCTGCCTCGTTGCAGCTCTCCCTCCTGCAGGAACATCTCTGCGTCTTTCAGCTGGATTCATGTTATCTTGTTGCTACTGGCTATCTCCTTGGCTTTCAGCCATCGCTGTTTCTGTTCAGGACCGCTCCGCTGCTGCTTTCAATGTTTTCTGCCGCTGCCTACAGCAAGGAAATCTTCCCACCTCTTGATCACAGGACCCGGTCCAGCTTTGACACTACACCGGGTCTCTCGTAGCCTCAGTTGGGGCTGGGGGCTCTTGGCCCCCAGAGGGGGCCCACCGGCCCCCTGCCTCCTCGTGGTTCAGATCATGGCTACCAATCTACTAAAAAAAAAACTACCTCACCACCTTCTCTTCCGTTGCTGTGGGTATGTAATTTCCGTAGGGTGCATATGAACCTTTGATTGGTCTACTATTATCAGTGGGGCAAACCATTACTGCCCCAGAAAAAAGGTTTTTCAAACCACCACAACTCTCTAACTAGATTGGATATGTCCAGTCTTCTTGCAGCAAATCAATGCCCCGTGGAAGATATGTCTCAGGCAAAATGTTGAAAATTTCTGTGTGTAGCAACTCTTCTTGTGAAAGAGCTAGGTTAGCTGGAAATCTCATTTTCCATCAAAAAAGGGGTGAAAAAGGACCAAAGCTATCCATAGCAGTCAGATCTTTGTATGCAACACATTGGTTGCAGCCTGTTGTGGCTGGAAGTGCTTTCACACTGTAGTTGAGCTCAGAGAAGAGCAGAATCTGTCACGTACGTCAGCAAAGCTGCAGCAAAGCAGGCTGCAGTCTTTTCCACATGAGCCAGGGTAAAACACGTTTCATTTTTAATCAAGATGACTGACAGTGCTTGCAAAATAGCCTTTCAAATGCTGATATATTAATTTTTCCTCTAAAATGTCTATTGATAGTTGATGGTACAATTCCTTGCATTTCTTTTTGACAGGGACAGAATGATACTCTTGAAAATGGAACAGGAAATTATTGATTTTATTAGTGACAACAAGTAAGTCGAGTTCCACACTTGGTTATTGAGTCATGTACTTGTGTTGCAATGTGAGTTGTGCTAGGGATTCGCTCATATGGACCACAGTGCTCCTGAGGACTGTTACTGGCATGCTGCAAGAGCAGGCTTTTATTTCCTGACACGTGGTGGTACTGCTTAAAATACGGTAGATGTAAATGAAAACCTTTTGCTTTTCATTGTGTTATAATTGCACTGGCTCCGCTCATTTAGATCCGAAAATATAATTAAAGCTTTTAGTGTAGAGAATAATCAAGGGTGTTATCTCTTGGCTCTTCCTTTGTGCTATATTATTCTAATGCATTGGAAAATAAAACTGAACTTGGGTGGAGGGATTCTTGCTATCATTGGCTCTTTATAATAAAATGTTTCTGCAGCTTTAAAAATGGAGAGTCAGAATAGCCGCAGAGGAAGAAATTATGCTGACGGGAAATAAGCATTTTGTCAGTAATAGAGAAAAAAGGAGTATTTGCCAAACAAGATCTTTCCAGAATCATCCTGCATCTGACCTTTGGGAGAAAGGCAGAAAGCTGTTGCCAGTGTCTCAACAAATCTGTAGGTTTGGTTGAGCAGGGAGTGTGTGTGTGTGTGTGGGGGGGGGGGTGGTCAGCAGATGAGTTCCTCCCAACGCACAGAATACACACTAGGTACCATGAAGCGTGAGCTTTTTTTGTCTCAATGTAGCACATGGAAATGTGCTTATAGAAATGTTAAAATTAATTCCTTTTTTTTTTCCCCTCCAGCCTTCCTGTAGCAAATGTAAATGTGCAACGGAGAAATTTTCAGTTAGATTTCTGTCCACTGAATTATCAAATGCATTGCTGTTTTCATTTATTTATAGCTCAGAGGGAAATGTAATTATCAATGCTATTTGTTTTTTTTTTTCTAGTAATCACTATAAAAAGTTCCCTCAGATGTCATCGTATCAGAGGATGCTAGTGCACAGAGTGGCAGCTTACTTTGGAATGGATCACAATGTGGATCAGACTGGAAAATCTGTAATTATCAACAAGACCAGCAATACAAGAATGTAAGTATTGCTACTGTTGTGTAACACTGATGTGTTTTTCCTTGTTCCCTTTGACAGTACAAGAGCTGGTTTGTACCATGACTGCGTGGTGTAATTTTTTATATATATATTTTAATTTATTTTTTTAGCAAAAGTGAGTGCTGTTTATTGTTTTCTAGGGTGGAAGGGGAGGACAGGGCTCTCATTGTGAGGTTATATAAGGATATATAAGGAGAAATCAACCTAACTGGTCTATTGCAAGAAACTTACCACAATATCTTGGAATGTTACTTTGCCTGATTCCTTAGTGCTGCCACTTTGCTATGAAAATAATCTCCTTTATATGTCACCTGATACCATAGGGCTGTATTCCTAAATAATCCAAACGTATTTGGAAGACTTCCTCTTCCCTTGTTCTGGCTCTCCCTGCTTCAAGAGTCATTTTCTGTCCAGCCCGATTATTTAGGATATGGTTCTCCTCCACCAGCTGTCACCATTCATTCCCTTTTCTTCTTATCCCCTCCTGCTTCCACTATATTTTCTCTTCAAATCTCACTGTTTGACCATAGTGTTTTGGTGAAATTTAAATTCCTTCTGATGGTTCAAATGTATTGGAAAATTCCTGGCAGGTTAAACTTGTGCTGGCATGCATTATGTACTCTTCCATGAACCTGTATAAAGCCAGCAAAAACTTTATGCGAAGGTCCCTGGCTAATTCAGCAAAGGTGCGGTAATGTGTCCTTGCCCAATCAGCATCACTTTTTCTACCAAGTGCCTTATGTGTATTAAATGTAGCCTTCCTCTCACTCTCTACCTATAAACTACATCATGAAGAGGAAGTAATTACAAGTGAGTAATGAAGTTTTGGTATCTGGTATTGGAACAGGAAAGCCCAGTTTGAAAATTGTGTACTTCCTGTATTCAATTATTAGGAGAAATGAAAATATTTATTGCATTTATATATGCAGTAATTAGGTGATTTATTTATATCCAGTTGCAGAGAGTATTTTTTTAATGTTATTAGCTTGTCCTGTAGAAGGGTAGAGGGACTACCTAATTTTGCAAGATCAAAATCTGAGCCAAACACATTGGTATATGAAGTAAATTTAAGATCATGCACAATTTATTTTAGATCCTTTTCATGGGCTATCCTTGAGATACTTGGAATTCTATAAAACAGCACTGGGGTATTAATGTTTTTAAAGATTTGATTTTCAGAATTCAAGAGAATTACAGTAGTTCAATAAAACACTCAGGCTGAGAAGGCTTAGCCTCAGGGTCTGGTAATACCTGCCCCTGCACAAGGGCTATATTTGAATAAGAAAAAGCTGGGTATGCAGCAAACTGGTGTTCAGTTTTGAGGTGTAAATAAGGAAAAATTTAGTCTCCTCTTAAACAAAACACATTCAGTCATATTTGAATGCTTTTTAGGCATTCTTCTCTCTTTACAGTTCTCCCTTTTCACTTCACATCTGTGTCACTGCTGTAGTGTACCAACTGCTACAGATCTTTCCTCACAGCGTTGCTTTCTGCTGGTTGACTTGACAATAGAATACTATCACATTAATATCTGTAAATGCCTTGCTCTGTTGTGTGACCCATCATCTCAGAGATAGGCAGCACTGGAAGTGCTGTTGGAAATGCTTGCACAGCGCTTCTGGAGAGGACACTGAAGCCTTCTTCAACAGTCAAAGCTTTATCCGAGTGCTCTGGTGAAACTGTGGCTTCATACATGGTGGGAGTGAGCAAGCAAGCCTATTTGCCAGGCATGAACTGGCATCCTTGTGGGCAAGCTCACCGGGCCGGACATGGCAGGGGTATAACGGATCAAATGGCCCTTTCAGCTGCGGTCTTGCAAACTGGAGGTGAGGCCAGACAAATTGGTTCTGATACCATTCCTGTCTAGATCTTCCAGAAATAAACACAGGGCTTTGACCCTCTGTTGACTGTGAGTACAGCTGTTTTGTAAGCATCACAGAAGCTGCAGTTTTCTTCCCTGTTCAGTGATTTGGTGGTAGGTAACTGGATTATGTGAAGCTCATAATGCCTTGTGGTGCTTCCAGTGTGTTATTTACATTATTTTGATATTGCCATGAAATAAAGCTTTGTAGAAGTGGCTCTTCCTTTTCATAACTGGAGGAGATGGCATGTTTTCTTTTAAATGTCCCTGACTCTGACAGAAAATAGCTTGTTATTATCTAGCATGAATAAGAGCTGATGAGATTTTATTATCCGCGGCAAATATTGTGTAAGTTCCACATCTGAAAGAGTCTGATGTGATTTCATGTGTTCTGCATTTCACTACTCTCAGAGGAGACAGTTTTGCGTGGTTCAGAATCAACACCAAATACTGGGAATGTGTTGACTCTATTAATTACTACTTGGACAGTATCCAGAATACCGAAGAATCTGAAGAGCATCTGAAACGCTGTTCAACGTGGTTATGCTGTGCTGTAAGCCTGAGCCTTGATAGCTTTATGTGAATTTATGGAGAGGCCCCACAGACAGATGTTCTGAAGATGTGCATTTTGGCAATAAATTATCTCTTTATGGCATGTGGTTTCTAAAGTACTTTAGCTGCATACTGTGGAGAGAGAAGAATGGTCCTGCATTCTCAAGAATTTGTAAATTCTGTACTGTCTGTGACTTCTGTGGTCATGTGCCTGTTTGAGAAGAACATATGACTCTGCAGAGTTGCCACATGGGCTTGAATAAGCGCCTTGTGGCATACTTCTTTGGCTGAGTGAGGGTTTGTGTCATATCTCTGCTTAGGCTTGCAGGTGATGAGTTCTTCCCTGGCTCCAGGCAGTGAGGTGCGTTTATTCTGTTCAGCAGAGATCTCCTGTGCTCACTGCCTGCAGGTGCTCGGAGGTAAAGTGTCAAAAGAGTTAATGGTTTTGGGATGAAAAGGCTGTTCGGAAAAATCTGGTACCAATGCTTCCTTAGAGGTGCTGTGTTTCAGTCTGTCAAATGGGGGACTGGGGTGTGAATGGACCAGATGGGGGCATTTCAGTCCTTTCATCAAATGGCTGTCTTAGGGCAATGTGTATCCACTTTTATGTACCTGTTCCTGTAAAGTACCTACTTTATGGAGGTTTGGGATTTGAGAAAGTGCTTATTGAAGAGATTGCAGCTGGAAGGAGGGCTGTGACTTCTCTGGTCATTCTCTGTGCTGCTTTACAGAGAGGAGAAAAATTATGGTAAAAATTCATTAGGACTTAAATCTCTGGGAGTGCAATACTGTAGCTTTCATGAACTCTCAGTGAGGTCTCTCTTAAAAATACAGTCAGACAATAATGGCAATTTGGCAGTCAGAAGAGTATTTATAATGGAGAGTTTAAGGTACCTTTTTTTTTGTTAATTTTATTGGCATGTGAACAAGTCATACTGTCTTGAAGCTTTTTTTTATGAAATGAAATTTTAAAAGACGGTGATGACCTCAACTACCCAAGTGTTTTTTGACCTTAATAAAGTTAAGTCTCTGTACTCTAGCACTTATTACAGGATAGTGGATTTTAAAAACAAATTATCTTTTCATATGATTTTTGAAATCTAAAGTAGGTTAAAAAAAAAAGGAGAACGACTTAAAAAAATATATATAATTTTTCATGGTCTCATGTCTGACAAAGTCCTACCTAACTAAATTATCCCATTTTTGAAATCTTATTCTCATCACTATACATGAAAAAAATTGATCAGAAAATGAAGGAGGAAATTTTGTTGTTGTTGTTTTGTTTTTATAGTCAAAGAACTCAAATACTGCTTAAAATGAGAAGTCTGCTTTGTTCAGATGATGCTCTTGTACCTCTATTCTAATGTATATTTGTCTGTCATCTGTATCTGCCTGTCATCTTTTTAAAGATATACAGAAATGTAAGGGGAACTTAAAACAGTGAAATATGATATAAAGAGAAGTTTGGAATTGAGGCGATGTATTAGACAGGGCATCCCTATTTGGAGCCAAAAAATGTGTATGTGCCACCTTCTATTCTGTATATTTCTCATAATTCCTATTAAACAACTGGAAGTTGTTTTGCAGAACTTCATATTGTTAGATCTATCAGTTCAATCAGATTCATTCATTTGATTATCTATAGATAGGTGGAGAAATGTAGGGGAAGTGCATTTGGTGTGCTTGGTAAATGAAAAGGGTTTTCATTTGGTTGAGATCATCAGCCATGTGACAAGCAAGTCTGTACCATAGCCCACACATGCATTCATGTACTTTTTTATATAAGTGTGAGTGACAGGGCTCATCAGAATGAGCAGGTGGGATGCTTATGATATATGTGCTGTGTTTAGACATTTTCATATGTTCTGAGGGTGTAACATACCTATTATGAACTTTATACCAATTCTCACATCCTTGATTCTAATTTTTTTCCTCAAGAACATTGTGAGTTATAATCCTTGTGATACTTTGTTTTCTTCCTACTCTCTTAATATAATGTTGGCCCTGTTGGAAGGTGTTTTGGTGCCTTTGAGGTGCCTAAAAAACTTCAGGCAATGCTAAGCTGTTATGTGTATTACAGGGGTTTCCTTATGATCTAGAGATGAACTGTATCAGCAGAAGGAGACATAATGTACAGGTTGTACTTTGAATAACCTACAAGGCCTTATTGTTTGACACATAATCTGTGTTATTCTACCTCCTTAGTATAAGGGTGGTTTGAATCACAAGCAAAGAAGAAAAGTTCTCTTTGGGTTTCTGTTGTGTATACACTGACTGATCTTGCTGTAGATAACATCTATGCTAGTAGATATGCACTGTGACAATTTCACCAACTTAAGAATCTGAACTTTGGTACGGGATCCTACAGACATGTCAATAAAATGGCATTCACTGAACGTGACAATTTCAATGAGGAATAGTTTGTAGAATTTTTTTTACCCTAGACCTGAAGTGCCAAGAAGACTTCCTTGAGATGCCAAATGTTACAGCCTTTGGAGCACGCAGAAAAGTATGGCTTTCCCCTTGACTGAATAAGGTATTCAGTGTAAATGACTTAAATTTCTTTAAGCAGTTGTTTGCTGATGGGAAAGATGGGACATTTTAGCTATAAGAGAGTAGTGACGAATGTATACCTGAACACGAATATCTTTTTTGTAAAACCTCAGTCAAAGCAATTCAATATTTGCCAGAGCATTTGAAGAACAGTTTTGTTCCCTGCCCTGTTGTAAACCAGAATAGTTATCTGGCAAATGGTTTGCTGCATGGTATTATTCCATCTGTGTTTAAGCACCTTATGCTATTCTTAATTATCGCATGTGTACACAGAGCAATGATCTCCTGAGAGCAAAATTGCTTTTATGAGCCACATGATGCATGAAAACTTACATGAACACCCTTATTTCTGGTTTTATTATTTTCATTAGACTCTTGTACTATTTTCTTCAAGGGACTATGGAGTCAGCTCCATTCCTTCATTTCCTGTTGTATTTAACTCTTTCTCGTCTTTGCTACAGAATAGTTGCTCCTTGGCTACTAAGAAATAAACAGAAACTGGAAATATCCAGACTTTCACTCTGGTTTACAATTGCTGCTGCTCAATTGGTGTTACATCATTGTCTGTTGCAAATGTGTAGAGAAATAAAAGGGTGCATGGTAGATGTATGCAACTAAAATGGAGAAACTGTGTGACTGAGAAATAACACTGTAATTGGCCAAGACATTTTGTTCTGGTTTAAGGTGAACTAATACATTACGCAACTAATAATTTAGTAAGAGCATTAATAAAAGAATAATGTATAATAAAAACTATGAGTTTATGTAGCCACATTGTAATGTAACATTTAAGTAACAAATTACATTTATTTTCATGGCTTTTATTTCTTGACTTTTTTCATACAAAAATAGCCTGTTTATTTCAGTCTGGGATTAAATTAGGAACGTGATTAGATTTTCAGTGCAATAGCAATTATGTTTAGGTTTTAAGAACCCAGTGTTCTGATAGGCATTGCCATGATGCTTATGTTTTAGCCTTTACTTCCTTTTTGTCCTTTCTTACTGCACTCAGAGCTGCAGCCCAGAGCTGGTGAAGACTTTCACATCCGAGAAGTAGGAGGGAACTTCCCGAAAAATGCTTCAGAAAAGCATTAAAGGGAATTAGACATTTTCAGTTGAAGTTCAGGAAATGTCTGCCTCCAGCAGTGGCCTGAGCCTACTTTTTCTCTGCTTATTGTCACAGGAGAGAGCCACATGGAATAATTGCCTTTCTTTTATCCAGTCACATGGTTATTGGAGAAGTAATTCAGGGTGTACATGTGATAATAACTGGTAGAGATTTTATTAATATCTCACTATTATGCTACAAACATTTGTATCAGACATAAAATTGCTACCTTTCCATAAATACATTATTTGAGGTTGTGCACATTCATTATTTCGCTGCTTGATGCTCATCCTGCAGAGACTGAGCTTTTTTTTTGTCCCAGTCTTTCTTTTTCTTTTATTTTTTTTTAATGCTTATTTTCTTTATTTTAATGATAGTTGAATTTGGACAACCTTTTTTTCTCAGCAAGTATTATGCCATTTTAGTCATAAGACTGTTTTACATGAAAGATACAAAAGGAAAAACATAAATACTTGGTACACTTGAAGTTGAGCTGAATTTGACCCTTGAGCTTAATTTGACCCTTAAATACTGTCTTCATTCTTACTTCAGTGTAAGCCGTATACTGGACCCGTAGAAATTACTTATTCTCTAAATGAGATGTTAGGGTTAATGAACCAGTTCTAATAGCTCCAATATTAAATTTTCATCTAATGTAATTTATTAAAACTAAATTGTTTATGATTAAGGTGGACGTGCTTTTTACAGCTGTTCTATACTGTAATGAAATATTAGTTAAGCATTAATCAGAAGACATTTATGGTACTTTTTTCTCTATTTCTTTTCTTTTTAATCTTTACAATCACACCACTTTATAGTGTAGGTTTTGTTAAACGTAGAAGGTTATTGTCACCTGCTGTGTGTGGGGAGATGAGAGGTTGCCCAGGAAGAGAATGCTTTGGAATAGCAAGTAGGTAATTTGGTTGAGGGAAGCTCTTTCTTGCATAAGTAATTCATCCTTGTGCTTGTTCAAGCTGTAGTAGGAAAGTGCTCATTAATCAAGATGCTGTTTGGTCATTTATACTTTCAAATTACTGGAGAGGGATCTGGAAGTCTGAGATAGCTCCTGTGCTAGGTAACTGTACATCAGTAGTAGGTGAAGAAATGTATTTAAATCTGAGCATTTTAGAAATAAGGTGTTGATAGTTGAGCAAGTAAATTTTAGATGTGGTCCAAATTGGTTTTATGATTGCCTTTTGCTCTTCTGTTGCATGCCTCATTTTTAATGTAGGAAATAGGACACACAGAAATATAAAAAGTATTATGAGTTTCAAGAAATCTTTGCCTTTGTCGGTTGTTTCTTGCTGTTTCCAGGGTAGCCTTGTGAGGCTGTTTTTGTCAGTTTATTAAAAACAGACCCTCTTCTTTAGGCCAGTGATTGATCAGAGGATGACTTCTGATCCATGAGTCTTCCTGCTGGAGAGGGCAAAAATATTCAAGGGTGTGAAGCAGAAGTCAGCACAAGAATTTGTTATGATATTAATGTGCATACATGGGGCATTTCAAGAAATAATAGTTTTTTCATTAGCCCATTGGCTTTTAGTGAACCATCTTGCCTTCATCAGTAGACTTCAAATCTTGAATTTGCTTCCTTTTTCTCTCTCTGTTCCTTGTTAATTTTTGAACGTCTGAAATAGAAAAGTGTAATTTTAAATAGATCACAGCAGTTATGCAACACTGTAATTTTCAGCCACTTACAGAATATGCCCCATCCTTAAAATCAGATATTAATGAATTCCATAATAATCTGTGCTACCACTTTTGAGCCTCTATTAGCTGGAAATAAATTGGCACTGTGCAAGATGTTCAGTCTTTTTAGGCAGCCTGAATATCAAGAATTAAATCCAATTGAGGAGAGTAAGCAGGGGAAGCAGGTCCTTCAGTAAAGAAATAATCTTAGTTTGATCACAGGAGGACACTTTGAAGCTCCTAAAATGGTCCCTGCCTAAGAGAGGACATAATGCTTTTGCTCCATCTAGCAGAAGGGGTGGTTATTGCATGTGGCTTGGCTTGTAGGCTTCTCCCCTGTTCTCAAAGCCGATCTTCTGGCCCCAAAATACTGGGCAAAATATTGAAGTTTATACTCAAGCAGTCACTCAGGGAGTCAAGAGGTGCTATGTTTTTGCATCCATATCTTAAAACAGGATGATTTTCTGGAATGAAGTTTTAGGAAAGCTTATGAGGGTCATGAGTTTTGCAATGGTACCTCAACATTGAATCAAGTTCTTTAAGTACTGTATGCTTTGAAATCCTTCAGGAACTGGCCCTCTGCCCTCTGCTTGGTCCACACACAGAACAACTTGGCATGGAAAAGATTCAGCGTACATCCTGCAACCTTCAGCTTCACTGTGGTTTTTGTAATAAGAAACACTACTGGTGCCAGCGCCTCTGAAGTCGTGTGCTGAGGTACTAAGACTGAGCATCTTGAAAGATGCTCAGTCACAGAGGGAAAAATGATTCCATGAAGCATTCCTGGCTTGTTCTTTCAGTCCTGCCAGACTTATCTGCAACCCCAATTAGAGAGGGAGAATGCCTGTGAAAATAACTTGTGACTTACCACATCCCTATTTAATAATAAATGCAGAACATGTTTAGAGTCCAGCTGCTGCTCTGAAAAAAGTATTAAAGAATATATAGTCTTTAACTGGGAAAAATTTAGCATTTGGTATTTGGTATTTTTTCCCCCTGTGCCACAGAGAAGACAGCACCTTGAAGAACTGTCTTGTACTGGGTTGATTTTTTTTAAGGCTTTTAATGTGCTTTTACCATTCTTAGTGACTCATATGATAAAAGCAGCAATCTGCTAATGAGGCATTTATCTTCAAATGCTTGCAATGCCATTTTGAGTGGTTTTAAGTATTAAGTTGTGATAATATAACTGCACTGTGCTTTAACAATTATCTGTATTTAAATTCCCACTCTAGCTTTTTTGAAACTGTATTTTAGCATCCATCAGCCCTTAAATACACGAAACCTATTTGAAGGGTGTAATTTCAGGCTCTCATTCTTGAAAAATGTTGTTCTGAGACAATTTAACCAAATAATTTAACCTGTAGGGCTGGAATTCTGCCTTTTTCATTAAGTTTGGGGCTTTTGACAATGATAATATTTGCTTCCAAGTTCTGTAAATTCTCAAACTCTCAGAATACATTCCTATACCGCTATTATCAAAACAGACATTGGTAGTGCAGATAATAGAGTTTTGGCCCTTGAGGTAAAGCAAAGAGATAGTACTACTTACGTAGTTTTATTGGGGTAGTAATGCAGAGCCCTAGGAGAGCCTTCAGCCTAAAACCAAAATAAAACACACAGCGGGCAGATGTAGTAGGTATTCACAAACTAGCACAGCAAGAAAAGCCACCATACTGTGTCACAGCGTGCCTTCAGAACAGAGGCCAACATGATGTTGGACTGAGCAGTCAGTTTAATTAAAGACAAGCACAAATAACAAGAAAACAATGCTAAACCATCAGAACACCTGCATAAGAGTGCCCTAAATCTTCACAACTTCTCTGAATCCTGTCAGCAGCAGTGCTTCTCTCTGGCTTCCACCATTCCATTGCTCTCTTGATGGCATCCTTGTGTAAGATCATTTTTGTTGGTTATTCATTTTGTTTGCCAGATGACAATTCTGCAAGTACCCTGGGTGCTGTTTTTCCCATCCTTAGCCCCATTACCCTACCTATTTTTGACTGTGTTGCCATTCATTCAGGAGAGGAATATTAATATGCTGTTCCCTGTTACATGCATTAAATGAACATTGGATCACAAATACAAAGTTCAGGTTTTTTGGCTCCTTCATACCACAGCGATCTCCCCTTCTGAACTTGCTTTCCTGTATTGCATTCTTTCAGACAGCTACTTGGCTGTTACCTGTGAGGCTTTTGCAGATGATATACATTGCAGCACTTGCTAGATTTTTTAGCTACATCAGGTGCTGTACTGCCAAACCCATCTTTTCCACACATGGTGAGGTTGTTGCTTCTTCTGAAAGACATCTTGCAACAACCTGTGTGCTGTGGTGCTGTCAGAAACATATGCTTCATAATAAAGATTTATGTGCTGTATATAAGTCAGCCCTGAAAATACCAGACTGTTTGTGTGCTCTGCTAATGCAGTGACTGAGTCTGCAGAACTGTAACATTCAAAGCTCATGCTTGTCTCTTTCTATTTGTTCTTTTGGTGTGGTATCTGTGTTTCCTGATTTTTAGCCAGTTATTTTTAATAAGCTAATTAACTTATTTTAAATGAGTGCAGATTTTTTCCCCACAGTACTGAATTTCTTATCTCCTGTCCAAGTAGAGGTCTATGAAACTGCATTAGTGGGCTTGGCAGACTCAAGAAAATGCCCTGTTCCTTCCTTAGTCATGTATCCTAATAGCTATTACCATTTTGCAATATGTTTTAAAAATCTGTAATTTAATTAAATAGGATATACCTGGTTAAGGTAGTTAGGGTTTGCGATTTTTTCATTACTACTTACAAGAGTTGACTCAGAATCAAAAGCATTAAATGAGCATGTAATGGGGAATTCTCCTGAAAGAGTCTATGTAAAAAAATATGCCTGAGGCATGAACTCTGCTTTCTGTCATCCAGAGATAAATTGAGAAGAACTCTACTGAAGTGAATGGAAGTAGCTCACATTAAAATCACTGTAATGATAGTAGGAAAAAAAAATCACATTATGCTATCAACCCCCTTTTTTTTTACCTTTTGACACACAGAACTATTTTGCTGCTTATTCCGGCTTTCCCATTTCTGAAATATAGACTTCACTGTAAGCAATGAGTTCAAAAAAGTGCCTTTGGGGCCTTGCTTAAGTAAGGGCTGCAGATGGCTTTTAAGGAATTATAAAATCAGAAGGACAAACGGTAATGGCCAACTTGCAAAAGAAAGAACAGACACAAAGACCACCTAAAAGGTAGTGATGGAGGTTTGTTCTGCTATGGATTTGTTACTATGTATCTGACTCAGTGTTTCAAAAAATGACAGCATGATTAAGGTTGGAAGGAATCTCTGGAGGTTGACTTGTACAACCCAGTCCTGCTCAAGCAGCGCCACCTGGACCCAGTTGCCCAAGACAATATCTGGGACCATACCAAGGATAGAGACTCCACCACCTGTCTGGGCAACCTGTGCCAGTGCTTGGTCACCCTCACAATGAAATTACTCCAAGCACAGAAATAAGAAGTTCCAGCCATGTCTTCAAATGATCTCTCAACACAAAAATGAGGCTGAAAGAGTTGAAATGATCACTGGCTACCTGAGAAGGAGCACATGCACGAGAAATGGGAAAATTGCTCTGAGATTTTACCTGGGTACTCTCCCCAAGTCTGGACCTGATATTGCACAGAAGTACTTAGAAATCTTCCTGAATCAGGAGAAAAAATGGATAGTAGGGCTAATGGTGTCTGTTACATATTGTGTCTGGCCATTGGGTAAACTGATCACTCTCCAGAAAGTGTTCTCTTTTCACTGTGGAAGAAAACAGATTAGGAAAAGGTTTCCAAAGATTTTTAGTGATGGGAGCAGACTTTGCAGAAGTTTGTAGGTGCTCAGAGAGTTTTGGGAAGCTTTTCATGGTGAAATGTTTGGGTGCAGCAGGACACTTACTGAAGTTGGCTCCCTGAAGGAGCGAGAAGGGGGTCGAGAAGGGGGGTAGACAGCTGCCTGAGGATGCGTGCCCAAGAGCACTAATTCTTGGGCTTTGACCTTTGTAGTGCCTGATGAAAAGCTTTACAGGGAAGGAAGAAATGTGCTGTGTGTTTTCTTCTGAACCACGTTGCCAGAAGGATGACTAACTGAGCTACCTGACAACTTTTAGGAAATATGAAATTAGTTCATCTGCGATTGTAGTTTTGTGAAGCTGCGTTTTCAGGGCACAGATGTTTTGCTTCTACCCATACCATCAAGCAATAAAAATCTGGATGATCAAAAGGTTATATTAAATAAAACCCAAACAAAAAAAGAAACACCCCAGACTTTACATCTTTTTAGACTGTGTGCTTTCCTCCTCCCTTAGTGTTGGTTTCTGAGCCTTTAAGGTATAACTGGGTCATGCTTTTCGGTTTCTCAGTAGAGTCCCCAAATTGCAAAAATCCTATTGACCTAAAAGTTTTTTCTGGAGTAGTAGGTCTTGAGATTCTCAAGTGATGCCCAGATTCCAGACATGGGGGATAAATGGAGTACTGAATGGGCTAAATGAAATCCTGTCATACAGGTATGCAGCACTCCTTGTACACATGCATTTGCACGCCCTTTTCCTTGCGCATGACAGTTACCAAGTACATGGGTGTGGCCATGGTAAACCCACAAATTGTAGATTGTTTTTCTTTGTTTGTTTGTTTGTGGTTTTTGTTTGTTTGTTATTTGAAAGATCCCTAAATAGGGAAGAGTACTTGAGTTAGCTGTAAGGCCTTCAGAAGTTCTCAGTGTCTTTTCAAAAAGAGAAATCCCATTTTTAAAATTAAATTGAGATTTGGTTAGTATTTGAAGATGTAATCTAGGTATCCAGTGTGGCAATAGTGAATAAGTTCCTGATTCTTTTTAATGGCTTTGTAACAGTAATTGTAAACCATGCTTTGACTACAGTAAGATCTTAGTGTATGCCAGTAAATAATCTTGATAAATTCACTCCCTTACATGCATGAACACAATTTTGTATATTGTGCTGACTGCTACTGGCAATATCAGCTAAAAAATCTCAGAAGAGTTAATAATTTGGGGCTCACATGAGATGAATTCACTGTATCTACGGTATTACTGCAATGATATACTGTGTAGTGTATTGACACTACACTGCATCTTATGCAAAATTGCATATTAATTTCTTCATTTTTAAGGAGATTGACCTGCAAATTTATTTAACAGATTTCCCCCGAATAACCATAAGGTTTCTGCTTCCTTACAGAAAATGCATAATACTGTTACAGGGAACTTTAAAGCTGGGAATGTAGAGCTTGCACTGACTTCCATCAGGGGAGCAGACCCAAACCTTTGCAGAGATATCTTTAAAATAGTCTACATTTCATTCAACTAATGATTTCTGGTGTTTGAGGGAGGTCTGGTTGGTTGGTGTGCCTGAAGAAATTTGTTGCTGTGGTACCCTATTTCTCACTTGACAACCTTCCCTCTGCTTTTGCATCCTTATTAATTGAGCTGGTCATGCTCTTTGCAGCCTCACTGGTAACAGTGACCCGGAGCTGCAGTGACAACTGGGAGAGCTGATAGTGCTCATAGTGCTGATAATACCCCGGTGCTTCGTAGTGCTCTGCACATTTGCAGAGTCTTTCTGCCCAAGCAAATGTCTTTTCACAACTGAAGACCAATCACCTACTGGGCTTGTAGATTAATTTTATTAACAAGCACATAATGAATCATTAGTTTTGACTTGTGGCTTGATCTCATGCTACTCCTATTCTCTTATGACAAGTGGAAACATTTTATAATTAGCAAATGAAGTGAAAATGGGATTTAATAATGAATTATGAAGTATGAAAATCATGTTGTTGTTTAAATAAGTTAGTAGTTGGAGGAGGTTTTTTTTCAAATTGTTTTTTCAAGCTTTTTTCTCTCTAGTTTTTGATTAATTTTTTCTCAGCATTTTAAAATCTCATTTACTTATTATGCTTGGTATATAGTTTATTAGTTGCTTAGCATATAATTTACACCTCTAAATTTTACATTGATAGTACAATTGCAAAAATTTTGTTTGTGCTTTAGAATGTAAAACCAGAAAAATAACAATCCTCAGATAGTTCTGTCAAAGCAGAATATTTGAGTGAATGAATCTTCATTTCTGGCTGTGCAGGCATAGTGCTCATTAATGGGAGCAAAGGGAGAGCAACCCACCTAACAATCCATTAATGGGGCTTTTTAGCCTTTCTGTTTATAAGGAAACATAATGAATGACCCATTAGGTTAGAAAATTATGCAGAGAGCCATGGTCCTCTGGGTTTTCCTAAAAGAAGGCTAGTAGGGCATCCAGAGTCTGCTGACTTGGGCCCTGTATGTTAGTGCTAGCAGCTACGGATGGTGGACAGAGATTTCTTGAATTATCAAACTATGTGGAAATGGGGACCGTATGTTTTGTCACTTTGTCACAAAAATGCAAATTGTGAACAGAAGTGGGAATCCTCTAAATTAATAGAGAAAAAAGGCAGGATAGCTGGTGTCTCTTAATATTGAATTTCTTACAATTTCTTACAATTTCTTACAAATGCTTTCTGCACATCCAACAATGATTTGATATGGACTGCAATTATGGCATGAATATGTGCTCTATTATAATTTGAAATCCATAATGCTGTAACAACAAAATGGTGGCTGATTTACATGTCTGGTTTAATTTTCTGTTGTGAAATAAGATGAGGCTGAGGTTTTTCTTTTAAAGTTTGTAGAGGACTTTTATTTACAAAATCACTGACTTTTTAAATTCTACCTTTTGATTTCTTTGCCGTTGCTCCGTTAATGCCAGTGAAAGCTTGTTGTCCTGTTTGTGTAGGTCTCTAGACATGAGCTCTTCCTACCAGTACTGATGCTGGCAGCTCTTTCAGCATGTTGCATAAGGCTCATGTTCCTTGATAGATGTATTATTGTTTTTAAAACAGTTTGTGCATTAGCAGCCCCTCAGTTGGGTGATAGCAGTGTATGAATCTTAGCTCAGTACGTGAGGCCATTGATCATCCTGTCGATGTTGGTTGAAGAGAAAACATTACAGGTTTGGCTCTGGGAGTGGTGCAGGCCAGAATGTTATTTATTGACAGCTACGAGGCATTGGCAGTAACCAACTCAGTCGCAAAAGTTTCTTCTTAAAATTCTCTTTCTGCACAGGGTGAGGGGATGTATGATTCTGCTTTTTGTACAAGGTGAGAACATGGAATAGCATTATACCACCTTACAAACCTGAAAATGTTGAGCTTTTAACCAGTGGGGCTTGGCTTTTAAAATAAATGAAAAAATGTCTATATGAATTTAAATCAGTGAACTGATTGGTACTCATGATTGTTCTGGAGTATTTTTCCCACATGATGCTGATGAGGTAAAATTTAGTTTAACCAAAACATCACCAGTCCCTCTCTTTACTGGTTTTGCTTATTAGGAGTGAGGAAACTCTTGAGTGTTTTGTTTTTTAAAATTTCTACCATTTTTTTTCCTTACTTATAAAGATGGATAGGTTTCACTAAGTGGCAGTGTTGCCGGAGGTCCAAGCTACTGAAGGAAGCAAATTAACATACAGTATGGTAATTTGTTTTCCCTGTCCTTCAGTCACAGTGAGGAGAGTCTAAATATTTCAGTGACTGAGACTTTGGATTCCCATTCCTTGCTACACAACAACAAAAGCTATTTATAGCAATAACAGTTAGCAGCGATACAGCAGCCTCAGAGAGCTATGGGCAGCATCTCACCCTGACTGCAAATGTTAACTGCTTTTGCACTGAATGCCTCTGTGAAAACAAAGAGCACTGAGAAATAAAGATCAAAGCAAAACCAAAAGAAAGATTTTTTTATTGCTATGTTTTACTTTGCTGGCAGACCAGAGCAAAGGTTTTCTGAACATTTAAAAGATGAAAAAGGTGAAGAATCCCAGAAGCGATTTATCTTGAAGCGAGATAACTCTAGTATTGATAAAGAAGACAATCAGGTTGGTTCTCGGTTCGAGAGTTGCTGAAATTTGTTCTGTTTTTGAAGGTGGGCTGACTGATGTTATTGTTGTTCTTTTGTTGTTGCTCTCCTCCTCCCCTGCCCTCCTGCCCCCTCCCCGCCTCCTTTGACATACGTACCACCATGGGTGGCGTCAAGCCCCAGCGTGGCCGCTTCAGCCGCTTCAGTGTGGGGTTGCATGGGTGGTTTGCTTGGCGCAGGACTTGCTGCATGCCCACGGGAGGGGGAATGCCGGTGGCTCCGGGCTGCGTGGAAGGCTGTGTCAGTCGCATTTCTCAATGTCTTGCCTAACTATGGCAGTTGTTACACTCCCTATAGCTCCCTCCTTCCATTGTACTCACTCAGAGTTGGATTTCAGTGTGGACCAATGATAAACTGATGTAGCCCATAAAAGAGGAGAGGGAAACAAACAAACAAACAAAAAGCCCCAAATAAACATGTGATGGTGAGGCCAGGTTGATTTTTTTTTTTAAACCTTCCTAAATTATGTTTTGATCAAAAATAAATCAGGTTCATCTTTTAGTTCCCTTCCTCCTCCAGTGCCTTCACCACCTTTTACTGTCTGTGTAACTTACTTGCTTGTGCATGTACTGTGGCAGACGTTCCCCCTCTGTGTTGCCTGTGCCATAACACTACCTTACCTTAGGTGAGCCTGATGAATAAGGGAGCACCAGGGAAATGTGTGTATTTGTGCTGCCTTTAAAAGCGGGTGTTGTGCTGTTTCAATCCAGTGCAAGCTGTGTATGTGGAATATATTAACAAAAAAATAATCTGAAAGGGTTCTGACATGATTTGCTTTTATGAAAAAATTATCACAGGTAAGAAGACAGCATATGCTTTCTTTGCTTAGATTATATTTGTGGAGGGACCTACCAGTGAGTCTCTCGTTGCCACTTTCCTTCATGTTTTCAGTAAAGGACTGATTTTTCCCTTCCTTTTTTCTTTTTTTCACCTTCTTTTTCCTTCACTTCAGTTTACATAGCAGCCTTGCCAGTTGTGCTGCATCCAAGCTGGTTTTGAAAACAAACCCCAAGCAATTTCAGGGTGTTGTGAACATGGGGATCAGCCAAAGGAAAGCACCATGACCGATCTGACCCAGTGATGGTGTGCAGGGGGAGAAGGAGCAGTACTTGAAACCCAACTGCTAATGAAGGGCAGTTCATTGGCAGTTCTGGTGGGGGGTCATCTTCTCTTCTTCCTACCATGGTACAGCCATTTCCCTCAATGTGGTTTACCAAGAGGCACAAATGACCCTTCTTTACCCAGAAAAACTGAAGTAGAGGATTCCTTACAGTGCGGAAATGGTTGAAACTGTCATCCTCAATATCTGGGACTTCTCCTTGTACACATAGACTTTGTGGGTTTCTTCTAGGGTTTGCAGTTTAGCTCTTGCAGCCTAGTTTCCCTCTTTTCTTCCTTGATTTTGTAGGTGGCACACCACTTCCTGCCCTCCTGCTCCTCACAGCTGGTAGGAGAATCCAGAAATGTTAGCAGCTGAGAACAATGGCACTTAGACTTGGGGTGCGAACACTCGATTTTAGGATGGCAGGTCCCAAAAGCTGTGCGGAAAGCCTCATTTTGGCCACCTGCTCTACAAACCCATATGCAGTATCTAACTGGAAATCCTGAAGTGCCCAGTCTCGCAGGGTGCTTTGTGCAGGAGTGACAGCTATCATTTTTGTGCTTCGTTTGTTTAAGTGAACATTTATTATTCTCAGATGACAGTTACTTAATGGCAGTTTTTAACAGCTCAACTTATATAATCCTCCTGGTTTTCTTTCTGCTCAGCAAAACAGAATTCTTCCATTTAGAGATGACAGACGAAGTAAATCAATTGAAGAGAGAGAAGAGGAGTATCAGAGAGTGAGGGAGAGAATATTTGCACAAGATGTGAGTAGTTGTTTTAATTGCCTCTTTAGTGCCATACCTTCACCCGGTAGTCAGACAGTCTTGCCCCCCTCCTACAACAACACTGCAGTTGGGCTTGCCTTGTGGAGCTGAAGCTGACAGGGAAAGCAGATTAGTGCAGAGGGTCCAAGAGGAATTTAAAAGGTGTGGAAATTGGCTTCTGGAGAATGAGGTGATGAGAGTTGCAGGGAGAAGGGTAGAGAAGGGATCAGGCCCAGCATGTTGTCTGGGGAGTGCTTATCCTGTTTCTTTGAATGTTCATGTTGTCTAGGTTTACTTCTTGTTTCCTTCTCTTTTGCTAACAAAGAGCAGTGATTTAAATGGACACTCTCAATAATTTCAAATAGCTGTGTTATTTTATATTTCATTTGAAATAAAGTGTCCTTTCACAAAGCCTCCTTATGGTTTTTGTTTCTTCGGACCAGTGCTGTAGGCCAAGACACTGAGAACAAAGAAAAGGCATAGTTTAAACATGAAGTTGCACTGTTTTTTCAAAATGACTGATTAAAGAACTGTATTTCTACCATCAGAAAGTTGGTCACGCTGTTGATGATTATATTCTGAAAGGAATAAAATGAAACAGACGTCTTAATTGTTGCCCGTACAAAAAAATCAGAACTTGCAAAGCAAGGTATATTTCTAGAGGAAAACATTTAAATGTGAAACATCTGTGAGCAATACCTGATATTCCTGAAAAAAAGAAGAAAATCATAATTTGCTATAATACTGTAATTTCTTTATCTCACATCTCAGTGGGAGTTCTGCCACTTAGAAATATGGGAATAAACCCAATTAAAACTGTTTTTGAAAATCATATTTGGCAGTGTCCTTTTAAATTAAAACTGTTCATATGTTGCAGGGCTAATAGTATTTGTTGTTTGGATTTGGAATTGCACATACCCACGTTATTTTTCTTTAGCTGAATACGCGGTATATTTTTAAGGTGTGTGTTGTGTCACTTGTGTTAAGTAATTTTGCTTTTTAGTAAATAGCTAGTTACATTTGGTTTTAGTTTCCCTTCTTATTTCTTGACCGAGACAATTCCAGTGAAAGCAGAGGCCCATCAGTTTATGTTTTGCTTTCAGCATGTGGATCTGTCACGGTCTATACATGGTATAGACTTAGCAAGTTATTCAAAAGCTGCAAAAGCTTCTTTGCAACCTGTTTCTTATATGAAATTTTGGGGATTTGGCATATTACGAAGGAGCTTGTGCAAAACCAAACCATCTTTGTGTTTTGAAGCAGAATTCAGATGAAACAAAATGTTAAAAGAATATGGACAGTCATTGCCAAAATAGTGCTGTTTCTATCACAAGCAGCATATAGAAATACCAGGCTGAGAAACAGAGGTGTCTGGAAAAGTGATGTGAAATGGCTCCACAATGTATTGCTGCTGTTGTCTTTAGATACTTGAGTTTTAAAAACAGGCAAGCAGTGAGCATTTTAATTGCCCACAGCAATTAAAATTGTTGTGGTCCATTGGGTTAGCATCTTCAAGTGGCAGGACCTAAGTAACAGTGTGGTTTGTGGCAGGCATTTTAAATGGATTGGGAGTGAGCATTTTTAAAGATGAGCAATGTTAGATATCTCTCCCTCTCTCTCTCATATCCACTCATTTGCTCTCTCTCTCTCTGCAATTGCAGGTGTTAGTGAGCATCATAGTGCAGTTAATTTCAGCAAGCTGTACAATTAATATTAACAGGAATATATTTCTTGGCTAAGCTTTTTTAGAGTGGTGCACTCCTTACATATACAAGGTGTTTTTAGGATGATGCCTTACGGATACAAGGTGTTTTAGGATGATGTCAGTGGTTGTGGTGGTGGCCAATGTTTTTTTTCCCAATTTTAGTAAAGAGAGAAATGGCTTCCTGTTATATATAGTCATTTACTGCACATATGACTTTGAAGTTTTAATGCCCTCTGCAATCATTAATTAATCCAGTTCTCCCCAGGTTTATGTGAGGTAGATAGCTAGGCCTTGTCACCCTGTAAATTACAGGCGTAGAAAGAAAGTCAGGAAAGGATTAATCAAGTGGTATTTTTATTACCTCTATACTGTTTTCACTGCTGTATTCAAGCCTTTATCAATGTCTTGCTTATGAACCTTAGCAAATGGATTATAGATACTTCACTTTTAATTGGAGTATGCACAAATAGAGCTTGCATGAAGTCTCCAAAGAGCAGCCATGAAGGTCTAGATTACTGCCATAACTTGTTGCATCGGACACGCCCTCTCTAAACATATTTGAGGTACCCAAAACTCTTTAGATAAGATATCAGCCCAAGAGTCAGAACTTTGAACAAAATTTAGGAGGAAAAGGCAGTCTGGTTACAGAGGCAAAAAATTCTATGCATGTTTCAAATGCTGTGAAAAATGTCTTAACCTGGACCCCACATACCAACAAACCTTACTTGTCCTTCCTTCGATCTTGCAGTACCCTCATGCACCAGATCTCATTTCCAAGTGGGAAGGTTTTAACAAAATAAATATGTTCATGAGTAATACCATCATTATGATAGTCCTTATGATGATTAGTCTGATATTAGTCAGTTTAAATTATACTTTCTGGCAAGTTTTCCTTCTGCTGTGTTGGCTATCATAAATTTTGACAAGGAGAGCTGAAGGTTTTAATGAATCCTGTCATAGCAAGGAGTCATAGCAAGTGGCAGGGATTGAGAAGCATGTTAATGCGATACCTTAATAAAAGGATAGGTGAAGAAATAAATAGTTAATAAATTGTTCCAGCTCACTGAAATAAGGACTATAAAGTGCACCTCAAATTTTTCAGGCTGCTAAGAGTAAGACAGTGCTGCCTGAGCTCTGTTATGCTCAAAGCTATTTTCAAGGTTATTTTTTTAACTGCAAAGCCTACAACTTTCCTTTTTAAAACATGTTTTTATTGGAAACTTAGTTTTACAACAATTTATGAACTTTACGGCCAAGTGCACTGGAGCAGAGGACCTGGAGTATCTGGGTCTTGCAGAGAGATTTCTTATCTGAACTGCTTTAGTTGCCTTTAGGAAGTTGTAAAGTAATTGTCCAAGAAAGATAAAGAACAACCTAAAGGAATAAAAAAATTATGTCATGGCATTTCCATGTGTGTAGATTTAACAGAGAATCTCAAATGAGGGCATGAATGATACACGATGTTTGGCTTTTAAGCATGCAGAAAATTGATTTTAAAGACTAGCAATCAAATTACATGGGGGAAATTTCATTCTTCAAGGTTAACGCAGTGTATAACCTCGTGAGCCAGAATCATGCTAGGAACACTCAGTGTTCATAAATGTATTCTCTGGGAATCATTGTGTATTCACTGAAAAATGTAGATGTTTTCTTACTTACACAAATGGTAGAATTACCCATAGTACACTTGGAATTTATTAAAGGAAATACACCATGCTTTTTATTTTTTGTTGTTAATTGTAATGGCTGTTTTTGACTAAGGAGTGTATTCTAAAGAACCAGATCCTTTAGATAAAGTAAGTCATGATTCCTCTACTTAAGAAAACACTGAGAATCTTTATCACAGAAAAAAACCCAAAAGAAATACTTGAAGGGGTGGCTTCAGCCTGCCCTATCCTTCTAGTGTGAAAAGATTAGTATGAAGAAGGCATAAAATTAATAAAAACAAATCAAAGGCACAACTGGTTTTGGCTACCATAAACCTGTAGGTATTAAAACTCCTGTACTGCTGTACAGAGCCTTTGTTTATGGCTGCAGATCAAGTAATAAGTATTAGTTGGAAGCCTGAGATTTATCACATCTTGTTAACTGACAAGAAAATTATTACCTGATGGTATCCACTGCAGGATATTGCTGCATGTTAATAGTTATCTGTGTTGGCTAATGTAATTAAAAACATGAGCAGCAACACCCAGTATACCTAATGCACTGGCAGAGCTGATGCACGTTTTTCAGTTGGGACTTTAAAGGGTTCTTGGAAATTGGAAAAGTGAAGTACTCATTTCACAAATGACAATTAGTCATACAGAGGACCCTAATGGAAATCCTGCATGCAGAGGTCGCCAAGGAGGCTAATTTGTAGGTAATGTTACATAACTTTTTTCTTTTGTAGGTTTGTTGTCAGTGTGTTTGATGGGTATACAAGAGCCAAGTGTTTTAAGGATTTTTTTTTACAACAGCTATGCTGTGTGTTTCAGCTTTTCTGGTGCTTTAAATTGAGCATTATTGATGCTATAGATCTGGGAAGTGAGTCCTGACCTTGTAGTAACTCAATTGCTATCCAGATCTGCTTAGCCATCTGATTTTTAGCAGTAAGAGTAACTTAATAAAAAAGTGCCTGTCTTCTCTGCTTCTCAGCCTCACACCTGTATACTGAAAAATAGTTTCCAGAGATTGTGTAGCCCTTTGCCAGCATCGTCAGCCAGGAAGACAAATGGAGTTATTATGGACTCTGTCTTTAAGTCTGTAATGCAGTTGATAGCGGTTCCCATCAAGACACTGAAAAGGAAGCAGACCTTTACATTTGCTTGATAAAATATAAATCCCAAATATTTATTCTGATTTACACTGCAGTCTCTTTAAAAACTTTAAAAAAATTAAATTAATCTAGACAGGTACATGCCCCTTTGCTTTTGTAACTTTGTGGGTACACAGACCAGTACTCTAAGCAAAGGTTTTTCTGTAAGAGTAGTTGTAATGCTGCTTTGGAATCTGTCTGCAGTGAAGTCAATGCACAGATGCCCATCATGGCACCTCAAGATGAAGACATGTCCCCACAGTTGGTGTGGTACAAGCCCATGGGTAATTTCACTATGCTTTTGTGAGTAGTTAGACTATGCTGAAGTCTGCACAACCACATTTGTTAATGAAACCTGGTGAGTAAGGAACATAAAACAAGAGAAGATGCAATGTCGTAGTTGTACAAAGGATCCCAGTGATTTTAGATGAAACAGTTTTTGTCTTCTCTCAGACTGGGGTGAAACTTTATGTCTGCTGTAGCTGGTGGATTTTGGTCCCTGGCGATGGAGAACTTGCTCCTGATGTCCTGAGGCTTTGTGCTAAGGAGAGATGCACTGGCCACTGATGCAGCCGAGAGCCTTGCAAGTTTAGCAGGAGTGCAGGGTGGAAGCTTGCCTGGGAAGCCCACGGAGCTGTCAGATGTTCTCTAATGTGGATTCTGGGTGGGTGAATTACAGCTTTAATGAGAAATTGCATTGCCGTCTCGGGGATGAATTCCTTGCTTTTGTAAATTGGCTGTGGTGCCAACGGAAAACTTTGTCCAGGCATCTGCTGGAGCACTAAGAATGAGCAGGGTGTTGCTTCAAGTGTTGGCCAGCACTCTTTTGGGTAGGTCATTTAGCTCACCCTTGTCAAAACAAACATCCAAAATCTGTGCATATCCCATACCATTAAAATTTGACACAGCTAATGATGGCATTTCATTATTCTTTGAGCTGAATCCCATTGTTACAGAAGTAATGGGCGTGATCTCTGATGCCCTCCTCTCTTTGCCTGCCTTTTGTTTAAATTCAGTGCAAGCACTGACTATTCTTTCTTCTGTACCTCATTGAGATATAATCCAGTGACAGCTATGAGGCATTTTGTGTAGTGAACATGAAATAGGAGGGAAATGAAAAAATCAAAGAGGGAGAATTATTCATGGAAAATTGAGTACAGCTTCATTTCTCTGCATAAAAATTAAGTAATGCTAAAAGATTATACACTTGCCCATAGGATTTACTTCTTCTGAGCCCTTCACCTTTTTTGGAATCTAAGTCCTCCAGCAGGGAACCTTTTTGTGATAGACTGTGGTTGTTGTTAATATTATTATTAAGAAGATTATTATCATTTTATATCTCAATATTCCCTCTCCAACTGTAAAATGCAAAATCACACACTATTTCTAAGTACTGCAGTAGCTTCTCTCCCTTTGAGGAACTTTGTCAATTCTGCATGTTTTCCTTCTACTTATCCTTTCTATCTGCAGCTCTGTGCTATCCTGCAGTCTTACTTTGATGTAGTAGGGCAGACCACTGGAACCTTATATTATGCAGAAAAAATGGGTTTTCCCTTCAACTTGCCAGTATTTTGCACATCTGCCTTCTTCAGATCCCACAACTGAGAAGTTTCAGTTTGTTTCCAAACTGAGACCCCTCCTTGGCAATGTCTTGTAATGCATGGAATTTATTTTACTGGCCTGACCTTATTCTTGACCTTTCCTCCCCTCTTGTCTTCTGCAAATGCAAATGATGCATGAATTGAAATCCCCTTAAGCCTGAGCAGGGGAGGTAATTCTAAAATCAAGAAGAAATTGGAACAGCAGAGCATATCTAGAACGTCTGATACAATGCCTTTTTTATTTTTCAGTCAGTTTGCTCCCAGGAAAACCTTTTTGTGGAAAACAGGTAAAAAATAGCTTGTGTGTGTGTGTGTGTGTGTTAAATTTAGCTGTTTCTCTTATTATTTTATCTATCTATAGTTCTATAGTCGTTTATCCTAATGTGAAGACTGTTGAGCAAATTATTAATCCATGTTATCTGAAGTGGTTTTATCCTTTAAGAGGGAGTAAAAGAGATTGCCTTGCAATATGGTATCTGAGCAGATAAGGTGTTACTATTGCTGCTTTCCTGAGGCTTTGCATTTCAGTTTAAAAAGCAGATTGTGGGAAAGAAGGGGAGCCCACCTAAGCTTTCATTTCAAATGACCATTCTGTCTCTGGGGTGCCTTTAGAATTTAACTTGTTGATCTTTAAAAAGCACTCTAGCAGTGGCTGGATGATGTTATTTATGAAACACCAGACTTGTATTTCTGTTGTTTAACCTGCTCTCCTGTGGGGCTGAGCAGCAATGCTGACATTACTTGTTCCTTTTGAAGGCTCTCAAGTTCCCCAGGCTGAATCTGCTTTACTGCTGCCGTGTAGTAATGAGACGGTGATATCTGAGCCCACTGTTACTTAGAATTACCATGTGATAGTTCTTGTGAATGTTATTTTTATTATGTTAAATCCACTTAAAGCAAAGGGAAGAATAAACTGTTTTTAAGAATCTATGAAGTATGAAGTGTTGGCTCTATAACAGCCGTTAAGTTGCTTAACTGTGTTGAAAATCTTAAAAACTGTGCTGCCATAAGGATTTGAACCAAAACTGGGAATTTCACTGGTGAGTGTTTGGGCAGTGCTGGCCTGAGTCTGTCCTGTGAAGGTTTTAGAATTGTTTACCACTCCCTTGAAGAAGGGGAGGCTATCTGTCATAGTATTTTGTTCTCTGTCCATCCTTACACCTGTCAGATGTTCCCATAAAAATTGACTCCACAGTAATGGTACAAACCAGCTTTTCCGATGGACAGTTCTGTAAGTGGAATGAGGGAGGGCTCTCAGGAGATCATGGGCACTGTTATCTAACCACCTTATATTCTGAGAGCCAAGGATATTTTCTCAGCTGATTCTTCTGTGTTGTGACTATGGAGATATGTTTTATGAAAAAATAAAAATTGCAACAGAGGAACCCAAAAAGCAAAAAAAACAGATGCTCCCATAAACCTATTTTTCCCCTCTCAGGAAAGATTGGGACAAAAAACGTGACACAGTTGTTCACATTTCCAGGTCAGCATGAAAAGCCCTCAGAGGCTGTGCTGCTGAGGGTAGGGTGGGTACCTTGATAGGATAAACCATGAACTCCATAGCCAGGCCTCCCCTGTGTAGGAGAATGTGGCCAGTTTTGGTATTTGCAGTTGTTTGCTGTGCTCAAACCCATGAGCTGACTGACCTGCTTTCTTGGTGTGAGGATGCATACCCAAGTGGAGACCAGTAAAAGACCAGGTTGCAAATTGTCCTGCCTGAACTGTTGCTGTCCTGAGGGAGGCTTCAGCTGCGTTCCGCAGAACACTGCTTTTTCTTGATTCATGCCCTACAGCCTTTGATCAGGTGAAGCACTTGAACTTGTACTTGGCTCCGCACGCATGAGCAATCCTGTTGAGTTGCTGTGTCGAAAGTTAGGTATGGGTTTAAGTGCTTTGCCTTTCTTTTTTGTCAGACAACCTGAGCATTTCTCTGAGCTGCAGAGACTTCCAAATGACTTAGCAAGTACTTAAAATCACATATGCAGTATTTTGCTGGCTTGCATTTTTATGTTCTTATTAAGTTATATTTTTATGAATTTTCCTTTGGATGTGGATATATGGTTCCTTGGCTTCTGAGAATTACCTTGCTTGGTAACAGGAAATGCTAAATGGCCTTCAGCCTCCCTGGCTGATGTTTCTTATGTTCAGTTGACTGTGCTCAGTTATGGGAGAGGGAGGAGGGGGAAATTTTAGCCTTGTTTTTTTAAACTGAATCTAGCACAAGTTGGAAGATGTTTCTAGAAATCTAATGTAGATTTACAGATCAGATAAATTTGAATTACCGTGTTTGTTAGCATAATCTTTCTTTTCATTTTTTAGTAGGCTGTTGGAAGACAGTAGCATATGCAATGATACCCATAAGAAAAGACAGCTGTTTAGGTTTGTATGAATTTATTTAATATTCATTTCCCAGTAACTTTCACTTGTGATTCTATCTGTGTCCTTGCCAAGGGAAACCTTGACAGGTCTGGGTATGTCATTTTTCTGGTTGGAAAGGAACATGGAGAATGCGTTCTGTCCCACTCATCCCAGGCTCTCTGAATGCAGAGGTAACAAGAGGACCCTTTCCTTTGGTTTTATGGATCACTGTCTCAGGAACCATATGAGATTTCCAGGTGCCCAGCTGCTCAGACTGCCACAATTTGGAAGTGACTGTAACTGGTGGAAGCTCATTTTTGCTGGAGTGTATAAAACAGGCACGTTTCATAGACTAGTGCCCAGACTGACCTTTTTTCCTTTTGATGGTTTATTAAAAGCTGAAGTAATAGTACATTGAGGTGAAACTGATCGAAGTTCCATTAGCCAAAGCAGCTATATTTTGAA
Source organism: Neopelma chrysocephalum (assembly GCF_003984885.1). Taxonomy (NCBI): domain Eukaryota; kingdom Metazoa; phylum Chordata; class Aves; order Passeriformes; family Pipridae; genus Neopelma; species Neopelma chrysocephalum. The sequence continues at coordinate 16,611,462 of NW_020897695.1, read as the reverse complement.
ACTTTTTCTCTGTGAACTTTGTCTTCCCAGCTCCAGTTCCTTCTGCCAGAGAACATCAGAGGTATCCTATATCCCAAATAGCATCCCAAGCCACAGGATATCAGTAAGGGTCAGTCCCTATTTTCATGGAGGACATTTTTACCACTTGACACACTGGATCAGTGGAAGACCCAATCTGGTTGTGGCAGTGTTCTTCTGTGGATCTTAGAAAGATTGTCTTCCCCCATCATGAGCTCTCACAGATTCAGTTCAGATCAACCAGAGCTGAGCATGCCAAGTTGCTTCAGACGTCAGTCAGCTGCCACAAGTCTTAAGCAGAGCAGGCAGAGGGAATGTGTGCTTTCAGAAGCACGTCCTTCATCCACTAAGGGATGGAGAGAGCTCTGCAGAAATAGGGTGATCACTAGATGTCTTTATGCATTGGGGTTTTCATATGTAGGAGTGACAGCTTGTGTCACTTCAAACCTATATTTATATTTATTTATAATACATAAATTTTCACTATGAAGAGAAAAGGAATATTTGATGTATGGTTGCTAACCCTGCATGTTATCACGGCAGCCACAGAGGAGATGGAGAGATTGGACCAAATAAGGAACAGTGCTGGAGCATCTGCTTCTGCATCCCATGACCACAGGCAGCAGGCAAAAAAACATTTCTCCTTTCATTGGGTTAGGCTTGATGATCTGAGAGTCAGGGAGCAGGCATGCAGGAGTAAGGAGGCATCTACACAGAGACACTCTGTTTGGGTTTGAGGAACTAAAAGAAATTTTGTGTAACCAAAAACCACAGAATACGAAAGCATTCCATTTCTCTTCCTCTTTTCCACTAGAATGTAAATATAAGAGACTTGTTAATTTCTGAGCACAAGAGTACAAAAGAGTCTTTAAATAATATACTTTGATATCTTTCTTTCCAATTAAATCTTAGGATGATTTATTTTCAAAATATTTTTTGGTTTTTTTTGTGTTGTTGCTTCTGTTCTGTTTCTCTTCATGCCTTCCCACAGTCTGGATCTAGCAAAGGTCAACAGGTTTATACTGCTGATCACATCTGTGAGAGGTTTGCAAGGAGTGCAACAGCCTGATCCTATCTTTGAGACACTGCTCCTTCATGTCCCAAGTGACACAGCCCAGCAGGTTCTCCAAATAAAAAGCAGGAGCTATGTTCACAGGGACAAAGGGGACAAAAAAATTAGATACCGTCCCATTGTTTTTGATTTGTAGAAAGGGCTTTGAGCCTGTAAGTTATTATACTGTAAAATAAGACAAGACTTCCAAAGACAGTGTTACGAGCATCACTTGGGATAACAGTCATGGTGCACTAAGCTGTTATAGCATTCTGGTTTTGTCATTTTAGCAATACAGTGTGAAAGCTCACCATAAATAAGCCAAATTCTCCTCCAAATTCTGGTCACAGTTTAGTGTGTTGTTACTCACATTACACTGGGTGCTCTGCAACTGTTTGAGGACAGATAGCCTCTGCCCAGAGATTCTCACAACTGTATGCAGAGGTGAAATAAAACAAACCAACTCATGCATCTCTAGGTGGATCATTAGCAGTGAAGAGTTCAGGGTCACATTGAGAGGACACATGTTTAGAGAAGCTTTGGATGACTTCACAAAACTGATAATGACTGGGAGCAAGGTGCAATAAAAATAAGGAGAATGAGTATGAAGACAAAGGTAGAGGGCAGGTGAAGTTGGTGAGAAAAATATCACGGGATGCACAGAAAAGTGAGAAGTAGTGAGGGCTTTGCTGAGGGAAGAGAACCCTCAACAGACAACAGAAATGCTACATCAGTGCTGCCTAATAGTGCTATGTCAGCAACATCTGGTGAAGTGCTCTCAGGGAATATGCAGAAGGGGAATGGTGGTAAGTGCTGTGCATATAAAAAAGGTATAGCAGTGTTTACATGCTGAAGGCAGATGAGTATGGGGATCAAATCCCCTGTTTCAAACATGCTTTCATAAAGGCAGAGTATTTCCTTTTTCTTTATTAGGGTCGCTGCAGGGTACCCAAAGATAAACTCTGCTGTGACATGGTTTTATTTGTGTATAAGTCTTTGTTTCCTGATGTCTGTAGGGGTAATAGAGACAGCATCGGGAAGACATCTGGCAGTCGACAGAGCAGTACAGAGAATGAATTAAAGTGGACAGACCACCAGAGGCCATGGAGCAGCACAGACTCGGACAGCTCAAATCGAAATTTGAAGCCAGCCATAACAAAGACAGCCAGTTTTGGTGGGATAACTGTCCTGACAAGAGGAGATAGCTCATCGAGTAACAGAAGTACCGGCAAACTGTCTAAAACAGGTAGCTAGTACTGTATTGGGTTCACAGTGCTTCCTGTCATGTGATGATAAATGTCTGTACTGGTACTTATCTGAGTACAGTATATCACAGAATGGTTTGGGTTGGAAGGGACCTTCAGAGAACATGTAGTCTCACCCCTATGGTTGGACTAGGTGGTGAAATACATAAACAGCTGTATTTCCTGTACACAGGAGATGTGTATGTCCATCTATAGATGCTAGTATCTGGGTACCTGGTATCGACTTTTTAGGAACCAAGAAAAAAGCATGGTGGTGCCCGAGGTTTGCAAATCATAGGAGAGATAGGCTTTTCTTGGAGTATAGTGTATGCACACCCTATTTGAACACCATCTGCACTTGTAGCAAGAAAAGGTGGCAGTCCTTTCAGAGAAAACACAGATTTTAACTTTTTATTAATTTTAATGTTTTTAAGTTGTGAATAGTTAAGTGTCAAATATTTGATGCGAAATCCAAGAATATTTTGTTGTCCTTGCTAAAATGCAGACCATCTATATCTTGGAGAACAGCCTTGCCTTGCTGCTGGCAGATGAGGCTATGGTGGAAGGAGGCAGAAGTGCTGGATTCACAGAGGTCCCACAATCTCTTCATTTTCTTGTTTAGTTCCCATTAAATGAAAGCATCGTTTAAGCAGACTATGAAGCGGTGGGAATTCTGCATTTATTTGCATTAACTTTACGAGTACATTAACATATGAGTGAGTCACAGGGTCTGGATCTAAGTAATTTCAAGCTATGCCATTATGCTACTCATTATACTTTAGTATAAAAGTGCATAATAAATAATGAGCCTATCAGATGATTCCATTGGATTGGTTCATTTGATACATATAGTACAGGACAAGTGGTAATCAATACTTAGCACTTAGTGCTCTTTCAGCGTGAGAGTGTTTTATGGACGGTACTTAATTTACACCCAGTTTATCAAACTTGGGTTGGTTAGATTTCACTCTGTGGTCCTACTGGCCACACTATTTCTGATACAAGCCAGGATGCCGTTGGCCTTCTTAGCCACCTGGGCACACTGCTGGCTCATATCCAGCAGACTGTTGACCAACACCCTCAGGTCCTTTTCCACCAGGCAGCTTTCCAGCCACTCTTTCCCAAGCCTGTAGTACTGCCTGGGGTTGTTGTGACCCAAGTGCAGGACCCAGCTCTTGGTCTCATTCAACCTCATAAAATTAGCCTCGACCCATTGATCCAACCTGTCCAGATTCCTCTGCAGAGTCTTTCTACCCTCTAGCACATCAACACTCCCTCCCATCTTGGTGTCATCTGCAAGCTTCCTGAGAGTGCACTTGATCCCCTTGTCCATATCATGGATAAAGATATTAAACAGGACTGGCTGCAATACTGAGCCCTGGGGAACAGCAGTTGTGACCAGCTGCCGACTGGATGCAACTCCATTCTCCCCTGCTCTGGACCTGGCCCTCAGCCAGGGTGAAAAGTGCAACCATCCAGGCTGTGAACAGCCAGCTTTTTCCTGGAGGGTGCTATGGAAAAACAGCATTAAAGGCTTTAGTAAAGTCCAGGTATACAACACCCATAGCCTTTCCCTCATCCACTAAGTAGATCACCTTGTCATTGAAGGAGAATAAGTTGGTCAAGAAGGACTTGCCTTTCATAAACCCATATTGGTTGGGCCTGATCCCCTGGTTGTCCTGTACATGCCACATAATGGCATCGAAGATGATCTACTCCATAAGTTTTCTCACACCAAGATCAGACTGACAGGCCATTAGTTCCCCAGATCCTCCTTCCAGCCTTTCTTGTAGATAAGCATCACATTTGCTAACTTTCAGTCAACTGAGACATCTCCAGTGAGTCTGGACTGCTGATAAATGATGAAAAGTGGCTCAGTGAGCACTTCCAACTGCTCCCTCAGAACCTTTGGGTGGATCTCATCTGACCTCATAGATTTGTGTGTGTCTAAGTGGTGTAGCAGATCACTACCTATTTCCCCTTGGATTATAGGGGCTTCATTCTGCTCCCTGTCCCTGTCCTCCAACTCTGGGGACCAGGTACCCAGAAAACAGCTGCTCTGGATATTGAAGGCCGAGGCAAAGAAGGCATTAAGTACCTCAGCCTTTTCCTCAGCCTTTGTCACTTTGTTTCTCTCCAGATCCCATAAAGGATGGAGATTCTGTTTAGCTTTCCTTTTTTTGCTAATGTGTTTTCAAAAACATTCTTTATTGTCTTTTACAGCAGTACCCAGATTAAATTCTAGTTGAGCTTTTGCTCTTCTGATATTCTGCCTTCCTAACCTCACATTATCCTTGTAGCCATCCTGATTAGACTTCTCCTTGTTTAAAGGTCATAAACTCTTTTTTTCCTGAGTTCCAGCCAAAGCTCTCTGTTGAGCCAAGACGGCTGTCTTCCATGCCAGCTTGTCTTTTGGCACATGGTTACAACCTGCTCCTGTGCCTTTAAGATTTCCTTCTTGCCGAATGTCCAGCCCTCCTGGACCCCTTTGCCCATCAGGACTGCCTCCCAAGGGACTCTGTCAATCAGTTTCATAAACAGGCCAAAATGTCCCTCTGTAAGTCCAAGATAGTTGTTCTCTCCCCCACCACCACCCCATTACTTCTCTGAGAGTTGAAAACTGTCTTTTTGTGGTCACTGTGCCCAAGATGGGTCCCAACAAGGCAGCAGATGACCCCAAGAAGTGCGTCCAATCAGCATATTGGGCCTTCTGTTCCTTTCAGAAGGGAGTCTGGTATGACCATGACCCATCCTTTTTAATTTATGGAAGCATATTTGATGCAGAGCATAGTCTGAATTAACCTCCATCCAAAGGAACTGCCGTCCTTGCTATTGTTTGGTTCCACTTGCAGAGTCTCACATCTGTTATCCCAGGGCACCTGGGACAGGGGGGTAATGACAGAGGAGACCTGCCTGCTGCACTGGGCAGGAACTTGTCACCATTGCCCCCTGTCCCTTCAGTCACTGTGTTCAGCCAAGCAGGGAGAGGATAGAATCCTTCATATCATGCATTCTGTCTCCCTGTGGGAACTGCCCCAGGGAAGGCAGTGTGCAATTCCAGTGTGTATGTAGTTTTGAAACTACACTCTTGTGTATTTTTTGTTTGAATATAGACTGAATAGACTATACAGTGGGGCTTGGAGTATGCAGCAGACCATGTTTTTATCTACACATTTCTTTGACAGCCGTGAATCATTCCATTGCACTAGAATTGAATTTAATGTGCATGAATTAGGGAGGAGGCACAGGTCCCTGCTATACTTTTTTTGTATCATTCACCTCCGGTAAGAGTGCAGGTAAATGTATTTCTCTGTGGTGTTGTGTTGCAGAGGTGAAGAGCATTTAAAATGGTGTCAGGGAAATCCAGTTTAAAGGAGACATCTAATTACAAGAATAATATTTTTAAGTAGCCATTTTAGTGTTAAGCATAATAAAGGATGCACTTAGGAGATGTATTAAAGGAGAGACTTCTGAAGCATGCCAATACTTGTAAATGCATCTGCACTCTGTATGCACCAAACCCCAAATTGCTTTCAAATGAAAGCTCTTATAATACATTTTTAAAACATCAGTGATATTAAAATTTCATGTTCTCTTGTAAGTGCTTTGACTTTTTGTAAGGAAGGTGTTTAAATTGGAAAGCTAGTTCAGGCACAGGAAGAATAAAAAAGGAACAAAATAAAAAGAAGAGGTGGGGAAGAAGAGGAAGACTGGATGTCAAAACAAATGAATATCTTCAAAGCCAGGATACAAAGTCAAACAGTCAATCAGCCTGAGAAAAGTCATAGAAAATAATATCCAAATCACTGTTTCTGTCCTTCTTTCTGAAATGCTGTTGAATGACATTAAAGCAGAAAAGAATGACTTCAAAAAATAATAGGGAAATGTGTCTTGATACGGTGTTTTCACTTCACCAAAAAAATGCTGAGTGCATTCGTACAGTAGCTGTTAACACCCCTATGTGCTGTTTGCATTTGTTTTCTAAGGCGCATTAGGTACCAAGTGACACTTCATTGTGCATGTTTTTGCATTATATCTTCTGTGCTCTGGCCATAGGTAGCCCTGGTTTTCTGTAGCTCAGTGGACATTTAAATGTTGATCCTCTTTTTATTTTGAGTGATCTTGATTATTTTTTTTGTTGTCTTTACTACAGTGGTTGAAATGGAATTTCAGAGCTGTTGCTACAAACATTACACACACTGCTCTGGTAGTGCGTGATAGGCACCAATTCTGTTTCAGTTTTCCTCTACAGAAAATACTAGTCTGTTCTCTCAAGGCCTTTATGATTCACAGTAATAAATTTAAAACATTTCTCTCTTGCGTATAGTAGATATGAACGTGGTATGAAGTATTAGTTGGTCAAAGTGTTCTTCATTGGCTAAAGTATAGAAATTATTTGTGACCTCTTTAAATGTGAAAAGTATATATGTGACAGTCATACAGAAGCATTGTTAAACACTCTTCTTGAGCATAGAGTATTAAAAGTTTCAGAATTTTCAAAGAAGGTTCACAATTGCCTTTGAGAGTGTATACAGTGATGCAGTATTAGTATTGAAGTCATTCTGGATCACTTTTAATCAAAATTAAATGTTCTGCCCTTAACCTTAACTTCTTATAAATCAGCAATTAATGGTACATATTAAGCAAGCAGGAACTGAAGCACCGAAAGATATTAGCTTCCCCCTAGGCAAGAGATCATAGAACATGCTGTTCTCTGCAGTAGAGTCCAGCAGTCTCAGTTAGTCGTAGACTTTAATTGCATTCAGCTGCACAGGAATTAGAACTTAGTATAGGAATTATGTTACCTCGTTTTTGCAAACTTCACAAAAGGGGCTGTTTGAAACCCATTGCGTGGTTATCTTAATGGTTCTGATGGTTGTTTTCATGCACCTGTTGATTGTTTAGAGAACCTTGTTCTACTGAAAAGCACAGATTGTATTTTACAAATAAAATTTTCTTCTCTGTTATTCTGAAGCATAGTACATATGCAGAGATGTGTTAAACTATAGTTCAATATTGAGTGGGGAGTTAATAACTTAACAAATTTCAATCAAGTTGTATTCCTACTGCTTAAGACATCACACGAAAGGTTGGTTGGTTTAGATTTTCAGGAATATAGTGGACTTTCCAGGGTTGACTAAGCATGTAAAGTGGTAAGTGAAATAGTTGTCTGTGCAGGGGGACAAAGATGTACCTATTCAGTCTGTAACACCAAAGAAGTGAAAATTTAACACGTCAACTACCATGTTACTGTCACTGACACATTGCCACAGGTTTTAACATAGATTATTATGAGGGAAGACAAGATGTGCTTCAAAGAAATGTTCTCTGTGCATCTACATACTTATTTAAATAATTGTTGGAAGACTTAGGAGATGTAACTATTGCACCTTTAGCTTCTCTTAATGTGTTTTCCATTCAGTGGAATGCACATCTGTTGGAGTGTATTTCTTTCCCCCTCATTTACAAAAAGCTGGCTGTATTGGGATATTAGCTGTGTTGATACAGGTCTGTAGGGATCATTAACTTCCTTGGCAGGGCTCCAAGTAATTGGAGACACAGTCTAATCTCTCCTGTTAGGTGTTCATTGCTACTCCTGTTGGGGAAAGACAGTTATATGCAGACATTTCAATACATTAACCTTCCTGGATTTGGTTTGTCTGGGTTTTTTTTGTTGTTTGGGGGTTTTTTGGGTTTTTTGTTTGTTTGGGTGGTTGGGTTTTTTTATATAAAGTGTCCTGTGTAATATATTTTTTCTCTCAGTTTTGGAACTGGATTTCTGCTTTTTTATTATTTTCTTGAAGCAGGCACTAGCCTGATGGATCTGGTAAGTCCAACAGAAACTGTCAGAATGCTGATGTATGTGTCAGACTTACTGATGATAAGTCACGAGCCAACTGCTTCCAGTCATAATCTTCCCACCAACCGATTGTGCTGAAACATCAGTTTTATTTTTAGAAGTGCAGCTTGCAGAGAAATAATCATGTTCAAATGTGAATGTACCGTTGTCATAAAAAACCCCCAACAACCAAGTATGTGGGTGTACAGAGAAAAGCAAGTGAATTACAGACATAGCAAATAAATATTTCTAATCCAAGTAACTATATCCAAGACAAAAATACTTCCAGCACTCTACTGTTCCTGAAAAAATTGCCTGTCTGGGCTAAGTAGTGGATAGATCTTGAGAGTCTAGTTGATAGGAAAGGAAAAAGTGCCTTGGACTTGGAAGGTGGGATGAGCAGAGATGTTCAAAGTGATCAGATACTGAATGCTGACTGAAATGAAATTGAGTAAGACATGTTGCATCACTCACTAGTGCTTAGAATATTTGGAAATTAATGGTACTGCCATGTTCTCTCCCTCTGTAAACCCTCTTTTACAACTCTTTGAACTGCTGTATCTCTCATAATACTTAAAAAAATATATTAATGGAAAGTGATGAGAATGTGAAGGTTATTATTATGACAACTGTGAAGCAGCAAGAAAATGATAGAATAATCTAGAAGAAGTATGCATCATTACATACTGAAAAAAAAGAGGTTGTATTGTGTAATAGGGACAAAAATCTCATTTAGACCAAGTTCCAAAAATCTTTAGCAAGATGTCTCTTAGTGTGAGTCTGAGTAAAGTGAGATAGTTCAATTTTTTTCCCTTTTCTACAGTACTGAATTCGCTCTGTGGTGAATTCTTATTCCAGATTTAGACAGCATGAAAACAGCTAATCAGAACTACAAAGACAAGATTATGTGGTGTTAATTTCCAAACATTAGTGTTGGAATTTACATTTACTTGGCTTAATAGGTCTAGACTTAAGATGATAGGAAATAAGTTATGGTGATGGAAAAAAATAAAGTAGATCATTCTTATATGGGATAAATGGGGACAAAATTGATAAAGCAGTGATTTCTGGGATTTTTTTTTTCAAACAGTCAGAAAATGCTTGATATGGTTTTGTGACTTACTTGTGTTTTTTCAAAATCACTGAGTTGATCTACTGACATAGGAGAGCAGATCTCAGGTCTTTTATGGCAGACATTTCAAAGCTATCAGCTTGACCAGTATGAGGAGATAGTTTCAGAGGATTTTCCACTGTTTCTGCGTATCATTTGATGAGTACATCTGAATTCATTGCAGTCCTCTGGCTTTTATCATTCAGAAGCTGGTATAGATCAGTCTGTGATTCTGGCATATAAATAACTGAGAGGGGTGGAAAAAAAACAATTGAATATCAGAGCTGCAGTCTTCTTTTATGCTAGCAACCTTTCTTTTGAATAGCACAAAAAGTGGGGAGAGTCTGAACTTGGGCTTGATTCTACTCACACGCTTAGAAATAATGGGAGGTTTATGAAATCTCATCACCGCTACCATCTCCAGGTAGCTTTCTAACCTGTTGAATTCAAAAAGTAAAGGAAAAGAGGAGAAAGTAAAGCAAGAACTCAAAGAACCAACATGAAGTGCATATAGAAAGGCTAGGGAAGTACAGGGAAGAACCTGGTAACTTATGTAGGAGGAAAATTAAATTCCAGCTGTTGCTTTTACAATTTCAAGGAAGACACCAAATACCCAAATACTACTCGCAGCTTGATGAGGGTGGCCTCCAGAAATAACTCTGCAATTTGTAGAAACACTGAAATCTGAAATTACCCAATAAATAAAACTATACCTACAGGAATAACATTTCTAAATTTCCAATCTCAGTCTACAAGGAGGGGAAAAATGTAGCAACTAATACAACTTTGAAGTGTATTTATAGAAATTAAAAATTTCTTCTGAAATCTCTGTAACTTTCTTGATTACATACTGGAGAAGCGGATTTAGGGTCCTGCTGATGGCAGTACAGAGTTCACAAAGGGACTGATTGTATCTGTAGTAGCTTCTGTATGAATATGAAGTTTGAAGAAGATGGATAAAAAATGTGTCTTACACAGCAACCTGCAGTAATCTGTGAAAAGACCCTCTGTTAAGTAGCAGGATGCTAGTATGATTTCTTCAGGAGAAACCTGCTTTGCTCTGGTTTCTGTAATACGAGGAAATAAATGAATTTCAATAGGGATTTGACTGAAAATTAATTTGAGGCTCTAAGCAGTCTACTGCAGGGACCACCTACAGTATCCCATATCTGAAAGGATGTAATTTGCCCTCAAAGAAGTTTGCTAAAACTGAAATCTGAGTTCTGTCTTTGCTTTTAGTATATACCTGCAGGTGGGCACTATGAAGGTTAGATGAATAGACAGTGCACAGAAGTAAAATGAAAGAAGTTGCAATTAAAACATACTTTGCATGTTGCAATTAAAACATACTTTGCATTCATAACATCCTGCTTTCAGGAAGCCAATCACTTGAGACCTAAGCTCTCAGAGATTCTTGTCTTTTTTATGTGAAGCAAATTGAAATCTAATCAAGTAGTATCTCAGAAGTTTGGAAATTATATTTGGGTTTTTAAATACTATATCTCTCCATTCTTCCAGGCACAAATGTGGTTTAGCACATTTGATTTCACAGAATCACAGAATATGCCAAGTTGGAAAGGACTCACAAGGATCATCGAGTCCAACTCCTGACCCTGCACAGAACCATCCCCAAGAGTCACACCATGTGCCTGAGAGTATCGTACAAATGCTTCTTGAACTCTGTCAGGCTCGGTGCTGTGACTACTGCCCTGGGGAGCCTGTTCCAGTGCCCAACCACCCTTCTTCTAATATCCAACCTAAACCTCCCCTCACACAACTTCAGGCCGTTACCTCGGGTCCTGTCACTGGTCACCACAGAGAAGGGATCAGTGCCTGCCCCTCCTCTTCCCCTCACGAGGAAGTTGCAGTAGACTGCAGTGAGGTCTCCCCTCAGTCTCCTCTTCTCCAGGCTGAACAGACCAAGTGACCTCAGCCGCTCCTCATACGGCTTCCCCTCAAGGCCCTTCACCATCTTTGTTGCCCTCCTTTGGATGCTCTCTAATAGTTCAATTTTAATAGGTTAGATGCTGACAAATCAAAGTGGCAAAAATCTTAGGTAGCATCTTAGGCAGCTTTAAATTAATATGTGTATTGCCCAGCTACCTTGTTATTTGACTGATAACACAGTTGTTGTTTTTCTTACAGAAAATGTTTAGTGTTTTTTGTGTTATGATTTTAAGATTTTTTAAATTTATTTATAAACTCTATGTTTAGTCTTTACACCTTATGAACTGATACTTTGGCATTATAAATACATGCTGAGCATTTTGTGTTGTCTTTGGTAAGTCTATTTACTGGCTGGGAGGAAGCAGGTTTTGTGGGAGGAAAGCGTTTTTTTAAGTTGTAAAAATTACCACTGGGTACTGGTCTCAGTAGGAAGTGAAACCCCTGCTCCTAGCTGGGCATGGAGTGGTGCATACCTTTGCAGTCTGTGAAGGCTCTCCTCGTGTACGTACCCTATTTGATGGGGACTGGGGTCCCTTATAACCCCCTCTCCTGCTGTGGTTGTGTCTCCCTGTTAGGCTCAGAGTCTTCCAGCAGTGCTGGCTCCTCAGGATCACTGTCACGAATACATCAGCCTCTCCAAAGTGCATCTCTTGTCCCTGGGGTAACAGTCAGCTCTTCAGGCAGTGTGTCCTACCCTGAGAGCGGGATGAGTGGCCAGGTGGCCCCCAGCAACACCAGCTATATCATTCTTCCACTTGAAGCTGCAGGGATACCGCCTGGCAGTATCCTTCTCAACCCGCACACAGGTCAGTATGATTCTCTCCTGCCTGATACTGCCCGTTGGTGCTTCTCATGTCAGCTGGGGAATTGGTGAATTTCTTGTTTCCAGACATTTTTCCTGGGGGCATTTTATGAGCAAATATACATCCAAATGACATTTTGCAAGTTATCTTTTTCGAATCTGCTGGCAAAGTTAGATTGGCTTTCTGAGGCTATTGTGGCATAGCTGGTGGGAAGCAACACGCTTCATCCCAGACAGGATATTCATCATTCAGAAGTCCTGCCACTCCTTGGCTGTGAATCTTCTGAGATACCGTTAGCATCAATAAGGACAGATGCTTTTCTATATTGAGCATGGTGAGATGCAGTGCAATCGAAATACATCGTCAAATGTCAGCAGAATTTCAAGAGGCTTAAAGACTACATTTGAATTTGCACTTCAGAATTAATCTTGTTATGTGAGCTACATGATTAGCAATTGTATTTAAATTGTGAGTTTTGTGGTAAGACAAAGCTGTAACTGTTCAATTCGTGGTAGTTAGCAGCACCACAGTGCACAAACAAGGTGCTTGCAGGCACCCAAGTGCTGTGGATGCTTTGGAAACTGCTCAGTTTGAACTTGAGTGTTTGCTGAAAGTTTAAGGCAATTTTTTAACCGCCTTGGTCTAGATGAAGTCCAGATTATATTACACTATTACTCCCCACAGTATTGTACTGTCAGTATTAAAAAGGTTCGGGGAGTTTGAGACTGTGATGTTTTTTCAGTGATTTGAACCATTTCAGTGACCATGACTAGCTGTGCTGTCAACCTTAGCTGAGTTATGCTAGGTTTAAAACAACAAAGCCTATGGTGAAATGTATCTTCCATTATATGAGAACTGAAGATTGAACCCAAAAATACTTTTTCAAAGTCCTTGATAGAGCATCCAAGAGCTTTTTCTTTGGAGATTTTTGTTTATTACTAGTATTTTATGTGTATTACATCTCTGTGTTTCAGTGTTTCAGTGCAAATGCCCAAAGCTTATTTGTGAGTCTACTACTATGAATACTTTGTTTCAGTCATAGTTTGGTCAAGAAAGTTGCAGCATTTAAGAAAAACACAGCCTTGGTAAACTATTGAGCCAATCTTTCCACAGATACTTAGAGATAGTAGTATCTGGGGCTGATCAATGTATATCAGCATATTTAAAATCAGGGAACATTTCTTGTTTGTTTAGATTCAAATGTGAGAAGTTCTTTCCAGAGAGGTGACTTAGTAACTTGCACAAACCTTTACTTTTCTGAAGCCTTTACTATTTAAGTGTACTTTTTTCCAAGCTATTCCATTATTGACATAAGAGCCTGATACTGTTGGCAAGAAAAAAATCCATCAATATGTTCATCTGCTCATTTCTGTTGTTCCCATAGTTTTCAGTTCTGTCTGCAACACTGAAATTTCTTGGTCGATACAGAAGACAGCATTTTGTGTGCTGTGGGGTCCACTTCCATGCAAAACTCAGCAGGCCTAGACAGGAGTCATCCATAATTCAGGTGACAGGACTGAGAAACATATGAAAGGAATTGCTGCTGCTTGGAGATTGTGCTTGTTCCTGGCCATGGCAAGGACAGAGACTGAAGGTCACCACACTTGAAAGCCGGAAGAGCAGTTTAAGAGGAACATCTCCTACATCTGTTTTGTCAATTCAGCAATTTGCAGCAGCTAGTTCATATTTTTCCCTGGTACCTGGGGAGTCTCTTTTTCTGCTGTAGGTATAATGCCTTTCAATACTGTCGCTAGACCAGAACACCTCATCTTCCTTCTGAGTGTGCCTCGTGGTCTGCAGAGGCATCACTGGGAGCCCCATATGTGTTAAGGGAGCAAGTATTTTTACATGTATCTGATTTCGTGTTTCTTTCAAACCCTCTGTTTTATTTCTGTGGCTCCCTTGTAAATATATACATAATAAAGAAAATGGAGGGAGAAGATTCTTTAAAAACCTAAAATTCATGTCTCACGCTTCTAGCTTCATCATGCTGCCTGTGCTGGAAGTCAGACTACGCTTCAGCATCTAGTGTATTTTTTACATGCAGCGAAATACATGCTGCAAATTTATCACTCTTTGGGCTCAGAATCTTTGCATCTTATTAGGGTAACATTACAAAAGAAGCTCCATAGGGAGGAGATTTAGATTGCTAGATGCTGTGATCAACTATCAAAGTGATGGATGCTGTCAGAAACATAGATGAAGAGAAGACAGTTTAAAAAAAAGGAAAAAGGAGCTTTGTTTCCTGTAATGAATAGATTTTCTTTCCCTAGCTAAACCATTGTTTAGCTCTTTCTTCTCCTCTTGCCCGAGTGGCTACTTCCAGTATTTTTCTCTCTTTTGATCATAACCCTATGTCCTTTAAAGATCTTTACTTCCTTTCACACTACATAGTCACTGACTGTGCAAGCCTCTAATGGCATCCACAGATGTTGTCAATATCTTCTTGCTCTGATTATACCTCTCTGCTCCTTCTCAGGTGTTGGCAGTCCACACTTTCTTTTCCATATCTGCAGTTTCCTTTACTTCCTCTCCTCTGCTTTAGAGGAGATAGACAAGCTTCTTACTTGCTTTGGCAAAGAACCATTTATGTGGCTGTGCTCTTTTGCACTCCATTTCACCTGCTTCTGTTTTACCCTTTAAAGGATTCCTTTTGACACGTTCTGACTTAATCCCTTTGACAATTTAAGAGCATTTATGTTTCATTCTTACTCCTCTAAATGACATCGCAATCTTTGCCCTTCTATCAGGGCCACAGTTCATAACTTACAAATGTCTTCCCTGTTACCATCTGATCTCTCCTTTTCATTTCCTATTTCAAGATTTCTTCATGAAAAGTCTTTTTCTTTTCCTCTTTAAAAGAATTGCTGGGACTTTTTTAATTCTGTCATCGAAATGGTCTTTATTGGCTTCCCTTGAGTATCTGACACAGGCTTTGGGTAGCTGTTATCCCACTCAGTCTTCTAAAGTACTTCTGAAGCCTTAGACTCCCAAATCTTGGTAGTCCATGCCATAGTCACCCAGTGTGTTCACAGCAAGGTTCAGGAAACCAGTGGACAGAACTGTCTTGTGCTTCTCTTCCACTCAGTCATTACCTTTCTCATCATGAGTTTGATGTCGAATTGGTCCAGGAAGTTGCTCTAGAGGAAGAGAGAAAGCAAGGTTCTTTAGCCGCTCCTCAGGCATTTCTGACTGTGATTCATAAGAGGGGGAAACTGAAAGTCTGAGGAGTAGATAGAACAGGTAGAGATGCTTTGTAGTATACAAATCAGAAGTTAATTGTTTCACTCTAGCTCTAAGTCGCCGAATTGCTACAGATCTCCCTTTTCATCTCAGATGTTCATACTTTAGTTACTTACTTTAATGGTTATGATATCATTGCTGAAATTTATCTCATGGAAACATTTGTAATTCCTTTGATTTATGGATTTACGATAAAAGTGAGAAGAGAACTGAGGTCATGGAAAATATTTTTCATACAGAAAAATACCATTTCTTTTTTGTTTGCAAGACAATGACTTGGGTAAACTTTTTTATTATTTCAAAGAAACATTGGTTTTGCAAGGTTATTTCCCCCCCTAAAATATCTGAAGTGAAATGAGTTCAACAATTTAGTAGAGCTTTGGACAGAATTTTTCTTGTATATAAGAGATTTTTAAATACATCTTAAGTGCTGCTTCCTTGAATGCTTCCTTGAGTGCTAGCTCCTCTAATTACATAGGGTAAAGCTCTCAAAACTACATTACTGTGTTGTTGGAATGTGTAAATAAATAAGTAGCAAGTGGGGATTTGGTTTTCTTTTTCTTTCCTACAAACTATAGTGTGTCAGAAGTAGTTGTGTACATTTGACTGCTATTGTGTCAGAGTAAAATGTAACTGAATATTCCCTATGTTAAGTGTTTGCTCCAAAGTTCAATTTTAATATTATTTGATTTATCATTGAATGACTTCAAGTAACAAGAGCATATGAATCATCTTATAGCCATGGTAACTTTCCACCCATTCCTTGAAAAATCATACTTCCAAAACAAATACCTGCTGTCTGTCTTGCCTGAAAAAAAAAAAAGAAAAGAAAAAAAGATGGCTGATACTGTAATTACTGCAATGAGGCATTCAGAGTGATGAGCACCTTACTGTTGTAGCAGGTCAGCTAAAGAGTGATCACTTAAAGCATGACTGTATCCTTTCATACAGGAAATGGTATATTGTTTAAAATGTTCAGCAAATGCAGGGTGCTTTGTTTCAGGTCAACCATTTGTAAATCCTGATGGGACACCGGCAATATACAATCCTCCCAGTGGCCAGCAGACGATGAGGAGCCAGATGGTGGGACAGTCTCAGCAGCAGCCTTCATCCCAGCAGCCTCAGCAGGTTCAACAGCCACAGCAACAAATGGCAAGTCACCTTGTCACACAGGTAGGTGTGGTGGCCATTGGAAAAAAGAAGGAGCTCTCAGGGATATGAAGAATGATCTAAAGGGTAGGAGGTAGGAATGCAGCTAGACAAAAATATCAGGAAGTGCTTTTCAACATGGATGAAAAAGATAGAGAGAGAACATTACTTTTTCAGTTTTATGTAAAGGATGATTTTATTTTCAAAAGTACTGTTAAGCGAGTTGGTGTATGTCTACATAAGGTTATTTTGCAAAATTCACCCATAAGTGGAAGCTGAAGCATTCATTCTCAAAGTAGTGCACCCTGTAATTTTCTCCAAAGAGTGACCTTTCTCTGTCCCTTTTGACAGCAGTGGGATTGAGTCAAAGAATCAAGTACAATGAAGGGCTCTACAAACTCTTTCATGTCTTGTTGTATTGGGCCCAATCTATGGGTAGCCCACTCTCCAGGCACCTCTGCCCCAACTGGGGGGTTTTCTGCCTGTACCCCATGTTCTTGCCATGACTCTACTCTGAGCTAGAAATTCGGAGCTACAGCAGGAGAGGGGAAGAGCAGACTGGTTTGAGCACAGTGCCATGGTGTCAGCTCTCTGGTCCCTGGGCTGGCTGTGGCATGTGGCCAAGTGTAGCCAAGCATGGGCAGCAAGGTTTGGATCTGGTTCAGACTTAATTTTGTGGATTGCATGCCTCTCTCCCAGAGCAGAGTAGGCAGAGGGAACCACTCAAGCAAGAATCCTACATTGTGTTTAGTCACAGAGCAGCCAAGATCTACTGCAGTTCTTGTGCAGCTTTATAATTTGACACAGTTTCATCCCAGAAATACAATGTTTAAATTCAATGAAGTGGCTTTGATTTTACTGGATTTGGACTTACATGGTTATGGCTCTTATTTCTTGATCTGGTCCTCACAGTTTTAGAAGATGGGGGTAGTACCAAACCTGTGTACGAAGTTATATGAGAGGTTAAAATGAAAGGAATACTAAAGCTATTCCAAGGTAATAGTGCTGTGGAAAATTGTTTTTTCACTTAGATAAACATCTGCTCAAAGCTGATGGCTTGTCTGTTGGTAATTCACAGCCTATTCTTCATAATTTTTTAAAAAACTCTTGTGTTCTGACAAAGCAGCTTTACGATCATTATTCCTTTGCCTATGACACACTTGGAGTTAAATCAGTCGCTAACAGCAAAATTCAAATATGTAGTTATACTGTGCTGCTCTTCCATTTTTATCTCCGTAAATTAAATGTAGAATCATAATTTGGCTTTGGCTCACATTAGTAATAAGAAGATACAGCTTGGCTTTATTTAATCCAACATCCATCAAATATGTGAAAAGAGGCAGAAATATCTGTAATAAAGAATTGTTTGATATAAGGCTAAAATGAAGTCTAAAATTACAATATCTGACCTGTTGTACTTGGGCTGGTGATGAGTCACCTGTATTTTCAGAGCTGTGATTGATACCTTTGTTCTCAATAACAAAGGTGGTGGTGGTGGTGGTTATTTCTCTCTAAATGGTTGAATTTATTGTCTTTCACTATGTTTATTTTGCAGCCTGTTCAGACAATGCAGCCATCTTCTCAGTCAGTCCAATATCCAGCAGTTTCTTATCCTCCCCAGCATCTCCTGCCAGTCTCTCCAACGCAGCAGTTTTCTGTGGTACTAAAGATTTTCTTTTTTCTTTCCTTGAAGCTGGGGATGTGAGCATGACTATGCCCAGGAGCCTCTGGGGAGCACTGCAAGGACGGGTATCCCACATGAGAACCCTGTCTAAATACCCATTTGCCTTAATGCTTTTGGTACTGACAAGCATTTTGTAAGAACATTCCCACTGATTCTGGTTAGCTAACCTGAAGGATGATGCTAGGAGCAGGGCTCTCTACGTGGTGAGCAGAGCCTCCAGAAAAACATTTTGTTGTGCTTGTGATAAGAGCTTATGTCTTGTCACTTAATGTCAAGGGATATTAAATTGCTAATTCGCATAGTTGAGATTTAGGTTATCCCTCTTTTATGTCCACAAAGACTGGAGAAGAGACCTCTAGAAAACATTTTTTTTAATTTTATATTATGTTATCTGTATACTAAATCCCTTGCCTGGATTTATTCCCTGATGATACCAGAGCACTTGGGAAAGAGGGTAGCAGTGAACCAGCTGCAGAAGGTGTGGTACGCTATACATCATGACAACGCACCAATGGACATGTATAATTAAAATAAATACAGTGCTCTTCTAGAGTCTGATTCTGGCTTGGTGCTTACAGGGCCAAGATTATACTGTTCTAAAATGAAGCTGACATTTTAAGAGGCACTACAAAATTGTTTTCTGTTGTTTTTCTCTCTTGCTCTAGTAATCTTGTTTATGACTGTTTTTTTTTTTCCAAGGTAGAGATGTCATGTAGTTATAGTAAGAGATAGAAACAAAGCTGAGTGGATCCTTGCAGATAAAATAGTGTTACTAGTGCCTGGTAGATGAGTGGTACCATTTAAAGGACAATAAAAATTATTCCATGCTGAAAAAAAGTTGCATATCTCACTGCTATTTCTCTTGAAAAGTGTGTTGCAGGAATATCAGGTTGTTCTAGTGTAGAGTGGGTTTGTAGTCATAAGAAGGCTGATATTTTTATTGACTAATTTAATAGTGCAACTTCACCTGAATTAATGTCTTCAATGTACATTACATTATACAAACACTGTATAAATTATAGAGTTTTGAAGCTCTTGTTCTTTATTGTGCAAATCCAAAGGCATTCCTGGCTCAATGAAGTTTCTTGTGGAATCTATTTGCAGTCATTTGCCATTCAGATAGCAAATAATTTAGGTTTTTAAAGGAACACCTTCAGACAGACAACTTATGTGCCTGAATATGAATGTAGGATGATAGTAAAGTTAATAGCATTACTTCCATATACCACCTGATGATCTGTCAGGAGTGTTTAAAGTGTTGATCCATGGTATCTGCCCTCAGAGTTGGGAGGGTGAGTATCTGTGCAGTCTCTGTCAGTGCTTTTCACAAGCAATCTTTTTTTTTCTTTTTACATATTTTGAAGTTTCCTGACATTAAATGCATTGTGCTGGATGGTTTTGGAGAATGAACACCACCAGGCTGCAAACAAAACTGAAGAGTCTCCTTTTAAAAGATTATATGAATGTTCTAAGCAAAACACACTTTTATAGTGCTTATGTCCTATCTGTAATCTGAATATTAGCATACAATAGAGTTTTATGTTGAGTATTTAAAAGTCTTATGATATGGGCATAAACAAAGATGCATAGAACCACATTTGTAAATCTTTGACCTTCACAGAATAAACTTGAGAGCACTTAATAGTATGACTCTTTTTGCAAGACTGAACAGATTCTGTCCAGAATGTCTGTGTTATTACCAGCATGAAATGAAACTTAGGTCCATTGACTTTATTTGATACGTTCATCCTACCACAGATTCTTCTCTCCCCCTCCAGTCAAATAAAGTACTTATTTCTTTCCAATGCAGAATAAAAAGCCTTGAAATAGCAACATAAGGCTTAGCTTTTTTTTATCTTTTCTGTGTTTACAACCTTGGATTTTCAAAACAGTCCAAAAAGGGAAAGATCTGCACCTGAATCCTACTGAATTCCTCTTGGGATCAATTTGAAACACAGGTGAAATTACCAGCATGTGCTTGGCTGACAAATTCTGTGTTTGGGGATAGAGGTATTCATAATGTTATTTTCATGCCCTTTGTATTGAAAATGTCTTCTTTTGAACACTGTAAAGTTCACTTGTCATTTTGGAATAGAAGGTGAGGGGGGCAAGGTAAGAGCCAAAATTGGCTTTTGTGCCAAATAATGCCATTCACCTTGCAGTCTAGAAATATTTGTCAAAGCATTTATAGTGATTTTGATCTTAATTGCCTCCATTTTTGTAGATATCCATGCAAAATTTGGCATGGATTTGAGCTGAGCGATTCCTTTTCCCCTCATGCTCTGAACCTCTTTTGTTTTGCTAATTTGTGCGTCTACTGCAGACATCATGTCTACATCATTTTCTACTGCCTTTTGCCCTGCAGCGAGATGACATGACAGCACAGTTTAACCAGATGAGCTTAAGTCG
Source organism: Neopelma chrysocephalum (assembly GCF_003984885.1). Taxonomy (NCBI): domain Eukaryota; kingdom Metazoa; phylum Chordata; class Aves; order Passeriformes; family Pipridae; genus Neopelma; species Neopelma chrysocephalum. The sequence continues at coordinate 16,590,964 of NW_020897695.1, read as the reverse complement.
TCAATCATCAGGAGACAACCCTGAATCACCTTCTGGTCCTGTCTACCCATCGCCTCTCTTGCAGCAGCCTGCCCAGCAGACGAGTTACATTATGGCTTCCCCAAGTCAACAGCTTCCCCCGGGAAGCTTTACAGGTTCAGGTCCACCAGTATCTCAGCAAGTGCTGCAGCCGCCACCACCACCCCAGGGCTTTGTGCAACAACCACCACCACCTGCTCAGGTAGGCAAAACCTTCCCTACCAGTTTAGCATGGAGCTCTTTGTAACATCAGAAAGAGAACATAAAAATTCTAGATTCCACCCCCTCCCCAGTAAGAGCTTAGCAGATTTTTAGGCAACAGCAACTCACAAAGCATCTGTCATTTCCTGGATTTCATCAATCCCTTCCTTATCCTCAAAACATTTTCTGAACATATGTTTGTACTCCAGGACACATCTGCACATGAATATGAAGGAGGAGGGTGAGTAAATATCCATGGTCCTTTTTCTCTGTATATATACCAAAAGAGCAACATGCACATCAGCCCAGGTAGTCATTAATCATATTTAATTGACTTGAACATGTGAGATGTCACAGATCAGTAATTTTAACTGTCTTCCTGAAGACTGATTATGTTTTACTGTTCACTACCAAACATCTCTGCTTGTCTCCTGGGTACCTTTACAGAATATTGAAAGTGATTACTGTCAAGAAGTAAAATGCACAGATGACTTTCTGGCCAATTTTCAAGGCATACACATTAAAAAGACAGATTTCTTTATCCAATTATAGATAACTTCGTTTAAACTCTACTTTAAATGGCATTAATAGTATTTCTCCTGTTTTCATTTTGTCCTTGGGAAGAAAATGCATAAAAATAAAGTACAAAACTTCACCATTTCTTTTAATGTAAATGTATTATAAACCCTGTATTATAAAAAACCCTTGGGGTTTTTTTTCTTTGTTTGTTTACTGCTGTTTACTGAAAATCTCCATTTGTGTTTGTTAATGGAATTCTGTATTGCCACAGGAATGAAGAATTTTCATTGTTACAATGTTTTAAGTGGCCTAAAGATCTAGTTAATTAGATCACTAATTATTAATAAAAGAAATCTGAGGACTACTGGATGCTGACATCCCATAGAGGACATACATAGTTTCTGTAGTTAGAAAATATGTGGCTATTTTTTTCTCAGAGAAGACTTGCCAAGAATATGTTTTAAGGGGCTGAAGTTCAATATAATGTGATTTTTTTTAAAAAATGAAAATATTACTAGAAAAGATATTTCATAGTTTGCCAAATGTAGTGTTGTTTTTTTTTTTTAATTCAGGAAAGAAAAAATGAACTAAAGGGCAGAATTCCCTGGGGTACCTGTCTCTCCACCTAGATTGTGCTCCCTAAGTGAGTGAGTAGAGGCTGTCCAAGCTTCAGTCCTCATGTACAGCCCCCAGGTACTCTCAGTGTTTTCAAACACCATTTAATCAAACCTCACGACACTTCTAGTGAAGCAGATAAATGTGAGCACCTCCATTTTACGGGCTGTCTCCACAGCAGGCAAAGTAATGTGTTTCCCAGCTCTGCTGGCCAGAGTTTGCCAGAAATTGTGGGGGCTGCAGTGTCGCGCTGCCTGCCATGATAGGGGACCCCAGACGGCCTCCTTACTCCTGTGGGTGAGACCAGGTGTGCGGCTCTCCTGGGATCTCTGCTAGACCCCATCTCGGTTGACTTTGTATAGACTGCTTTGACGAGTTTGCCCACAGCTCCTGCCTGCCTGTGGCTGAGCCTTGATGTGTGAGCCTTGGATTTCACCCTTGCACGTGCCGCAGGGTGCAGGGTTTTTACTCAGTATGGTATAGTGTTCCTTGATGAAGCTGTTTTCCCTCGTTAATACTTGCTTTGGCACTACTGAGAGGCAGGTTAACTTCTTCGGTGATGAGGGAGTGCCTTTTCATGTACAGGCTGCAGTAGGACTGGTGCAGTACTGGTGTGTCTAAGGGCCACTATGTCTCTGACTGTAACCCAAATATGGTATTTATGGGTACTTTCCTCCTGTACAGTAACAAAGTGGAAAGTTACTGAGAGCAGAAAAATATCTTTGTAACAACTTCAGTTATTTCACTGGGGAATGATTTGTCCTTGGGGGACGTAGAAAGGTGAGAAATTCAGCACCGTCATCTTCCTCTGCATCTGCGATCACCATTCATCTCCAGCTTGTTGCTCTTCCAAACAATCCTTGTCAGATACCTGTGGAAAAGGGCACGGCAGGGTTTAGTCCCTGCTGCCTGTGTCCCTGTCCCGTGAAAGCACAGTGGCCTTGGTCTGCCAGTGGGAGAAGAAGGCAGCCACTCTGTATCCGCATGCACAGAGGGGAAATTCTGATTGACATTTCAAGTTTTAATTCATTCACTTCAGTCCTAGAATGTGGCACAGTGGTTTGGATACTAATTGTAGCATACTAATGTATGGAAAATAGGGGATGCCTCTTATAAAAAGATGAAAGAATCCTTGGGAAATAGTAGTTCTTCTGCCCTGAGAGCTCAGATTTCTGTGCAGGTGGACCCCAACTCCTTTGTCTTGCCCGTGGCACAACTTCACTGTGGCAGTGGCTATTGCCAATCTGAATCAGCTGTTGTTACTCTTTGGGGCTTAGATGCAATGGTAAGTCTGCTCTCAGACACCAAGGCAGGTGGTCTGAGGCAGGCTTAAACAAAAAAGTGCAATAAAGATGGTAATGGAAGCAAAACATTACGTGATACATTAATCAATGCAATGCAATCAATGTAAAAGCACTTTTATATCTTAAATGTTGCTATTGGATTTATACCAGTGAAAAAGTGGCATGACTCTAATGACTAATTAGTTCCTGTAAGTGCATTGCTGATAAGGCTGGCTGTGATGCACTGTATGCTGTTGGAAAATAGCAGTGAAAACTTGAGTTGGAGGTCCTATGAGTATGAGCATTTTCTTTGGCAACTGAAATGAGGAGAAAGAAACGCTCTCCAAGTCTACAAACACAGTAGTACTGCATTTAAATTATTATCTCTAATCTATTAAAGTTCACTTAAATGTGGTTCTACAGCTACTCTCCGAGATTCTTTCTCCCAGTTTGTATCAAAGTAGAGACAGACTGGATTTGAAATGACATGCCTAAGAAGAGGTGAGAGGACCCCTTATGTTTGTTTTGCTTCTTCTTTCATCACAACTACTCCCTAGCTTAATAACAGTCATGATTTAGTAACCTGAAAATAAGAATCTATCTTTTTTCAGCCAATAGAGAGAAAAACAAAAACAAATCACACCAAAAAACCAAAACCCTGGCTTTGCTGAAAGGGACTTTGAGGAGCAAATGACTGTTTGCTTTATATCACAAATTTCAAACATACATCTTTACTTCTTCTATTTTCATTTTTCTTCTCTTTCTGGTGTTTCTTCTATAGTGCTTATGGGACCAGACACTTTAACAAGGGTCCACGTTCTGTTTTACAGTACTCTATCAATGGTGCTTGTCTTAGCCTCTGCAAATGAAGAAATGGAAAACATGAGAGTATTATGCCAATGGGAAATGATGTCCTCCCTTAAAAGTTATTTTCACCTCTGTCTTATTCTTTGGCAAAATGATGTCCAAAAGCTAGATGGCATGAATTCTTGAGAGGCCTGGAAAGGCCTCAACCCATGTTGAGGGATTTTTCACCTGGATTAATTTTATGTCATCATTAATTTTAGCTGTCTCTTTGCAGAAACCCCCTCCTTGAGAGCCCATAGCTACCCTAAGACAAAATCTTTATTCATAGCATGTCTCCTCTATGAAACTTGTTATGAAGAAAGTTGTGGAGTCACTGCAAATGAACAGGTCTTTCCTTGATGATCTTGGAAAATTATATTGGAGTACATCCTAGAGTTATCATACACAAGCCATTATTTTTTGTTACTGTTTTTGTAAGTATTGGGGGGGGAGGAGAGAAAAACCCTTGAAGAGTGACTGATCCCGGTCAGTTAGATACTAGGAAGAAATGTTACCTCAAAGTGTCCATACATCACTGTGGTTTCTCTTGCCTTCTTCACTCCGTTGTTTCATTAGCAGTAATATCAGCATCATTAATCATCTGGTCGAAGGTGTTAATCCAAGCCTTACTATGGATATCAGCATTGTTAAGAGAAGGTGGAATACCTGTCTGATGACTGACTCAAGATGTAAGTCAGTAGGGAGGTAGTTTATGAAAGTAAAATTATCCTGAAAGGTTTCTGGACTCCTGATCCTACCATGAGAAAATATATCAGTGAATTTCAGGGGTGCTGCTGGAGAAGACACCCAGGAGACACCCTGCTGCCCAGGAGACACCCAGCCTCATAATGGGTTTCAAACTGTGTGTAAACAGAACAAAGTGGTAAGCCAGTGCTGTATGGAGTCTCTGCATGTCATCTATAAACAAAGCACATTAGAAGCAGGAAAAACTGATGTTTGTCCATGCCATTTCATGAGTGTCTCTTAAGTGACATGCCCAGTCCTGTTTAAATTTAAGTAAAATACTGAATAGGAGAGAAAAAGTAGAACTCAGTGGAATGATCAGCCTACATACAAGGAAGGTATTCACCTTCAAAATAAGAATATCCAAGGTATTGGATATTTAACTCTTTCTGTGGTAATTATTAAAAAGGAGGGATTTTTCACAGTGTCAAGGATTAAGATCAAGAAATTGTACTTTTAAACTAAAGAAGGTAGCATTTACTTAGGTTATGCTCTTAGAAGCACTTTTTTTTGTAATTTAATTTTATTTTTAGGATAACCATATATCTGTCTTGGCATGCTTGTTAATGCCATGGAAACTTTCTGGTTCTGTAAATGAAGTACGTTTTGCAAGCAAAATGTCCAAGGTTAGATTGTGCATTTCACGTGGGAAAGCAACTCAAATATAATTTGTCATGTCGGTAGCCCGCTACAGAAATGTAATTTTTTTTTGTTGAAGAGCATGTAAGTAAAGGTGTTAGTAACACTGATGTAATGAGAAACTAAAAAAATTCAAGAGGATCATAATAGGTGATGTAAGTGATACATGTTATCACTGATCCCTCTAATTCCACTGTTCACTAAAGTAGAATCAGAAAGGACAAATAGCATGTTTCAACTGCTGACATAGAGATGTACTCAAGATAAATGAAAATGGATCCTTCCAAGCCCCTCAAGCACAAAAGACCTATTTTAGACCATGTCTATATTTTATACCAAGCCCTTCTTTTAATGTTAAAGTTCTTTAAAAAAACTAAACCAAATAAAACAAAAAATCCCCACAAGCAACAACAACAAAAACCCCAAACCAAAAAACAAAATCCACCCCACAATGTAACATATCAAAACCCAAACCTCTTCTTTGCAAGTCATGTGTGCATGATTACTGGCAAATCATCCATTAATCTTTATAAATGAAATAATTTTTTTTTACCCTTCTACTACTTACATTTTTCATGCTGCTAGATTGCACTCTAATAAGCTTCTAAGTGGGTTATATAACAAATGTATTCCAATGAACTGAGAAAATGAGAGAAAGGAAGAAAGCCATTTGACTAACTCTGAGGTGTTATCTGTGTGGTAAAATATTTGTTTTTGCGCTCAGCATGTTCAGCTATAAACCTCGCTTCACAACCTATATTCTTCAATATTTTAAAGTTAGTACCTACAGAATCATTCCCCAAGAGATAATTCTCATTGTTCTCAAATGCTCTTGTATTTTCAAATATCTGGGGGCTTGTCTGCACAAGGAAAGTGAGGAAGCTGAGGGTAAATCAAATAAATTTAAATCCTTTAAGTGAGATTAAGATGCTGGCAGGAAAAGTGAGAGTATTTCCATGGGGGTTTAATATTCTTTAGTTTGTAGAATAGAAAATAAAGAATGTTTGAAAGAATATCTATTCTGTTCCTCTGCTCCAAGGAAGGATTAACTATTTGCATTGATTTGACTTAGAGTGAGTCTTCTCATTTCTTTCAAGTCTACTGTGGTAAAGTGTTGCTGAAAACAATCAGCTCTCCACGAGATGAGTTTATCACACGAAACTTTCCTGATCCACAATTTACACTGCTATTATGTTTAAAGAATGATTTTGCACCTTAAATGTCTGAGTCCACTTTACTGTCCCTTGTGACTTTATTTTGCAGAGAAGCAAATTCATAATGGTGTTGTCCATTCTACAAAGGCATTTTGTTTTTGTTACTTTAGTCGCTAACAAAACAAATTACTTGAGTGCAGGCTGTAGCCATTAGGTGTCACTTGGTATTGTCTGGAGAAAGGATAGCTAACAACGTTTTCTGATCGAAACCTTGTTTTTCTCATACTTGTCTGAATCTGGTATTAGCAAAGTGAGGAGAAAAAAAATTCAATTGGTTGAAGAAAAAACTAACAGACCTTGAAGAAGGAATGGGTATTCAGCCACCTGATTGAGAGATGCTGTTGACTGTCAGTTGGTCTAGGGGGTTAACTTTACCAACACCACCAAGTTCAGCTTGGTTAATCCTAATACTTTTCCTACCACAGTTACCCATTCAGTTGTCGTCTACTTGCCCAAGTAGTCATCCATAGCCTCTTCTTGCCTAGTCTTTTGTGTCTATGCCTTTTTTTCCTCATCTGAGATTGTAAAATTTCCAAGGAAAATTTCTGATCTCTCTTATGATGTCCTACCAGTATGCAAAAGGATGTAGGTACCTCTACTTTGCTAACACTTTATGGGTGATCAAGTTGAATGAGCTGTTTAAGGAAATTTTTTCCATGCAAATAAAAGTGGCAGAAGTAGTTCTTGGTTTTGTATGAAAAAAATAAAAGCTTTTGGTATGATTCTGTGCATATGTCTGAGTAGGACAAATGCTACACAAAAGTGAGAAAAAATTTGAATGACTTATTAATAAATGCTGACAGTTGTGGCAGAAGTTGCAAGAGAAGCAACGTTCTCCTGAGCCTGTGCCCCTCTGCAGCCTGTTCATACCGTACACTGCCAAACTCTGTCAGGTGCCCACAGCATCCATGGCAGTTGAAAATGAAAAATTTTGAGTGTTTTGAACTTGTGAGGGGTCAGTTGAGAACTTTTTAGCCCAAGTGTCTCAGTAACAGTGATATAGCATGTATAGGAAAAATATTTAGCTTCAGTCACTCTCAAACTTACGTGTTCACCTATGTGATAAGATGATGTAGTACACATTGCCCTATAATGACAATAATAATAGAAAAAAGAAGCCCATCTAGCAGAACTTGCTGACTTAATGCCTCCCTTAGCTCCTGCAAGAAAACAACTTTGTTTTTTGAACTGTAACTGTTTTCACAGCGAGTGCAAGAGAGGCTTTAGAGGGAAATGTTCACGTAAGGAAGGATGCAGCTGTTATCCAGACACGTAAATTTAATGATTGTTTCTTACAGGTGTTTAGGGCACACGCACTCCATCTTGGTCTCCATGTCACTTCTAAATATTTTTACTCTAGGCCATTCTTTGCTTCGAATGGACTATTTTCTCCAGAGTTCATTTAATGGTTCAACATGCTGTCTGTATGTGTAATGTTGACACAGAAGGTATTGTTTGCATCCATTTTGCTGCAGCTTTTGATATTGTAGTGTGGTAAAAAAGTACTGTAGTATTTTTTCTTTGGTATATGCATGTAGCTTTTTATGAATTCTGTCTGATTTTTGTCTCTTTCAATTAAAACTCTGTTTTTTCCTGTTTCTTGAATTATCTGAAAAGAAATGTGGGCACTGATAGCCCTTTTCCTAGCAAAGCTGGAAGCAATCAGTGATTCTTGATGAGAGACAATGCAAACCACTTCTCTTGATTTGTGTTACCACTAATATACTTGACTCGAACTCTTGCTTCTCTTCCAGTTTTGTTTTATTTTATGAATCTTTGATCTTTAGAGTTTACAGTTAGCTGCTGTTCTCTTTCTTTGCAGATGCCAGTGTATTACTACCCATCTGGTCAATACCCTACCTCAACAACTCAGCAGTACAGACCCATTGCCTCAGTTCAGTACAACGCACAGCGGAGTCAACAGATCCCACAGACTGCACAGCAAGCAGGTATGTACATCTGTTACTCGTTTCTTCAGCTGCTTGCATTGCCTTTGCTGGTGAAACCTATTGGTTGTGTTTTAGTTGAACAGTGGAGAAGAAAGCTGGTCACTGTTCTGTTTGAAAATGCAATGAAAATTACAAATTAGGAAACATTTTGCTTGGACATACCAAGCAATGGAAGAGCAGAGATTGCGTTCTCCACCCCTGCTGTCCTGCATGCAGTGCCATGTCCTCAGTGTCCATGCTCCGTGTGACGGGGCAGAGAGAGGGAACTGATGTGAGCAGTCATATTGCGTATTCAAATCAACTGTTGTGGTAGCCCTTCATCGTGGAAACTCTTCAAATGTTTGTATGACTCTACATAGTGGACAGGTCTGCAATGATGCAGAAAGGGCCAGTTGTGCTCCACCACCTTCTGCTCTCCCTGAGCGCGAGGAGCAGCAAGATTGTCTGTGTAGTTGGTGCCCATGGGGACCAGCTCCCTGCAGCGACGTGCGGCTGGAACGGGGGCCGTTACACTGTAAGAGAGTGAGTAGCAGGTCTCACAGTGAACCGGTCTCTTTTCCTGCTGTGTCATGTCACTCCAGATGACTCCAGAGTAAGAGAGACATGGGGAGAACTGGGTTGGTGTGTGTCGCGGGAGAGCAGGAATTGTGGTATTGAGGGAGTCGCTCTCATTTCAAGAGAATAAACAATTCTGGTGTTGGAGATTTTTTTGAAGTTGTTAAGTGTCTGTTTCTTTATCGCATACCTCCCCTTATAGGGTGTCCCAAACAATAACTCCAGGTGTATGGTGGGGGAGGTGAAGGAGAGGGTGTTGCTTTCCCAGTAGGGCTTGCAATTACAGGCGTGCCAGGTAGGACAAAGCATTCACTGTTTGATCTCGGTTTGGCAGAAACCCTTCTGAATGGTAAAGCAGATTCCCTGCAAAGGCATTTTAAGATGCAAGTCAAGAGCCCAGACATGAGATGTGAACAGGTCATCCAGCCTGTCAACCTGTCTCCATAATGTGACTGCTGGCAGTTTTGTTCCACTCTCTCAGGCACTCAGGGAGACAAAGACACAGCAAACATAGCTCTAACTAAGCAATTGATTACTTTTTTTTTATGCTGTTCTGTGTTCTAATAAAATTGGTGACATTTTGGTTGGTGTCAGTGGTGACTGACTGTGTCTGCTTTCATATCTTCATGTTATACATTCCTGAGAGAGAAGAGGGTGAAGTATTGCACAAAGGTCATCTGTCTCTTCTAGCTTCTCCTGCCTGACAGTCTGGTATCATGTTTATTATCTCTGTATAGTGGTCTGTGAACCTAAGTGCAATTCAACTTAGGTGACATTATCTGTATCTACTGTGTTGTTACGAAACCATATTTATCAGTTTAATGCTACATCCGTAGCATAGTGGAGATTATGGTAAGTGCAGTCCACAAGAGATGGTCTGAAGCACAGGAGTGATGTTCTGGAGAAGATCCAGCTGTTTGATCTTGAGGAAATCGTAGTTTTAAAGATATATGGTAGCACAGGAGCTCTTATGTTTGACTACAGACAATGCAGAAATGCAAATGCTAATTTTATTTCAGTGTTTACTGTATCCTTTTCCTTACATGTTTGGAAAACATGAGTCAAAGAGTTTGTGTAAAATCTCTAGCGCATCAGTCTTTTCCTGCAATTCGCTCTTTCAGCTGCCTACTCAGTTGGAAGCATTATTTTTATCTCATGTTTAAAAATGAAAACATTGTGACTACTGTTTAGACTCCCTGCCGTGGTGATGATTTTAAGTGTTTAGCTATTCTCAGATCTTGAGACTTGGCTGAGAACAATTCCGCAAACTGGTTCATCCCTTTGGCCTCAGATACATCTTTTCCCGTAGTCATTGTCCGACCATGTGATATATGTGACAGGATGAAGCTTGCAGTTTCCTACAGATGGTGTAAGGAACGTTCAGATTTATGTTCAACTGTAGCCCTTGGAATTTGGAAAATAAATAGCTTTCCAATATGTCACAGGAGAATTAAAAGTATAGAAAAGCATACGCTACCGATTTCTTGCAGGTGGTACACTGTGAGCACTGAGACACCAAAAACCCAAATGATTCAATGATAGTTTCAGATGATTTCATGCCTGGTATCATCACTGCATCTGCTTTTCTTACCATCAGCCTCCTCGCAAGCATTCATTTTGTTCCTTATGTGCCTCAGCTCACCTGCAAACTCCTCATCTCTTTTGTCTCCTCTTAGATGCCCAGTAGCTGCTTGCTGGGCAGGAGATGGTGTTTCACCACCACAGCAGATTGACTGGTGGCACCTAAATGGCAAATAGCTTCTGGTTCCTGCTGTAGCCTGTTGACAGTAGGGCAAGTGAGCTGAGTTGCATCTCTCTTCTTTCAAGACATTGATTTTTACAAACCTGAAGAAATGTCATATCTTTGGAGATTTCATCTCTCATCAAATATGATAGAAATTAGAAGATGAACTCAAAACAGTATTCTGAGGGTTGTTTGAGGAAACCTATCAGAGTAATCACACCAAAAAATCCTTTAAATCTTTGTAGGAATTTGTATATGACCAGAAAATAGCAATCCACAAGTGCTTCAGAGTGTAGTTTTCCTTCCCACACAGACTTAGCTTCAGATCAGCACGTGAGGAGCCAGGGATAACCAGGGACAGGAAAAAGAAGACATGGAGGACAATAGTGCTGGTGAAATAGGGTTCAGAGCAGGAATATTGAGGATAGGAAGAGTGAACAGATGGAAAGGAGGCAGACGAAAAGATGATTTCTGAAATAGTTTCCCCAAAGACCTCACATCACTTGCTGCTGCTTCAGAGAGAGGACAACTGTGGTGCAGGCAGGCCCATGGGAGCCCCAGCTGGCTGCCTGTACCTGCCAGCTAGCTCATATTGACAGCATGAGCAAGGAAGCAGCTTCAGCCTGGCAGCTCAGAAAACATTTTACTAAAATAAAAAAAGTTTGCCTTCTTGTAGGAACTTTTGGAAGCTTGCTAAGGAAAGAGTTCAGATCTCGCTTTCGCCACTTTGGGATGCAGAGGTCAAAGTTTGATCTAATGCCAGCAATTTGTTTTCATTTTTGTTAGAAAAGGTCTCTTCAGGAGTGAGGCAATATTGATGACTTTTACAGTGAACAACTAAAGTAAAATGTCAGCACAGCATCTGTGGTGGCTGAGGGAGCCTTTGCTCTCTCGTGGCTCTGGAAGGAGAGCAATATTGAGTTTAAATGGCTCCAGGGCAGAAAAAAAGATGAGCTCACCTAAAATTAGATTAGAGCTCTGGCAACAATAAATCATTTGGAGAGAAGGATGAAGACATTTTGTGTGTTTATTTACCTTTTCTATTTTTATTTTTATTTGCTTAAGTGCTGGCTTATATGAGAACCTAAGTGACCCATGTCTGGCAGAAGCCTAGTACAAACAGTGTAATCCATGAATATTTTATAAAAACCTCTGCCATTTGTGAATTATGTTCATTTCTCTTCAAGTGAAAATATGGTATCTGACCATGTGGTGTCATAGTCTGCAAACAGAAATAGTTTTGTTTCACTCAGATACATGCCATGGTTGCTCTTCTTCATTACGCTTCTCCTCCACCATTCTTGTGTCCAGTCCTGCTCAATGGAAGGTTTTTCAAAGTGTTGCCGTTAAGTGGGGCCAGGGTTGAGCTGGTGTCTGTCACACCATGGCATGTGTAGGGCATCGTAAGTGGATTCTTAAGGTGTGTTCAGGCAGGTATTCTCAAAAAGAGTATGCTCATTTTTCAAACATTTAGGTATGTTGCTGTTATTAATTTCTCCACTCTGTAAGAAGTGATACTTGAGATACTGTGAATCCCCCAGTTTTGTAACTTCACAGAAGAGAATATTATTTCTGTATTTGCATATAGCAGTATTCTGTAAATTGCACATCCTCAGTTTTTCATTCTTCGGTAATTATCTCCATATTGATAGTTTTGAAAGCTTTCAATCCTAGTTATTGTGTTTGAATAGAAAAACAGAGATGTATTGATGATAAATCCATAATTATTTTTATTTTATCATGATAATAGAAATCAGCAATGTGTTATTTTATATCTGTGTCTCTATTTTCTTTCATTATAGCAAATGCTGTGCACTTTGAGGATTTTTCATCTCTGAAGTGCTTCATAAACATGAGCTCGATAAATACATGAGTATTACCTTGCGATGTGCAACTATTCTTACTGCTGTTCACAAATGAACAAGCTGCAACATATTACATGATTTTTTTCCTAGTTTAGTTCATTGTTGTAGGTTTGCATCATGTTCCAGGTAATTTCAGAGGGCAATAAAACTTTTAAGGATAAAATAGTATTTATATTATTAAAATAATATTTATATTATTATTATCTTGTTTGGGCCTAGTTCTAAAAGACAATTAGGTTGTTTTATTACACCGTTGTAAGGTAAAAGTCTGTGGTGTGTGTTTTGTATCAGCAATGAAGATCATCTTTTGAGGAGATTAAAGCTAAAATCTGTAATACTACTATAGTAAATCTTCCAGCCAAAAGTTTACACTACAATATTTCCAGACAAAAATAAGATGCTATTTAGCATAATTGGTTGTTCTGTAATTCCTGTAATTAATGTAATGATTTTAGGATTTCTCATGCATTCAAGAATCAACAAATGTTGCCATTATAACCTGTTTCGGTGCCCAGATAGCATGAAAAGCTCAGACAGCATAGGAAATATCTGCTTTTTCCTAAAAGTAATATAGTTGTGTTGTGTACAGTAGGCAAACAAAGTCCTTATGTGACGAAAGTATATATCTGAACACTGCCTGGATGTAGAATCCTTTCTTAATCAGTATACAGGGATCTTCTCTAAACAGAAAATGTTTGTCTTGAAGGGAAGGTAATATTTCTGATGGACTACTCTATTATTAGCCTTTACAGCTTACAGTAAGATAAAAGAGGTAATTGTCTCTTTAATGCATCTCGGAAGCAAATTTTAGGCAAAGACAAAATGTACCTTAACAGAGTCCACAAATTTGTTTGGGTAGAAATCAGAGTCAAATTGACAATGAAATACTGAATTTTTGCTTAATTTAATAATTTCAGTGTCAGCATAATTCACGAGTGTCATCTTCAAGTTTCTTTCATCCTCTTTGTCTTCTGAAAGCATTTATCACTATAAACTGATACTCACCAGAAAAAAAATGGGAGAAGGGAAATGTGCAGCACTTAAAAAAAAATTGGTTTGTTATCATGGTCATTAGAGAACCTTATAAAGAAAGGTTGCTGCTTTCTACCTTCATTAGCAACCTGACAGAAGCTCATGGTCCATGATAGATTTGTTTGCATAATTCCGTCTATAATTTCTCTTCTTCTATAAACATAAACAACTTCCAATTTTTAAGTATCTAATTATCTGAAGACATTGTTTCTCTAACAGTAATTGCTTACTGTGCTATTGAAACAGATTTGTACAGAAGGTGTCCATCTGTGTTCAATGCTGTATTTTTTTCAGCAGATACTGCTCTCCTGGAAAGCATTGCAAGGGAGATGCGTCTCATTTTTACAGAGTCTTGACAGGAATGGGAGGGACAGAGCCCTACTGGTTTAGACTTAGATGTAGTGCTGTGTTCATTAATATTGATGTAAGGCTTTGAAATTTAAAAGAATTTTGAGAAATAGTAGGGCCAAATCAAGAAGGAGTTTGCAGCAATTGCAATAGGACTAAGTTCAAAATTGTGATCTGGAAGCGATCCACACCAATATTATTAGTTTCTGTCAAAGTATTTTATGTTTAAGTTACTCAGAAGCTTAAAGCTCTACCTACAAGCACGCTTCCATTTAGACAGTGTCTCAGCCCGAGAGCATCTGTAAGGCAGAACTCAGCACTTCTGCCAGCTGCCTCAGAGACTTGTGATGGCTGTGCCATGAAGGTGCCTGTAGCAAACCTAGGGGACTGCTTTTTAGATTTATTTTTTTTTCCCCCTAAATCACACCTGGATAAAGGAAGTCCTCTTTTTGTGTGCATATGTGTGTTTTGGTGGGGTTTTTTTCCCCATTTAATTTTATGATTTGGTTCCAACTTTAGGCAGATGCCTCAGTTGAGAGATTTTAAGTCATGTTTGTGCATTTCAGAGGAAATGCTCATTGGGGTCTCTGCTGTTCAGGGATGTTCTCTGTCTTTCTTACAGTGCTTTCTTTAAAGGTGTAAAGGAGCTGAGAGTTAAGAGTGTGGGGAAAAAAGGACATAAAGCAAGAAACTTGCTTAGTTCTGGTTATATATTCTGTATTCTTTTTTTGCAAGTTTGAGGTCTCGCTTTTATAGTCTTTCACCATTGTATATAATGTATGTTTAAGATTAGCTCCAAGACCCATCCATCTCCTCAGTGTTACCTATTAGCTACCCACAGGGAGTTTGCTACCTGAAATTTTGCACTTTGGATTTCATTCCACTACTGCTGGAAGAGGATTCTGTGACTGAATATTGCATTCAAGGCTTTTTGAGAAGCTTGCTGGAAGACCCACAACAGGGCCTTAAAAGTTTTTGAATTTCTACTCTTAGAAACACTAAATCCTTTTGTCTCTCTGACATTTAGCAATAGTACTGCAGCAGTACTGAACCATCATTCAGCTTTACAGAATATCTGTAATTTAAATTAATAGCAGAATTAATACTATCACACTCCCTGCAGCATACTTGATTCTGAAAATTAACAATCACAATCACTTTTGTCAAAAAGCTTTGTTCTTCCTCAAATGACTTGTTTAATTATTCAGTATTCACACCAAGAGAGAGCAAATATTGAGGGAAGAGAACACTGGTAGGCTCAGAAGCCATAAGACTCTTAAGACAGGCACTTATTTGTGGCTTTCTTTCAAGGCTTCTCAAGTTTTGTTCAACTTCTCTAATACTAATTAAATTATGAGCAATTTCTGACAGAATTCCAAGGGTTTCACAGTAAAATACAGATTTTTAAAATTTTAGTTTTGTTTTAGAGAATTAGTATGTGTTAGTCTCATGTCAGTCAATGCGCAGGAACAACAGAGAGAGAAAAAAGATTTCTAACACCGTTGTGCAGTGGATAGAACTTCAAAATAGCCTCTGTAAAAATTGCAGAGGCCATACTAAAATGTAGGGAACGCTAAGGTATTCAACAATGTCTACAAAGAATCTTTGTATTTCTGTCTTTTCTTTGCCAAAAAGAGTACTACAACATCTCTATTGCTAATTCAAAGTTGGATGAATGTGCGGTGCTCCTGCTATTTGTGATGGAATTTTCCAGCACTGAATAATTGAGAGGTTTATATTGTACTCCCAGAGAGCAAAGACAGATTTCATTTTTTTTTTCCTTTTTTCTTCTTTTTTCTTTTCTGATACCGTCCTGCCATTGGTGGAACTAGTGGAGCCCTATCACGGAGAGAAATGCTAGAAGGCCTGTCTGGAGGGACAGAGGCCATCTCCATCTCTGTTTCAGACATGCTGTTCACAGTAGGTCTGTAGGCTTTGGGCCTCAGTTTTCTTTAACTTTTCTGCAAATGAAAGCATGCAGCGGGATGGAGAAGTGGAAAAGTGCAGGAGGGCTTTTGGGCCTCCACTAATAATTGAAGAAATATTCTAAATGTACACCAGAGGTCTGTACTGCGGGAAGGAGAAGAAGGAGGGAGCTTTTGCCTTACAGTTGCTATTGACTGAGGATTTAAGAATCGAAGCACAGTTTGCAGTTGTAAAACTCAGTAGAACAGGACACTTATTTAGGTTAGGATGCAGTAGAAATATGTGTATGAGCTGCCTGGAGGAAGAGCCCACAGCACATGTTCAGTCTTAGGGCAGAGGAACTCAAGAATGATGTCCCAGTAACTGAAGTGGTGTTCTGCTGACCAGCCCTGATATGTTAAAAAGTCACGTGTCTTTACCTGAATTTTGTTCAGCCTTTGTTACAGGCAGTTATTGTTTGCCTAAATTACCCACAAGAGCAGCATCCCCCTGCAATTGCAAGGTTATTTTTGTTTGACTCACCATTATTCGTTATATAGAAGGTATGAATTTATATAGCAAGTGAGCAATTATTTAAAGTTCTCATTTGTTTGTTTGCATGTGAAATAAGGCTGATAGTATGTATGTGTGAATTAGGCAGCCCATGACTCTTGCCAAAGAAAGGAGCTGGTTACCTTAGCAACCGGCAAGGATACATGATACCTCTCCAAATAGTTCTTCACCTCTTCCCCAGGTCCTGCTCTCTGTTGCAGCTCTCTCATTATGCATCAGAGCAGATAGCATTCCTGCAGCATGAGCTAATTGTAATGCGTGATGGCTGGTAGCTGTCATTGGTATTGAACAGAAAATAAAACAAAAATTGAATTTGCTGTCTGAGTGTCTGGTTCTAACAGCTTAATTATTTCTCTTATTACTAGTGATACATAGTCCCTGCTGAGGTTTCACTTCCAGTGGGTATCTCTGCCATTTGTCATTTTGAATGATAAGGATAAACACAGGTTTTCTTGCAGCAGATTCTGGTGAGGGTTCTTTCATGCCTGATAGGATGTAGATTGAGAAAGGAAAGAGGTGATTCTTTCCTCAGCCTTGGCTGCCAGTCTAAAGACTTAGCTGTAAATGCAAGTCATTTTATGTTAATTCACTCCAGAACTGACAAATAGAACTTCTGTTTCTGGTTCTGCTTATGTGTTGGTGTCAAGACATGACTATATTCTCATCAGGAATGTAATTTTCGGAATGGAGAGACAAACAAGCACACTACTCAATATGTTGAACTGAAGTTCCTTTTTACATAGTGCCTATTTTCTGGAAAGTGCTGAGATTAGAAGTACTTTAACACAGATTTTCATTCTGCATTTTTACATATTTAATTTATTTTTATTTTCAATGCAGTTCCCAGATCCTGATGTCTTGGTTAGAAATACAGTCTTTTGACTACCATCATGTAAATGCTTAAGAACAAGGAAAGGAAAAGAGGCCAACCTGTGCAATAATGATTTTTGTACCCTACTCATACCAAGGAGCTACAGCTAGTCTTGAGGCCCTCTGTGCTAAGAACAGTGTATATGTATATGAAGAGATTTTCTTCTTCACTCCTGGGACGGAGCAGAGAGCTTGCATCCGGGGGCTGAAAGGATATTAGACAGCCACCATAGTGGCTATCCAATTCAGGGCTATTTTCTATCTCTAAAAATGTTCCTTGGACAGCTTAGGTAAATCAGAAAGGGAAAGAAAAAGCTTTTACTGTGACAGCTATTTATTAATTCACACCTGTAAAAAGTTGGACACCCAAAGTTCCCACTGAGTGCTGAAAACAGTAAGCACCTTTTGGGATTGTACAGGCAGGATCCCTAAGTATGTTTTCCTAAATGTTACTGTTTGGATTGGTTTGTAATTTTGCAACTATTTGAATTTCTCATTGTCTTCAGTCTTGGTGTTCCCTATATATGCTTATACAATGAAAACCCACATCCACCAGAAGAAGTGAACAGTGGACTTTTCCTGTGAATACTGTTTTTCTTGTGAATAATTTCCCTCTAAAGGACTTTAACCCTGTGGCATCGCTTAAGGAAAAAAATGAAGAAGAAAGAAGCCATTTCTGAGCAAGCAAATATTTAGACTATATATATGTATGTAACTTTGCTCTTTTTGTCAGCCTGTGTTATCAAAACAATTTATTATGTGCTTCAGCACTGTCCTCAGGGCTTCCAAGTAGCATGCTGGTAAACCAGAACATCTTCAATAGCATCTGCTCAGCAATGCTGCATTTCCAGTTTGCTCTTTGTTAAGAGCTACCTTTCATCAGGTACTGAGTCTGCAGGAGTGCAAAAGACTGGATTTTTACAGGTCTTACAAAGGAGAATTGCACAAATTGAATTTTTAAGGTTGCCAAGTAATACTTCATAGAATAAGAAAAAGAGTGGAAATGTATTAAATTATAACAAGCAGTGTAGTACTTCAAAATGATTGCTGGATTAATAGTTTGTATCAAATGGCAATTTTAATTCTGTCTCTATTGGAGAAATAGAAAACAATTAATCTTCTGTAGCACATTGTGAAAAATAGGGGCTTATCCAGGATCTCAGTGAGTCTGTTCCTTCACTTAACCTTGAGCTGGGCAATAAATAATTATAAATGCAGCTACATCACAAGGCAAAAGTAATTTGGTGAAATAGAATTATCATCTAATGCAGGAATTAGAAATCTGAATTAGGTTTCCTGATGTTCTTTGTTCCAGAAAAATATGAATTTGCTTGTGATTTGTGCATAAAAGAGTGGACACGGGTTTTACAAAGTGGGTTTTATACCCAAACTATTACAAAATGATTTGTATTGCAGTGTTGACATAGGCAAATGGTCTTGTGCTCTCTCAGCTATAACTCACATAGAGCCTCTGATGGCAGGACTTGTTTTACAGAGGGGAGAAGGTGATGTCCAAGGTGCTTGGGTGTATTAATATCTCTTGAATAATTTCCTGCTCCTCAGTTAGGGCACCATATCATCAATACTGCCTTCCATAGAATTTTCAGTGGTATACATCATATAAAGTTTCTGTTCCATTGTGGTGAGCTGCTGAGGAGACTAAAGATACAGCCGAGAACTGCTTCATCCCGAGCTTCTCTCCTGTCCACACAGCTTCACAGGACTTCAGCCTTACCCCTCAGTGCCACACTACAGTTCCTTACAGCTCCCATGCATTCCTTACAGATCCCAAAGCAGTGTTGTTAGCCTTGCTTCACCTTGGGGCTTTTCAGGCAACTCAGTGGAAACCGGTCAGTGAAAGGATCAATGAAACATATATGATATGGGTCACCAGTTCATGTCGTGGAGCAGTGCAGAGGATACTCTGATAAGGAGAGGTAAAGGATATGAGGGGAAAAAAAAAGGCAGGAGTGAAAAGAGCTCTATTTTTCTACTCCAGAAACATGCCTCAGCACTGGTCTATAAAAATGAGAAACCATGAATTTGTTTTCAGGGTCCTGTTCTGGAAGAAAACACTCCTAAGTAAAATAAAGCAAATATTATTCTACTTTTCTTTGAATTGCTTATCTCTGTTTTCCAGAAATCTTGTCTTGCAATATAAGGAACAAGAAATCTGTGCCTAGGAAACATAGCTAGCAATGCCAGTGGGTTTGTAGGACATTGTTGAGTCTTCACACTGCTCCCACTAATTTCATTGAGGTAATGTATGTCTGCAGTGAACCATATTGATACTTCCATGGTGGAAACGTCACATTGATAAGGTCTCATCTGCTTTTGTCCATTTTGTCTATGTGTTGATAGTGAGCTATGGAGTGTTTACAAACTAAACTGAAGATATTTCTCTCTTTTATAAAATATAAACAAATGTAATTTGTAAGTGTCCACACACTGTTCATTTCTTCTGTGCAAGTTTGAGACTAACCAAATGGCTACAAAGGCTGACGTGGCATGTTTCAATTTCACAGACGATATGGAACTAACGTGTACCTTCTTTCCCCTTTTTATCCCACTTTGATGTATTTACTTGTTCCATTATAAGGAAGAAAGTAAAGGTGCAGAGCTACTTATTTTTAATAAGATTTTTAGTTAGTTAGGCTACGTGTAGTCTTTTTAATCCTCATATCAGTTTTCTGAGCCATTTGAAGCCTGGAGAAGGGCACAGTGAGTTCAATTTCTGTCTGCTCAATCTACTTGGTTCCAATTAATGCATTGCATGACTTTACAGTGGTGTTTGGAATGCATTAGGCAGCCATTTTTGCCATAATATGGCCCATTGTGTATATAGAATCAGATGATTTATTGGAGAAACAGGTGTGGGCACATGGAAATACAGTTTGCCTTAGAGAATTGTTTCTAATTGACTAGTAAAATGCTGTTTCCAAGTAGGCCATAATTAATCAGCAAGAACTCTTTTCCTGAATTTCCTCCTGTAAGTGAAGAGACTCAGCACATCCATCAAATAGCAACTGAGAATATGAGGGGAAAAAAGCCTGAGTCTCCAGTTAGCAAAGCAGTTGTATTTCTGTGAAGCAATCCCAGCAGGGCGCTTTGCTGAGTGATAGCAATGTTGGCTTTGAAAAGAAATGCTGAATTTCTTATTTCTCCTAGGTTTCTTAAACTTTTAATACACTTCTGGTGGATACTGCATGCCAGGAGGGTGACTTAGGTGGTTCAAGGTGAACGATGGCACACAAAATGGGCTGCTAAACCAAAACCATTCTCTGATATCCCCTTAAGTGTCCTCACACTTTTTCTTTCGTCTTCTTTTCATTATGTTGTGGTGTGCAGTACATCAGTACTTAGTAAGCTGTAACCATACTGCACTCACTAAGCACAAAAGTAAATGACAAAACCTTGTGTTGAATATCTGTTTTACAACAACATTGTTACAGTGCTTTCAAAAGCTTTTGGTTTGGAGATCTTTAATCTGGAGATGAAACAAGTGATAACCCAGTTTTTATACTATAGTGTAGTATTTTCCAAATCTCAGTAAGTTTTGTTAACCAGAAATGTGATTTTGGTTGATTTTTGTCTGTATTGTGTTGGTGAGAGATCTATGACACTGAGAGGTAGGACTTCACAGTGCACATTATGCTGGTGGTGGAGCAGGAGTGGATATTGGTGGATCTGCTGTGCAAGTGGTTGATTTTGGACTTTGCTTTAGTAGATGCGAGAATATGTCATTTATCTGTTCAGGAATTTGAGAATGAGATTTACTTTTTAAAAAAACTCCCAGCTATCTATTGTTTAATGCAAGGTCCATAGAGCTTAGTGGTTAGAGAAGGATATTTGCAGGGAAGGTGGGGCTTCCTGGACGTGGAAAAGGGGGGAACGTTTGAGTGTCCATTACAGGAATCAGCCCTCAGAAAACCACCTGCTTAATTTTCAAGTGTTGACTTCTTTTCAAAAATCTGAAGACCTAGCTTGCTGGAGTGAAACACAGAAGTCCAACAGTTAGGTGTAGTATAGTTTCATAGTTGACTAAATGAGCAAAAGCCATAATGTTTCAAATTGTTGTTCAATCCCTTAGTTAAAGCTCATGTGTCATGTCTTTCCAGTGGTTTTGAAACTAGGGATATCTTTAGATTCATTTTCCAATGATGCCTATGAATTGCTTAAGAAACTCCCTTAGTCTTCATGCGCGGTGAAGGTAATAAAAGCACGTTTTTAGGATTCAGTATATCGACTGAATTTTTACCTCTGCTCAAAAAGTGTCTATCCAAGAATTTTCTATTGCTTTTCAGTGTCTAAAGAAGGACAGAATTAATAAGAAGATACTGAATCTGTCTGAATCTATGCTTCTCTAAACACCTGCAATTTCTACAACTCACTATATCTGTCACACTAGAAACACAGCCTGTGGACTGCTGGTGTCCTTGGGGAGAATTGTGTTGGACCCAAGAGCTGCCTTTTGTTGCATGAATACTGGGGACTTCTAGTACCAGCAGCTGTCTTGTTTAAAAAGTACTTAAGATTTTATTTTTTCTTGAAAACAATTTTGTGAAGTTAAAAGCAGTCACCATATGATAGAAGGAAAGGTGAAATAGGCAAGACTTATTTAAATGGTTCCCCCAATTTGGCTGCTTTCATGTGAAAACCAGCTGTGTCTTTTGACTTGCCCTGTTTTTCTCCTGCAGTGGAGCTGTGGGCCACTGAAGTGCACATATTACATCCGTTCCTGTTCAGGTAATCATGTCAGGGATATGAGCCCCATCTTTCACAGTAAGATTTCCTTACATATTTAAAATGCTTTCCTAAGTAAGGAATTTTTTCACTGTTTCTGAGGCGAGATCAAGGGCAGAACTGAGTGATACTGCTTCCTGAGGAAGAGCAAATTCTGTCTGGATCCCAACTGGCCAGCAGCTGATTTCTTAACACCTTCCATACCTCTGCTTTGGGATGACCCCAAGACCAGATAAGTTTGTGTGGAGCATTTTTTCCAATTTATTTTTCAGTATGCCTTGTGTCCATATGTTTCTTTCCAAAGAAGAACATGCTTTATACAATTAACCAAAGCCCCACGTGTGCCCTCTGACTATGAGGAGAACGTGCCTAAGTAGATACGTACTTCCCCATACAATTAAACAAGGAGGAAAGATAACTTGTGGCTTCAAGCACCAGTTCTCCCCAGGGCAGGAGGTTAACATTTGACAAGATTACTGCCCTTTTGAAGTGTCCCAGTAAAAGCAGATGCAGATTTCATTGAGGCTTAATCTTTTGAAATTTACTTTGCCTACTCAGCATACTTCTCACAGGATTTTTTCCACAGCTCACAAAGGATCCATCTGGAGAAAATTGCTAAGCAATGTTTACCAACCCATCTGTGCTCTTGAATGTCTAGACCTGTGTAAGGGCTGAGGTAAAGTCTTTATAAGCTGTCATGCTGAAAACCGTTTTGAAGTCCTCCTGTGGTTTGCAGCATAGGAAATATGAAGATTAGAAATTCTGCTGGGGCATTTTTCAAATTCATTCAAATTCTTCAGCAATTTGTAGGACAAATTTTGTTGCTGATTATTAGGGAATTAAATGCTGCATCTCATTTATATGGGCCTAAGTCACTGGAATTAAGGTTGTAAGGACTACTTTTGCATTGCCTTTTCCTGATTTCTGAATATTTACCCATGCCATCCTGGTGCTCTCTGAGGCCATACAGACACAAATGCATCATCTGTGTTCCCATTTTTGAAAGCTGAAAGTGTGACCCCTAAAGACAATGCAGCTGTAGCCAAGCAATGACAAATTTCTCAGTTTTCAATGCTTGCTTTTCATTTCAGGTATCTGCTGGTCTCTGTACAGATGTTTGTGTGTGGTTTGCTGCAGATTTATTTCTCAAGCTTTTTCTTGCAGCTTTAGAAAGAACCGCAGTTCCCTGCTGAAGGGTCCTTCGGTAGTGAACACTGCTGTGATCACACTGTGGAAGAGAAGGGCTGGTGTGAAGAGAACCTTGGGGAGTATGAGACTTCTCTTTACTTTGGGCCTTAACCTGCTGGTGTGAACTGACATTTGGACAGGTGCATCTGCGCAGACCATCCTGCACCATCAGAATTCTTATTTGTGTACAGGGCTTGGGAGAGAATGGTGCTGCATGACTAAAGTGTATGTAGGTTTTCCATCCTGGCTAGTTCAGCCTTTGGTCTTGAAAAGCAGATTATTATCTACTGAGTTAGAATTGTATTTTTATTTTGTCAGTATGTTAAAATAGAGCCTTAGCAAGGAGATACCGGTTGCCCTTGCTTGAGAAGTAATATTGATCCCAAGAAGAATAAGAAGCTTTTGTCTTCTTGTTACAAAAGATTGCAATTTTGACATAACAGAAACTGAAAAATTGAACATTAGGCAGAATTTTCCTTTCACTTGAAGGGCAGCACTGGAAAAAGATGCTTTGGAGTTACTAGGTGTAAAAGCAGGTGGTAAAATACTTTCAGCTTTTATACGGTATTTATCATTTATGGGAGCTTTCCAGAACCACCATCTTAGGCCTGGGAAACCTGCTACTGCTTTCCTTGTATGCCTAAGGAACCTGACATGGAGCATTTCCAGTTTTCATCGTAACTTGTTTGTGTTGCTGTAGTTGCTAGAACCCATGAATAGAACCATGGCTAGGTATTATTGAATATGTAGTAAAAATGAAGGGAGGTGATGGGGACTATGTACCTCAGCAAGTTTCAGAGACCACCTCCTCTCCTTTCCTTTTGATGATGTTTTCTGTTTAATCTTTCCTTGCAAAGAGAAACGTGAAATTGTAAGTCCATCACACTGTGTTACAAGATACTGGGGTTTGTTCTTTAATGAGATCTCAGAGGCCCAGGACACCATTCCTGTTCTCCCTTTGGAAGAAAAATGAACTGCAGCTGCAGCAGCTACGCTGGCTACTGTGTCCAGAGAGGCTGGGAAGCTGTCAGAGGAGATGGAGATGGAGCAATACTTTTACAGTTAATTGAGCTCTTTAGACAAAATAACATCTGTGCCTACATGGAAAAGTTAGCTTTCCAGGGAAGTGTCCTGAAAGATATTTCAAAGACTGCAACATAGAAATGGATGTTTGGGAAGAAGGTAGATTTGAAACCTATTTAAGAGTGAAATTTTTCAGGGGACTAAGGATATCTGGGTTAGAGGTTGTGGCAGAAATATAAATAAGCATTTTCTGGTCACTTTTACTATGATTACTGGAATGCTGTGGGGTTTATTTTGTTGCTTCAGGACAGCAAGCTGGAAGCAGGTGATGGGTAAAAGTAGGGTATTCTTTTTTCTTCTGTCATTGAAATAAAGACAGAGGCTGTGGCAGTTACTGCTGCCTCCTACCCAATTCGAAGCAGAGAGGGGAGAATCCTTCCCCTGCTCAGGGGTGAAGTTTGGCAGAATATTTCTGGTTTTTTGGTAGGGTAGAATTTGAGGGATAATGCAAATGTTCCTTTACTTAAGTGACGAATGTGAATCTGAAGGGTATAGACAAGAAAAAGAAAGGGGGGGAATTCCTTGTTACATTTTCGATATCCATGTTGTTGTTACCAAAGAAACAAAAATGCTCTCATTCTTCTCCTTTGCTTGAAGAAATCTATTTCTGCCTTGTATTTCTATTGTGTTGTAAAAAAAAAATCATAATTACAGTGTACTAAACTAATTCTTCTACACTGCATTAAACTTAAAGTAATGTTGAATCCATATTTCCATTAACTAGCAATGAAAAAACTATTAAGACTAAGGCTTAACAGACAATCAATTCAATTCCTGCAAATGTTTCTACAGAAGTATGGTGCTGCAGAGCTGTAAATAAATGGAAGAAATAGCCTGAAATTTGCTGTAGTATCTATACTACCCAAAATTTCAATTCAAGAAAAAAAATGTTCTTTCTTCTAATCATTATATTAGAACTACAAAGGGGGCAGGTTCAAAAAGGTGCCGACCTCTTCTTTCCTATACGCTTTGTGGAAATTAGGAAAAATAACTATTTAGTTTTGTCACTTTTGCATTTTCTCCAAGTGTCCATCTGTAGAGAAGGTGTTTAGCTCACTTCTAAAGAATCAATCTGTATATAGGTGTTTTATGTCATTTCAGTTACGGTGTGACTGGGACATTTTTCATCCAGAGACTGTAAATACAGAAACACAATTCTAGGACATTTACTGGCATTTACTCCAAAAATGACCAACTTTCTCTAAAAGTTAAACAAATTCATTCTGTAAGCATGCAGTATGTTTGAGGTCCTCAGATTGTACAGTAATGGGTATCGTAGAAATGGGATAGATATTCATTATCACTTCCCAAGGGAGTGTTTTGGATTAAATAAAGTTAAACATTCCCATCAGAAACAGTGTCTTCATTAAACATGCTTTATCTTTTGGAGGTAAGCTGACAACAATATAACTGCTGACAAAGTTCTTTCAATCCATGGCAAGATGTAACTGTTTTGGCCTAGTCATTAATTTATCTTGTTGCTCTGAATTTAGGAGAAGACACAAAGATGTGCTTACAAGCATATCAGAATAGGAGGACTGTAGTAATTGGAAGCAGATACAATTTATTAACATTTCCCTGGTAGTATGAGAAGAGCCTGCTGTGGGGCTCTCTATAGCACTGTCCACAGATGTGCTCTCTTCAGAGGACACCCTCTGAAGTACAGGTTGACTGTGAAGTCAGTCTTGATCTATGCTAGTACGTCAGAGGGTAGAATTGAGACCAAAGTGTCTTAAAATAATTTTCAGTGCTTTACGTTAGTAAAACCTTGCTGTGGGGTAAGACTTTGTCATCATGCTTTTTCTGTGCTCCTTTTCTGGTGCTACTCTGAGCCATGGGAAGAGCCTAGCTCTTTCTATGAGATTGAACTGGTGTGATCAGTGAACAAGTGGGCTCAGTAACTTGCTTTCCTCTCAGAAGTGGTGATGCAGGTGCCAGCATGGCTGTGTTGACCCCAATGTGGCCAAGTCCCCATCCCATTCTGGGTATTAGCACAGCTAAGCCACAACAGCACTTGGGTCACTTTACCTCTCCTGTTGAAGCTGTGTAGCGGCAGGTGCAGGCAAGGTCTACGGTAGGTTGACAGCCTGTAGGTCCACAGCCTGCAGTTTGCTTCAGTGCCTACAGCCTGGAAGCAGGAGGCAGTTATTTTCCAGCTTGCAGCTAAGAGGTAGCATCTAAACTGTGATCTTCTGTGCCAAACTTTGTTCCGGAGCCAATTTGTAAATGTTTTGTATGTCAACTTTAGTGGGGAAGTCCCAACCACTCTCACTATCATAATGTTATCTTCCGAAGAACCAACAAAAATATAGCTTTGATGTGTTTCCTTTGATGCTCAGATGCCGTTGCATGTGAGGTATTATCATGAAAACGACATTATCACAGTAACTCAGGGCCTTCGGGCATCTGATGTTGCCAATTGCCTTCACTTCTTGCTGGTATGTAATTTATCACCAGCGTGGCCTACCCTGCTAATATGTGCCCTTTGTGGGCAGAGGCAAAGCTAATATACTTTCAAAGTGTATTTGAATTGCTTCCATAAATCACAGCTGTCACTGTGAGCAGTTTTATCACTTGCCCAGAACAATATGTTATGTTCATGCTTTATAGTCATGATACTATTCTGGACTTTTATTTGTGTAAATTGTGGTGCATTTTATCAAACAATTTTGAGCAGTCCTGATTTTCTTTTTATGATTTTATTTTTACCTGGAAACTTTGTCTTGCTCTGTAAAGAAGAGAATTTTTATGGGATATGTTTTATAGTTGTGATTATTATTTTTTATTATTATTTAGCTCTAAGAACACTTGCAGTTTGTTTTCTCTTAGTTAATATTCATTCTTCTGAGATGTTCATGCAGCCGGGGTAGCTTTGTTTTTGTAGCTCTTTTCCTCTCCCACTCTGCTGTGTATCAGGAAGAGCAGCTACATGGCAATCCTAGGCTGTGGAGTTGGACATTGGGGAGGAGGAGCCTTCCTGCCTCATAGATTTTATTTACTATCTGGGCAGAATATCCACCAAACCAATCAACTGTGTGGATTTAAAATAAAAAGCTTTGTCAATCTGGAAGGAGTTCTTCCCCTGAATCATCGAAAAGAGTTGGGAGTGTGAACACCACTTACTCAGAGCTGTGATATGATGCCCTGGCTCAGGCATGGGCTGGGGAGGGGTACAGTTGTGTCTCAGCAGCCAGACTCACTCACTTGGGCAAGGACCAGCTGTGCTCACACTGCCTGCCCGCCCTGTCCCTGTCCCAGGGTTGCTGAGTGGGACTGCTTCCATCTGCCAGCTCAGCCTCCCCACCAGGCAGGCGCCTGGTAACATCACTGAAAGCTCTGCACAGACACAGGCTCATCCATCATATTTTTCTTCTCCTGCCAGTGGTAGATCTGTTTATGAGTGTGATCTGGGACTGGTGTAGGACTTCGCTGCAACAAGAGACTCTCCTCAGTTTTTTCTCAGTGATGCTCTGACATTAAATGCGCTGTTTCTAGTACAGCCAGTAAAATGTCTCCTTTTTATAGCCATGCCTAAAATACCGATGAATATTTATGAAGCAATTTGCCATGGCTTCTCTTGTGATGGAAAAAAAAGTGCTTTTTTTTTTTAAATTGAAGCTTAAGCTCATTCCAGAATATGAGAACAAGATCTATAAAGCAGTCAGTTTTATAACTAAAAAATTATTTATTTGCAGCAGATATATTTGCTAAAATGTGAAGATTGTGTTCTTCTGTTTTTCAGTTTGAAGAAGTTATGCTAATTGTTTAAAGTGGAACAGTATTTTAGGTGTAGATTGAGTGCCTTGTCGTGAGTAGTCTAAAGGTATGACTTGGGTTTGTCCTTTTACAGAAGTTAGTGTTTATTCTCGAAGTTTGCACTCAGAGTGAGCAGTAGTTGCTAAAGAACGTTTTGCAGATGTGTTTCCAGATCCTGTGATTTTCTCTTTTCAAAAATTTTAGCTACACAGACATTTTCAGCAATTGGCTAGGCACATCAGCTACCACTTCAGAAATTCATGTTGTAAATTTTACATGAAGAGATGTTTTTGGCAGCTGCTTTGTAGTTTGACTTTCAGCTGCCCCAGAAAGGGTATATGCAATCAGTTACCCTATCCAGACCATGTAAGCAAGAAGCAAGTATTTTAGCCTAAGGATGACAGTACTGAATTAAATTAAATGATTGCATGTAGAGAAATACATATATACTCCTGCCCACATGCATAGATCATTTCATAGGATAAGAGGAGCTAAGGATGGAAGATACTCCTGATAAGCACTAGGAAACCTGCGCTTCCCACAGAATACACCTCTCCCACCTCAGCTAAGACTGGGGAGCTGGCAGTTGCCTTTTAGCAAGCATTGCAAAGCCTTTGCAAACCCTTCCAGTTTAATTTGAAAATGCCCATTCATATTGGCTTGCTGACAAATCAGAGATTTGATGAATCAGAGACTGTAGTTAAGATTTTGCTCTGGCAAATGTCTCTTACTATGCCCTCTTCCTCACCTTCCTGCCAGTATTGACAGATTTTGGGCTCTGGGAATTTGGCCATACCGTTGCAGGCACTGGCAGAAAAAAAAAAACCCTAACATCTTTTTTGGATCAAAGTAGGGTTCTCCATTCAATTGAAAATTATGCAAAGCTCTGTGTGTAACTCTTAGCAAATCCAGCACTTAAAGGTCTCTTGTTATTATAGATTATATTGAAGATCAGGTGTTTTTCCGTTGACTTTTTCAATTGAGTATATAGCACTTCTCGTCACTGCTGGACTTCACAATGTCTTATGAAGGTGTCACTCCTCAAAACCTTACTTTACAGATGAGAAAACTAATAAGCAAAAAAATGTAATGCACTCAGAGCGTACTGTGTCCCAGACAAGAAAAAAGCTATCAAAATTTATTATGTATGCAAGGAAAAAGTTCTACTGCTGGCTTGCAAACTTACCTTGACCACACACCCAGGTTGATCTGCAGTATTTATGCTGAGTTGAAGACTGCATATGTTTATGGTCTTTATTGTGCATTTTCCGTACCTCTGAATGCTTAGCTGGCATCCATCAGAAACTCAGACTTTACAAATACTTTTGGCCATGAAGATTGTAAACACAGCTTTGTTGGGGTTGCAAAATATTAAGTGTGCCATGTAACAGCAAATGCTCTGTGGCAGCTCTGCCCCAGTGATTTCTGAGAGCAGACATCACCCTGGAGAGACCCACAGCAGGCAAAGCACAAATATTCAGAAGACTTTCCTACATTTAAATTTGTGCTGTGTTTTGGATTTTTTTTGCTGTTGAAAGTAAAGTTTGATTCATTTACAGTTGCACAGTTGCAGATATTTTGAGGGGAGATAAGGAGATCAGGACTGATCCTATGGGTTTTGCAGAACAAGTCTGCATAAAATGCTTGTGCTTGGCAGATCAGCCTTTTCAGGCTGTTGCCCTGGTTGAGTTAACCAGTGTACCCTTTTGCAGCAATAACAGTGGACCAGCTATAGTGGGAGTTTTCCAGCTAATCTACTGTGCAGTAAAATCTGGGGATGAGCAAGGGCATAGAGAGGTTTTCTTTCATGTAGCTGAATTAAACTATGGTCTGGCTGAACATTTTAACATCTGTTGACCATAGGCCTGATTCCAGGCTTTCTCAAGCCCACAGAAAATGGCATGAGTGAGGCAGGGACTTGGGGGGCTGATGCTGCCCATTTCCCGAGCACTGCTGTCAGCCTGTTGTCCAATTCAGCAGAGACTTGGGAATCAATGCAAAAAATAAGCAGTCTCTTCTCTTCATCCTCCCTCTCCCTTTTCTCTTTCTTCTGCTCTCTTTGGGCCAAGATTTCTTAGCACAGTTGTACAGGAAAGCTTTCTGCTTGCTGCTGAGTGTAATTTCTGTTGCTTTCTTTTGTGAATCCAAAACAAGTGTGTGACTCCAGGTATTAATCCTCATGTTTTCAAAAGTGACACTAAACCCTTGTTAGAAAAGGCAAAGATGAAACTTTACATCCACAGTGCATTCCTGTTTTTTTCTTTTTTTTTTTTTTAATGTTCATATTTTTCTGCCCACCCAATACAAGAGTTGAAAATGCATTTCCCTGTGATATGGAGATAGGCTGGCTTTGCCGATTTAGCTGCCTGATTTATCAAAAGGGTTTATAAAACTGTGTGAACAAGTTATTTCACAGATTCCTTGGCCAACTAAAACAAAAACTCAAATTCCTGTGAAATGAGCCTCATATCTCACACCTCCTGCATCCCCTGCACCCAGGGCAAACCTGATGAAAC
This sequence comes from Neopelma chrysocephalum, assembly GCF_003984885.1. NCBI lineage: Eukaryota > Metazoa > Chordata > Aves > Passeriformes > Pipridae > Neopelma > Neopelma chrysocephalum. The sequence continues at coordinate 16,560,758 of NW_020897695.1, read as the reverse complement.
AAAAACTTTGATTTGCCTATGGATAGTAAATCAAATTTTCTTTTTCTTTTTTTTTTTTTTGAGGCGTGGGAGTTAGAAATTAGTAATGTTCTATTTGGATTGTCAGAAGGGATTGTTTTTACTTTTTCAGACATTTTTTGCTTCTACTAATTTATTCCCCTCTTGCTAAGATGCACAGTTTGGCCACAGGGGAAGCTAAGTGGGCACTGGGGTGACTGCATCTGTAGATTTCACCATTCACCTCCTTCCAAGGAAAAAGCTTTAGCTGGAAGATACAGCCCAGCTGTAGTGCAGTCATCAAATGTATTGCTTTTGTACCTCTGGCAGAATTGCAATTAGTGTTTACATTTCTGCAGTGATGTGGAATGGAGTGGATGCCTAGAACAAAGACTAATACAAAGTACTTGTAGGTACTCCACAGGTCTTTTGCCTTGCACTTCAAGGGGTAAAGGGAAGGGAGGGTCTTAATGATGATTGCTTCAGCAAAGGCTTAATCCAGTTTCTTTAAAGCATTTTTTAATTAAGAAAGGCAAGAGATGTAAACTAGGGTCTGCAGTACACTAGAAGGCTTGGTAATTGCAAGGCAAACACGACCGGGAGCACCCTGTGTCTGTGCCACAGAATCGAAGTAGGTTACACTCCTCCCTGATTGCATTTTGGTTTATTATTTGCCAGTATCTCCTGGTATGTAGCCACTGCTTATTCTAACAGCTCTTTCATATAGGTACATATATGTGCATTGGGCCATGCATGAATGCAGGCTCAGTCCCGTCTTGCCACATTTTAACTCTTGTGGGTTAAGCAGTGGCTGTGCAGAAGGAGGGTTGAGAAATGAATTGGTTTCATATATTGTAGAACTGAATTTTATTGGAATAAATAATCAAATCTCCCACTGGAGATCCCCTCCTTCAAGGGGATGAGTTCCCTGGCCTCAGTCCAGAGGTGTATTCAAGCCTAGAAATCATTACTCTGAGATCAAGAAATTAGCTGATATGCTTAAAAGTTAAGCAAATGCTCAAGGGCTCTGCTGTATAGCAGCCAGAGTAATCACTATGGTGCAGGCAAGTGCTTCTAACATGGTACAAAGCTGGTTCAGGTTGATTGCTAACCCCAGTAGTCTTTGGATTGTGTTCTGCATGGGTGCAGTTAGAAAAGATGAAATTTTTGCAGTTGAACCCATATGGGCAGACACATGCTACATCAAAGTCCTGTTGGCTTCAGTGTCATTCTTGTGTCTGCATCTAGCTGGGGGATGTAGCCCATAACTTGTGGTGTCCTTATGTTATAGGTAAATAAACACAAGTCCTATTGCTCAGTGGTTTGATACCTACAGGTGTATGCAGAAGCAGCGGGGAGGACAAGTGCCATCAGGCAGTAGCACTGCCTTTGTGTCAGGCAGTACTTACAGTTGATGTTGTGTTTATGAAAACTCTTTGTTAGGCTGAGCCACAAAACAAAGCCCAGCTTGCAAGGATGAAAAGCAGGGATCGTTAGGTATATGGTACTAGCAGTCATTTAACCCAACAGTAAAGTGCAACACAGTACAGTGAACTGTGCATTACCAGCACACTGCAGCCTTCCTCCAATAGACAGGATGTGGACAGGAGCCTGTACATGGAGCCGCGTGGAAACAAACAGCATGGCAGAAGCAGTGAGAGCACAGGGACCATCATCTCTGTGACCGGGCTGGTGAGCAGCAGCCTGCCTGAGCAATCCCTGCTCAGAACAGGACTGTAAGCACTCAGCACACAGATTTTGGTGTATTTTACATAAAAGTATTGTGCAGTTCTGCTTCTTTTCTCTGGGCAAATTATTTCTCTTGGGTGCTTATTTTTCCATCTCCAGCTGTCTTGTCTATTCAGAAATGCATCATTTTCAGCGTAGCGACTGCAGCCATTCCTTGAAGTTTTCACAGTATCTGGCATGGAGGCTCACCTTGAGCTTGTGCTTGTAGATATTTCAGCAGTATCAAGAGCTGACATCAAGATATCAACCTGATATCAAGTGCAAAGTTATAGATAAATCAATACACAGGCACTCAACAATTTGTATACTCAGACCTGCCATTATTTATTTGGGGTCAATCCAGAAAATCAAACTAGTAGAGCTGTACCTGCTGAAATTCAGTGAATCTGTGGTTTACAGCTTGTATGGAAAATCTGATCCTGCTGGGTTTGTATTTGTTCTTTTTTTGACTCATAATTTTGTTTTGGTGGCTAGGTGTCCCATTGCACAGTTCTTAGGAATTTGATAACAAAAACAAATCAATACTGCATATAATTGTTATGCTATGGCCAGGAACTATTTTTTATAACAGAATGCAAACACAGACACAGGTACATGTAGGCAGTATTGCACAGGGTAGTGTTCATCTAAGGAGCTTCATTGACTTGACCATATGTGCCTCCAGCCTGTTCTGTGTGCAAAGGCTTAACTCATCTCCTGCTTCCCTTTGCATTCAGCACAGAGCAGTTGTGCACAGTCAATTCATGTAGACCCGCTGATGATCAGTAACTGGGACATTTATTGTTAGCTTCTTGTATCTTGAGCCCTGTCACTCACACCTGCAGGTACTTACGGCTGGAAATAATAGCCTAAAGTCTGCTGTCCTTGGAAAGGCCAGGCATGTTATTCTCAGTGGGGAAAATGGTCATATTGCCACCTAACTCAGGTGAAGAGATCATTCTGATGCAATCAGAAAGAAAAGTCTCTCTAGTGGACTATCTTGAGTTGATGTTACTTGAGTGTTTTCATTACTTATACAAACTCCTGTGGGTAGCCTTGTGCCGGACTACTGCATAATGCTATCTGGAGCACTGATACAGATACGTGTGTGTGTATGCATGCGTACTGAGAGTTCAGTTAGCCAAGTTTTTTAATAAGGGTTTGAATTTAAACCATAAAAATTTATATTTTTATATTTGAAGTTTGTACCTGAGCTACAGAAATTTGCCATTTTGCGTGAAAAATATTCCTATGGGACAATGAATATGTTTGTAACAAATATTGCACTTTGCAATTCTTCGAAGTACATCTTTCTGGGTAGAGAGGTGAGAAAAGAGAAGGGTTTTTTGCAGTTTTCAGCCAAAACTATTGTTTTGGGGTTTTTTTCCTGAAAATAATAGTAGTAAAATAGTTTATATGTGCATCAGTTCTTCACAGTTTGCTGCAGATCTTAGCTTTCAAAAAAATTCTGTTTGTCTGCAAGAATGTATGGACACTGACTCTGAATTGAGCAGAGTCTTGAACGTAGTTTTATGTAGTCAAATGAGAACTCTATAATGTTTTGCTGGCAAGGGCATCCCTCTAGATGCCACTTTTCAATGCGAAGCATGACCTATGACACACTATATGCCAAAGGACTCTTACTATCAACACGAATGAGTTCTTACATCAGTGTTTTAGTTGCATATTAGCTATTCAAAAACCTCATGAAGAGGAATTGCAGTAGACTACATCAGTATAACAGTCTATGGCCATGTAAGGGCTACGACTAGATTTGCATCTATTTTGATCTTTAAGCAGTAAAGCTCTCTTAAGAGCAACCCACAAATTCTCCAAAATTATCTATTGGCCTGCCCATGGGTCTGTGTTAACTCTCCTTAACATCGTCAGGATTGGTGGACAGGGCCTGAGAGCAGAAGGATTATACTTGACTGTTCCCCAGAGCTATTTGGGACCTCCCTGTTGTCATGAGAACCATGCACCAGCTTGCAATATGTGCCTTCAGCGGCTTAGCTCTGTCAGAATAATGACAGAGCTCTCAGAATAATGTTTTCCAGGTCCTGTAGTACTCTCCCTGCAGGTACCTCAGCTGGCTTCGGGCATCTGCAACACTCCAGTGTAAACCCTTGCTCATTGTACTGGCCTAGGGAAATGCCATGCCCCCAAAGCTGTTGAGCTGGTTCATGTGGCTCCATGGATTAACTTAGTTCAAAAGCATAAAATACTTTCCTCCTCTCTCTCTCTCTCTTTCACCTGTGTCATTTGCTGCTTGAGTGACTTTTTTTTTTTTTTTCAGTCTCCAATAAAATACAGAAGCCTCAGATTACCAAAACAGCTGCACATGCTCTGGGTTAATGCATTTAAGTCAGGCTCCAGAGTCTGGGCAAATGCCAAGATCCTGGATCAGCTGCTTTACCGGAATTAGGCTGCTGTAATGGAGCCCTGCATTATTGTGTTGCAATTATTTTGGCTTGCAGCTGGCTGTTCACTCTATTTTTTTACTGAAGTGAGATAAAAGGATTTTGTCTTAAAAATAGAATTTTCTTTTCAGAATCTTACAGAAGCTTGGAGTTACATACCATGTCTGTAAGAGGTGCCCCTCTGTTTATCTTCAGACTTATCTTCAAGGAGAAGAGCAAGTAATATTTGTCATAGTTTTTGAAGAGCAGGAACAATGCTAAAAGGACTCCAAATATAAACCAAAAGTGTATTGAAACAAGAATAAAATAAGTGCTTAAAGTATTATATAATTACATGGGTTTAGGTTCTCTGCAAGAACAGGTTTATTTTCAGCATCAAGCCACTTACTAGTAGCAAGTTCTTCTTAAAGCTGTCCCTGTAATTTGGAAATCCTTTGTGTAGAGAAATAAAAGAATGGATCCAGATTTTAAACTGAAGAAAAACATTTCTCCAGCCTTGAATCTCCTGTATTTGTATCCATTCAAGCTCTTTTTGATGCGTATTTATATATATTTCTCGTCAAATAACAGCTCTCTCAGGTTCTCCAATTGATAGCAAAAAGTAAACTGAATGCAATCTTTTATCTTTGAACTGTTCAACTGTGCCCTTCTTCATGTTCTTGTTAATAATGCCAGGTCTCCCAGGAGCACTCTCACACAATTTTATCGCATAAGCTTTTTGTTTGACCTTACCTGCTGTTCCCCTGGAACATAAGGGGTGGGGGGGAAGCCAAAATGCCAGCCTGCCTTAATTAAAATTTTAGTCTCAGAAGATGTTACAGTATGTGATTTCATTAGTTATATAATGAAAGTGTTTAATCATACCTCTTACTTGTCTGGGCTTTTCTACTTAGTAGTGAGGTCACTGAGTTTTAAACTAACTCTTTTCAGGTGTGGAAGAGTAACTGTGGGGTGGGTATGCATCTTCAGGTGATCCATAAATTGAATGTATCCATGATTTTGCATATTTGCCCTAAAGGTAGTTGCTTGGATGATGAAGTAGAAGGCCCTAAGTAAGAGTTCAGCACTCTTTGCAAAACATTTTTCCCCCATAGGACAACAAGCATGCATATAAGTGTTTTTTAAAAGATAATGCTATTCCTCACTTCCAGCAGTTGGAACTTGGCATCATAGAAAAAGGGTAAAAGAAAAGATAATGGATATTTCTGTGGCATGTAAGAAGCTCTAAATCTTACATGTACTATGTGATGTTACTTTCATCATTTCTCATTGCCATAATCTAAATCACCACAATAGCGGGCTTTCTACCTCCCAGATGAACCCATTTGTTTAATGGAGAGACTATTCTCAAGGAAAAATGTGCACGAAGCATCCTGTCTTAGCTTTTGTAAAGAAATACCTTATTCCAGCTTATATAGGAAAAGCAGAGTTAAAAAAAAATATTTGTGAGGCTGTGATCCTACACATCTTTTGAAGTGGGAGGGTTTACTTTGCTAAGGGAGTTGTGTTATTCCCCTATTTTTTTTTCCCGTTTTGTTAGCACCTGAGAAGTGCCCCCAGTTGACAGCATTTTCTAAGTAGCACATGAAACCAGCTATGCTTGAGATGCTCTGTGCTTTGGGTTTCTTCCAGACCCTGGGGTTGCAAAACAAGTAAAACCAGGATTTCATATAGCTTTTTGAGGAAGAATAAAGCAAGAGGACAAGGAGGGGCAGTTCAGCTAGGTAAGACAGATTGTGCTCTAACAGTTGAGCAGAACTTGCCACATGGGCGATTTCAGAGCTGTTATCTGAAAAAAAAAAAATTCTAGTGTATCAGAGTATTTTCAGCAGCAGTTTTTACCAAATACAACAAGTAGATTGCTCTGAAATAATCCAAAATTGCAGGAAATTTTCCAGTTTTATTTCTCCTTCTTCTGAAGCTAGATGAAGATATTTTTGCACTATTCATTTTGTGGGATTTGTAGCTTTGTAAATCAGAGAGAGAAAGAGGGTGAGGAAGATAGACAAACTGTCTTTTATCCAATATTTTTCTTCTTTCTTTTGTGATAATAAATCTTACTGGCTCATACCTCGGATGCATATACATCTTGTTGAGTTTCTTAATGCAGCTGAATATGGCTCTTTCTCTGTGAGTCTGACAACAAGTCTGGCTATTGATCTGTTACCAGGTTTGGAAGCATAAATGTGTTTTTAGCAAAGCTATGGACAATTTAGGGACCAGGAGCTATGACTGGCAGCAATTATGTTTCAAGATTCAAAGTTCAACATCCTGCAGTTTTATAACCCCAGCTCTGCAGAGAGTTATTGGAGTCCCTGTCATTGTAATCACTTTAGGAATATATTTACAGGGTTATGTGTTTTCAGTGAATGTAACTGGAGTGCCATTAGCTAACAGTTGTTTTGATCTCGCACAACTTGAAGGAATCGATGTCATTAGTTTTAAATTTTGAAAACAAAACTAACGTAATACCCCATGGTTTCCCCTGCAAGCTGTACTGCTGGAGTGGGATGTGCTTTTACCTGAAATGAAAGAAGCCACACTGTGAGTCACTTCTATGAAAAAGCTTCTCTTGTTTTTTGAAGGTCTGAACTTGCAGAGTGCTGTGGGGAAATGAGTCTGTGTGCTGCTGTGGTTTTTGACATGCTGTTTTATGTGTATTATAGGCTACCTCATACCTCCAAGTTTTCTGTTGCTTCTTAAGAGTCCTTTATTTCAGGCATAGGTAATCTTGTGGGTTTTTTCCTTTGTATGTATGTGAAAACTAAATAAAATAAATGCTTGGTCTTATGTTTTGAGGGGAAAGGGATGGATTTTTATCATTAAACTATTATGTATTTGTCCTTCTAGCTCAGATGGTATCCAGTTCATACCAATAAATTGTCTGTGATGTCTTCAAGTAGAATATAAAGCTCAAATATCTTACTAAGTCAAGACATTTTTATGTGTATTGCAGAGAGAAAGCAGACAGAGTAGGAGTGGATTGATCAACTGCAGCAGATTTACTTTGCAGCATGCTTTGGATTTTAGATCCAAGCTTAAACTACGAAATTGTTTACAAAGTGTTTAGGATTCCAGCTGCACAAGGTGCAGTTTAAATCTCCAGACTCCAGAAAATAACACCAAGAGGGAGATGTTAATTAATGTGTCTTCTGTGGTAGTCTTCCAAACTGAAGATGCTTTGAGGTGAGGCTAAAATCAAAATCATCTTAAACTTATAGATTAATTTTAAGTTTTTCATGAGATGTTATTTCGTCATTTGCAGTGAAATGGTCAACCGCATAAAAAAACCCCCAACATTTTCCTTAGGCAATTAATTGTGCACCCAATTCTAGCATGTAACATCTGGACATAAGAAGCCAATCTGAACACAGTGCCTTGGAGAAGCACTTCTCTAGAGAAACAGTGCATAGGGATGGGATTGTGATGTCCACGTAGGAGGTGAAACACCTGGTGGCAATCCAGTACTTGAGAGTTTCACATGAGGTAAGGGGTGTCATCAGAAGGAACTGACAGACCTCTGTATCAGAGGGCTTTGTTCTGGCTGCCAGGAAACCCTTGCCTGAATTCCTGCTCTCACTTGGGCTGGGAAGGAATCTCATTATGCAGCTTCCACAGGTTGGCCAACTGTCCTATGCAAGGTTCTCCAACTAGGCTGTATTTCCTCCTGTTTTACAGATAACGTTTAGGATCTGTTTGAGAATCAAAAGGTTCTTTGTGATGCTTAAGAGGATGTGGTTTGGTGGTGAACCTGGCAGTGTTAGGGCAATGATTGGACTTGATTTAGAGATCTTTTCCATTCTAAACAATTCTTTGAATCAATTCTATGATTCCATGATTCAAAGGCATCGTTTGATCTTACTGAACAGCTTGCTTCAGTTTTTTTCTTCCTTTCAGTTTTGCAAATCCTTTGGGATGGACCAGCTCAGAGCTTTTGGTAAAAAAATGAGTTGTCAAAACTTTACCAAACATACTAACATGTATGACTGAATTGTAGTTTTACAGTGGTATTTCTTCTTCTCTGATTAGTAATTTATGATGGACATTTTAAATTTCTATGATTGTAAAGTAAAAACTATGTCCAGCCACTTTAATACTTTGCCCATAGCTTATTTTAAAAAGTAAAGGAAAACATAGCCTAGCAAAATTGTGGGAATGGATACCGATCATATTCTTCAGTCTACAAAGTCTACTGAACAGTACTCCAGCCAGGGCAAAGTAAATGAAAAGAGGCCAGAAATAGCCCTTAGACTGTCCACCATACACAGGTGAACAGTGCTTGTGGAGTAAACTGGATGGCATTGCCAGTATATGATCAAAGGAAGGAGAAACTGGGAAGAGAATCCTCTCTCACATGCGAAAGATTAGTCCTTTTCCTTGGAAGACAGGAAAAGTGCTAAGAGCTAACTGAGTGATTTTCCTAAGTATTTCATGTCTAGAACATGTAATTTAATGGTCTGAATAATACTGGACAAAGACCACATTCTAATCATGTCTTTATTCACAGAACTTCTTATTAAACTGATGCATATCTTCTAGCAAGATATCTATCCTTGTGTTAGGGGTTTTGAGTGATACAAATGTGCTTCCTTTCTGGGTAAATTGCCTCCTTGTTAATTACAGGGTCTGTTGAAACTTTAAATTTTATTTCTAATCTGAACAATTCTAGGTTTATCTTCCAGCCATGTAATTTTACTATACCATTTTCTGCTCTGTTCCAGAACTATGGTTCTGGTTTAACCCCAGCCAGCAATTCAGCCCTATGCAGCCACTCACTCACTCACTCTCCCCAGTGGCATGGAGGAGAGAATCAGAAAAGTAGAAACGAGAAAACTCATGGGTTGAGATAAAGGCAGTTTAATAGGTAAAGCAAAAGCCATGTGTGCAAGCAAAGCAAAACAAGGAATCCATTCATCACTTCCTATGGGCCAGCAGGTGTTCAGCCATCCCCAGGAAAGCAGGACTCCATCATCTGTAACGGTTATTTGGGAAGACAAACACCATCACTGAACATTCCCCCCTTCCTCCTTCTTCCCACAGCTTTATATGTTGAGCATGATGTCATATGGCCTGGGATATCCCTTTAGTCAGTTGGGATCAGCTGTCCTGGCTTTGTCACCTCCCAGCTTCTTTGGGTACCCCCAACCTCCCCCCTGCTGTGGTGGTATGAGAAGAAGAAAAGGCCTTGACTCTGTGTGAGCACTGCTCAGCAGTAACTAAAACATCCCTGAATTATCGTGCTGTTTTCAACACAAATCCAAAACTTAGTCCCATAGTAGCTACTAGAAAGAAAATAACTCTGCCCTGGCCAAAACCAGCACAACTATCTAATTGCAGATGCCTCTGTGTCTTTTGAGTAAGTTGAGCAGAGTGTGGGCTCATTAGGTCTTCCAGGAAGAGGTGCACTTTCTGAGCATGGAACATGTTTTTAGCTTTCTTCTCAGCCCTTATCAGTTTGGGGGAGTCTTCTGTAAAGGCAAGAGCCTTCTGTGTGCAGGAACTTTTGCTGTTAGACTGTTTTCCGGACATTGCACCAAGAGGTGGTGCTTGCTCCCCTTGGCTTTTTCATGGGAGCTCAAGTTCAATATCTTCCCAGTGCTCCTGGCAGTTGCAGCAGAGGCTGAGCTAGTCTGTACTGGAGGGGGTGGGGGCAGGTAGGGAACCAGAAAGGCACTACAGTAGTTGCAGAGCAGGCAGGAGCATGGCCACATCTGTGTAGCATTTCACCCAGCTCAGTCACCTCTGCTTGAGGTTTCCCTTTTGACTTTCTTTTGGACTTTGCTTGTCTAAGCCACTGAACTGTGTTGCCAAGGTACCTGCATTTTAGGTGGCATTACACTGAGTGAAGTGGAAAGGAAGCAGATGAGCTCTGAAATCATGTCCCGTCAAAACCACTGTGATTTTATGTATTTGCATTGGATGCGCTTGGATGCAAGGACTCTGTTCAAGTGGTAAGAGTACAATAAGATTTGCAGTTTAGGGACTCAACACCAGACTGCTGCACTTCTCAAAGTGCTGATTACTCTTTACCAGCAGTGCTGATACACGTGTTACAAAGCTGTCTTGCTAATACGTGCTTCAAATCTAAAATGAGCAATGAAACAGTCCCTCCCAACATGCATGTGCCATTCCTGAAGTATGTACACTGAGGCCAGCAGAGCACCAAACATGCTTTAATTACAGCTCTGAGTGACACTACTGACAGAGGTGTAAGACCACTGCATTTTGTGATTTGAGCTCCCAGGAAATTAAAACATTTGTGGGTCTTTCATGCAGTCTTTCTCCCCCGGGATGTTAAAGTTAGATGACTTTCAGCATGGTGATGCAGACTCTAAAGGTTCAGAGAATTACCTTGATGGAATGACAGCCTCTTCCATTTCAACTGCAATCCAAGGCTCATCTTTCCTCTGAGGCATTCATTGAAATTCTGTGCACAATATGTTCCTCTGGTTGTTTAACAATGTCTCTCATGTTTGCCCTGATTTAAAAAATCCTCCTTTGTAGCAGAGATAACATAGAGCAGGATGATATAATTGCAGTAAAGAGGCCCTGGAGCTTGCAGTAATAGGATGGTTCATCTGATGTGTACTGCCATTAGAAAATAACCCACGTATGTATGTTCTCAGGGGACAGTAAAGAGGCTTTTAAGGATTATTCTGTATGTAGTATGAAAGCTAATGAGTAAAAGAGCAAGTGCAAAGAAAACTATTGCTACGTAAGCATGGTGCCACTTCCAGTTCTCGCTTATTTCCTTACACCTCTGTAGCTCCAAAACATCCATCTCTGCCCAGCGATGTGTGGTTTTTCATGCACTGCAGTCGGTTTGAGACTTTTGCAGACTTTTGAGAATACTGTATTATTTTCATTTCACTGAAAAGTGAAAAGCAAGGTAGAGCTAAGTTGAGGATTGAAACTGCTGTGTGTGTACAAAATAAGTAATTTTGAGGGAATAGCACTCTCAAATGGTCTGTGCCCTAAAAAAAAAAAAAAAATGTAGATTTAGCTAGAATAATACAGTTTCACAAGCATTGCTGAAAGGTTGATATTAGCCTCAACTCTCTGACCTTCATTCTTTTTCCTGGCCAGTGTGCAGAAACATGCAAAGACATAACACAGTTAATACTGAAGGACTTGTTTCAAATGTTACATGTAGAATTTGGGCTGTGGTAGTAGGAGATCGAGAGCATCTGTTTTCTGATATTAATGACTTTTTGTCCAAATGGATTGCCACATAGCATGACAATTATTCCACTTGCATTTGTGCTGAAATAGAAGCCATTTAACAGAACAGACATTGGCTTCTTTGTTTTGTCACAGCATTTTTTCTCTCACTTATAGAGCTTGTTACAGATAAAAAAATAATTCACCTTTTAATACTCTGTACTCCCTCTGTACCGTTGGAATATATTTGTACTTTGTCAGATATTTGTGTTCAATAGAATGGATGAATTAGATTTTTCTTTATATATTTAACATAGTAAAGGATCAGGCTTTGCTATCAGGTAAAATGAAGCGGCCTTACCTGAGTTGTAGAACCTTGCAGAGGACATGGGATTTTGACTAAATGCTATACTGGGATTGTGCATCAAGGTCTGACATCCATAACTTCATTTAATTCCAACGGGTACTGATCATAAAAAAGAAGTCCATGAATATTAAGTAAGGAAGAGATGACAGCCAGCATTGTTGCAGGAATATGCACAGGCCAGTAACCTTAAACATCCCTGTTTCTACCCACAAGTCAAGGGAGTAAATAGCCAAGAGTACCTCCTTCCGGACCAAAGAAGTGACTTATTTTCCCTTGAAGTCTAGGAGGATACAGGATACAACCTCTTTGCTTCCATCTAATCAAATTGGAAGTATGTTAGAGTGCATGTAAGGTATTTTTCTCTTTGTATTGATGCTTTTCTGTGTGGTCAGAGAATTGCAAAGGGCTCACAGAGGGAGTAGAAAAAGGTCTCACTTTCAGGAGTGCAAGTAGTACTCTGCATGTGGGGACAGGTGTAAAGAGTGCCCATGCCCTATGCACAGGAGAAATTTCTGAAGTCCTTGAAGAGTAATAAGATTGTTAAAGTAATAATCCTTAGTCTAGTAGACCTCAGCTCTTAAGCCCGTCTTCTTTTTGTATTCCTGCACCTAAAACGTGGAGTGGTTATGTCATGTACTAAGCAGTGTTTGATAATGCAGAGGAGACTTTCAGGGTGTAGAGTGTTTGTGTGTGCATGTGTCATTGGAACTAGATGATCTTTAAGGTCCCTTCCAGCCAAAGCCATTCTGTGTTTTTGTAATACCCCTATGAGATCATGTCCACATGTTTGTCATAAGTGTAGCTCCTTCAACATTTCCATAAGTTTTTGTTTCACTTTGATACTCATGTCTGTATAGGGTAATACATTTGTTGTATTTGGAGAATGTGAAACGCAAAACTGAGGGGAAGAGAGAGCTGCGTATTCAAACATACAGCAGAGCATTAGCAGTAGTCTGACTAAAGTAATGGTAATGCAGTCATATTTACTAGACCTAACAGAAGGGTTTTCTACTTGACCCGAGTGGTGTCTGTCTGTCTCTGCAGAGTACCAGTCCACCACCCTGCACAGGTGCATCACGATCCAATTTTATGAGCCCAAATCCAGTGTTCAATTATATTCCCCAAATGTGTCACTTGATCCTTGGTCCACCATCCGTCTGTCGCTCTTTACACATCTGGGACTTACTTTAACAACCACAAGCGACATGAGATGAATTATCTGTTGCTGCTTCTGCTGTCAGTTGACACCTCTCTATTAAACTTCCAGTCTTGCAAATACCAGAATAGTAGTGCTAAATTTTTTATTTCAGTCTTTTATCCCTCCCCCCTATAATTGGTAAACTGGAGCAGAAGAGGACTTGCAATTTTATTATTGCTGTATAAGCCTTCTGTAAACTCAGTTACAGCACTTCTGATGTTGGTAATTTTTCTGACTAAAAAATATGCTGACATTGTGTTTGGGCATAGGAAAAGAGCAAATTTGAATGTATAATAATCTGATGAATCTGGGAGGTGTTTCATGCTATATCCTAGCCAGTTAATCGCTCATAGAATTTTTTTTTTATTTGCTCGGTTGACTGGAGACATTAATCTCATATCTGTGGAAAAGCATCTTTAATGCCAAAAACTTGATCATAAATACGCAACATTTCTCTGGCATAGAAAAGATTTTGAAGGAAAGCTATCAGTTGACAATAGAGCAGCAGAAACAGGGAGGTTGTTACTTTATTTTTCTTACATAATGAAGAAACGCCCAGATGATGATTTTCAATTCGTGAAGTATATCGAACCATGTATCATATTCATGAATATAAATTGAGCAGACATGACACGCATTTTTCATATAAAGATGACATAGAGTGCTCCTTCTGGTAGTTTTTTGTCTGAAATATGCTTATTCTAAGAACATCACTACAGAGTTAATAGTGCACTGCATAACTGCATGTTAAAAATAGGAGTGCTTAAGAAACATCTTAAAGAGAAATTATTCATAGGTTTATAATACTTATGGCTTCCCACATTTTTCAAGGACAGGACCTTTCTGCATCTTCCTTTCCTTTCCTGCTTTTTCTGCAAAATTCTTCATCTCTAAATATTAGTATCACCCAGCCAACCCACTTTCATCTGTCTAGGCTCATTCTCAGGCTAGATCATGTTGTTGCCAAGCAGTGCACCATTCGTGCTTCAGCTCCCATTCACACTTCTGCCTCATTAGCAGCTTGGCCCTCCAGATCATCCAGTCTCTGCCCATTTCTCAGTTAGTTGTAGAGGAGTTGTCCCAGGAGAAAACCTGCAATATTGTGGTGACTTTGAACACAGAGTTAGTCACAGGTTAAAACGGAAGCATCAGCTTCTCATACTTGTGCAGGCATTTGTGTGTTAGCAGTGTTCCTACTGAAAAATGGTGAGGACACTCTCTAATTTATGATTTTCCTCCTTTGACAAATACGAAACTAGTAGGATGGAATATGACCCCTAGTATGCTCTAATTACGTAAAAAAACCTTGCAAATAGGAGCCAATGTGTATACAGATGTTCTTCTTGATTAAAATAAAGCCTTCTCTGTTTACATCATGCTAGGAAGCTGCATTACGAGAAAGATAAGAAGGTAAAAATAAGAAATGTGACCTGAAAGAAACTGTCAGATTAGACTGACAGATGAAGGCCACATACTGGTGTCCTTGAAGTTGATGGGAGTTTTGCCTCTGAGAAAGTAGCCAAAAGACAGTAGCACCCTGTGTCTCTTTTAGGATTTACAGTCCTGCACTGCAGTCAGATGTCCCTCAAGGAGGTCTCTGCCACAGGGTAAAAGTCACAAATGACTTTTCTAGAATGAGCTTTGACTAATTTTTGACTAATGCGGGGAGAAATGATGGGATCATTTGCTGTTCCTTAGAACAGTTGTAATTCTGCCCTTACAAGCAACAGGGTATTTGAAGACATCTTTCTTCTTCCAGGTTACCAGTCTGTCCTGCCGAACCAGCAGCAGGGTTTCCAGGGTCTCGTGGGAATGCAGCAGCCGCCCCAAAGCCAGAACCTGATGAATAATCAACAGGGAAATCAGGTGCAAGGCATGATGGTGCAGTATCCAGCCATGTCGTCTTATCAGGTATTTAGGAACCCTAAGGAAAGACTGCTTTTCTTGGAGAGTGCTTAATTGAATTTTTTGTATCACACAATGATCATATAGCTTCATTTGGACAGTGTGTGGCAGGAGGCCTCCTGATGAATATGTCCTAAATCAAATTGGTTTCTTTGCTTCCTGTTTACATAGTCTTAGTATTCCTGATTTTAATTCTGAATTGGGAATACTTCAAATACTACAGCTTGCAGTGAGGGTAAAACGTCACAAAAAATGAAGGAATTAGACTTCTTCCTGTGAAGAAAATTAATTAAATAAATATAAGAACATGGTGTATTTCTTCTTTTTTTTTTTGCCAGTGCAGTACTGTTTCCTGTAACGAAGTTGAGGGCTTTGCCTGATCAAGTTAAAAATTACTCATCTGTGGAGACTCCTGCCAAGGATCTCACCATGTCTTCTATAACAAGCTGTAGCCAGATGGATTATTGTTTGTTGGGTTCTGGGGAGAGGGAAGGCAGTGTCTTGATTTTTATCAGGTCTGTAAGTTCCCAGACTTATTTCCCCACCTTATACCTAGTTTCTCTGAGATATGCCAAGAGCATGTGAGAGGTGGCCTGTGCTTACATTTCCTACTGGTCCCTTTGGAAAGTTAAGAAAGTAAATGACATCTTACATTTTAATAGATTGCACTGATTGAGCAGCCATTCCGCTTTTCCCTTGGCTTCTCTGAAAACAGTACAGCAACCCGGATGGAAATGGGGCAATTACTTGTGGGTAGAATTTTCCCCTTACATCTTCAGAATTACTGTCTTGAAAATGTGTTTTAAAGGTTAATAATCAAGTTAGAGGTTTAGACCTTTTAGATGGCCTAGATATACCAGGGTCGAGTCTTTCATTTGCATTGATCCCAGAAATCCACTTCCACTAGGTCATAACAGAGACACTTTCCTGACTTAGGAGCAGAGGAAATTCTCTTTAACCCTTCTCTAAGAAAAAAAATCCTCAGGATGAGAACAGTTCTGAGCAGCACAAAATGACACATTTTGGCAGAACATGTGGTATGTTCAAATTCAGCTAGAAGGAACATAGGAATACTGGAAACCTACTTTAATTTGCTTAGTAATTGCTATCTTCTTTTTTTCAACATCTTTCTGTATTCCTACCTAGGTGCCAATGACCCAGGGTTCTCAAGGATTGCCACAACAATCATATCAACAACCAATCATGCTACCTAATCAATCAGGTCAAGGAACACTTACAGCCACTGGAATGCCTGTCTACTGTAATGTCATACCTCCTGCCCCACAGAACAACCTACGGTTGATTGCCCCACACTGCCCCTCCAATAACGTTCCAGTTATTTCTGCCAGCTGCAGGACAAACTGTACGAGCATCAACAATGCAGGGTGGCAGGTCAAGTACTGACACTGTGGCTTAGAGTGGATATATGAGGATAGTGGTGCATTATTTGACAAATAAATCATGGCCTTCAAATGAAGAAGAACACAACAGGATAAACAGTTGAGGGCATTAGTACTGACTATGCTCAAGTGATTTGCTGCTGGAAAAATCTGTAAAAAATAAAAGTAAAATAAATTTTGAAAAAAAAAATGTTTGCTGGTTAATGGTGCATATTTTTGTCATGTCTGCTAGGTATGCCTTTATAGCTTAGCTAGTGACATGAATTCATTGAGGTAAGATTTTTTCCTACCACTGAACACCACTGTGTAGATTGTAATATCCCTGATTCGGATTAGTTTTGTACTTTGTGTTGAGTTTGTGAAGCTAAAAGTATTTAAAAATATAATAAAAATCACATTGTACCAAAGCTGTAATGGAAATGAAAAAAAAAAAAAAAGAAAACAAAAAGAGAATTACTGAATGGAAGGAATAATTTATATACACTATAGAGTTTTTTATGGATATATACTGTATTGTAGTGCTTAATCACAATAAAGCTATTTGACCTCATGGAGGAAGGTCATGTTTCTACCACCTGCTTGGTCTCCTCTGTTTCTGAGTGAACTTCTATTTGGTTCTGCATTGTCTTGTTTCAGGTGAAGCTAATGGGAAAATGGTTCTTAAAGGGCTTACAGGAGTTTGATGAGAAGACAACATACCTATGTCTCAGCATATATACCATAACAGCTAAGACCACTTAGAAATTGTAGCATAGCCACACAGGAAGTATTCAGTGAACAAGGTACCAGTTCATCTTAAACTAAGTTTGCACTTTTCCAATCCCTAGGACAACCGGTAATGTTACAAACACAATTCGTCACTGTTACAAGCTTCTATTAAGTCATACCTCTCCAAGAGGCCATTCAACAGTTGTATATTAGAAGACACAGTTGTCCCATGATATCCCATCCACTGGATGGAAGATCAGTTGCTACTGATGTAGCAACCACAGTAACCAGCAACTCTGCTGCATAGATACTCTGCCCAGTCATCAGTACTCCAGCTGTAAACCATTTTGACACAAGATGGCCTGAGAATCTGGTCCATTGTGTTCAAGTAAGTGGGGATGAACAATATATTTGGGGGTTTGGCTTTTAAAACACAGTTGTTTGCCAGAAATTTTTAGAACTTTTTTTAATTCCAATGGTGTTTCTCATTACTGTGTCCATCTTCACTCAAATTCTCTTCTTGTTCTGATTAATTGGTTTTGATTCATAAATGCTGCATTGAATTCCTCATTTTGATTCAATGATGACAACATCTGAGACACAAATGTGTTTATCAGACAAAAGTTGGTGTTGTTTTTCACTTAAACTGCATTTTTGATAAATTTTGAACACTTTTACAATATGTAGGAGTTGAGCACTCCAGAATAAGGCATACACATTATGAAAAAGCCCAAGATCCTTTTGTGTGTAAAATCTGTATGCGTTATAATACAATTTTAGGTCCACCCAAGATTACAGCAGCCTACAAGGCCCTGGACCATTGTTAATCCGAATGTGAAAGAGCTTTTATTTTACATTTAAGATAGCTGACCTTTTCTTTACTTTCTACTTCAGCTGTGGAAACAAGCGCTGGAGGGGCTACTTCCCATATTTAAAACAAACATTTTTCTTTTCTATACAATGAACAGATATCTTTCAGACTTCAGTCTTTTTTTATGTGTGTGTCTTAAAGTTTGGAATCTAGTCCTATGGGATCATAGGAAAGCCAAACACTGAATTTTATGTAGAGTAATCATGATTCATTTGCTGAGAGACAGTCAAAAGCATGAGCAGTTAAGTAAACACAATTCACTCTTCAATTAGAGGTGAAATGCCTTGGGAGAGCCTGCTGATTGATTTTTTTTCCCTTTTTTTAAATCAAGATACTGCATTTGAATTTTGCCTGTGACCCTGAGCTCTCATTTCAGATGCCCTGCATTGTATGACTTATTTCCTTTTAGTGTTTTATATACTACACAGGTTTCTCTCCTAGCATTACTATAATTACACATGATTGGATTTGCTCCTGCAGAACAACTGACAGCTGAACGAATGGGTGTCCTTCTCTGTCAAGACTCCACAGTCCAGCAGGAAGGACCTACCTGCAGGTGACCTTGTGCAGGACAGATTTGTGTGTGCCCAGACTGAACGTGAGGGGAGAGGGGAGGAATCTCTGTGCACCCAGTGTCTGGAGTGAAGAGATGCTTTGGTTGTCACTATATTTAAGTCCTATTTCTTCTCTTCTCCAGAGCACTACTGTTACCTTACTAATCTTCCCACTTGTCAGGGAACAATGAATGAATTACCTAGTAAAAAAAATCCGCTCTCAGCATCATAGATTGATGGCAAGCTGGGCTGTAGATGCTTTCGGTAGAGATAGGGAAGAGTCAAAAAGGAAAGCCTAGGAATCCTGCTTCTGTAAAGACAGAATTTCCTCATGTCTTTATTCCACTTTTGGGCATGTCCCCTTAGCAAATAGCATATCCCATGCCTGACCATGGCCATGCTTTCTCACAGTTTACCTGTCTCTGCTAGTACAATGACCAGCTGGTATAAAACATGTACTTAGCTGTGGGAGCAGGGATCCCGCTGGCTGACTTCTCTCAGAATTGTGACAGCAGCACCTACCTGAACATTAATGTACATTCCTGCTGAAATAATGGCCAGTCTTCGCGAACGAAGATTTTGGGAAAGGTCTTTTACCTTTCCAGCCTGCGCAATGGATTTTTTAGGTGAGACACAGCTTGCGCTGAACTGAGCCCACCCTTTAATCCTAAGGTTCATCTGCTGGGGCCAAGCAAGCTTGGACAATGGCAGTGAGGTCCTCAGGACGTAGGTTTGTTTAGAGTGACCTTCTCATAGATGGATGGCCTCACAGGGCTAACGAGCTCCATCTGCCCAGGGGACCTGGAATCGAACCTGGGTCGCAGCGGTGAGAGTGCTGCATCCTAACCACTAGGCCACCAGGGGTCTCCTCCTGCTGAAATGAGACTTTAGCTTTTTATGTAAAATTGAGCAGTTTCAGGAGGAGGTCACAGCCACCCACCCCAAAATGTCTTACATCCTCTGATTGTCTCACTCTCCAAAGAGTTTGAATCTCCTTAGGCATGTGAGGAAACTGAATCTGTTCTGCCTCAGCTATGGAGAATGCCCTAATTATTACAGTACCATATATATGGGGGAGACATCTCACGTGGTGGTGCACATGTTTGTTTTATGCTGGAAGAATTTGCATTTGAAGACAAGTAATTTTTTTTCTGTATTAAGTGAAGCACAAAAATTATCCTCTAATTTTATATTTTAATAATAAGATCTTTTTAATATCTTATGATATTAATTAATTAAACTTTTTGTTCATTAATAAAATAATTTTGAGCTGGATTGCTTAGCACCCTTCTGCTACTAAACCAGAGATGGTTCAGCATTGTCAGAAGGGGAAGAGGAGAAAAGAAGAAATGACCTGCAAATACATGTAACAAAAATAGGTAGGTGAAGCTCAACGTTTTTTTCTCAGTCTTTTGAAATATTTATAGGTAATCTCCATAAGACGGATGCTGTTAGATTCACCTGGCCAAATGTAGTTCAAGCAACTTATCAATTGGTCACCATGAGTTCAGAGTCCAGCTCCAGTGAAATTATTTACAGCACGTACACTTCTCCTGTGGGGATGCTCTGTCACTGTGGGCTTATTTTTCTGTGGTCTTCCCTTGCAATTTGGCAGACTCAGGCATCTACTCTGTGGCACCCCTGTTGTGGTGCTAGGGACTGTTTGTTACATTTTCCCTTTGCCTACTGCATCCTTTCCTGGTTAACTGTATATTGCTTTCTCCTTCTTTTTATATTCTACAGCTGATGGAAAGCTCTCCCAAGGCCCCATACATATTTAATTTGCCACTTTTTAAAAAATTTTTATTGCACTGAGAAATTAAAGAGACATATCCTGAATTAAGCTGACTGCATTAGATGACACTGATCAGACTTTTGGATGGGTCTAATTCATTTGGACTGTCATTTGCAGAGGCTGTGCATCCTAACAGAAGCCAGATGCCATTTGCTCTTGATTTGCCCTTTGTGCTGCCCAAAAAGTCAATGATTTTCTCCTAAAACTGTATTCTCTTGTGTTTCTGTTTAACTCTGTGTGAAAAACTTCCTATACTGAAGGAAGACTGCACAAATTATCCCAGCAGCAAGGAATGGAAATGTGCAGGGAGGTTGTAGAATGCCCAGAGCATCTTGTTCTCCGCCCCCTTAGCTGTAGCATGGGGACCCTCCCTGACATGACCATTGAGTACTTCAATATGATTGTTTTGTTTGTGTTCCTAAAATGTGCCTAGGTCAGTGTCTTTTCAGCCCCTCCATTTGTTAAGCTGTGGCCTGTGTTGCCCCTTTGGGCTAATTATAGAGAAACCAGTTTCCCTCCCTTAATATTCAGTGGAGAGGCTCTGATGGAGAATGCTGCCCAGTCAGGGCTTGGAGTTTTGGAGTGTTGTCTCTCAGAGCTCCTCTTAATGGGTAAGGGAGAGGGAAACTTGTTCCCTCAGTCTTCAGAATTACACAACTCATGTCTAGCCCAGAGATTGTGCTTCAGAAATGTTCACAGCTTCCACACCTGCTTAGCTCATATCATGTCTGAAATCACATTTCTGGTGTAGGGCATTACCATCTAGTCTTGGGCAGTGGCCAGCTTAGGGCAAACATTGAGGCAGTCTCGACTGGTGTTTCAACCGCAATCCTACAAGCCTCAAGAAGATTGTAGGAAGGTGGGAGTTGGTATCTTTTCCAAGGTAACAATTACAGGACAAGAGGAAATGGCCTCAATGCACCAGGGAGGGTTTAGATTGGATATCGGGAAAAATTTCTTCGCTGAAAGAGTGGTCAGGCAATAGAATAGGCTGCCCAGGGAAGTGAGGAAGTCAGCATGCTTAAAGTGTTCAAAAGATGTGTGGATGTGGCACTTGGAGACATGGTTTAGTGATGAACACTTTGCCACTAGATTAATGGTTGGACTCAATGATCTTAGAGGTCTTTTCGAGTCTTAATGATTCTATGATTCATATCTGTGTAGTAGGATATAGAAATGCCTTGAGCATTTTGGAGGAGAAGACTCACTGCATGCACATGGCCTGCGCCACCACAGTGCGGGCAATGCAGCAGTTTGGGGGATGCCCACTTCCCAAAACAGGGCTAAAGATGGCCATTTCTAATCGAATTTCTGCCCCTGGTTTGCTTTAAGAATCAACTGTCTTCCTTGCTGGTTCATTCTTCAGAAGAGTGGCTATAATGAGCCTTTGAGGCAGTGGACTGATGGTTAAATATTTGATGCCAGTGTTTCTGAGGATGGTTGGCCCTGCATTCAGTGATTGGCATGAACTATTGCTGTACTGCTTTGTTTGCAGACCTTGGCTTACTGCTGAAAACACAACTTTCCAGTGCACATCAGAGGTGGACATCAAACCCCACTCTTCTGGCTCCTTTTACAATATCCCACCAACTGTGGAAGGAGATGACTCCTCATTATTTCTCCTGATACAAGGACAAGGGGACATAAGAGAAATTTTGCCTATTAAACCAGCAGTCTCCAAGCAAAGGAAACATAAGAAGAGCTCCTTTCCCCCCATTGAGTATATAGGCAACTTGTGGCATTCCTTGCTGCAGGACGTAGGTGCCATTTCTGAAATAAGTGGACATGGTTAGAGAAGAATTTTGTACTGAAAGCTGCTAAATACAGCCAGACAGTGTTTAGTCCACAGAGGCAGAAAACAGCCTGAAAAAATGTCACCATATCATTGCCCCATCTATAAAGCCTTTCCCCAGAAACTGTTAGAGATAAAGATTGGACTGGGAATGAACATCTGACCTGATAAAATATGCAATTCCATAAAGCAGTATTTGTTACCCAATACTTAATAAACGGTGCTGGTTTAAAAATTAACCAGCAGGGGAAATGAACTCAACTCAAAAGAGAGATTATAAGTCAGAATAACAATTTATTAAAATAATGCAATAAGTGCAATTATACAGACAGACAATTGGTTTTAACCCGCAAAACCCAAATGTATAACCCAGCACCCTGGGGCACGAACAAAAGTGGTGTTCCTTGGCCCCCTGAGTCCAAAGTAAAGGGAGAGGGGAAAAACCTGCTGGTGGGAGAGCTGCTGCAGTCTGGTCAGAAAGTGGCGATTGCAGTCCAATTAAGGGTGGTGGTCTCAGTCTGGTTGAGAGCGGTGGTCTGCAGTCTAGTTGAGAGCGGTGGTCTGCAGTCTTCCTCTGGATCCCACAAGAGGTGCAAAGCTTCCAAAACTCCCAGTTTCTATATTCTCCAGTTCAGGCGGGAGTGCTCAGTCCCTCCCTCAGAGCGGGGAATTCCATAAAAGGGCATGAGGATGCTCAGTCCCTCCCTCAGAAGGGGGAATTCCATAAAAGGGTATCAGAGTGGGGAATTCCATAGAAGGGTATGAGGACAGGAACATCTTCCCACCTCGCAGGCCTCTACTGACAACAGTTTCTGGGAAATGGCATGGAAGGCTATAGAATACGCAGTTTTGGGTTACACCCATCCAGTGATGAATTGGTCCCAGCCGTTCTAACCAGGACATAAGCTAATAATAAATAATAATAAAAATTGTTGTTACCTGACAAAGTCCACCCTGCAACAAAACAAAACCTCTAAGGATCAGGAGAAGGAGGTGAGGCTAACCTTGGGTTAATTTTCTTCAGTTTGTTTAGTGTCAGATGCCCCTGACTGCATGAGTAACTATGACTGACCTTATACAACTGCTTGTTCTGCTATTCAGAGTAGAATGTAATATCACATTGAGAATGAAATAAACCTTCCAATGGGAAACGCTTCATGATCTTTTCATCATCTTTCATTTCTTCTTTGTAGCATATAATTGTTCATTATTGTTGTAAAGGTTAATTAGGCACAAGCAATGCTTTTGTGCTGAGTGGTTTGCTTCACTTGATAATAATTGAATTTTTCTTTCAGGTGGCTTTTGGTGTATAATCTCTCATTTCATGTCAAAAGTCTGTCTTTGCCAAGCCTCAGGTGTAATTGCTGGTAAGACTGGGTTTTACAGTAGTTTTTCATTGACTTAAGAGGGGTTAATTGATGTAGGAATGGCAGGAAAAAAAACTGCGAGAGAGGACCTAAGATTAACTATCAAGCTGAAGAATAACAGGTGTTCTGGGTAAACTTATGGATGGGTTGTTGAAAAGCAGTATTGAATTCTTCCTTCGTTTTCATTTGGAGAGATCAGCTACAAATGTACACATAATGGAGCACTATATCTCAGTTCATCCTTGTGTTTTTAAGGAATAGGTTTGGAAAAATAGGTCAAAAAATTTTGCCTTTTATGCTGCGGGTACAGTTTTACAAAAGGCATTTGTAAAAAGGAAATGTAAGATAAGGTAGTATATAGCAAAGATATACACTCCCCAGTAGAGAAATTATATCCATTGAACTTTACTGAATATATTCCTAAAGAAATGTTTTAAAAAGGCCCCCTCAAAAGGTGCTATGTACCTTGAGATAAAAAGCAGGCTTCACAGGTTCCAAGGCTACATGGGTTTTTTAACCTTAAGGGTAAATCATATGGGTGTGAATCAAGGCACTTGCCATAGCCAGGTTTTGCTTGCAAATGTGTGCCAGATCGTCTCCGCCATCAGGAAACACTTCTATTATCTGCACGGAAAACAGATGTACATGAACTCCTTCCACAATTTTTTATTTTTTTAGGCAGTGGCTTCTGAGTGTGATAGGAAGAACATGTGAATTGATAATAGACAAGATTGAAAATTTTCTATTTAGTTCCCATTAATTTTGATCTCACCAAGATCAAATCCTATGCCAGGTGGAGCTTGTAGGAGAAAAGGCATTCTGTTTATGTGAGTAAAAATTTTTGTGATTACTAAAAATGGATCGTTTGGATTTTTCTAAAGCCTTTCAATTGAAAAAAAGATTTTACACAATTTCTCATAACTGTGCTCCTGTATTCCAAGCTAAGTGTTGCTAATTCATTGAAGGCATGATTTGGACATGGAACAAGATGTCAGGAGATGGGTGGTCACAGTACAATCCTTTTCTATGCAACGTTTCATGCAGTTATTTGCACAACAAATGTTCTTATTCTCCTGAGGAGAGAACAAACTGACATTGGGATCAAAACTTAGTGGGTAAATCTGAAAAAGTTCTGCCTTTGAGATAAAAACTTCTAAAATACATTAGAGAATATTTCCACAGTGGGGAAAAAAAAAAAAAAAAGAAATTACTTTCAACTCTCAAACTGTGACGCCCATTGTAAACACCAGGAGGTCAGACCTTAAAGCAAAGTGCTGCATGTTTGTAAGCTTCTTATAAATAACAGTTTAGAGCAATTCACACATACATTCTCAGTTAATCTCATTAACAGTAAGTAAAATGAAAGTACAATGGAGCGCGGCAAGCATCCAGAGTCTCCCTGACCCAAATTTTCAATGAGGGTCAAGTCTTGGCCACACTTAAGGTTGAATGAGGTTTCTTTCATGTGAAGCAAGGAGGAATGCATTTGCATGAAGCTCACATGTGGCACTTGAACAGAGCTCCTGTGTGCATTAAAGGCCACTCTTTCATTTTGTTTCATCTGTACAGATGAAACACTGAGACAGACAGTGTGCTGTAATTCAGAGCTGCTTCAGGCATCCACAGTTCTGCTTCCTACTGGGTCCGTGAGCCAGTTGGGCAACATATTCCCATGACTATGGGCTACACACAGCTTGATGCTTCTTTTACTGGCATGGATATCAGAAAACCACGTGTCATGGGGCTTGCTGTCATCCTCAACAAGGCTGAAATTACCAGAGTGTGTTTCAGAAACTACAAAGGGGTCCAAATGATATGGAAGACACTCGGGTAAATCTGGATGCATGGATAAATCTGGATCCTTTCTGCTGTTCCGGAGGTGGAGAGGGAGATAAAAAGGACTCTTTTAAGTATTTCTTGAACAGATTATGTCTTCCCAGTCCATTGGGACTTGAAGATTGTATGTGGTTGGCATGTGGTGGAAGAAGTTACTGCTGATGTGTGAATAAAGATATTCCAGACATCAGACCTGTCACACAGCAGCGGAATGAGCTCTGGACATGAAGCATTCACACAGCACAGAAAAAATTTTGATATGAGCATTGTTCTATTATTTATTCATGTGCTTCTATGCACCCCTGGACTGGGGCTATATTTTTTGGGAAGTTGTTTTGTACTACAGCAGATGTTTGTGGTGCAGGGCTAGAAGTATTGACCCTCTTTCCTTAAGAAATAATTGGGCTTTGGATCAATTTTTTTTTGGGGGGGGGTGGGAAGGATAGTTTTCTGAACAGGTGTATGTATGTCTTTAGTAAAAATGTCTGTTAGTCAGAGTAACTAACATTATGTGTAAAGGGAAGCTGCAATTTTTTCAAACCACTCATCCAACACAGGACCCTGCTGGTATAACCCTCTTCTCATCTATAAAGCATGAGCTTTTTAAAAAACAGGGGGTGACATTTAACTACAGTGGCTCTTTTAAAAAGTTTTTGTGCAAAAACATAAGTCCTTTTTTTTTGAGACCTCACAATTTCTTCTGCATTCAAAAGCAGCAGAAATACCTGAGAGCAAGCTGTAGTGGCGGGGCCTTTTTGCTCAGCTCTGTGCGATGAGCTCTGTGGATGCTGTGAGACAGGTACCAGTGTTCATAACAGAATTTTTACTGTATTTCTTCTCCCTTTTCCCTTCCTCTTTGTGCTGTCCAGTTTTGTTCCAGGTAAATAAGCTCATACTGCTGGCAGCCAGGCGTGAAGAGTATCTGAAACATCTTACACAGGAAACGAATGGCTTGCAGATTCAGTGGAAGAGGTGTGATGGTAGCTAGTTTTTGGGAGCACAGGAGGAGGTTCCGAGCAGTTTAAATGATGCTGTGTGTTTCAGGAATGTGTGCTGAGCCCCTGGAGCTTAGCGTGGAAAGATCTCTGAAGCTGCTGGCTAAAATGAGGAGCCTGCACTTGTGCTGGTTTGTGGAGACACACCAGCACCAGTGTGATGCCAACGTGGTTTGCAAATGAAGTCATACCATGGCTGCCTGTTCTCTGTGCATATTATGGACAGTGTGGCAGTGGTCTTTGTACAGCAGAAGCATGAAAAAACCATACACCTTGTGGCCATACACAAGGTGCCAGAGAGGGAGTTGCTAGTACCAGCAATATGTACAAGATCAGTAGAAAAAGGATGTCTAATGCTCTGGCACCTTTGAGATCCAGAAGAGAGATGACACAGATGCAAAAAACCACACTGTGAGACTGGTTCTATGGGAGAGGACCAATCTTTTGAGCTCACAAGAGAAACACAGGCAAAAAAGGCACTATTTGAGATTCTCAACCTGTGCTAACAAGAAAGAATATTCCCTTTTGCTGCTGCTGCTTTAATTTAGAAAAAGAGCTATTATCCTTAGTTTTTCATGATAAAGACATATCCTTTACAGAGATTTGTGAGGATGCAATATTCCAGGGTGGCATGAATCACTCTGTGCAAGTCCCCATTCCTCTCTCTGTTGACACTAGGGGAGCCAAGATAATTAGTGCAGCTTGACACCCAACTTCTATACAGTGAGATGTGGGAAAAATGATATCCAGGGCACAGAAATCATCTAAGGTATGCCAGTGACAACTACTGGATTGCCAGTGCCCTGTGCCAACTATCATTAGAATACACTCTTCTACCACCAAGTGTAGCACAGCCTTTTTAAATGAATCAGTGCAGTGTGTGTCATGGGTAGTAGTTGGAGAAAAGGCCTGAAGATCTGTGATGCTCTCTCACAGAATGACTTATTTCTTTGGAATTAGTGACATCCTGAGCTAAGGGAAGACCAAGGGGAAGTGCTGGCATGTGATCTTTGCTGCTGACGGATAATGGAGCAAGGACTTTCAATTCAGTGCACTGAGTCTCTGAGTCCTATAAAACCAAGGGTCACAGCTATTCTGTTTCTCAGCCTATTACCCACTCTATTTCTTCATAACAGTCATTTATATGTGTCTTGCTTTTCAGCTGGACTGTTTCAGAGTGCAATGGTGGCTGTCAGCTTGTGAGAGAATTTGGGTCCTGCACCAGCCTACGCAGGAGTTAAGACCCTGACAGCAGAGACCCACATTGTCAGTGGCTTTCAGATAGCAACAAATATCATCTGCCAGCACAACTGTCTCAACAGATGCACATTCCTGTCAGTCAGCTTTGGTTCCCACCCACATTTAGCTTGCAAACAGTGCCTAATGCTGATGGCCCCAGACATGCAGCTATGCGACCTTCTGGTCACTTGTGTGGACCAAGTCCTCCTGGCATCTGTGAATCTCAGAGTCACAATAAAGCAGGCATGCTGCTCAGTAATCTGCTCTGATGCTTAATCCTGCATTTGTTTCTTGCTTACTTATGGCCAAAGTGGCATTAAGAGCACCCTGTGTCAGTGGCACTGGAATCTGGAGCTGGCCTTCAGCAGGCACTGGTGTTGCCTCCTCCCAGCCAGCACTCAAAACTGCTGGGCAAAGTCTAGCGCTGAAGTGAGCAGATACAACCAGTATAAATATTGCACATGCTCAGCTTTTAGGAGGGGCAGTCACTCCAGGGAATGGACAGAACAACTTTGCCAGCACTATTTTTCCAGTCTCAATCAGAGTAGACACATTCTCCGCAGAGATGCGTGCTCTCCTGCAAACTGGAGCGGTGTCCTGATGGGTTGGTGGCAAGGCAGACCTGATAGTCTCCTGCACAGGCACACTGCTAGGCTCCAGTCATGCCTCTCTTTGCTTTTAAACATAAGCTTAGTCCACCATTCAGAGAATACTAACTTTAGCTCCTCTAAGAAATATTGGACTGCAAGTTAGGGGTATAAGAGTGGCACTGGTAAACACTTGTGTTTAATGCACTAGATTCTTCTATATAAGGTAGCAGCATTTTTTTTTATCCTTGTCATTTTCATCATGATTCTACAGAAAGAGGTAAGACATGTATGGAAGTTGTTTTACACTGACAATAAGTCCTTCTGAAAACCTAGCCAATTAAAATTGCATTGTGTTCCAGTTTTGTTATGTCTCTGCTGTCAGTGTACATGAGATAGTGGCAAACACCAAGAGCAACACGGACGAGTGTAAAGAATTAGCTAATTTAGTGGTGTACTTGAGTGCTTTTTATTTTTTCACTCATTTGTATTTCCTCCTTCTTCTGAGTGCTTTCACAGTTGTGTATTTTCCTTAAAATGCTGTTCACCATTGAACATCAACTAGAAGAGAAGAGTTATTTTTTCAAGCATGGACACTATCTCTGAATTTCTCCCTGAATTTTGTATATTTTAAATTCACAATTTCTAAACTCAATTGAATTATTTTTTTCTTTAAAAAAATTGTCATAGTTACCAAATGGTCTTGGAAACAGGATGTGGTATTAAAAGTATAAAAACAGCCATTGTACTGGAAAATATATTTTCCCCATAAAATAAGTTATCTTACATGCTGTTGGCACTCAAGATAGCTTTTGGCTAAAATACATGAGATATTAATGTGATTCTAATTGGCACGTCTCTTGGAAAGAGCATTCTGGTTGAATGTGTGCGGTACATTTGTCCATTGCACAACACAGATGAACAGGAAAACTGCCATCTCAGCGTTTAGATTTGCAAAGTACTTACAATTCCCTGTTTTACACAAGGTAATATTAATGTAAGCCAGAGCCATGAACTTGCATTGAGGTGTCACTGGTTTGCACATCTGTGTCCATCTATGCGCACAGATTCAACTTTTAGTGCGTGCCAGTATCTAGAAATAACAGTAGTGGCATCGAGATACAGGAAAACGATGATAGTGTCAGAAATTGCTAATGTGGAGTTTCTTGACTGAAATATGCTTTTTCCTGTTCTCTTTTATAAAAAGTCTTAAAATTTCTACCCTCTTTCAGTGGGAGTGCTGATCCTATAGGAAACCCTCTCCAATAGTACCAAACTCTTGATAATTTTCCCCAGATGTTTCATTGTATAGTCTCTGCATAAGGACACTAGCCTCATCATTTCTTAGCAGATGGAACCACTTGGGTGAAGGGATTTGACCAAGATCATGCAGAAAGTTAGCAGGCAGCAAAATAAAAACCCCAGAAAACAAAAAGAGTGCAAGAGTTCAAAACACAAACTTCTTCCATGTAGCTGATGTTAAAACTAGGAGACATCAACATGATAATGCTCAAGGCTGTAATGAATTCCTCATCCCCAGTGTTGCAAAGGAAGGTGCAGGATGAATCCCAGAGGTAGGATTCATGCCTTGCTTATTCAGAGCAGCTTAACTTCAAAGGTGAGGAGTAAAACCTGTGTGGTTCCACCCCTGCCTGCTTGTATCGTACTTTCCTACTCAATTCTTTTTTTCTCCTAAGAGCAGAAATAACAGTGTTGTTGATATATTGGCAACTGGAGAAATCCAATTTGGGAAGATTATAGGATTATAGAACCTGACTTCTCAAGGTCTCAGAGGTGTGTATATAGATATGTAGGTATATAGATATTTAGGGATATATATATATAGGTATATATATGTAGGTATATATGTATATATATGTGGGTGTATATATATATATACACACACACACACACACACACACACATATGTTGTCCAAAGTTGAAAGTGTAGTAGGGCCTGAGAGAGCTGACAAATCTCAAAAAAGATGGACAGATCTGAATATTTTTTTTTTTAGCTACCACAACTCTCATGAAACAAATCAAACACAGCTTTAAAACTTCCCTGCTTGAACTTCTCCTCTTCCCCTTTCCTCTCCCTGGGGTTTCTGTTTTAGAGCTCTTGAACTGATTTGTTGAGACAGATCAAAGTATAAAGTATTTCTCAGCTGGTCTTATTTCTCTCACTGGATTGTAGTGGCAGGAGACAGGCAGCTCATTACAACCAGGAGAGTGCTCCTACGAAAGCAACTTCATTACAGCTGGTAAGAAAAATAAGATCCTGTTAAAGCTATAGTTCAGTCTCACCATCACAGAAATAAATTATTTTAGAATGAATAAATAATGTCACACTGCTTCTCATTAAGGTACAAGGCTGAATATTAACATAATGTTAAATACATCTGAACTGTACTTCTTCTGTCTGGTGTTGTGAAGGCTTCGAAGTACATTTTGGGTTTGTCCAATTTCAAGCATGTTTCCCCTCTGCTTATTTATTTTCCTCCCTCTTCAGCAGAGCTTCAGTGGATGGAGAGGACGGGGAGGAGGCTGTGCACCTCAACAGCCTGTCAGCCTTCTCCAGATGCTGGCTGTATTTTGCAAGGCACTAGAAAGTATTTGGTCTGAGTATCTTTTCAAGGTGCATGAACATGGTTATCTGAACCCAGTTGTGGCTCCATATTTTTTCCAGTTGTGTATCATGTATAAATCATGTAGTCCAGGCCTGTTGGTTGTGAGGTCCAGTTTGAGAGCAGCTCAGATCAGGCAGGTTAGGAGGCTTCTTCTCAACGTAGACCATATATGCAAGCTGCCTTTTCATAAGCTCCTGTCAGTCAAGAGGGAGGATGAGCTTTCTGCCTTTGCTTTCTCCTCTTGTCCTTCTCCCAACACCATCACTTAGCAGTCCAAAAACGAGAAAAAAGCCTCGTATTCCTTTAGCCAATCAATGCCATTATTTGCTCCCATCTGTGTGGACTTTGTGGGTAAGGCAAGGGAGAATGATGGCTCCATTCAGCAGCAGAGCTGGTTTGTGAAATTATCTCCAGAAAGGATTTTAATCTCAAAAAGAAGTTGAAAGAGGAGAATAAAAAGAGAAATGACCCAACTAAGACCATGGTTCAGTGGCAGTCATAGGAACAGATTTCAGGTCTCCTGACTCCTATGAAATCACAGGAATCCTGAATTCATGAAATTCTAAAATACATTTGAGAATGTATTCAGAATATTCTGAATGTTCTGAATGGTTTTACAGGTAAGCTGAGACACAGCATGCAGAAAGTAGAATAGAAGTACCTTTAATTGGAAAGGGACTCTCCTCCTGAAGGTTTATGCTTATGTTTCAATTTAAATACATCATGATATATGTCGTGGGTTCTTCTGCCCTCCTTCCCCTTCACAGAGGATAAAAGAGAGCCAGAGAAAGGGATGTCCCTGTAGGGAAACATAACTATATTACATGTCAATTGGTGATAATTTTTAGAGCAGAAGGACTAGTCATTTTGGACAAGTGTGGCTAGAGCACAGAAGATATCCTGGGCAGTGGTATTAATGAAGGCTGAGGAGCTTATCTGGCCTAGATGGGCATGTGGCTCCATTTAAAGCCAGTGCAACTGTTCCATCTACACAAATGTTAAACATTACTCAGGCTTTGCTGCAACTTCCCTCACAGAGTAAGACAAGATGTGGGATGGAAGCAAGATCAGATCCAGAGTTTGCTTGCTAAAGGAAAAGGTTGAGTATGGAAAAGAGACAGTAAAGGGGTAAGGTGTTTCCAAAGCTGGGCTTGTTGCCCCTTGTATGGTTGCAGGGGAATGGGACAAGAAGAGCTGGTGGATCCAAGTCCATGACTCAATAACTTTTTCTCTATATGCCCCAATGTTCATCTCAGCAGCACCAGCAGCAGACTGGTTTCCAAGATTTGTGGTGTAGAAAAAGCAAATGGTCACTTACAGGATGGAAAATGAAACACGGCTTTCCCACTTTACCTATACTGTATGCTGAGATTTTAAGAAA
Organism: Neopelma chrysocephalum; assembly: GCF_003984885.1. Taxonomy (NCBI): domain Eukaryota; kingdom Metazoa; phylum Chordata; class Aves; order Passeriformes; family Pipridae; genus Neopelma; species Neopelma chrysocephalum. The sequence goes on along the minus strand of NW_020897695.1, from coordinate 16,528,830 downwards.
TGTACCACTAATGGGGCAATTTTTGGCCAGGTTCTTGCAAGACATGGCAAAATAAGTCTGGGTTTTGTGAACCCAGATGTAGTGCACTCTGGAAAGAAAGGACTAACGAAGATGTGACATGAATGTACACTCCTGAGGAAGGGCTGGAAAACATCAGGTTCTCTCCCAAACCCCATCTCAGCAGGTCTACTGTGAAATTAAATTTCCTCAACAAGGCAAGGTTTGAAAAACATAAAGCACATGAAATCTCCTGGGGAGGTTGTATTTGAAAATTGCATCTTCAATTTGCTGTTTAATAGCATGAGTGGGCTCATCAGGATTTCCTGTATGCTAATGTCACTCTTTGATAGCTCATTCATCTCACCTTTCCATGGTGCTCCCATGTGGTCACATATGTTCAGTATCTCTGCGGGATCCGTGACCAAATTTAGTGTCCTTGTGGGTATGTTTTAAGCATGTGGAATAGCTAAGCATCACGATGTGTCAGTGTTTTCTCATGTAAAAACAAACCTAAGCACAAAACCAGAGGAAATAGAGCCAAAAAGGGACCTCCCACGTCAAGGAAACCTGTCCAAAGGACTGTGTCAACCTGTTGCTTTCATTAACGGATGACTATAAAACCACATAGATATTTTGTCCCCCCATCCCTGTGTGTGTGGTTTGGAGGCATGCCCATCCAGTGCTTTGAGACCTCCTGTTCTCCAAACATGTGACAAGATTTTCTGAGGTGACTTGCAGAGAGAGATTTGAGCTGGTATTAAACACAGGTGGAGAAGCCCCTGTAGCAACAGGGATTGATCGAAATCTCTCTTTTTCCGACTGTTTCATAGCTGATGTTTCAGACACCTTGAGGAAACCATTTCATGTAACTGAGCTGGGAAGTTTGAGGCTTGAAAATCTATGTCAGGAGCCTGTACCCACTTCATGTGGTTTTGTTTGTCCAAACCTGCTTTTTTTTTTGGTCTTTTCACAAGTCACAAACACTTTCTCAAGCTGAGTTGACCTGTATGCAGTACCCTGTTGTTTCCTGAGCATTTTCTGCTCCACAAACACTTCTGTAGGATGCTGAGAAAGGGAACAAAGATTTAGCTAGCAGCAAATGGTCAGTGTTGCTACACACTGGCACTCCAGTCTTACAGTAATGCTCCAAAATAAGAGAGATGAACAAACTTCTCATTCTATTGTCATGCTTTTGCTCATGAACTAAAAGTTTGATCAGATACACCTCACAAACTCTAATAAGTACAGACAAAGTCTATATTCCGTAAATATTCCTAAGAGTTTTGCTATTTTTTCAAGAGGCTTGATACCCTCTGATTAAGTCTTGACTTTGTTGGACAGCGGCTGTGAATTACTTACAGCTATTGGTGGTGGTGATGGGGGCAGCTGAGTATAATTGATCTTCCTGATTACTTGTATTCCTTCCCCTGGAAGGAAGTGAAAAGGTGGTCAAAGAGTGTTGGGAGTCGGTACTGGTGAGTACTAATTCTAGTTGTTACTGTATTCTGTAGTTCTGGTATCTGAGAAGTTGTAACTGTTTTGGAGTGGTTTCCATGTTGGTAAACAGAGATATAAGCTTTTCTTACTCTAATGAACAGAGGAAGTGCATCAATAAATCCGTTAATATTGTGAAATGCTTTGACGGGGATAACTTGCATGCTGGGGAGACCGAATTGTGAGCAGTGGTAGTACAAAGTTCCTGTATATTAAAAAGCTCTTCCCTGCATCTTTCCAAAGTTGGGCCTCTGCCTTTTCTTCTAGTTTCCCAGTTCTCCTATCACAGCCTTTATTAGACATCAATACAGAGTTCTAATTCTGCTGCTGTATAGCCTGACGCTCAGATCAACCCTCTTTCCTAAGTCCTTGAGCTGTGACACACTGAAGATCCTGCCTCATACACGCTCTGCCTGCTTGCTCCCTTTTATTTTGCCTCAGTCCAGCTGCTGGGCAGAGCAACCCATTGCAAAGGGTTACTGATGTCTGCACAGATGGTAAATACACTGCAGCTGCGATGGGCTGGTGAGCTTGGCAACACAGAAGTGTCTGTGCAGGTAATTCTGAAGGATGGGTGCTACATAGGACTCATGACTGCATCATCAACAATATATGTGCTTAACATAAACATGCAAGTTGTCATTTCTAGAAAAGTTTTCGCTTTTAGTGACTAGTAAAAAAGGTTATACTCTCTTTTGTGAGCAATATTTACTGCTTACTTGCAGTCATCTGAAGTTTCTTTCTGCTTGCCAGATGTACATTAGTTTCCTTCTTTTTTTTTTTTATTTAAATGTGTGAGTGATAGGTATTCTAAGCTTTTCATTATAGGGAATGGCCAAAGCAGAAACAGAGTTTTCACTTTTAAGCAGATATAGTTTTGGTTCTTCCTGTAATTTTTGCTTTCTGCTAGCAGAGACGAGATTAGCAAAGTATACAAAGAGAACATTAAAGCTGCTTCTTAAAAAAAAAATCAAAACCCAACAAAAAACCCAAAACATAATAGTATATACAGGATATTTTATTCCCAATCTTAGGCTTCTCCTAAAGTGTTTCCTAATGGGCTTAGTCAGAGACAACACTAAGTGCTGGATTGACTTTGCTCTGATTCAGTATAGCCTGTTTTCTCCTTTGGTCTCTGCAGGGGCCAGGTTATTGTTTAACTGGCAGTAAGATCTTTGTTCTAGGTGAGATAATGTGATAGGAATCTTTATATGTGCCCTTTTTTGATAATGTATAATTTTAAGAATTTATTAATGTTATCTTCTGTGCCTGTAGGGCACCTAGTAAAAAATATATTAAATATTTGAAAAATATATGAAACTCCATTTTTCACTAGACCCTTTCAAAAGTGTTTATTTACAGGTCCATGAATCTGAAAATTATTCTCCCAAAAATACAGAATATTAATTTAGATAAAATAACCATATAGATAGTTAATAACTTTACATATCCAGGCTGATTAAGGTGACAGGTGATAAAACAGGACTTGATTTATTTCAGACTTCATTGTATTTTTGCCCTGGGTAGCAAGCAAAAGTAATTTAGTCTAAATCATATTGCCCTTTTTTTTAACTTTACTCCCAGACTTTGTTCTACCCAAATCAATAAAAGGGAGATCTTCCAAACAAGAGCTTGTTGAAACTGTGACCTTGCACTGCAGTGCTATTCAGATGGGTTTAATAAATCAAACAATTGTTTCTCTGAGATGTTTTGACCCTGTACAGGCAACAGGCAGATGCAATACATACCAGGAGCAATCTGAGAAGTTGCCTTTATACAAATTTGTACTGAAAGAAACTAATATGCAGGATCTTTGTCATTTTGCAGACTTGTTTTAAAGCACTCAGATAGTCTGTCATAAACCTCTTCCTAAAGTAATATTGAACTTCTGCTGTGCAGAGGCCTCAAGAAAAAGATGTGTAGATGTGGCACTTAGGGATATGGTTTAGTGGTGGACTGGGCAGTGTTAGGTTAGTGGTTGAACTTAATGAACTTTGAAGGCCTTTTCCAACCTAAATAACACTGTGAAGTAGAATCCAGTCAGAGATTTCCCAATACACTGTTCTCTCATTCAAAAATACCAATTAATCAGAGGTTGAACTAAGCCTTAGTTTGAGTTGGATCAATAAAACCCTCAAAACAAACACCACAACCATCCTTCCAAAACCTGAACAGAGCCCTGTCAAAATGTGAGTAAAGAACACACTTTGAATTTTTTCTTCAGTACATTCAGCTTTCAGATACATTTGGCCTAAAATTTTCAAAAAGTGGGTTGTAATTGAGGAAGCTGAAATCACAATGTTGTACTTTGCTATTTTGAATTGAATAGTTTAGTCTGGATCTTTTGTGAGGAGGTGGGGTTTTTTTGGGTCATTACTCATTTTATGGCTTTTTTAGTTTTTCTGCTCGTGTTGAGCTTTTTTATTTTATATAATTTAAATCAAAAGGGTTTTGTGGGGCAGAGACAAAATGGAGATCCTGTGTTTCCTTGAGTAAAGCAGAACTGTATTTCTGTCCAAGTAAGAGAGATAGCTATCTAGGACATCCAAGAGAGGATGTCCCAAAATGAAGGGCCTTGAGCTAGCTCTTTTCTAGCAATAAGTTTCCCTTGAGCAAGCAAAGTAGTGAAGGTGAAGCAGGGACCAACATAGTCCAGAGGGGAGGGAAGAAAGAGTGGAAAAGGGGGAGTATGTAGCTGTGCAGGACATTATTGTATGCCAACCTTCTTTCTTAACAAGGAAACCTGCATCTCAGTGATGCAATTCAAGGACAAACTATTCTGATTGTGGTGATTTTTAGAAAAGTAGACTCATCTTTGGTGTTTTTCCTTCACAAGGCTACTTGGGGTCCTCCTTGTTGTACCTTTTCATGCCAGGTGAGAACTAGGGCACCCTGTCATACATCTGTCCTATAAGAACTATTGTTTTCTGTAAATCATGCATGTTATGACCATAGGTATTCTATATAGCACTCATAAAGTAGAAAATTATAGTCTATTTCTTATCCAACTCTCTGCCTTATAGAAAATGAGCAAGTCTGTAATTGGGCATGAAGTATTTTAAATTGGGCCATCAACCAGACTGCATCTGTTGTTCTCCTCATTATTATTCATTACACATCACCACCACTGATGTTGTGTTTTCATTAATTTTTCTATTAACTTTTCCCCATCAGTGTGATTAAAGATTCATTAATCTGAAGCAGAATAAAACAACCTGCCACCACCTCCCAAACCTGAGATCAAATCAAAACCATCCTGCATATGACATTATGAAAAAACTGATTCAGCCTTGTGAAAATGAGATATCTCTGAGAACAGATATGTTAGCAAAGGATTAGCTGTTCAAATGGTCAAGTCAAACAAGGTGTAATCAGGGCTAACTTTACAGCTCCTCCTCATTTCACTTCTCCCATCTGCAATTTCACAACCCTTTAGATAGAAGTTTAACTTAGTACCAATTATCTGGTACCAATTATCTATGTATTTAATTTGGCCATGTAATTGGTAGACATTTCCAACTTGGATATTTTTTATATGCTCTCTGTTTAATAAAGCTGAAGAATTTTTTCTTCCCCCTTGTTATGGTCTTTTGAGAAATATGTGAGCTCTCCTCCCTCCTGTCTCTTTCTGACTGCTGTAAGAAATGTTGCCTTTAAGTTTGAAAAGTACTCTTTCTAGCAGCTTGTGAAGAATAGGAAAATGGTGGAAATAGGAGTTAGAATGTCCTTAGATGTAGTGTGTTCATTTGACTAGCAAATGTAAATTTAGGAACCCATTTCTGACTGTAGTTTCTTCAATATTACTCTATTATATAATAAATGCAGGCATGAGTGTTTCCTCTATATAAGCCCTTTCCCCTCCTCTCCCCCATACACTGCTAGTGATTACCTGAATGATGTTTATGTGCTTTTTCAAAATGTGGACGTGTTAATTAAATTACTTGTTTCAACCTGTATGGAACATGATGTGTGTGTGTATGGGTTGTCCTTTGTTTTGAGACCCATGAGTTTTCAATACTTCTTACCACCCTCTTCTCCCAGGAAGCATGTGAGAATTGAGGCCATACCATGACGCATCAACCTGAAATGTCAATGTGGTGGGGGGAAGAAAATTTGTCTTCGGGCCATGGCTGCATAAGAAAGCCAAAAGGAAAAAGCTGACTCAAGGTTGTATTGAGTCGGGGAACTAGTCCACCTAGGTCTTGTGTAGCGCCTGTGCCCTAACTTTGAGCTTTGCTCCACCCAAATACTTTACATGTGTGTAATGGTAACTGACATGCTTTCAGGAAGGAAAAAAAATCTAGCCAGATCTTATTGCAGATGTACTTCTCTTAGAGCTCCTTGTCTTTGAAGATTCCACTTCTGAAGCCAGGAATTTCAAAGGGTTCTGAATTCAATGGAGTTGCTTAAAGGACTCTAATGATAACCTGCTGCTACCAGTGAGGGACTGGCTAATAGCATCGTTCCATACCAATTTCCAGTCATGTCAGTGCACAAATTGGTCAGCAACTGATCAGTGAATGAGCCATGGGGTGTCCTTGATGCCTCTGAAACCTCTGAATGGTGACTTCAGTCTCTGTAGGGACTGCCCTCCCTGGGAACAGGAACCTCCATCCAGGTCCTGTGGTTGATACCAGCTCGTTCGAAACAACATTTTAGTAGGTCAACATCATGGTCCTAGAGAAGAATAAATTTAATTTACTGTAAGGCAAAATTGACAAAACTTAGGTCTACAGGCAGAAACCAGTGAGAAAAAAGGAGGCTTGATAGCAACATATTCTGCAAGTTATTTTTAATTTTACCCATCTCTCTGGCTGGGATCCATGTTACTTGCAAAACTTCAGATATTGTTTTAGAGAATGTTTTCATTGACCATGTTTGGAGAGAATTTTTCTCCTTGGAGAGGCCTTCAGCTTTCAGAGTTTGTAATTTGTAAAGACAATATTTAATTAAGGTATCAGGAGGAGGTAAGTGACGAAACTTCTTGTTTCTTGCACATTTTTGTCCCCAGGTGTGCTTATTGTCCCTGCTTAATTTTGAAAGTAGAAAAATGATGTTGTTCTCTGGACATGGCTGTATAGGGCCATCTTCTGGTCAGGCAATAAATAAAACACTTTACTGGGTGTTAATGCAGCCCTATGACTGGCTAGGCAGTAACTTGACAGTAAATATGGTGTTATACAGATAAATAAATGAGACTAGTGCATGCTCCATGTTTCTATCTTAAGATGGGATTTGTTCAGTGGTAGTCCACAGGTTCCATGGGAAAATTTTTTGAGGGAATCTTAGATCATATTCATATATACTTTAAGTGAGGTCCAGAGCTACACTTTTATACGTGCATTTTTCATTCCAATTTTTTGAGAAAAGCATGAGACACATGCACTGAGGGTACTCAACTGAAATTTATTCAGTCTACTTGAGACAGTTAAGCACAGTAGACCCGGAGAAAAGATAGGTTTATCTGAATTTACTCTGTATTGCTAATGATGAAGGAGGAGAATTGTCTGGAAAATTCTTAGTTTCATCTTAACTGAGTACTGGATGAAAGGCTATGTGGACTAGCTCTGGTCAAGTGGAAATGCCAGAGGATTGATTTTTTGATATATACATATTCAGTGTTTTAGTTGATCTGAAGCCTGTGGACTTTAAAGTGATGTGCTATTAAACTGCAAAGAACAACAATTTAAGCCTGAATTGAAGGGATGAGATGCAAGCAAAATTGTTTACAGTTCCAAGGAAATGTCTAGCACTTGGATGATGAAAAGTGGAATCACAAATTTTAGCAGGAAATATTGCAATCAAGAGAGATATTGTTTCCCCTGGAGACAAGTCAGTCGGAGTTACCTGTATTGCTCCTCAGAGATGATGTCTTTTTAGTCTCTTTTATTCTTTATGAGGAAAATGCACTGTCTGAAAATGACATGTCCAACTATAACCTTTTTAACATGACTAATTGTCAGAAATTATGTGCTCTCTAAGCCCTGGCTGTACCATTTGTGTCTTATGGTTATTCTGACTATGTAAATGCCATGTGGTACAAGATGGCTGCATCAGAATTTCATATATAGTCATGAAGGAAAGGAGTCCATCTCATGAACCAAAGAGGCAAGGAGGGTAGCCCAGTTGGCTGCAAGAGGCACATTGATGAGGAGTGTGGCACAAGGTGAAGCCTGGAAGTTCACACTGACTAGAAATGATATTGTCTTCAAGGTAGAGGTTTGAATCCAGTATTCATTGTTGGTGTGTATAACTTTGATCAGATTTAATGCTTTTCTGTATGGAGCTACAAATGTTAAAAAGTGTTGGTACCTGACTTATTGCAGTATTTTAACAGATAGTAAAAGGCAACCTGGAAAATGCTGCTTCTTTTATGTCCACAAACTCACCTCCACTCCTCCATGCTTATCCACCTCCCTTCTTAGGGCTTTAGCAATTCAAAACTAAACAATTCTGTAAGTGCATCATAAACTGTCTATTTTACAGCTCATAAAGAGGAACACAGAAGGACTCATGAATTCACAAAGATTATTTTTGTATTTTCATCAATTGAAAGCAAATTGATGAAGCAGTTTATCCAACTCATTATGTGAACTGACCCCTGAAGGTTAATGTAGAGTTTCTGAAAGTGCCCAAGCGATTAAGCAAAAGCAGTATCAGAATGACTACAGCATGTGTAACAATTTATTGCCTCTGTGCAGAGAGGGCTGTGGCGTGGAATTCAGTGGAATGACTTTTTGCCTCACTTCCTGAATAACAGAATAGTTTGTGCTCCAAATTATACAGCTGGTGGTAGTAAGCAGATTCTCCCACCTATTCTCCAAAAAGCCATAAGTCTGAAACCTGAGGAGTTATACTTATTACAGGGAAATGTATTGTTCAGTAAACATGGAAAAAAAGTTATCGCATGAAATAATCATGGCATTATAGAATGGTTTGGATTAGAAGGGACCTTAAAGATCATCTAGTTCCAACCCCTCTGCCACGTACAGAGACACCTTCCACTAGACCAGGATGCTCAAAATTCCATCCAAATTGAACACTACCATAAACTGGACATCCACAACTTCTCTGGGTAGTGCCTCACTACCCTCACAGTAAAGAATTTCTTCCTAATATCTAATCTAAACCTACTCTTAGTTTGAATCCCTTCCCCCTTTGTCCTACCACTGTAAAAAGCCTCTCTCCATCTTTCTTGTAGGCTCCCTTCAGTATTCTGAAAGGCTGCAATTAGGTCATTCCAAAATAATAATAATGATAATAGCTGTTAACTATATGTGGTTAACAGGTCAATGGCAGTATATAATCGGTATTTCTCCTCCCAGATATATCAATTTTACAATGGTGTAATTTTACTATATGCCTAAACTTAAATGGTTTATCTGAATAAAATGTTAGCAAGCCAATGCCACTAATGACATGTGCCATCCAGTGAATATTTCATGACATGCCCAATAAAAAACTTCCTGTGCAGTAGATGTTTCATTTAACATGAAGTTGTCTGACTCATCTGACATAAGATAACAATAATCATCTGCCATTCATGTGGAAAGTCTGTTGGTAGAGGTGTCCACTACCCGCTTATTCTTCTAGCTCTGGTATCCCTAAAAGTACTTCTAGGTCTTCCATATTGCAGAAAGGAAGAGATAGGAAAAGTGTTAACTGTTCAGATGCAGCACCTGCTTAAAAGGTTGCTGCCTCAATTCAATTTGCAGAAAGCAGGGGGTGGTGTGGGAGCATGAAGAATAGGATGTCTCCAGTTGTTTGAAGAATTTCTGCCATTAGGCATATACCTGAGGTCTGAAGATAGGCTTTTTAAAGTGCACTTCATGTTGATCTCTGTTTCACTTAGGCTCATGTTCAATGCTGACAACAAGCTGTTCTGTAGTAGCTCTTGTTATTTTCCCAGACAGCACCCTTAGGACTGTATAAATGGCAGCCACAGGAAAAAGAAATATTGAGAATATCATTATTTTCTGAGTGAGTTTCTATTGTTGTTACAGAACTTGGAGAGTCAGGAGCACTGAGACTCATAAAAGTGTCTTTGATTATTAGTTCTTATGATTTCATCTTTTTTTCCCTGTGTTGGAAATGAGCTGGGATCCTGAATGAAACATGCATTTAAGATGATGGTATTTCCTGGAGTTTATGCAACATATGCTACAACATGATGAATTGCTATAATACGTTTATCTTGCGTGTTCATTAAGTAGAAATACTCACTTATTTCACATTTACATAGAGAAAATTAGAGGCAGTATAAAAATCTAATGCCTAAAAAAAAGAAAAAATCTTACAGAACTCAAAGTAAGGAAAAATGTTGAAGAAAGACATTTTTTTTTCATTAAAACCACTGAAAAATCATGGTACCCTGTTTTTGTTTTTTCCTCACGGATTTAGAAACATATTAACATTCTTTTATGCAAAATCCAAATGTAAGAAGTGCTTGGTAACGCAGCTACCTGCTTATGTTTCCAAATGTCACAGCTATAGTTTAAGCTATCTTGTGATGATGTATGTATTGGCCAATATTACTGAAGACATCAGCATAACTGGCTTGAGAATTTAATTTTCTGTTTGCAAAGAATTTATGTAAGGCTTATAATGCTGAGCAAGCCACCAATTCTGTTCCTGAAGACAGAGAGCTTTTTTTTATTATTTAATTTTACTGCATGGATATGGAGTGAGTTCTAGGGAGTGAAGAAGCTGCCCTGTATGACAAGGGACTTGCCATGCTCATGGGCGCCTCAAACTGTCCATAACACCTCAAGATACCAGACAACATCTAGGCTCTGACTAAACATTCAGTGGGTACAGCATGAGTTATAACTAGGCTCCAGCTTTCTGTACATGCACTCCTGGTCACCAGGAAATGTGAGGTAATTTACTATTGCCTAACTTGCAAAGGAAGAGCATATAGTTGTGTTGCCTTGCTTACCCTGAGGGCTAATAGCACTCAAGTAGCTGATCAGATCTTGGTCAGAAGCAGGTTTTTCACTTCCTAAGAATTATCTGGGCCCTTTTTAATGCAAAACAGGAAAAAATGTACCTTGAGATTTTCCTGTCCTCCTCACAGATCTTAGAGCACTTTGTTATCTGATCCTGTTTTTACAGGTTCATTGATGTCATACTGAAGGATGTAGTTAAATAATTATACAAACTCTTCCTGAGGCAAAATTAGAGACTTATCAGGTTTGACAGATGCTCTTAGGCTCTTTCTCCACAAGGAGTTTTGGGCAAGCAATTCTTTTGCTCCATGTTATTTCCATGTGAAATGAAGCTCTGTATGTACTGCCGTCACTCTCATGGGGCATTGCACAGAAAGACACCAAGATCCAGAGCGTGCTATTACAGTCCAGTAATATGAACTGCCAGCTCATTTCTGTCATAAGTGACTGGACTCACAGTGTGAAGACTCTATTACTGGGTTATAACAAACCTGATACTTCACTAGTCTCAATCTCTTCTTGCATATTAAACTTCTTTAGAAAAATGTTGGCCTATCTGCATATTTATTTCTAGCATCATCTTGCTAATTATTCAGGCTTTGTCATTGAAATCCTGTCTGTAACTGAAAGAAGTCCTGAGGACAAATCTCTTGAGGGCTTGCTTATGCAATGGAAAGCGTTTCAGAGACTCTTGCCTTTGTACCAAAAGGGATGGATCTGAAACAAAAAGTGGCATAAGTACTCTGCTATCAGGCAGTTAGTTGTCTAGGGCACAGAAATAGTCTGCTCTGTTTCTGAAATGCATATATTTGTCTGCAGAGGAGCAATCAGACTTGTGAGAGGATCTGGAGAGCTTCTGTGGTATGTCACAGACATATCTGTAAGGGTACAATGCCCCATCAGAAGAACAAATTGCTAGACAAAAGTTAAATCTGAAGAAACATGATTTCTGCAATTTGGGGTGGTACTGGAAGTTATTTCCTCATAAATTTGGTGTAAAGTTGTAAAACTTAGTTACTATCTGTCACCATAGATTGTTGAACTGGCTGTTTTTCTTTAGGATGACTGTATAAAGAGTACTGATTGAGCAAGACCTTCTCAAACTCGGGATTTAATTTTGGCCTATATATCTTAGGCTCCTGTGGTCCTTGCAATAAATCCTCGCAAATAAACTCTAAATGGTCAGCAGTTTGTTATTGCAGGAGGGATTCAGAACCAAGTCTGCAGAACCTTAGGTCCATGCTGTAAGTGTAATGAAGTTTCAATGAGTCCTCTGTTGCAGCGAGGTGCTCAGCACAATGAAAGCTATTGACATACAATACTGGTGAATAGGTTAATCATGATGACATATGAAAAGTGGACAACTGATTACAAATATAATTCCAAAGTAGGGTGATTGTTGTTTCTGTAGATGTATAGAAGGTGTCCTGAGGTGCTCTGAGTGACTAGTCTGCATGCTGTTAAGTACTCTGTGTTTAAATGGACACCCAGGAGAAGTGACTCGGTTTTTTATTATTTCCCTTGGTCAAAAACATCGTTTTGTTGTTTACTGCAAAGGAAATGGGTGGATAAGATATTGCAGAGGCTGTGCAGGAGTTGCATTTTATGATGGTGTCAGCTGAAGGTCAAGGCAATATATCTTCAGGAATTCATTAGATAAAGTGTTTAGTAAGATGATTCTTGAAGAAATTCCTCTAGCTGTGAATGGCTAGTTGATAAGAGATATGAGATAAGAGATAAGAGATATAAGATACAGTGGATACATTTGGTTGTATATGTTTGAGAGGAGAAACTATACAACTGGAATTTGTCAGGAAAGGGAAACTAGAACTACAGCATTAAAGAAAGGAGTGAGCCAGGCTCTGGCAACCGCTCGAGATTTGTTCCTAGAGGAAATCTCAAGGATGCTAAGAAAATAATTGTTAAGCAAAAGCAAAGGCTGCAAAGCAAACTTTCTTGACAGACAAGTACAAACCTGGATATAAAAAATGTGTGTGGAAATATTGCTGTAGAATCTCAGACAGTTGTCCCACTTGGCTCGGGGTAATAAGGTGATTGCTGTGGGAATATCCATTTGAACGGCTGCCCTCTTGACTTATTGTTCTTGAAGCTGTAGTATAAGCAGTAGATTGTGCCACCAATGAAGACGCAGGGTGAAATGCTGCAAAGTGGTACCAACTGGGCTTCAAGCTCAGTGTGGAGAAACACTATGGTGGCATTTCTACCTGGAAAACCCTGTGATGTGCTAGACTAGAGGAAATACAGCTGAGTCAGCTCCCTTCCTTGCAGGGGATTTAGTGTGACTGGCAGTTCTTAGTGAGCATATCTGTAGCCCACTGCAGAAAATCCACTCAAGTGATGACAGAAGGCTTTGTGTAGCCTTTTGCTGTCATCTTTGAGTGCCCAGCTTCTGCTTGACCTTGTGGTAACATGTGGTTCAGTGTAGTCCAGATGTTCCCTCATGCACTTTAAATGCTCTGCTGCAGTCTTGGTGGGTGGGAATCAGACTGTGCTGGGTGCCAACTAATATTTTTCGGAGTGGTTCTGCATGAAAAGCCTTTTCCTGCAGCTTATAAACAATATACTGAATCATTCCTCAATTGAAAGCTGTAACTTTCCATTTGAAAAGAAATTGAATAAGAATTGGGTTCTGTGAAAGCCTTTTCCCTCTCTTGAATTTTTTGACCTTTTTTTTTTCTTTCAAGGTGCAGAAAAGCATGTGGGCAGGGTAGATTACTTTTGTCTGTTTCTTTTGTTTTCTCGTTAGAAAATGCAAGATCAGAGATTTGATCAGTAATTCTTCTTTGCCCTATTATCAACGCTTGTTTTGCATTGACTGTGATTACAATATTAGGCTTTCCCACTACAGTCCAGAAAAAAATTAGCAGTTTGCTGCAAGCTCAGGAAAGCTGAATTTTTTCTCTCAATGTTGACCTCAAGTCTAAGCCCTTCTTGTAACTTTGTACTATGAAGAAAGCCAGGAGTTGTCTGGCTACTTCATCGCTCTGCTGTGCAATGACAGATAGTTAACAGTTTTCTGTTTAAAGGGGCAACATCTTTCATACATTTTTTGTTTGCTTTCAAAGACTGGGTCTCATCCATCTTCACCCTGATATGCGAAGGTAGTAACTGCAGCTCAGCAAGCTACTAATACAAGGGAAAAAGGGCTGCCTCTTTCTTGGCTGTAATTGTCTGCAAAGTGGTATATGTCACTTCCAATTTTACGCCAGCTGAAAATCTTTGGTGTTTTTTTTTTTGCAGTTATTCCCAGGGTGGGAATCCTTGTTCCTACATATTTATGTCTTGATTGGTAGTGGAAGAGGTTGGCTTGCTTTGTTGCTGGTGAGCAAATGAGGGTAGGAACACATTCATTACTAAACAAGACCCAACACCTTCCCTTACAGGCTTATAAGCACCCTTCTGTGCTTCTTTCCTCCCCGTGTTAAAATTTTTACACTTCACCACTTAATTATTTTGTTCATGTTTTGTTGTTGTTGGGGTTTTTTGTTTGTTTTGTTTTTTAACCTGGTGACTGATTTATTGATGTTACAATCCAATAATCTCCAGGAGAAACAGCGTAGTGTACTTCAGCAGAAACAGTATTTAATATGTCAGTTTTTACTAAGCAAGACTGATTATGTAGTTGAATACTTGAGTAAAGAATTCCATGTAGCACTGAGCCCAGTGTACTTTCCTAGAAAGTGTACTAGTGCCCTAATGAATGGATTTAAAAGGCTAAAATGAATGTAAAAAGTTGGAACAGCCTCTTGCTGTCAAGGAGGAAGAAGAGAACAATTCAACTTTGGCAGTACAGAGGGCTTCCTGCAAGCAAATCTCCTTGGTTGCCTATGAAGTAAAACTTGTGCTGTGCATGAGCTGGTGTTAGGTCTGCACACAGGCTGAAATTGAAATTCCTACTAAAAGCAGCACCTAAGCAGGCACATAAAACATGTGGGAGTAAGCAAGGACAGCATTCTTGGAAATGAAATAGAATGTTTAGTGGGGTAACATCAAAAAACCCTAATAAAGTCACATAGTTTAGCTAAATCAGCTTCCAGTTTTGAATCAACAATTGGAAGAGTTTCTCAGTCTCCATCCATGAAAGTGGGAATCTAGGGAGACTAGACAGCCAGAAAAGTGATTTTTTTTTTCTTTTAAATTTTGATTGTTATTATTATTTCCCCCTTCCCCACATTGGGAAGAGTTACAAGAAGGTTAAAATGGGATTATCCCATAATAATAAAAGCTCTAAAGGATATTTCCACTAGGAGCACACTAAAAAAAAAGGCATTTTTAATGGCAGGATGCCACTATGGAATCAAACTAATAACTAATGTTTCTTCTTCGGCAGGCTCCATGCCTGCTGGATTTCTGCATCTCCATGGAAGCATACTGAGGTTCAGAAATAGCTTCATGTATTGTTCACATGCATAGAGGTGTCTTTACTATGCTTCCTTATGCTATGGGATAAAGACCAGCACAAGACAGATCTACAGTCACATAGGAATCAGGAACTTTGGATAGCAAGGCCTAGAAGACCCAACCAGTGTGTCTCTTTAAGCCACTGGATCACACTCTGTGTCAAATCAAAGCTCTCTTCTAATTTTCATAGCAAGGGTGGTATATTGTATTTATATGTAAAACAGTGAAGAAAAACATATGACAACCAAATTCTGTACCATCACTTTCGAGTTCACAGATCGCCAAAACGCAAGAAGTCTTTAATCACTTTTTTCCTACTAAAGCTCTCTTCCAAAGTAGCCAGAGAGAGTCAGGGTTCAGGATTTCCCTTTTTACTAGAAATAAGAGTGATAATCATCTTTCTGAGATCTCCTTGACTAAGAAACCATGCTCCTATTTCTGGGATGCATGGTAGTATCCAGTGTGTTTGTGTACAGTAATCAATGCTGAACCGGTGTTCTTTGCAGCACCACTTCTGGGAATCCCATGGCTGCTACAACAACAACTCTAACCGTTGAATCAGTCTCTTAGGTAATCAGACTCTCCCTTATATCATGTGCAGGGTTTCTTTTTAATTAGAAAAAAATGCTGTTTCTTACAAATAAAAGGCTTCTGTCATTAGCAGCGTGTGTCTATCTGGGCATTTGGTCCCAGATTAATTTAGAAGCTTAAGCATGAGCAGTCTCATGAGTGAATCGAGGTTTTTCCCCTGTCATCATGAAAGATCAGTACTGCTCTAAAACACTTTCAGGAAGGTCCCGCTTTGAAATGGCCTTTAATACCAGTGATTTCTAATGGGATGCTGAAATATGACAGCAGGAATGTGTGCAATGAGTTTCAAAAGTCTGATGACAGTCTAACATTTATCTTTTGTGTTGCTAATCCCTTCTCTGCTGCCAGCAGATTAATTTTCAGTATGTTGAAATAGAAGCCCATTCACTCTTTGAGGTCCCAACACTGTACAGCTGGAAGGTTCTGCTTGCTGTTTTACTTCTCTGAGTACCTTAAGCTGAACATTACTATGTGGGGTTTTTGCCTTTTGTGCTGTTTTTTCACCACTTTTGTTTCACTTGGCAAATCACTATGGATCCACTTCAACTTGCCAACTCTCAATTTCCAGCTTGTTTTGATGTTTCCTGTTTACACTGGACCCTGTTTCTGCATGGGTCCACCTTTCTATGGCAAAATCTACCCCACCCCTCAGCTCTTGTCCTGTCCTGACCACTAGCAGACACTCCCTAAGCAGCATTTTGTCCAGGATCAACTGCAGCTCCAAATATTACATCAGTGGACCTGAGAAACGTGACCTTTTGCTCTCTGCTCATCTGACCACATCTGAGCCTTTCTTCCTCTTGGGGAATTCAAATGGAAAGAGGTTAAATGTGGGATTTTACCCTGTCCTGCATAAAACTGACTTACAAACCTATGCTATACCATGATTAAAATGACAGTATTACTTGGCTGAGGAGACTAACAACAATGTGCTTGTCATGCAGCTCATATTCTTTGGCATGTTCTCCATTTAGATCTTTCCTGCAATATTGTCTTTGGATGTTTGGTTTCATTTGCATCACTTGGCAGAGATTAATGTCACTGCAGCTCTGAATAATTTCATTACCTACTACCGTGTATTGATGCTAATGAATTATGTTATTTCTGCACCAATATGTGTTATCATCCTTCTGTACAATTGAGACACAATGTATTGGTACTTGAAAGATATCCTGCCACCTCTTATGATTTGGACTGTATTTTATTTCCATGGTTTTAGATCTTAAACTTTCCTTGATTTATATAGCTCATCTGATGGTGCATTGTGAAGTCCCTGAGTGACTGCCCAGGAACTATTTCTTTCAGAAAAAATACAGATTATGAAACATTTAAGATACTATCCAGACTTCTCAATGTATTTCCATCAACTCAGTGGTGAAGAAATGCATTCATTCTCAGAAATGGTTTTTGGAATTATTCACTAGACATATTTGCAGTCATGTACTAGAGATAGTGTGTAAGGTTATATATTTAAGGCACCATGAAGCCAATTGAATTAACCAGTTTAAAGATCTTTGGGGATCGTCTAGATATTTAAAAACCTGAGAATTAACCAAGTTCTTTCACCTCAAGTGTGACTTTGTTTTTCAATGTAGATGACCTTGTACTTTTGCTTGCTGTTTATTGTGGAATAAGTTAACAGCTTTTTGCTTGTTCAGTAAACTGTAACTTAAGTGTCAGTTATCTGGCACCTTTTGTCATGTATGACCCCTCTTATACTGTGAACCAAATTCATGGTCTGGCTTTATAATAAAAGCTTTTACTCTGCATTTACATGGGTATGAAGAAATGGAATAAATCGATGGGCATATAAAATCACTTCTGCAGTCATACTGGTCTATAACAAAAAGAATGTTATTTTTACTGGGGAATTGGGAAGAATGGTGAATAAGTAACACTGCTGCTGTAATAACTGTCTTGTTTTGTTGTTGTTTAGTGTTCTTCAGAACTACATCATTTGAGCAATATTGCTAGTAAGAAGTTAATGTGCTCAAACAGTTACCAAAATAGGGCAGTCCTGTCAGATTTGTTGTGTTCGTAGTCATAAATAGAGTGAAACACTATCTCTAAAGGCAATAAAACATTGCCATGAAAAGCCTGGCTAATTATGTTTCCCTGCAATTTCAGTTGATAACACCACCTCAATAGGTATGAAACTTAAGAATGAGTAAAGTAATTTGGACAAGGGATATGAAGTCAACCAAATTTACTAGGTTATGGGGTCATGTAGGGACAGTATTAATCTTTGGTAAGGTCTCATGTCACATGTATTATCAGTCACTGTAGAAGGGGCTTACTTAGGTGAAATGTAAATGTTTTTATTCAACTTGAAAAAATTTTTATTTGAAAAGGTGAACCGGGCAAATCAGTAGCTCAACTATCAAGCTTCTATAAATTCATCCCTACCTGTGATCCTAGACTGTGTACTAGTAATAAAGTTTGATTTTTAGGACCGGTGATCTTTTAACTCTAGATGTTTGCAGTATATTTGAAGTGATAGGTTTCTTTCCACAATCAAAGCAAATATTAAATACTGGGGCAGGGATCTGGGACATAAGTTGTGAACTGTGTTTCTTAGCTGCCTGTTTCCTCCTAGCTGGGTTTGCAAAGGGCTTTTTCAGTTTATAAAGATGCACGTGCTAATTCCTTACACATTCAAACTTACCTGAACTTACAGGAGTACTGTACCCACATGTTATTTCTACCAGACCCCTTATCTCTGAGAAAGTATCAGGCAGCCTCACCTAAACTCCCGTAGTTCTTCAGAACACTGCAAGTTATTTTTATTAAAGCCAATTTACTCCTAAGTACAGAGCTGGAAACAAAGTTATGAATTAAATAAAATCTTTCAGAATTAACCTGGAGAAAAGGAGGCTCAGGGGAGACCTCATCACTCTCTACAATCACCTGAAAGGAGGTTGTAGCCAGCTGGTCTCTTCTCCCAGGCAGCTATCAGTAAGACAAGAGGGTATGGTCTTAAACTCTGCCAGGGAAGGTTTATGTTTGATATTAGGAAGAAATTGTTTACAGAGAGGGTAATCAGACATTGGAATGGGCTACCCAGGGAAGTGGTGGATTTTCCGTCCCAGGAGGTATTTAAGATGAGACTGGATGTGGCACTTAGTGCCATGGTCTAGTAACCATGGTGGCGTTGGATCAAGGGTTGGACTTGATGATCTCAGAGGTCCTTTCCAACCCGGGTGATTCTATGATTCCCTCCAACATTATATTGTAATTAGTGTGTTATAGACAGATTTCCAAGTTTGTTTCATGCCTCCCCTTTATGATTCTTGGACATATAGAAAGAATGAGCCATTGCTTCAAGAAGTTTTAGCATCTTTCTTGATCTGTAAGCCTGCAGCATAAGGAAACCTCCATGAGCTAGACCACTAATGCCTTGATGACAGCAGCAATGCTAGTGCGGAAGCTATAGCTGAAGCATAAATTACTAAAAGGAAATTTCAGGGAACCTTTAGTTCAACACGTTTTCTTTCTTTTTCCCTTTTTCCCTTTTTCCCTTTTTCTCTTTTTCCCTTTTCCTCTTTTTCTCTTTTTCCCTTTTTCCCCTTTCCTTTCTTTCCATTGTCTGGATGATGCATATGCTTCTAGTTTAAGATAACAGTATTCAAAGTTATTTAACAAGTTGTTTATCTGAGCATGTTTTAACCTATTAGGTGTTTCTGCTACTGCATTTGCATTGACATTTTCATGGTGAGCAAGAGGTCATTCAGTTTCCTGATTACAGCACTCTAACCAACACAATGTATTATGACCGTTTCAGCATCATCTCCCTTTTGCCTGGACAGTTATGATACTTTATCCATGGACATTTCTAAAGATGAAACCCACCAGGGAGTAGTAGATACCAAAAACATGGAGAGGGAAGTTCTAGCCAGTACTTTTTCCACCTGTAAGTAGTCACAAATATTAAACTTTGCAGAATTTCCTAGAAGTGTTGATAAATTTTATATACAGGGATAATGTATTTCACAAAATAGCTGCATATTAAGACCTTAAAGCCACAAGTCAGAACTTCACAGATGACCATATCAAATGAAGAGGATTTAGGGTTAAGTGTGGGATTTAATGCTAAGACTTGGAGCAGAACGAAGAACAGATAGTCTTAAAGAACTAACCAGAAGGGAAAGAGGGAATCAGAGGAAAGAGGGAACAGTTAGAAGAATGAGGACTTTTAACACTTTCATGTTCATAACTAGTAGTACATGTAAGATACGTCCTAGTGCAAAAACGCAGATGTATATAATGTATAATTTACTCCAACCACTTCCAGAATTTAATTTTGCTGCTTCATTTCAGCTCTGACGAGCATTTTTCTAGGTACATGGACATTCTTTTATCCATTCATATCCTTCACCTTCACTCATTATGGTCTCAAGTTCCTCTTTAAAAAGTTTTTTCCAGCTATCATTTTATCTACGTCTCCTTAAATATCCATCCACACATCCATCTCACGTCCTCAAAAGACCTCTTTTCTCTCTGCTCTCCTCCCATTTTTCCACTTTTCATGTGGCTGCCTTTGGTGACAGAGCCATCTTTCATAGTTTCCATCTTTCCCTGCCTTTTTTTTTTACCTTGACTTTCGTTGCCATTTTCAGCCCTGCGCTTGCATCTATCCCTGATGTAGCAGCTGGATAGCCTGAGCAATGCCAGCAAGATGTAGATTTTCTTTCTTCCCTCTCCAAGAACAGCCTGGCTTCCTCACCTGATTTCACAGCATGACCCCATAAACAGTGGCATCAGCAGAGCTGAGGGGGTCAGGGAACTGCGGTGCAAAGGCTTGGACTTCGCAACTCCCAATGTTGTGTTACATCTGGAATTTTTTCTCTCCCCTATCTCTGCCTTTCAGAGTCAGCCAACCTGACTCACATGGAAGACATCACTGCAGGTTCTTCTGTTGCTTTTAGTAGCAATAGAGTACAAACTCTCTCAAATAAAGGCTAGAAATGTCTAATCCTCTAGTTACTTTAATGATCCAGCCAGCCAGATCAGTGCAGCATTATCCCAGGCTAGGCTTCTAAAACCAGATTTTGATAGTGTGTTTTGTATCTAGACATTCCATTATAATGATATTTTTTTAACCACCTCTCTATTTTATATCCACATCTCTTTCCAACAAGAAGCTATTTCTGATACATACACCCAGAAGTTCTCTTAATATCATTTCCCTCATGTGTATAATGATCCACTCTTCTTGTTTTCTCATTGCTTGTATTCATAGGTATAGAATCAAGTCTATTTTTTCGTCTTGCTGAAACTGAACCTGAACAGATAATTCTCAAAAAAGACCAGAGATACCACACTGTCCACAAAACTTCTCCTTGACAGACAGTTACATTCAAGACAGCATTCAAAGGAATCATACTGAAACTTCAGACTACTAAAAGTAGAGCAAGGTATTTCCTATTTGAATTTGAGGTTTACCTTTATTGCTATTGTCCTTAGAACAGAAAAAGATCAAGCACGTAATGCTGAACCACTGAAAAGCGATAGGAATAAGAATCAACATCTAATGTCTCTGGAAGAAAGAAATTCAGCGTAGTCCATGCACGTTTAGATACACTCCCTGAGAAACTAAAGCAGAGTCTGGCTAGGAGAAGAAAAAAACAAAAGCACAACTAAGTGTAGTTATTTAAGTGCTGCAGCATTTTATTGATTTATGTAATCCTGACACTAATTCACTGCAGATTTCCTTAATCTTGCATTTAGGATTAAATTATGTAATAACTATTTGCATCACAAAATTAGAAGTTCACTAAATCTGTTCTACTGTACAGTTTACTTGATGTTTTAGGAGATGTAAAAAAAAAAACAACAAAAAACCCCAACAAATTCATGAGCTCACAGCTGTGAATATAATACCCATTTTAACATGATTGTCTTTCAGTAGTAAATCTTTTTTAGAGATTGTTATAATGTTTTGTGGTTTAGATTATCGAAGTACAGAAAATCTAATACGTTCATATTTATGCCTCCTCCCTCTTCCACCTCCTCCATTTCACAGCAAACTGTGTGGGAGTGTGATACAAGTTTTAAAGAATCGTGCTGTTGTATGAAGCCAGTAGAAAACCAGTAGAGATGCAGCTAGAAGGGTAAGCAAGTATGATCAAATGATTGGAGCAGTATGTCTTGTCAGGTGATGACAAATGGAAGGTTGCATGGCTGAACTTAGCCATCTTAACTTCTCTGTATGCCTTCCTACTCTCCAAGGCCATGTGAAATCACCTTGCACCCAAAGCAAGCTTACTACTTTCCAACATCTCCACAGACTGAACACACATCCCAAATAATGTGGATTTTTGGAGAATGGCTCTTTGCTTCACAGAAAATGATGCTAGAAAGGGCCTCAAGATATCTTTTCTTCTACATCTCCTTTGAAACTAGAGAAGGATAACGCATTGTAATTTAAATAGGTGACATCAATCTTTGGTAAAGCATGGCATCCTTTTTCCAGCTGTACCTCTTTCTATGTATACAGAATTTTCTTATTTTTCTTTTTTTTTTTTTTTTCTCTTGAAGGCATCCTCTTCCTTCAACATCTTCCTGTGGGTATAATTTCATTTCAGTATACACATACATATTTATAGTAATAGCAATCTCCAGTGTGCTTTCTAGGTTTCAAATGATTTTGAGATGGTGTCTTTTTTCCAAGAGCAACAAGATGTTTGAGTACCTCAGGTATTGGGAGCTTTGGAAAGCTGGGTTTTTCGGTGCTTTTTATTTTTTTGGCAATGGTAGTACTAGTCGTTCCACATGGCTTTGATAGACACTAAGGGTGAATGTAAAGATGCTGTCCAAGGACTGTAATCACAGATTTAATGCCATCTGTGAAAACCTACGTACTTAAAAAATCTGCCACTTGACAAAAAACTTCTCTAGACCAGATGACAAATCTTTTTCATGACGTCCATGCTCAAGCACCCATTGCACTGTCTGGAGACTTGCATCATGCACCTCTGGTATCCATGGATGTGTCAAGTCTGTGTTGGCCAGGTGACAAGTTCTCAGCAAGCTCTGGGCTTGTAACACCTCCTCCAAGCTCACAGGGCTGTTTTCTCTCACTTTTTCTTTCCTTGCTTTACCAGGCACCTTACCACCAACATCCAGTACAGGGTTCCAAAAGTGTCCTGTGCTGATCTCCTGTAATAATTTCTGTGTGCTGGTACACTGGCCTGTGTCATCTGTGATCTGTGTAACACCATGAGAGACTAAAGAAAATAATGAACAAGATGCATGTTCCCAGTCCAGGCAGGAAGCCTTCTGCTGTCTCTTCCTTATCATTTTTTTTTCTTCCTTCTCCTTGTTTATCTGTTTATCTCCTTTCCACACTCTTGCAGCACTGCTGAATGACAGTGACATAGCTGTCCAGACAAAAGGAAGAGTACCTGCACCACTTTCTCAATTTCCTTTGGGGGGATGGCTTTTAAGTGACCTGCCTCACAAGTTTCCTTGCCTTCCTCACTTTAATAAATCAACACTGTGATAGTTGCTGCATGTTATTTGTAATTAACCTGTTTGGTAGCATCGAATATTATAATTAATATTAGCAAAGGTTCCTCAAAGCACGTAGGAGTCCCTGTGGCAACTAGCACAGAAAATCAACATAACTCCTGCATACCTAATATTAAAGAAACTTCATTTTTGTAAAATGGATTTTCCAAACACACTTATAATTCCACAGTTAACAATAAACTAAAAGAATTTAAAATACAAACAAAAAGAAGGCAGCCTACTGCACTTTGAAACAAATAGGACCAGAAGGTCATTAAACCTGGTGACACGTGCTTAACAGAAAATCTCTTCTGAGCTATTTGGCTATCTACCGGCCCTTGGCATCTGAGAAAAAGATTGGGCTGAACAGCCCCTAATGAGTGTGACTACATTGTTTGATATGATGCTATGATGAGGCTGTGATTTGAGTTTGCCAGCTGAAAGAGCACCACAAAACTGTTGCTGTTTATCTGGCCTGAGTGATCAACTTGACAGGTGAATTGAATATCATTAATAGTTTTTGTCATCACTGTTAGTGATCATCACCGATAGTGAGTTGTAGAGTAAATTTTATACTTAATTGGGTAAGTTTTCCTGACAGATTTGCAAGGCCTGTAGCTGCAATGAGTAAAGCAGTGCTGGAAATGAGCCTTCTCTCTCTGAAGATTATCTTCTACTGGTTTGACTTGTTATCTCTGCCAGCAGGTTGTTTTTGTCTCTGATGTAACACAACTTTGACAGCTGAATCATTGAGCAGAGAATGCATCCCAAAGCCAGCTGTGGTTTTCCTAGCAAAGACATGATAGAAGTGGTCATTTTCTTTTATAGGGAATATAAGAGTAAATATCTGCAATAGGACTTACTTCTTCAGTAGACTGAATCCCGGTTTCTTAAAAAGACATGTTGAATGCTCTGTCGATGTCAAGTATTACATTTTTATAATCTAGATGTAGTTGTGATGTTGCTGCAGATGCTTACAGAATTCTACTTAACTCCACCTGTGAGATGAAATACATTATTTGAATCTTAGAATCTTTCCTCCTGCCTCAGGAGTTTGAAATATGAGATTTGTCCTAGATTAACCTAATCAGAATGAAATACCTTGAATCCCCTAATAATATTGTATCAGGAATATGTACACAAGCAGTAGGGCAATGCACGGTTAGCCATTGGCTACTCCATGTTTATAAAGCAAGAACAAGCAGCTGCTTCCTCACAGTGAAAGAGGGCTTTTACTGCAACCATGTAGCTGTGTTAATCTCACTGCTGGGAGTGCAGGTAGGAAAGCACAGAGATCTGACCATGAAGGGGAATGTGCATCACACCAGGCAGTGGCAGCAAAAGCCCTTCTCCTTCCTAGCTGTGAACATATGAGGCTAATGCAGATTCAGGTCTGCCATGAATTGGGGTAACTATGGTAGTTTTAACAAGTGCTGTGTACAGCACTGTGAGCAGCAGTATTCACAGCCAGCAAATATCACCTAGCTTGTTTTCATGTATGTATCTGTAGGAATATATCACCAGAGGTAGACAGTGTGCTACAGCCCTTGTCCAAGCAGCAGAATTTTGTTAAATTGATTATTCGGGCACAGCAGCATTAAACCATCTTTCATTGGCATCTTTCTCAGGTGTACACAGTGGCAGATGTAGCTGAATTTTGCTCTGTGCAGCAATATATACATTCAAAGGGTTAGTGGGCAGATGCTTATCTGGTATAAATTGATGTGGCTTCATTAACTTCAGTGAGACCATGCTGATTTAGAGCCACAGAGGAGCTGGCTCTGTGAGCAGTCAAATTTATAAATGACTGCATAATCTACTAGAAAGTCAAGTCAGGCCAACCTCTGTGCTATGACATTTCCTCTGAAACTCACTTTAATAAGGTAATATTTTCTTCCAGTTCCATAAATGCAAATCAGCTGAACCAGACTTCACATACTTTCTCGTTTAATTAGAAACTCTTAGTTCAACTATACTGCAAATGCAGGTAAAAGTGAATGATTCTAATGATTTTTCATTTTAATGATCTTGATCAGTTTTTCCTTCTTTGCAATCTTATTATATTTCATTTCAGAAATGTCCTTTAATTTAAGGACAATTTAAGATAATAAATAAACTTTTATTTAGCAAGCTGAAGAAACTAGAGAATATGATGCAAAGAAGATTTAAGTCATTAAGCATTAATGTTAGTAATATTCTTCCACTAATTATGCACATTAAGTTGATTGTCTTAGCAGAAAAGTAGGCTTGGCTTCTCTTGTGGATCATCACATTTTATTTGCATATGCCACTAAAGGGGTAGAAATAGCAAAGCTTACCAAAGTTAATGCTAAAATACTTCAGAGGAAATAACATACTTAATGAATTTCTCATCATTAGATGTGTTTAGGAGCTCCCATTTGTTTTTTAGCTAGAAAACTCCACATATGTCCTTTCACACTTTGAGAGGAAACAGTATCTATTCCTTCATGGTTTCTTCATTTCTGACCAAAAAAAAAACCTCCCTTTCCAGCCTCTCAAAAATCTTGCTATAAACACAATTAATACTAAAAAAAAAAAAAAAAAGCTGAAGGATATTAATGTGTCCACTGGGGATTTTGCTGCTATGTATTTTACAGGGGCACTAATGTGCCTCTCTTTTCCCAGTACATTCACACATTTTACATTTTCAAAGACAGCTGCAAGAACAGGGTATAGGAAAGAAGACTAAACCTGAAGTCAGCCTGTTTATGTAATCCAGAAGGAAAGTTAAGGGATGACTTGATCATGAACCTATAAAGTCTCTAGCTACTAAAATGCTTGATATATAGCATGTATGTGGAATTCAGACCTCTACATCTAAACCTGCACTCTTCTAAAACCTCCTCTTAACAGCTGTAGTGCCTGGAGATGCCTGTATTTCACAGACACTTTCCCTGTTTGGCTTCTAAGCTCTTCTCAGGACTGCAGATCAGAATTGTCTTTCTCTTGGGAATTGTCTTTCTGTTTAGCCTCTGTCTTGGCCTGACTAACATCCTCATCATCTGATCCCCTCCATATCTGTGCCCCAGAGATATCGTTGGCGAGAGCCATAAGAATGACCAATGAAAGTACCCAGCACTGGGCTCCATGTTAAAAACAGGGATGTTTGTGTTAGTGTAATTTCCAACTAAGTTGTGCACTTGCTTGGGAAGTGCTAGACTGAAGCTCACTGTGATTTAATTTCCTAGAACAGTCCTATAACTACAAGGCTATGTGATGGTGGGAAGCACTTTCTACCCAGTTCCTGAAATTGTGCCACTCTGCAGGAAATGATTAAAGAATTGAGAGGCCAGGGAGTGAGAAAACAAAACAGAATATAGGTCTCCATACATACCAGTGTTGGGAACATTTTTTGAAAATGAAAATGATGTTATGAATGTGAACTTCGTCTGTTCTCTGCTCTGAGGATGGTTTTAAACTCAGTTTTCAGATTCCCATATGAGTGCTCTGTCAGTGAGCTGACAGTCCTCACCACTCTTCCATATATTTTGGAAAAAGGCTGAATCTTCCATAGCTTCCACAGAAAAGACATTGACTTTTACCTGTAGGGGGATGAATCTCTCCTGGTATGTGTGGAGTGACAGATCCTCAAAAGCCTGTGTTGGCTAATTCCCAACTATCATGGATGCAGCTGTGGCTCCTCAGAAATTTCCTCTTAACTGGTCTTCTATTGTATACCAGAAGTACATATCAGTTGGGGTCACAGGACTACCCCTACTTACTGTGTAGGGAAGCTAATGCATTTTACTCCCAGTTATGGATTTCACTCTGGGAAGGATTGTTTTGCAACTTTTTGTGGTTTGACTCACAAGAGGTTAAATAAGGAAAAGTTTTCTGAAAAATAGGCGAAAGACTGAAATCTGAAATTAGTCAATATCAGTAGCAAATAATGACACAACTGTTTCTGTGAGAACATGTAACGACTGGAAGAATTTGGGATGCTGTAGTAGGATGTCTGTGATAGAAGGTCTTTAAATTAATCATTGGGAGTCCTCTCAGATGATCTTTTTGAGATGATAAGATGTGGGTGACAAATTTTTGGTGTCTGATAAAACCTCATATCAGACCTGCTATGGATGTGTTTATTGGTTTCTGAACAATTTTATGCCATCAAGCTTTTGAAATCGAAGTTCCTGGCCCTCAATAGACAAAAGGGTGAATCAGAATTATATCCTCACGCAGTGTTTTGTAAGGTCCTATTCATGTGATGTTGCTTATTGTGCCAGGGAAATACCTGAAATCAATTAACAAAGCCTACATTCTACATGTTGAATATGTTTTCCGTTCTTGCCCTGTAATCCTGGACTCTTTTAGGACTTCTGTCTTGTTGCCTGAATTGCAATACAAGGTCTGGATAATCTGGCAAAAAATTCAAAACTGTAGTCTAACTATGGCGGGTGTGCATAGAGACACTTGTCCCATTCTAACAACAAGGCATGTCTCACTCTTAAGATCTCATCATTTTGAAAAATGCTTTTCATTGATTTTCTACTTTTATAAAACAAGGTACAGTGAAAATTTGATAATAAATGAAACTTACACTTTGACACTCAATTTTCAAACAGTGAAAATTAAATTTGCTTTCTATACCAAATCTTTCAACCCTTCTGAGTACCCCATGCTCACAAAATCCTGCCACAGGTTGACAAAATGGAGCCAATGTGAGAAAGAATCTTGCCAGTCTTTTACCTTTTCTCCTACCTTACCTGTCTGTGCAAGCTTCTGTTACTTGCTACTGCTGGAAACAATCCCAGGCTACTAGTCAGATTTTTCTTTGGTCTCTGTGAGACTATTTGTTTTCCCAGCTGTTGTTGGAACTAATGCACACAAGGTCATTCAGTGTTTCAAATACCTGGCCTGTGTGATCAATAGGAAAGGTACACGGGACCAAGCTGGCACCTAGTATCTGCTGTTCGAATAATGATTTATTGAGTAAAATAAGTTCTCACAGTGACAATATTTTTATGCTAGTAACCTATCAGTATTCATTTCAACCCAAAGCTCATAAGGCAGGTTTGAGTTGAGCTGTTAAGAATCCATGATGACAGGCAGTCTTCTGCTGTTTTTCTACAAAACTTCACACTTTCAAACAAAAGAGTCTTGAGACCACAAAGTATAAATACAGTTGGAGAGGAAATAAGATCTCCAAAGGATAGCAACATAAAGAATGGTGAAAATGAGATAAACTAAAAATGAGATAAATGTACACTAGTGTGAGCAGAAACTGTTCTCTACTAAAAATCAGTTTTCTCCTGTCTTAGAATAAGTCATCTCACAGAAATTAAATCCTCTAAGGAAAGGTTGACTTCCAGTACCATTGAAGGTAGTAGGAAATTTTTTAAGAGATTCTTGTACTGGGCAGCACTGATCCCCTTAGGAGCTCTGTGCATGCCTGGTCCTGCCCTTTAAGGAGATGGCCCGAAGGCATCTGTTGTAGGGATGGGATAAATAAAGTCCTGAGCAGGAGGCACATTTCCCTGAGAGGTGCTTTCTGGGCAGAGAGGAATTACCCTTGGATGCAGGAGAGTTCTCTCCTTGGTCCTTAGGTGTTTGAAAAGCACTGATGCTTCACTTGTCTTAGGCTACTGGCTTCTTGGCCTCCATCCCATGTTGCTTTTGTCTTTGAATTGAAATAAAGTGTATCTGAGAGAGCTTTTAAAAACCAAACTGGCTTTGGTTTCTGTGGAAGGATGAAGAGAACAGCTAACAGTCCTATTTAGAAATATTAATGACTGGCTCGTATAGTTTTAACTTCTGTGCTTGTCTTTGCATCCTAGTCCTCTCCCTTTAGACCTTTCTACTGCTGTCTCTTCCTTATCCACCTCCTTTACAGCCTACATTGCCAGTGGAAGAGGATCAACAGCCCCATCTTTTCTTTGACACTTTTCACCCTTGTCTGATCTGTTCTTGTTTAGAACTAATTGCCCACTAAGAAGGAGAGAGCAGGATTCAGGAGAAGAACATTTCTCACACAGATTCATTCACTGAGAGGTAGCTCTCTTTTCATTTTCATATTTGACCTGGTTTTATATCATGAATTATTTCTGGAGCCATGAGGAAGCAGTTTCAGATGGTTACAGTCATGAAGAATCCCACTACACTAGGAGTTTTAACAGTAAGTTATTTCACTTAAATATCTGCTATATTAATTTCTTAAGTATAGGTTTTAGTGCTTTGTACTTTTTGTGGTTCCCTAAACCCCTTCTTTTAAAGGTTGTGATAAACCTAGGCTTTAGGTTCTTAAAAAAAAGAATAAGACCAAGAATAATTATGTGTCGTTGGTATGTTTCATTCTATCTGTGGAAGGAAACTCTCTTCTGTATTTCCTGTGGGCTTAGGTCTGTGTTGGGCACCTCAGTCTGGCATTAACTTTTTATTGACTGGAAAGAAAATTTTAGCTCCAGACACACATTTGCTTTCAGGAAGACCATATCTGACAGGTTGGATCCATCCAGCTAAAAGTATTAACAGCTGCCAAATGTCAGGTTTAGAGTTGTACTGTGGAGTTGGCCAAGGCAGCAATTACTTGTATTTTAGATAGTGCTGCACATTGACTGTGGATACATTAGCTTTAGTGGAGATTATTTAGAGGCTCAGTGGCTTAAAAGCAGAAATCACTTACACTCATATTGGATATTATTACAGATTCAGGAGAGTTGGCCATAAAACCACTTAGCTTCCTGTAACAAAAGGACTCCTAGCCAAGCAACTAAAATGTTAATGAGACAGCAAGCGCTCGTTTTTGTGTCTGTAGCCTTTCCCTCCAAGGTTTTGCTGCTTCATACTGAGGTTCATTAGAGTGGAAATGGTTGAATTCAGAAAAGAAACACCAGCTAAATTGCTAGGGTGTAGAATTTCCTTTCAGATCATAATTATACGTGATCAACGGAGTGTGTAATTAGTAAGTTGGGTGAAGGATATTTCCAGAACAATCAGCAGCAATTTCCTTTCTGCTGTTCCTTTCTCTGCTCTGAGGACCTTTTGTCTGCTTTGGTAGCTGTGGCTTTATTTTAAGCCCAGAAAACACAAATATAAAAACTTATGTCAGGTAAGAGTGAGACAATAAATCATAATAAAAAAAAAAAGCCCCTGCAACAGGATATTTTGTCTTCACTGTAGTAGGTCTTACTGATTTTCACTGTTTCTAGCACTTGAACACAGAGGAAAATAGACAGGCTCATTTCTGGCCTCCCTTGACAAACCTGGGAGACTTTTGCTGGAGCCTGGATTTGCAGTTGCACAGCAAAAATGTGAGAAGCTGTCATTGTCTTCAAATATCATAGGAATGCCCAAGCTGTTTCTTGGTGCTATGAATAATTCATGGAATAATTCAATGAATCTGCCTAGCATGGCTAAAAATAGCTGTGTAAACTGAGTGCTTTTGACCTTAAGAAACAAAATCTCAAATTTAAAATAAATAGAAGAAAAGCCATTGAAAAATCATATGGCAACAAAGATGTCAGTCTGTAAAGATATGTTTGGTATTGTATCTTGAAATGGAATGTCTCATCTTTTCCCTCTTAAAAAGAGGCTTTCATCAATTTCACACAGCTGTTTGTTTAGAAAAATGAACATTTCCCATAATTAGGATGAGTTGAGGCCTTTGCCTATCTCTCTTTGTCCCTGCAGTTAACAGGTATACTGTCAGGGCATTGCTTTGCTGTGTCCCCGACTAAGTTGACCCCTCCTCCATTGCTGATCCTTAGCAGACTGACTGCTGCAGAAATGATGTTGTGGAAAGGTCAGGGATGGCATCCAGTGCAAATATCTCCACTGCAGCCTGAGCGGTTCCTGCGTATAATATCGTGGAGCAAAAGGCCCTTAGTGCTGCTGTCTGAGGTCAGCACTGTGGATCCATTCAACTTGTCCCCCTGCTTCTGACAGCAACCACTGTGCATTATATGCAGGGCAACTCCAGTGATCCTTCTGCTATCAGAGATGTCTTGCCTTCCACTCATACACTGAGGGGTTTTCCTCTTTCAGTTCCACCAGTTTTATTTTAAAAGCTATGGATGTGATTTATTTTGTCCCCCAGACTCTTTTGGCACTCTCCATTGTATGTGACAAGGCCACAAATTAATTTGATATTTTGGTAATAATAATAATAGTACTTCCTTAAGTTAAACTTTAAGTCCTCCTATCTGATGACATCACTAGGTGGCCTTTCATCACCCCTCCTATTTTTTTTTAATGTGTGAATATCTTCCCTTGACATAAAGAACTGGGCCTTGATTTGGATGTTGTGTTCAGTCAGTTTCAGAATAGGTGCTAAAGAGTTTTGACAGACTATCACAACAAGTTCTTGCAAAGCCTACAGGTTGTGGAAGCTGAGTGCTGGGGTACTCACTAATCTGGCTTGTGAGGTGCACAGAAGCAGATAGCCAGCTTGAAAAACTGCCCTGAACTTGCTATAGGAGGGCCAGATTCTGGTCTCCAGAATTAAACTGTGTAACATCTTCCAATAGATGGTTTTAAACTTTGTTTACAAGGGAAAATCTCAACTTTAATTATCAAGTTATTTATGTCCTCTAGATGAGAATACATTCCCTTCAAAATATTTTTCTCTATATATTAAATATAAGCATAATTTCCAGAAATAGTATTTTGCGATTCTAATCAATGCTGTATGGTAATTCATGGTAGGAAGTAAGGTTGAACATGAAGAGTCTAGATTTTGCACTTCTGCATTGACACGATGGTCAAATTAAGCTTTATTGCTAGCTGATACAGGGAGCGGAAACAAAAAGATCCCATATCTGATTCTGCAGATATGTCAGACTACTTGCTTAGGCCCTTGTATGAATTACGGGAAAAACCTGGTACTCTCCTGCACCTATCTGTTCCCCTCCCATCATAAACAGAGTACAGAGTTCTCAGATCAGCCCCTGGTTATGAACAACCATAATGATGATTTTCTTCTATTGTCTTGAAATACCAAGAAAGGAAGCGTTTTGGGCATGGCTGCCATACTATGCTAACAGACTGTCCAGCTGCAAATGTGAGCACACTGTACTAGGTGAGCACCCCCTGTCTGGCAGAGATAGAATCTTCTCTTCAAGCAATTAATAAAAATAAAATTCCATAAAAAATGCATACTCTTTCCTTACAAAAGCATTTCTTGGCCTTTCACTGAAAACCTAGATCCAACAAAATCTGAAAGCATAGACTAGACTTGGGGAAAAATCCTGTTTTCATTGTAGTTACTTAGTTTCAACACAGGAAGTATTCAGCGCACTTTTAAACTTCTGAAGAAAGTATGAATAAATTATAGTTTCTATTGGCATGGTAACTCTTTGGCGGGGGAAGATGGGGAGGGAAGATACAGATGTACTTTGGTCACCGCTCTAGTCTTCGTACTTTGACACAAGATTTTTGAGTGTGAAACAAACAGGCAAGTAGAGCTGCGTGTTTAACCTATGGGGCTTCCAAGGGAGAGACGTTGAATACAATTTTAAATAAATGGTACTCTCATTACTTATTGATAACTAGCATGCTAACTGAAAATGAAAAGAGCTATGCCAGTTATTTCAAGAAAACTTTGGCCGATTTCAAATACAATTCCTGTCCATTAAAAATATAGGACCTAATAATTTTGAGCACTTCAAAGCTTTGCCCAAATGATCTGTTTACTCAGTGACTGGTACTGTTTCTAAATATAGGTGTTTTGTTTTCATGTGGGGTTTTTTCAATTTGCATTAGTAGTTAAAACTGCAAATTTGGGACATGGCTGATTCAGCAGCATAAATTATATATGTAGTAGCTATTGATCTCTTTATGCAACATGGGATCACAAGCTGTGTTTTTGTCTTCTGAGCTCATTGTGAGCCTCAATCCCTCTGCCACTTTGAATCAAAATTTCTTCTTTTCCAAGGAGTGTTATACCTGTTTCCCTTGAGCTAGAACTTGAGCACCTGACAATGGCAGGGCTTGGCTGCATTTGTGATTGCTTTCTGGAGCTAACAGGGAAAGGCTAATGTTACTGAAACTGAGACCAGAACTGTGCCACTTAATGTTTTCCTGAATATCAGAACTGGGGGGCTAACTTGAACTAATGTAAAATATTTTTTTAATGTATCTACCATTCAGAGTCAGTCTTATTGGGACAGAAATTGCCACATGGGGACTTGAGCCACACAGATTCTCTGAAATATGGCCTATGCTTTGAGCAGGAAATGTTTGATTATTCTGTCATGGCTCAGAAATGAAATTCTTGGACAGAGTACCTGTGGATGTGCCAGTATGGCATTAGTACTAGGGGCTCTGGAGGTGCGAGTTTTGTTCCTGGTGTTGTCCTGGACTTACTCTCTAGCTTTGGATAAGGCAGATCATCTCCACAGCCCTGGGATACTTTACGTAACTAATATAAAGACTCCCCTCTCAAATACGGCCTGTCCAACACAGCAACTTTGATGCACTGAACATTTCACTCTGGCTTACCTTTACATTGCAGATGTGGGAATACACTCTGCCCTTCTGCATTTCATAGGGTTGTGCTTTCCTGCTTCCTGGCCCTAGGTGTATCTTATAAAGGACAGATAGCTTGATCTGCAGTGCAGGAGGCACTGACACTGGTGTCAGAGTGTCTCTAAACAGAGGGGCTGCAGGAGATCTGCCTGGATTCATTGTCCTTCCCCCCTTTTTTTTTTTTTACATCAACACCAGAAACAACTTCTAGCACATGACCTGATGTTGCTTTTGTCTGCAGATCAAGAAATGAAATGTTTGAGAGGCTTTCTTCAGGGTGTGCTATGTGTCAAAGACTAAGTCATGAAGTGCTATCTCTTCCTTTCATAAAGCCTAAAGCCTTTCAGAATGCAGTGTCTTTTCCCTTATTCAATCCTGTTGGCATTTTGAGTTCCAGCGCTTGGGTTCCCCATAGGGAACTGGATTCAAGATAGAGGTGATCAGAGAGCAATGTGGAGTTTCTGTTGTCCACAGCTGACTATTTGCCTGGTGCTCTGGGCAGTAGCATGGTCTCTCAGCCACGTAACATGCAGAGCCCTCTTAGTGGGCTCAAAGGCTAGAGGAAGGGGAGCAGAAAGAGCCTTTGTGTCCCATGGTGGAAGATTGCTACTGCATCAGTAGCAAACTCAAAGTTTGCTTAGAGGGCTGGTATATTTTTTAATGGTTTTTCTGCGAATGTATGCTTGTGTAGAAGTAGTTCTGCATTTCCACCTCTCATTTAAAAAGACAGAAGTGGTGTCTGTTTAACTGCCTGGAGCCACCATTAGTCCTCTTGCCTCTTTTGCTTCTGGTAAGGTAGTACATATAAAAATGTGTTGCTCCCTAGAAATAAAATTGCTGCTTCTTGTTGAGGGGAGAGCTGAGCACCTCCAGGTGTTATGCTGGAATTGCAGTGGGCGAGGACTATGGACAGTATAGAGGATTGCCGCCCTCTGTTGTTGTAAGGAAAAATAAATGTCTGCAGCACGGATAGTACTGTTGTTTCTCTGTCCTTTCTTCGACTTCTTTTGTGTTTTTTTTTTTCCTCTATTTTGATTTTTACCTTTTCATGCAGTGGCTGGCCACAGACTCACAGCTGACAGATGGCTGGTTTCATCTGGCCACCTGAGGGTCTCTGTTGCCAAGTAAATTCTTGTCACAAATGGTCAGCAGGGCAAGGCTGCTCATCTTGGCTGTCCTTGCCAAAGCATGGAGCAGAAAATCAGCCATGCAAATTTTTGTGCATTTTTTTTTCCAGCATGAGTGCATGCTGACGGAGCTCCAGATGGTTGTGGCACATGTCTTCTGGCTTGCAGGTACCTAAAGGTACCTGCCACCTGCTCTGAGAAACACAGGTTGGCCCATAGAGTCTGGTTTGCAGAGGTGAACTTTTATGCAATGTATAGTATGAAAATGATCTTGGACATTCCCCTCTAAATAACTGTTTTGTAGTAGTTATTTACTGGTCTCACTGTAGTTGGTGGCAGTTAATTTCTTTTTCTTTTCCCCTCCTGTAGCTTATTTGCAACAAGCTGTTCTGCAGTTTTAAGTCAGGAAGCCTTATCTGATCCTACTTTTGTTCTAAACACAAAGTCTTGCACTTCATCAGCATTAACTGATCCTGATGCATTCCAGACAATAAAATCATGGCTGTTGGGGCTATTAGTAGAAATCTCCCTGGGCTGCTAGATGCAGAATTTATAGAGCCTCTCTTTAACCTTTTGGAAAATGGAGAAATGTCTCATTATCTAAAATGATAGCCTTGTACACTGGAGAGTTTAGCTGTTTGAACTACTTAACCAACTCTACTTCTAAGATATATTTTTCATAGTTAAAAATCTGGAGTTGAAAGAATTGTTATTTCGGTAGATGAGAACATTTTCACCACACTTACAGGATGGGGCTATAACCGAGTGTATTCTGATCTGTCATTCAAAGTGATCCATTCTCTTGCTCTGTTTCGTACACCATCTCTTAATAGCAGCTCTTTCAAAATCTCACCTGCAGAAGAATAACTGTTATATAGTGTAGGTTTCACCTGGTGGAATTGAGTGATCTACCCAGGGAGAGGCATAGATAATCAGCAAGGGTACTGTTACAGGATTGATCTAAGGAGCACACTGTCACTTTGGGGAGTTTTGTGGACTGTCACTTTGGTGTTGTGCATGCTCTGAGGCATCAGTAGTCACAGAGATCAGGTCTGCATCCTGCTTGGCTAGCTTCTGGGCAGAGAAAGTAAGTGCAAATAATCACAGTAGAGGATTAAACTAAAGGCATGAAGTGATTTACCCAAAATCTCTTAGGGATCATCTGGGATAGGAAGTATAACTCAAGCTGTTGAATCTTGGATCAGTGTCTCTCTCCTTCGGGAACAGCAAAATACACTTCAGTACAATCAACATGGGAGAGGTAGGGTGAGCCCCTGGGACCAGACCCTGAGTCCGGTATGCTCTGGAGGTACTAGAAGAAAGCTAGTTCAATTTAAAGTGTTGTGATGTGCTCAGTTTGACATTGCCCTATTCTACCTTGACATATGAGACAGACCTCTTTCTCCTGCAGCACACAGGTTGGCAATACAGTTCTATGTACTGCTCTGGGAAATACTAATAAGCAATGCAACTGCAGCCCTTTTCTATCCTACCTCTCTTGATTTATCCCTGACTGGCCTTTGTATGTCCTCTCTTTCTTCAAAGAGAGACATCAAAACTCAATACCCCAACAGAAAGGAGTCCAGACAGACCATGCTGCTATTCTAAACAGGCTTAATTTTACATATTCTTTTGCTTTATGTGATGCAATGATTTTTGCTTTGGGGAAATTCTCATAAAACTGTTTGTTTTATTGTAGCACTCACTCTTAGAGAAAGTTGTCAGGAGCTGCAAAAACATTTTCCTTCTCCTTTAATCCACTATAAAGGCAGCCCTCAAAACTGATTTGCTTCCCGAGGCTTGGGCAGTGGCATTTGAATGGAGACTAGCTCCCACTGTCGTGCCGTTCTGCTAGCCTTGTAACTTCTGAAATGACACAGGCAAAGGTAGGCAACACCTATCGATGTCCTCCTTCACAGGCCTATAAGAATAGGTAATTGCTCATAAATTGCTGTGGTGCTGATTTGATTTAGTTGCTGAGGAGCTCCTAGTTGAGAAGACTGATACTTAAAATGAAAAGAAAGCAAGGACAAATGTTACTTTATGCAGTGGAACACAATCAACCAATACTGCAGTTTTACAAGTGGGTGATCAAAGCTGCTGGGTTTTCATTCATTTTCAAAGGGCACCTACTTCACAAATACTCCCTACAGATCCACCAGCTTCATGCTGTGTGCTGGGCATTTAAACGTAGATGATAGTGGTTTTTTACCTGCCCAGTCTATGAAATAGTCTTAGGTATTTTCAGTGTCAAAATCTGAATGCATTGTGTAACACCAGAATTACACACCTCCTAGCTCTGCAGAGTTAAATTTTTATCATGCTAACTCATCTAATGCGAAATAGACCAACAACCACACTGAGCTCTACAAAAAAGTGTAGAACAGACTCATGTTGCATCTAATATATGTGCTCCCATGCTGGTTACAGAACTTTAGTATGAGTGTTGCAAAGGGTCAAAGCAGGATTTCAGCCCACATTACTCCCAGGAGCAGTTGAGAAGTCTACCTCTTGTCCAGTAAGCAGACTGCATCTTGAGATAGAGTTCCTCAAGAGGATATGAACTCCCAGCAGGGGGGAACTTAGTTTCCAGCCTACAAGTGCAAGTAGTGCACCACTTGCCTCTCTTGAAAGATTTAAGATGCTCAGTATAAGTTATCTTGCCTTTGCCAGCAGGCTGATGGAGAGGTATAGAATGACTGGTATATCTCTCACTCCATTGTAATTTATGGACAAATACATTAAGCCTTTAGGGTCCTTTTCTTTCTTCCAACCTCTATAATACTCCAACTTCTCCCATTCATAAGTCAGCTGCCTTCTATTTGAATGCTGTATTATTCTGGTATAGGTTAAATGTAAATATAAAGACATCCAAGGAGGCTGTAAAAGGCAAATGATAAAGCTAGTTAGCACAGAAGTAGCAAAAGGAACTACTCAACAGCTGTGAAACCTTTCACTGTGATCTTGGAAGTCAAATATCTGCTGTGGTTTGTGCTCCTCTGTGGGTAGGTGTTAACTGGAGGAAAGCCTATGCTTGGTCCCACACAGTTAAAGACAATTGTATTTACTCTTACATTTTTTCAATAACCAGACAGAAATAAGTGGTGAGGTACAGACATAAAATACCTATTTCTTTATTAATAGACTCTAATTAAATCCTATTTGTGTAAATATACCTCTGTCAATATTTGAAACATACATTTTGGTTGTTAGCTAATGCTCTGGAAGTATAGATGTCTTACAGGCACCAGAGCAGTGGGGAATTTGTATGAATGGGAATGGGGTCACAGTTCCATGCAAACCCCTGCACTACAAAGAATGGTGAATCTGGTGGCTTCACAGTACAGCAATATGGGAAAGACTGAGTTTTCCTTCTCTTTGCATTTGCAGCATCGCTTTACAAACCAAGAAACTGCCTTGTTCAAGAGGAAGAGTGCAGTTTTAAAATTTCTTGATGGGTTTGAAAGGGATTATCTGAATCCTCCTGAGCCAATTCCATTGATGTTCCATTCTGTAATACACAGTTGAGTCTCTTTGTTCCTTTACTACAACCTCATTTTCCTATCAGTGTCTTGAATTCTGCATGTGGTTTAGCTTACACCTTCCCACTCATGGAAGTAGACTGTCAATTAGTCTTGTCTGCAAATACTTACTTTGTCTTCCCTGCCAGAGTTGTGGATAGAGGATCCTTTCTGCCATCCTGAATGGGGAGAAGGAGAATTTATCCACTGCTCTCAGTGATAGAAGAAGTCTTCTCTTGCAGGTGAATTGGTAGGAGAATGAAATGCTGTCCTGCATGGCTTCTATGTCATTCTAGTTACTAATACAGCACAGGCTGCTTGATGGGCAGCAGAGCTGTTCCTATTTGCTACTTTAAAAGAATATTTCCTGCAATCTGATTAAATCAGATTATTTCTATTACCTTCATCCTAATGTCACAGCTGATTTTCACCCTGCTTTTGCAGGGTAGTATCACAGGTGATTGCAGTCTTCAAAGTAATGATTCACAAGAAGTTGTGTAGTGTGCCTCTGCTGAAGGTACATCCTTTCAAAGATATATCTCCCATACATTTTTTTTTTCAATTTGTGTTAGGGCATGCAGTGCAGCAGAAGATGGAATGAGAACATGTTTTTCTGTTGGAAGGAGCACAAGTATCGCACCTCAGTTTCCTAATTGTTTTTGCTTAACTGCAAGGGAAAACTTTATCATGAGATTAATGAGAAAAATGCTATTGACTTCATCTAAGTATCCGGTGGGATAACTGTGTCACTGAGGAGACTGGAAAAGCACACAAGATAGGCCACATTATGAAAAAACTTTAGAGCACTCTCCAAAATTGTGAACAAAGCCTGCACTGCAGTACATAGGACAGATTTGTGTTCCAAATATATGACACTTTTTAGGTGGGAGCTCAGAACATCCCACATCGTCATTTCATATGATGCTTTAACAAATAGGAACATCTTTCTCTTAGCAGCTACTTGAATATTTTTTGCTAATGTTCCATTCCAGCAGATAAAGGGGGTATTTAAATGTGCACATGAGAGGGATTTAATTTTGTAGACATAAGCTTGAATTTTATTTTCTCTTTGCAGACTCTACAAGAACAGCTGTGGAGTGGGTTTTTCTTACTTATTATTTAAAATTAGGATTTTGAGGACTTCCGTGTGCAGAACAGGAGATGGAGCTATTTCCTAGCATGAAACATATTTTGCAGTTTAGTTAAGCACTGGCAATAGTTGCATGTCGTCCTTGAT
Organism: Neopelma chrysocephalum; assembly: GCF_003984885.1. Taxonomy (NCBI): domain Eukaryota; kingdom Metazoa; phylum Chordata; class Aves; order Passeriformes; family Pipridae; genus Neopelma; species Neopelma chrysocephalum. Next base: position 16,489,496 of record NW_020897695.1, on the reverse strand, counting down.
ACAGAGTTCTTACATTGTCATGATTGCAGACCCCCTCTAATCCCTCTTTTTCAAAGCTCAGTGGTAGCTGTCAGCACATCAAGATGACATTTTATTCACAATCTGGGTTTGTGATTAATAGAATCAATAGCCAGCAATCCTTTGCTTATGTCAAGGTAAGCAGCTCTCAGAGGTGTCAACTACTTGTTTTGAGGTGAAAGAGGTTATTTGCAAGGTTCACAGTTGTGTATCTGTTTCAGCCACCAGGCAAAACATGAATTACTCTTGAAATCTTTTCCTGTTTTGTTTCTAGTCTTCTCTTTCACAAAGTCATATATTTTTAGAGTCAGGTATCTAAATTAAATTTAACAATTTTTTTTGTTCAGTTTCCTAAGGAAATGAGGCTTTTGGAGTCATGTTACCTGTGTATGTGTCTGTCAGATTGTTGCAACTAACTTTTGGACCATTGACAATTCTAATGGCGTTTGGCAGAGGTCTTAAAAACAATTACAATCCTGCAAATGGCACAGAAATTGAGAGCTGGGTGATAGAGAGAAAACCTGTTAACCTTCTTATGGAGGAGAAAGAGTCAACATTCATCTGTTATCAAATGAGAAAATCCACTGAGAAATATGCATCTCTTAGAATACTGACTTCATTGGTTTTGCTGTTCCTGGAATGCTTTTTGTTTGTTTATTTTCACTCAAGGCATATAAAAAAACAAGTGAAGTAAATATATTTTATATTAATACTAAGCGTTGTAAGGCTGTTCTGGGAGAATAAGCTGAAACAGAATCAATAGTTGATTTGGGGGCTTTCGTTTTTGTTTGTTTTTTTTTTGTTGTTTGCTTGGAAGATGTGCCAAAAAAATAAATCATGCTCTTCACTTCCCGGTTCTAGCAGGAAATGGCAATAGAGTACTACAAAGAGAGGGTGTAATTTCCAGATTGCCTGGAAGCAGAAAAGCCTGAGAAGAAAGAGGATCTGTTAACATCCTATCCCCCTTCCTGGGACCAGATGCATAGACACTGAAATAATTTCTTAGGTTATCTTTCTCCATTCTTCCAAAGACCCTGTGGGCTTTACCTGATCTATGAACAAAAGAACAGCAATGTCTAGTGTGAGTTTATTTTTCTTTTCTTGTTGTCTTTGCGTTTTACTGCAGGGTACTCATTGTTATTGTCAGACAGGGAGATGTCTCTTGGCATCGCTACTCTCCTTTGTAACTGCCATCCCAAGTCACACCGCAAATAGCGTGATACTGGTGCCTGCCCTGAGCACGCTTTTTCTCAGTAATGCAAAGATCTGTAGATTTGAGGCATTTGAGATATGTCCAAAGGAAGTGCTGCAGGTAGGCCAATTTCTCCATCTGCTAGAAAAGATCAGCCTTGTTAGGCAAGGAAGGGTGCTGCCTCCTCTCCCTGGGGAGTTGACCTAGGAGATAAGAAAGGAGGTATTTACCTCACATGCATATATGGCAGAATAGCAAGAAGAAAATGACAAGCACTTCAATGTAATTTATTTTTCATTGTGAAATGTATTGTTTGTTTGCTGTTTTGTGCACTTTCCATGTGGTCATCTCATCTATGAAGTTAGGAAATGTTCTGTTTCTTTGGATGTGTCTTTCTTCCCTGACTATTAATGCAGAGGCATGTCCTAGCCCTTGATATTTCCCACAGGCTGCCTCACCCACCATTGTGTCTGTTCAGCACTATTCTCAAATCTATTTTCTGCCATTAATTGATTCTGGCTACAATACTCCAAACACTTGACAAATGCAACAAGAGTAGTTCACATCTCATTTAACCTAACAAGAAGCAGTCTTTTCATATCCTATAAACTTCAGTGTCATTAAACTAGAGACCAGTCTACAAACATTACTGGAGGCTTTCTTATTCAATTTGTGGTGGGGACAAACGAGATATTTTGGTATGAAGTTTGGCACTATGCAGGCTTTGTCTAAAATAATGACATTATATAACTAGACCAATGCTTGTTTATCCTGAACCCAGATAAATACCTTTTCAAATGTCTGGTTCATATCCATTCAAAAAAGAATTTAACCAAAAATGCACCATATTTATAAAGAACAGCTAGAGGGAAAGGATAGTCCAGTAAAACATTGCTGGGCCTGAAAAAAATCTTTGTTTGGGTTGTAGTCCATATCATCGTCATATTTTGGGACGTCCTTTCACTGATTTCCTTATCTTGCTTATATATTATATATTTATACAGCAAATTTTCTTGTGGTTGGACTGTGTATAAATTGTCTGGTTTAAATAGGAACTGGTGTTACTTCTTGTTCTGTTTCCATGTTGTACCACCATGGCTCAGGTGAATTGCTGTGGAGTTGTCCTTGCTTACAGGAATTCATTGTTCAAACAGGGAGTAAACAGGTTGCTGATCCACCCTCACATGTTACTGCGATGCAAGTCAGTGTGGCTGGACCTGAATTAGTTCCACGCTCACCTTTGATGGAAATGTGGGGACATTACCCTGCCTCTGCCATCATCACCTGGGACCCTCGACTCATCTGTACCCTGAGCAGACTGGTCCCACCACTACCAGCCTGGCTGTGTCAGGGCTTAGCTGAGGAGTGCAGTGCAAGCTTACTGCCCAGGATCACTACTAGATACAGGTTCATGGCACTTCTAAGGCTGTATTTTCTCACAGATTGGTTAAATTTAGTGTATGAAATCCATGCAATTATGGATCTTGCATTTACTATGAGTTTTGGAGTTGTTGTTTTGTTGGTTTTTTTACACCTTGAGTTAATGAAGCATTAACTTGGGAAGCAATCCTCAATATGTGGGTAATTTTTTAAAAAGCCATCTGAAATCAGTTTGAGTAGCAGAACAAGCACAGTTTCAACATTATTCATTAGAGTTAGTTCAGTTAACTGTGAAGAATATTTGAAGAGATGATGAATACATATTTCCTTGTGAACTCAGTGGACATTACATAATAAGAGCAAACAGCAAGCCTTACAAGCCTTACTTTTCTCCCAGAAAAGTATTTTAAGTCCTTGCTTCCACCAGCAAAGATGCTGACAAATGCACTTATACTTTGGAAATATTCACCAGGTACTTCGACATACTCTGACACATTAAATCCTCACAAGTGGTGTCATGTAGTATGAGATAGAGCAGGTACTTTCAGGATATTTGGGGGTCACTTGTTCTTATTTCCAGACTGTAGGGGGAAAGAGTACCCCTGCTAGCCAAAATAGCCAAGACCTTGCTGATCATCCATGTTACCAAGAGTGAAGGTCTCCAACTTTCCTGCTCCACAAATGCAAGAAAAAGTCTGGTTGAGAGCAGAGCTCTTCCTGCTGTTACTATACTGTATAAGAGCAGATATACATTACAAACAGTCTGAACTTGTACAATGGGTACAGGAGAGAAGGAGATGGAAGGTGGTCATGTATTCTGGAAGCATAGGACAGAAAAAGCTGCCAGGATGATTGTATTGTTGCTGGGGAAGGAAGTCATGAAAGGTGGAAGATGTGGAAATTCTCAAATTTGGGCTGTACTGTCTTAAGGGGTTTTTTTTTCCTTAGTTGGTCCTCTTTTTGGTCAGATTTCTGTTTTGGCAAATACTTTATTTCTCAAGAAACTGAACTTTATGACACAAGGATTAATGACAGACAGTGGTCTATTTCCGCTAAGACCTCATAAATAAGCCCAAACTGAGAGATCACGTAACTCTCCAAGAGGCCGGCCATCTTCTCTGAAGTAAACTTTTTCCCCTGAATCTTAAGAGTTGTCAGTCTAAAGCACAAAAGCATAATATTTTATTGGAGTTATGGTCCTAATGTGGACACAAGAGTACGAGTGAGTTGATGTAAATTTCTTCGCCTCATGATCTCAGCCTAGTTTACCACAAAAGCTTAGTTCTGGTATATTTTCTTCATTCCTTAAAGCAGAATAACCTTTCTCCCACTGTGATGGTAAATCTGCCCCATTGACAAACATGTAGCCTTTAATCAGTGACATTCCTACAGCTCTAAATTAAAATTGGTTTGAGTAATTTCTGACATCAAACTGATATTTCAAGTCTTGAACTCAAATGGGACAAAGTATGAAAACTTCACAGAAATTTGAAATGTTCAATTGACCTGGCTGCTGGGTGACTGCACCATCTTTCAAGTTTCAATGTAGCTCTAGCATATAGCAAATTTAACTTTCTTACCTTCTTATTAACACAGGCAGCAAGTCCCCTGCCATTAAACATTTTCAGCATGTGAAAGCACTGGCACAAAGTGATCAAATTACTTCTTTGTCTTCACTTTGATAGACTGAATAGATTAAGCTTCTTAATCACAAAGTAGCATTTTTGCAGTCCTCTTTTGCTCTCTTTTGTATTTCCACTGTCTTCTCCAGTGTGGACACCAAACTAAAATAATCTAGTACTGTGTACATAAGCCATACTATTTCCTTTATTGATAGTGTGAGATAAAGATTTCAGTAGAGGGTATTGGTTTTCAATTAGTAGTTTTGAGTCATGCTATTTAGGATAACTGTTCTGTTTAAAAAACAAGCTGTATAAAAATTAAATTCTCTGGATGAATGTGTTCCTTAAAAAAGATCGGTACAAAGATACAGCAAAGGAGGAGGAACAACGAATGAATGAAATATGTTTAAATGCAAATTTCACTTTTAATAACAAAATTTGTAGCTATAGAAAGTTCAAATATGTTCACTAGTGGCCTCCGAGAATGATAGTGCTGTGTGGGGTTTATTATTGGCTCCGTATTCAAATAATGAATAATAAGCAATGTTATTTTATTTAGGATCTGTAGATTCTGATTCTTAAAACAGTTGTTACTTAATCCTTATTTTGAAAACTTTTAATGTGAGTTGATGTTTCTCTTCTCAAAGAGAGATCAATAGAGATTTTTGTTGTATGCCTCCAACAAACTCATAGTTTATTAGAGTGTTTTTTACTTTTTCATTGTATTTGCTAGACAACCTAGTGGAGTAGTATTTAGTTCTGCCAAGTAGTACATAAGATTGACCTAATATCTCTTTTCATGTCTTCTGATACAACATTTCAGATTATTTTTCCCAAAGTGTTACATTGAAGGAAGAGGCCACCGTTGGCTTCCAATTAATACCTCCATATTCAAATATGGCATACATCTTTAAGTCTCTGTCATTTGAATCGAATTACTTCCTCAGCACACTTCTGTACTACTTCCACCTACTCACAAATTAAATTAAGCTGTGCTTCCTCTTGTTATTAATTAAACTCCCTCTCCTTTTCAAATGAACTGTCTTTTATGCTTATCATCATGTCTGTGTTTCTACTCTCTAAGTTTTTTGCAGTCTGTTTTATAATTACTGTCTCATTTGGTAGTAAGATAGCTGTTAGTATAGGTAGCACTATTCCCCGACTGATAGTTATTTTTATGGCTTTTCCTGCTACCTGTCAGAGCCACAAATATTTCATTAGTTAGTGGTTTCCTCACTTCCCACCTCCCCCTTGCCCCACCCCTTCCCCCCAGTTATACAGAACTGTCAGTCACTCACCAAATGAATGCTGCAGGAAATCCACACTGCCTTCTCATATAATTCAGCACTATAATTTCTTCATCTACATCTAGCACTGTTAAAAAAAAACCAATGAACACAATGTAGTGTTCTCAAGCCTGCTTTATTCTTGTGACTAGCCTGAGAGGGCTTTTCACTGAAGGACCATTTACTGCCTGGTGTTATGATTTAGTCTGAGTGGCTTTGGCAGAGCTTTGTGGCTCTGCAACTTAAAGGAAAAGTCCACAAAAAAGTCTCTGGGAGGAGGTATCTAAGTCAGGAGGGAGTCTTTTGAGGTTCTCTGTTGAGCAAAAAATGAACTCATCCAATATTTGAAAGATTTCTTTAGATATGGAGTCAATATGCCTTCAGAAAGCTGACTAGTTCTTCTCTATAATACAACAGCATGTCAAAGACAGGTAACAGTAATCAGTTTTGAATTTAAAGGTCTTCATTCCAGTGTGGATGGTGGCGTGTAACCATTCTTCCCTTCTTTAGTAGGGGCTGTGTTTGAATATTGTAGCACATCATATTTGCATGGGTGTCCTTCAAGGATGTGAGCTTGTTTTCCTCTAACACTTCAGAAAATCAGTTTAGTTGAAGTAAAACAGGAGACAATGCATTCATGAGCTGTGAGTGCATTTGAAATTATTTGTCTTCTGTAGTGCAATACTCAGTAATTACCTTTTTCCCAATGCCAGCATTTGATTCACAATATTTCAAATTTCAGTTTCCCCTGCCACCTCCCGCAAAACTCTTAGAGTTGATTCTCTGATATCTAATAAGTGTGGGTGTGTCAGGGACATATGTAGAGGTCTTTCCCACTGTGGATACATGAGTGGGATCTCTGACTTGCTAAAGACCACCTGTTTTCATTAAACAAGTTTAAGACTTCTACAGAGCATTCATACTCCAGAGCTAGCTAAAACTGACATGTTAAATCATGTTTTCCACCCTTTTGTTACTTAATATTTGCTCTCTTGCTTTTGAAAGATGCTGGTAATGAAATCAGACTGGCATGTTCAGAGGGAGAGATACATGGATGTAGGAGAGGAAGGAGCTGCACATGAAAACTACTCAGTGTTCATATTCAATTTAGTGATCTTTCCTCTTTCTCACTCAAGTGAGAATTTTAGGTATTAATAACCACAGTATGTACAAAGGGCCACGGCAGACCTCGATGATCAGGACGGTATCTACATTCGATATCGTACTGATGGAAGCCTATTCAACCTAAGGCGACTGAAGGCCCACACTAAGACCCTGAACCATCTTGTCCGGGAGCTGCTTTATGCTGATGACGCCGCCCTTGTCGCTCACACAGAAGCAGCCCTGCAGCGTTTAACATCCTGCTTTGCAGATGCTGCTGAGCTCTTTGGGCTGGAAGTCAGCTTAAAGAAGACAGAAGTTCTCCATCAACCTGCACCTCAGGAAGTCCTCCATCATCCCCACATCACCATCGGCCAATCAGAACTCAAATCAGTCCAACAGTTTAATTACTTAGGCAGCCTCATCTCCTCAGATGGTAAGATTGACGGGGAGATAGACAATAGGTTAGCGAAGGCATATAGTGCTTTTGGAAAACTCCATAAAAGAGTATGGCGTAATAAACACTTGAAGAAAGGTACCAAGATCAGTGTCTACAGAGCCATAGTGCTGTCTACTCTTTTATATGGTTCCGAAACATGGGTCATCTACCGCCACCACCTGCGTCTCCTAGAACGCTTCCATCAACGCTGCCTCCGTACAATCCTGAACATCCACTGGTCAGATTATGTGACCAATACATCTGTTCTTGAACAGGCAGCAATTACGAGTATTGAGGCCATGCTACTGAGAACGCAACTGCGCTGGGCAGGGCACGTCTCCAGGATGAAGGACCACCGCCTCCCTAAGATCCTGCTCTATGGTGAACTTGCCTCCGGCTGCCGCAAGAGAGGAGCTCCGAAGAAAAGATACAAGGACTCCCTGAAGCAACAACTCAGCCTTGGGCATATTGATCACCATAACTGGTCTACTCTGGCCTCTAACCGGGAGGCCTGGAGACAGTCCATTTATAACGCCGCTGATACTTTTGAGAAAGCACGCAGGATCACTCTTGAGGAGAAAAGACAACGCAGAAAGAATCGAACCTTGCAGAATATACCATCTAAGGAGTCTTTCTGCTGTGTCTTTTGCAACCGGACTTGCCTTTCCCGTATTGGCCTTTTTAGCCACCAACGCGCTTGCAAGAATAGTGGGTAGAGCCCTTCCCAAATCTTCGTTCGCGAAGCCTAGCCATGAGTGAGTGAGTGAGAGTGATGTACCTGGGACACAAAACACCCATGATGTTAGCCTGTCAACTAGCAATTGCACAGTAGGGGAGGGAAGAGTCTCCTTCTTTGATCTTTGTCCAGCTCTCCCATCAAGTGCCAGAGATGTAGTTGACTTCATGCCCTTCTTGCTGTATGTGCAGACACAGACCAAAGGGGAAACACTGTAGGATTTGTCCTGAAAAAAAACAATTTTGCAACACTTTCAGGTTGTAAAATGTTATGTTCCCTCATTTCCTTAGATTGAGGTACTGTTAATAAGGACCAAACCTACCCCTAAATATATGTGAAGAAATAAATCCTAACTGTTTTGGTAGTGAATGCAGCGTTATGTCTTAAAGAACTTGCAGTGACACCAGACATATCTCTGTCACAATTATTCTAACTGGAATTATTCTAACAGCAGGTTGACTGCCTCAGTAAGTTGCTAATTAGTTCGTATTTATTTTTAAAGGACATCTAAGTGTTGCTTTCTGTGTTTTCCCATGTTCTTAAGGCTTGAATGAAAATTTTAAGTTTTTTTCTATAAAAAGATCCTTAATTAGGTTACACCATGCCAATTAGTAGAGATTTGAAAGTAAGTTCCCAGACTATTGCTTGCACTCCCTCACAATTGAGGGAGGCAATCATAATCACACATTTGCATCATGTGGGTACCATGTAGCAGATGATATTTTGGGATTTTGAACAGCAGCTAATTTCCTTTTTGTGATTCCTGATATACCTTTGCTAACAGTATGAGATTAAATCCATTTCCTTTGTCAGCTTCTTACAGCTACAGTGAAGGTTTTCACCTGAGAGGTAATCCTTGTGCAGAGACAGCTGGTTTCTCTCAGAGCTTGTCATGAGACAAACCTGATCTCCAGACTGTCTGAAAGGCTAATGATGCTCTGCGAAGCGGCATACTTCAGATCCTGCCAAGGATGTATAAAGGTGAGGTTCTGAGCAGGACTATATATGTCACACAAAAATAGTGCACAAAAAAATGCCCGATGTTTCAGACAATAAGCAGATGCATCTTGTGTAGTGGAATTGCTTGAGTGTGTGCAAGTGCCATATAGAAAAACGATTATTGTCCACCGGGACCCCTGGTGGCCTAGTGGTTAGCATGCAGGACTCTCACTGCTGCAACCCAGGTTCGATTCCTCGGTCCCCCGGGCAGATGGAGCCCGTTAGCCCTGTGAGGCCATCCATCTATGAGAAGGTCACTCTAAACAAACCTACGTCCTGAGGACCTCACTGCCATTGTCCAAGCTTGCTTGGCCCCGGCAGATGAACCTTAGGATTAAAGGGTGGGCTCAGTTCAGCGCAGGCTGTGTCTCACCTAAAAAATCCATTGCACAGGCTGGAAAGGTAAAAGACCTTTCCCAAAATCTTCGTTCGCGAAGACTGGCCATTATATTATTTATTATTATTGTCCACCACACCTTGACCAAAACAAAACAGAGTTCCCAAGCTGCAGTTTTGTTGTTCAGAGGTTTTACTTCTCCTCTACTCTCCTCCCAACAGGGTAACTCTACCAGGGATTATTGGTATAGCTGTGGCATTGTTGTAGCCTAGATGCTAGTGCTAGTCCTTGAAAATACAACTTTTAGCTGGATGGTAACTACTGCTATTAAGGGAGATGATGGAACTCTTACATAGAAATTAAAACACACATAAGTATTGTTGTTAGGGCTGTATTCCACAGTCAGTTGACATCACCTGGGGGTAAATGTTATTACTGTTGTTCTTTCAACTGAATTTATTTTGTGCTAGTATTGGTCAGTCCTGTGACATTTATGGTAGAAAAACTATAATGGGGAACTGTGATATCGCATGCTGTAGCTCATGTTTTGTTTAGGGGGGCTTTTTTTCCCTTCAAAAATAGTGCTGCTCCTCAGAGTAACTTGGATGGGGTTTTGAGGAGAAAATGTTTTTGTATTATTTCTTTCCTGCCTCTTTCCCTTCAAAAACACTCAAATAAAAGCCAGAGGCAGGACTGTGGAAAAAATAGCTGCTACTGAAAAAAACAGTGTGATTAGTGTGCTGGATGCTTTCCTGTTAGCGTGGTGTGAGAAACAAACTTGTTAGCAGAGCTCAGGCTGTCAGGCCAACGGCTTGCTGTCTATCCTGGGTATTCATAGGCAGCAGACGTGGATGCATGCTGCCTTCCAAAAAACAAGTGAACATCATCTCCACTTATAGCTTTCAGGTTATAAATCTCCACTAAAACAAGAAAACTTGTCACTAAAACTAAGTAGTTCACATTATTTAACTTAACTAGCAAAATTTGTAATAACTAATACTGAAATACTATCTGTGTCAAAATCAACAAAGTAAGCAAATTAGTTTCAGTGCTTGATTAGTTATATCACCATGCTAATATGGCAGAATAATCAATCCTCGTTTACCATTGTGTATAAATCTCGCTAGGAAACCTTATTACAGTCAGTCAATCCTCTAATTGGAACCTAGAAAAGTATCCTCTTCCATCTTCAAAGGAGCTGGCATGATCCTATCAGGATCAGATATCTTAAATTATGTTACAGTCTTAGGAAAAAAAATCCAATTTAAGATAATTATAAAAACATCTAAAAAAATATGCTGGCATAATAAAAACACTGGTTTAATGTTCATTCAGCTGCAAACTAAAAAAGCCATCAGAGTGTGATAAGTGATAGCTATTCTGTGTACTAAAGACAATGTTCTTACAGATTTTGGAAAGCAAGGTAATTAAGGATAGTATATTTTTGAACAGTAAGACAGACAGCTTTGAATCTTGATAGAGAATATTTCTCTATTAAACACAGCAAGATAAACCAATAAGCATTAAAAAATGTTTGATTTTGTAGATTTGCATGTTCCCTAAGTATTTCCCTCACAGCAATCAGTTTGTTTGCAATTGTAAAATATGTTGTAATTTCCTTTTGCCTTTTTAAAAAATAATATATAGATAGTTAGTTTCTCATCATGTCTTGTATTCCTGGCAAATCAGGACTTTTATTTTTCCTTCTCAGATCCTTCCTTTAACATAGGAATTTAAAGTACTATCTTGCATTGTCTAAAATTATGTATGTATGTTAAATAGCAGTTATGAAACACAGTTTTACAGTTATCTGTTGGATAATTCAAAAGGAGAAACCTTCAGTAAAAGTTTCAAATTCTTTTCCTGAGGGTATGACATGAAATAATAGATTCAATGGGGAGAACATGCATATTAAGTATCAGTTGTTCCTTGTACTTTGGGGGAGGGTTCCTGTGAAATAAGTGCTCTTATATGATTATGCTATAGCTGTAGCTGTGAATTAGATCCAAGTTTGCTGATCAGTGATTGCAAACACCTGGCAAATGTGTTGAGAACCAACTGGTCATGAATTGAACATGTAGTGACAATCTGTACTGTACTGTACATATTTCTTCAGTGACATGAAGGTTTTATGACAGGTGAAGTTTTACCATTTCTCATAAGCAAGTAGAATTTGTTGTACCTACATTTATGCAGGTAAGAGCTGGCAGTGCTGTTGTTGTTGGTTTAGTTGTAATGAGGCCTGGAGTCTCCAAATTCATTGACAAGATATTTGATTCAACCTGTATTTACCTCTTTCCTCTGACAGTAGTGCAGTAATTTGTAATTTTGAAAACTTCTTGTAAAATATGGAAGAGAAGAACTCTATTTTGAGGGCATTTTGCACAGACTTGCTCAAAAGTGTAATCTCAGAAAAGTTATGGACTGCTGAATTGCAGCAGCAAGCTGAATGAAAAAACACTTCTTCCTGTTTCCTCCAAAATACCATGTGTGAGAAATCATAGTGAGGGGAATATAGCTGCAACAAAATGTTACAATATTTTTGTCAAACATATTGCGTTTGTACTGCACATATTCTCTAATTTTAAAATTATGGAAAGCGCCTGTGTGACAACATTATTTCCTGCTTAACATAAAGAATTTGGTAAAGAGTAGTTTTTTTTTTTTTCTTTTATTTTACAGTTGGACTCACAAAGATATCAGAAATGACAGCTTAGAAATCAGTCATGGGGTGTAACACATGTTCCTTAATTTCTAGTTTCCTAGAAAGACTGGAATTTATTAAATGTCTTAATTTAAAAGGAACCCCAAAAAGTTTCCATGTGAAACTAAGTTACTTGAAATAATCCTGAGGAATTGTTACACTTTGATCAGCTGGAGTGAAATTTTATTTAGATTTTGACTTTAATCATATTCCATTACAGGAATATGCTGTCAGATTTGGTTTTCCAGAAAGAAAATTTACCGATAATTTTGGAGGTTGTGGTTAGAAATGGAGGACTTTTGATAGGAAATTTTTGATAATATCTAACCTTATTTTTTTACTCTCTTGATCCCAAATTCATGTTACTTCCAGCACATGATCCTCTGCCCTGTCAAACTGATTGTATTGGTCCGGTGTGAAGAACAGTATTGAAAGTGTTGTGGTGTGACTGGATTTTTATAGGTGGGAAGGACTGACCGGACCTTGTTCAGACCTGTTTCATTCAACATAGCTCTACCTTTCCACCATCACTAATGAGGTGTGTCTGCTCTTGAATTGCTAGTTGCACTGGTGTGAACTGGAACCAGACAGTCTGCAGTGACTAGTGACAGGCCCGAAGGGAATGGCATGAAGTTGTATCAGGGGAGATTTAGTTTAGATATTAAGAAAAGGTTCTTCACCCCGAGAGTGGTTGGTTGCTAGAACAGACTCCCCAAGGCAGTGGTCACGGCACCAAGCCTGACAGAGTTCAAGAAGCATTTGGACGATACTCTCAGGCACATGGTGTGATTCTTGGGGCTGTCCTGTGCAGAGCCAGGCGTTGGACTTTGTGGGTCCCTTCCAACACAGAATGGTATTTCAGTTCTCTCTTGAGTCACAGATAAAAGCATCCTAAACCAAACTGTTTAAAAATACTTCACACAGGAAGTAGGTATAAAGATTCCTCTCATAGAACTACCACAAGCAAGCGTTGACCTTGGACAGTTCTGGTGTGCCCTTGTCTCAAAATGTGGTCCTAAAAGAGCAATGTTTAACATGGGAGCCAACTCTAAGGGATACAATGCTTTCTACCTCTGCATTAGTCCATTATGTTGTAAATTTGGAGAAACAGAAAGAAATCATGTGACAATCAAATTATCAATCCCTTTCAGAAAGTCTGGGGTTGCTGAATGTGTTTGCTGCCCCTTAATTTTCTAGAGAGAAAACAGAGCTTCATGGTAAAATTTTTTCCCTCTAATGATGCTAAGCACATGATATGCAGTGCTTTCTGTTAAAATTGGTTTTTTTCCCAGTATTTTTTTCCACTCTAATTTGTAATAATTTCTCTAGAAATACAGCATGGTACTGCTATATTGTCTCACCTGTCTTCAATTGTTTGTTCAAGAACAAACTATATTCATTATTTTTCAGTATGTTTGTAAACTCTTGCTGTAGTCCTTCAAGTCTGTAATATCCCATAAACCTTCCTTTGTACCTCAGATGTTAACTGGAATATCTCTCATTCATTTAGTGATAGAAGAAGCAATATAAATTAAGATTGCGCGTAGTTTGAAGGTTACTTAGCCACTGTCATTTTTCAGCTCAGAATTAGTTTCAACCAGAATAAGTTTCAACCCATAGTCTGTATAGTCTGATATATATATCACATTTATCTTCTCTGGGACTGAGGGTTTGTATTAAGTTAGAAATACATAAAATCTGAACACATGTGACTTTGGGATCTAACTGAAATTGTCCATCTGAAGGGAGAAACTCTTGGTTGAACTACTTATATTAGGTGTTTGCTCAAATACAGAAATTATTCTCTAATGTTCATGCACAGAAGGCAGAGCTGTTTTAATTAGGCCTCTCAAGTGTGCATATAGACAAACATGCCTGTGTGCTCTTCCGATTATTCTAACCTTTACTGTGGTAAGAGAAGGAGCAACAAATCCAGGAAAAAGTTTAAAAAAATTGAAGCTTGAGATATAAACTGAACTTATCACTTTCTTCAAGATCCTGACTATACTGCTCTAGCAGAGGCTGTATTTTTTTGGCCCTCCACTGTAGCCCCTGATAGATGTACAGAAACACATGCATCATCTGTGAAGTCATGCAAGTTTTTCTTGTCAAAACAAATCTCAGCAACAAATATTTGTCAGACACAGCTTTAATAGGGAGAAGCAGATCCATCTTGTCAAGGAGGGAATTGGATTGTCGGTATTCAAAAATCGCTAAAGATGAGCTGCTGTGGGGTGTAGCCCCCCTCCATGTTGAAGTGGCTAAGCATTTCTCAGGACCAGGGTTATAGTTATCAGTTTAATCAACTTTCAGCAATAATAGCCCGTACTGAAAGCTAAACACCAATGATTTCTTTGGAAAAACACTAGACATTTTTTTTTCCATAACGGTTGTATCGTCTTTCACAGTGAAACATAATTAACATACATTTACATATTTCATGTAATCAGGACAAATGGAGATGCATGATAAAAGAGGGATATTATGGTTGGAAAGAGGGATATTATGGTTGGAGTGTACATCTTCATCTTGGTATAATGCAACTATTTACAAAAAGCCAACTGCAAAAATTGACAAAAAGCTTAACTGGTGCACCCTTTTCTATTCATTTCTACTTGAATCTGTAAGAGTACTATTTTATATCACAGTCCATCTAGAAACTTTGGAAAAATAGCAAATTCTTGCTGGGAAGACAAGTTCACACAAAGCATTGTCAGCTTTGCCAGCTTTAGCAATGAAAATAATGCTTACTGATTTTCGTTTTGTTCAGCTCTGTGGAACAGTTCAGACAAGAGACTGAGTTCCACTTACTGTCATGAAATATCATCTAAGCATTTAACAAATTTCAATTAGTCATTTAATTTTTAAATTTTGAAGAAAATGTGCTAGGACAAATGCTGTCCAGGATGTAACTAGAATACAACAGGATAGCACAGTTGTAACTGACTTAGTTTACCTTCTGTGAACTATTCTACTACTGAGGATTATGAAAGAGAACATATTTGGTTTTCTCAAAGAGACTTTAAAAAAACCCACATAAATAATCCAGTTGTCTAACTCTCTAACAGTTCTCAAATTGATGAACAGAACAATCTGGTTCAGAGATTTGAGATAAACACAAGATTTCTAGTGAGGAGAACTCTTGTACCCCTTGGATGCTTGTCCATAAAAAGGTGTTTTATTTGGCTATAAAAATATATGGGGCCAGAGGAAGCTTCTGACAGCTAGGTTTTCTGTGCTTTGAAAGTGCACTATGAAAGGGACAAGAAGATAAACATGTTTTAACATGTTCTTTTATATATATTTTATATATATATATTTATGTATACACATAATGTATATAATGTATGAGTTTTATAAATATGCATATTTTTATATAAAATATATAGACAGACATATCTCAGAAAATGAAAACCAGTCAGCACAGTTCATAAAATCTCATTAGACTTGAGCAGCCTCTCCTGAAATCCATAACATACATTATGGATTGGGTCTTGATGATGCGGGTAGATATCTTCAGTGGAGCAATAAATTAACTGCCACCACCCTTTTATTTTTATATTTTTAAGTACCCAACTCTGTCTTTTCTTTTGCTGCCAGCAGAAGCAATGCTCCATCTCCTCAGCTTTGGTGTCTGTGCGCAAGAGTCAGCCCCAGCACCTGCTCCTTCCTGTCCAGATGATGTGGCTAGGGCTTGTTCCATGGGTAGGAGCATGCCAGGACCCTCCACGCTCACTTTGTGAACACGCGTCAGCAATCTGAATCTGCTCTCCCAGTCCCCACACAGGAACAGCTAAGCTTGTTACCATTTCCAGCATAGCTTCATCTGTTGCCTGGTTTACTGCAGCTATAAAGCAGTAATTTCCTTCTATTTCTGGGAGGGAGATAAATAAAGGAGGCATCATTATAGCTTTAGAAGTCACCAGAAGTTATTCACATCAGCATTTGGCTGTGTTTTTCCCTTTTCCATTTATCTGTTTTTCAAAGCAGAATGCTTTTCAATGTAAGAAGAGCTTGTTTTCCAGTAATTTCCAGACCTGTTTTCTAATAACTAAAAGCAAAGAGTTTAATAGCTCTTATGAATTCTCTCATGAACAGTGGAGTTATGGAGGTAGAATCCTACAGACAAAAGTCCTATATCCCAAAGCTCATTGAGTTGAGGTGTCAAACAAGAAGGTAGAAGCTCAGACTGAAGTTTTTCCCATGGTGAATACATATGAAGGTGCCTTAAGGATTCTCTGCTGACTCATGAGGTGCACTCTCACACTCCAACAATTTCCTTGATTGCAACATTAAATTAACCCCTTTTCAATCTATGTATTTGTTTATATGAGAGACAGAAGAATTCAATAGGGTTGAGTCATTTTCCTTGCTCATATTTTCTTGAATTTTGCAGTAGGTTCAGAAGTTGATAACAAAGAACAGACAGTGAAGTACAATTAAAAAAAAAAAGGGGAATATGAAAAAAACCCAAGTCTTACTGAGTCTTTCTCTGAATAAGTACTTTTCTTATCCAGGGGTTAGCAGCTTTCATTTATGCTTGCTGTGCCTCATGTCAGAGGATGGGTAATGCAGTGTGGAATTAGTGAGGGTAATTGAGAATAGTTACCACTAGTGGAAATGCTTGTAACAAACCTTTCATTATGTAAGCATGGCAGAAGTGTCCTTTAAAGAAGGCCTCAAAAATTTAAACCAGTACAAAGATCAGAACTGACCAAAATTACTCTACCCAATGACTGGAAAGTGCGGCCCCAGTGAATCCAAAATATTTCATTGTGAGGGGTGGAGTGATCCCAAAAGAAATCAGAGTTTTCTAACACAGGAAAAAAATATGGTTTCCTTGTATTTGCTGGAATTATTTGTTTCAACAGGGCATTTAAATTGATTCTTACCCAAAATTGTCAATTAAAAAACCTTTTCTTTCAGCACAGTTCAGTGTCACTGAACCAGCATTTTCCAATGAAAAAGTAATTTATTGGAAAATGTCTAGTTTTGATCTTTATAATACTTTTCATCAGGCTAAGATGACAGTCATTTAGACAAGGGTAGTCCAAGACTCCTTTTTATAAACACCTTTTGTCTTAAGTTGGCAATGCTGTCATGAAGGAAGAAGTTAGTGAGTAAATCTAGTAGTCTGAAATCCATTGAGGCAGGGATTGAATCCTTATTCTGTCCCTCTCCAACTCCTATTGTTTCCATGGGGAAGAGAATGCTTTTCTTCATACTCAGAGAGGTCTGTCTCATTTCATTGTTGTAGAATAATAACTCTGCCTGTTTTGGTTTTAACTTGTTTTTTTCAACTTGGGGCAGGGTTTTTTTGTTTGGTTTGTGGGTTTTTTTACCCTCTTACTAGTTAGTCTCCCTTATGAGAAATACGTACACTCAGAACTGTGGCTTGAGGGATTGTTTTGATTCTTATCTACCATTAGTGGATTTTTTCTTGAAAATAAAATTAAACGTTAAATGAAGGGAAAAAGGTAGGCCACATTTTGAATAGTTCTTAACTCTAATTGCAATCTGTGGTTCAGTTAATGTTTTGTTAGGGAAGAAAATAAATCCAGAAAACACTGACCAACAGGGAACAGCAGGTACTTATTAGAAGTGTTAAACTGAACATTAATAATACCACTGTGCTTGGAAACCATGACAACAGTAGGGAGTGGCCGTAAAGATCATTTTCTAATGTCTAAATACATTAATTAAAAACTGTACTCACCCCTTCTCTTCATCCTAATGGCAGATGACTCCCTTAAAATAACGCTTATGGCATGTGGATGTGAAAGAGGAAAATGCCACAGAATAACTGGTGAGAAAAGAAGTGTGAAGCTAAGGTGAGGCATTCAGCTTTTTTTCCTCAACTTTTAAGCTGAAGATAAAAAATATTTGAAAATTTTTGTTCATACTGGAGGTACAAAAATCTCAACCAGCTGACTGTAGGTTCAGTAGTCATTAAAATCTACTAATAGTTAATCTCAGGAATCGTTTTTACTACTAATAGTAAATCTCAGGAAACTATCCCTTACTGGAAATTTTTTATTTTTAGAAACAAGTTGTGTAAACATCTGTTGTGAATAAAAAAGAATTTATTTGGTTCTAAGATGAAGGGATAAGCTAGATGGTCTGTGGAGTCCAGTGGCAGTTTTTAGCTATGTGAAATCATGGAGTAAGAGCTGCTGAGGATGTGCCTGTACTGTGACTTTTGAATGTTAGCACTTGGTATAGAGGAGAGCATTTGATCTCACAGGGTACCAGCTGACTACAGAGAATAAGCCAGTGAATTCAGACTCTATATTGCTTCTCATTATCTGTGCTTTCTGGTTCCAGTAACCTTTAGCTGTATTGTGCATAGATGGTAATCTCACGTGGAATATTTAACACTTTGAGATTTTCCTTCCCAGACTATCTAACAACTCTGGGAAGAGGTGGGTCTCCATTCCTAGCCTGGCCAGGTCTGTACCTTGTTATGCACCACAGGAAAACACAAGGGGCAGTGAAACACTGGATTTCCTCTTTCCCCTTGCGCAGTGATTACCAGTTCCCGGACAGACACAGCTGCCTTAGCAGTATAGACAGGGAGAGCAAATAGCTGTAACCTGCATGTAATGTGGGTAGACGGTACTTCTTGAAGGGAGGGGGACATGAGCTCTTGATAGCTGGCTGAGTAAGTGTGAACGCAGTTAAGTCTGCCTGAATTTCCCATGTAAGTGGAAGCTGATGAATGTGCTACTGACATCCAAGGAATTAATTGCAATGGATACTGTGTAATTCAATCAAAGGTCTGAAAAGTAAATTCTTTGCCCTCTGGGCAGCAACCAATTCAATTTCAAGATGCTGACTAGAAAGGGACCTTCTCTGCTGAAGACAGCAGGGATTTCCTTGCTTCCCAAATCACATACCGATAGTTGCAATTTGCACGCAATTCATAGATGCAATGTTTCTTGTGTGTGTCTGTCTCAAGTAGCCACTGAGGGAATAGAGTTGTACCAAATTTAGGTGTATGTAGTAGATCATAAAGGGAGAAACAAGAAAATGGAAAAGTATTTGCTTTGTAAGCTGCCATATGGAGAGAGAGGGTTGGCTATTGAGGCTCTTTTTCCTATTGCTTCATGGCATAGGCCAGGAGGATAGTTACTAGGCAAAGTCATGAACAGCATTTATTGAACACGTAATCTGGACCTCTACTGTTGTCAGTGGAGCTCAGCAATAAACAAATAAGTGATTGTGAGGTAAAACTCACCTTAATATCAGATCTGACCAAAGTGCACGGCTCCAGTGGCATGAGTATTCAGCCAGTTTATTCTTTCTTAGACTCATTGTTATAAATAACTGATTACAAATGACAGACACCTTAACTAAAAAAATATTAATTTATAAATCTAAATATCTGTTTGGGTGTTTGTTCAGCTAATAATACCATTATTATCTTACTTACATTTCTTTTGTCCATTGAGTGAACAATTCCTAATCTTTTCTTGAATGCTAACTGTTGTTATTAAAGAAATCTGCTGATATTGAGGATATAAAAGTGGAATAGTTGTGCCTGTATTTGGTCCCTTTTTCTGTTATTTTTAGATTTACAGCCCCTCCCCACCTATATGAGAAAGATCCACATCTTTCTCAATGTGGGCAGGCCAACCTTCAGCTGATGTAAAGCTGAATAGTTCTACTGATTTTGTAATAATAATAATGGCCCATCTTCGTGAACGAAGATTTGGGGAAAGGTCTTTTTACCTTTCCAGCCTGCGCAATGGATTTTTTAGGTGAGACACAGCCTGCGCTGAACTGAGCCCACCCTTTAATCCTAAGGTTCATCTGCTGGGGCCAAGCAAGCTTGGACAATGGCAGTGAGGTCCTCAGGACGTAGGTTTGTTTAGAGTGACCTTCTCATAGATGGATGGCCTCACAGGCCTAACGGACTCCATCTGCCCGGGGGACTGGCTGGATTTGAACCTGGGTCGCAGAGGTGAGAGTCCTGCATGCTAACCACTAGGCCACCAGGGGTCCCCTACTGATTTTGTAGCAGTTAACTATTTTGCAGTGTTTGAGAAGCCAGACTGGTAAAACACCATCTGAATTCTAGTGAGCTGTTAAACCTCTCTCTATACTTTTTAGACTCTTGTGATACTTTTTTTCTTCAAAAACAATGCATTATGTAGTTAATGTTATATCTAGTTGAGTGTGCTGGCAGAACTTTTTCAGCAATAACTGTTTTTGCATACTCCCTTTTCCCAGCTGCAATTTGAATGCCACTGTTACATGGTGAAAGAAAAAGGAGTGCAACCTCTTCAATGAAATTGAAGACTGTACTGTGATTCCAGGGGAAAAAAGCAAACAGAAAAAGACATGAAATGTGTACAGAACAAATAGATACATGGCAAAGTGCTAAATTATGATTAACACATAACTCTAATAAGAAGATATTAGTCACTGCCAGGTGACTTTTAGGATATCTTGCTGGGTAGTGTTTTCCAGAGAATGGAATCATAATGAAGCAAGCTAACTTTCTCTGACTGGGTACAACTGATTATTCAGTAGCAGAAGTTTGTTTCACAGCTTCAACATAAAAATATTTTGTCCTATTTTGCTTTTAAAACCTGCAAGCTGACTCCATTAGAGGGGAAGAGGTGCCCTCAATAGAAAGTAGACTGCCCATTTGTGCACAAGGGGAGACAGTAAGCTTTGCTCCAGGGTCAGAGGCTGTAGGTGAGAAACCTGGATGAAGGACAGGAGAGGAAGGGGGAATTAACTCCCCTGATTAAATGAATACTGTGCAGCAAACCTCCTACTAAAAAGGCTAGGAATATAGCTTTTGCCTCAAAAATTGTTGACTCCCAATTTTACCTATATGGAGTTTAACTTGGAATTTGGAAGACATGTTGTGGGGAGGACATTTGTTACACTAATAATCTGATCCTTGCTCCCTAGCTTCAGTTAGTATAGGGAAAATGGTCATGAGGTAAAGACTAATGGTCCCAGGTGTCTAGACATAAATGCAAGAGTATTGCAGAGCATAGTATCAATCACTGCCTGACTGCGTGGTAGTTCTTGGTTTTACACATTCCAAATAAATGATTTCTGTATTTTCCACTAAGCAAAGTAACTTTTCTGTGTGTCCGTTAACTCTGGCAGTGACACCCCCACCATCTGAGACTTCCACCGCTGTGACTGAAGCCCCTTTGTAACAGGTGGCTTCTGCGAGCCAATGGGTGCCCTGCTTGACTCCCTACACACACCACTCTCACTCTGTTAGACAATGTTTCCTTAGTGGTTTGATGCCAGGTTTCCCACAGCACAGTCTCAGACCTTGGTTCTTTCAAGAAATTTTATCTTGTTGCCAAAACTGAATAACAGCTCGAGCTGATGCCCCTGAAAAGGACTCTGAATTAAGGAAAACTCGGGCTTTTATACACTCACAGTTTATGCATACTAATGTCTGGGATCTTTCTCCTGAGTCATTGGCTCCTGCTGTGTCTCTGTGTGCCTGATCACCTGGCTGGTGCAACAGGTCCTCTTTGCTGTGCAAAGGATCTACACAAGTTCACATGCTCTTGCCTGAGGTTCGTGCAACCCAGAGTTCAGTTTGCAGCTGCACGCCGAGCTACCTGTACCAAATGTATTAAGCAACGAAAGCAATTTGGCAAAAGTGTGTCAAACACTTTAACCGAGCATCTGCCTAAGGTTCCTCAGACATGGACCTATTCCTTTGTTGGCTGAACAACACTGTCCCTTGTTAGACCACCCACCAGGGAGCCATAGTCACCTTCAGGGAGTCATAGTCACCTTTTTTTTTTTTCTGACACCCACCTAGGCCTACAGGGATGAGAACAGTGGGAAGAACTTTCCCACCATTCATTCAAAGGAAAAAATTAGGAGAATTAGTGGTCTCTGTGTCTATCCTCACTCCAAGAAAAAAAGGCTTCTTTCTCTTTATAAGAGTCAGAGAAACAAGGGAGGCTGCTGTTTGTCAATTCTTTTTCCCTGCCAAAGAATTGAATATCATGCTGGAGGATGGCCCTTTATTTGACACTTCTGACACAAAAGCTGCATCTCTACATCAATCTGCAGAGGCAGACAACGTTATAGAAGGCTCCTTTATGCATTATGTGTAGGCAAAGTTGCAGTTTTAGTTGTTAGTCCTACATCTGTCGCTAAATAGATATGACAGCCTAACTGCACCACTTTCCTTTGTGTGTTTTTGGACATCCTACAATGCCTTTTCCATTTATTCTTTATTTTCTCTGCTCTCAAAATACATAAGTCTTGAATTATTACTGGGTTTTCCATGTAGCTATGTCAACAGGCTTTTCTCTCATTCACTGTAGCTAAAGTGGCAGTGCCTCCCTTTTCCTTTTTCAGTTTCTTTTGCACCATATATGTCAGTCAAGTGTAGTCCATTTTCACACCAGCTAAGCAGATTGATATGTTTCACTAGCTTAATTATACTGCTGTTAACCTTCCATGGAAGTTTTGATGATTTAATTTTGAAATACTTAGCTATCTGACAAAAAATATTGATGCAAGTGTTTTCCCAAGTTACTATCAAGGATTTCAAACACTGGAAGTTTTACTGGAAATCTGTGACCTGCTAAAATATCTGCTATAAGATCCATTGTCCTTGAGACAAAATATAATTCACCTAGATGGGTAGAAAGTTCATATTCATAAGAAAATTTTCTTTGCAGTGATTAGCATGATGATCTGGTTTGTAAATGCAATTCAAGGTAGATCCAACAGTGACAAAGCATGCATTTGAATAGAGTTTGTCCATGTAATCTCATTTGCTCTGGAAGGTGAACGCCATTAGCTACAAAACTGTAACATTACCAGGTTGGAGATGAGATACTTCTGCAAATAATTATAAGTCATGTGGTAAAATAAAGAGAATCCTGAAGTCATAGGGAAAAGACCTAAGCAGCATATCAGCCTTTCTGATGATCTGGAGATAAAAAGAGATTTGCAGACCATTTAACTCCTTCATTGTAGGGAACCTGTCTTCTAAACAAAGTCTCTGACTACACCTCTTATGCATTATGGATCTCCTGCACAAATTCTTTTAATCATGGACAGAGAAACATAACTGAATATTACAAAAAAGTTCTTCAGCACTTGTGGCTGAAAGAATAGGGGATGTAAATGGGGCTATATGACACCACTGGGTCTATCCATGCTAGCAGAGCTGCAATGGTGTTTGTTGACAGATGCCTGGGAAAAAATGGATGGGTCCTGTCGGATGCCTTCATTTATGTTTCTTTTTTTTCTGGACTGGGGCAGTGCTTAACCTGCATGCTGGGGAGGCATCGCCTTCCACCTGAGCTCTCTCTCAGCACAGACACTTACAGCAGATGGCCTATCCAGGCTGGACAACGGTTGAGAAAGAAGTCTCTGGTACTGTTGTAACTAGCCAGTATTAAACTTGCCTAGATTGAGTGTTCAGTGTGCAGACTTATTAGAATTTGACTCTATTTCTTCTTCTATTAATTCTGCCTGGTCCTCAGTTGATATAAATCACTATTGTTCCTCTGAGGACAGCACACTACCACTGTTTTTCCCAGCTGGAAATTTGTCCCTGCATGTCGAAACCAAAGATGCTGAAGAAATAAAATATTCATTGCAAGAACCCGGAAAATGCTTCTAATTTTCTTCTTCTGATCCTTGCTGTTTACTGGCTTTGGCTCCATGGTGGCTGGCACAATCACTTCAGAAAATGGGTGTGTGGAGAATTAAGAAACATCAATATTGTTTGGATGACTGTGAGGCATGCCACTGCGTGGGTGTTTTCATAAAGGGTTACGTGCAAATGAGATGCATTGAAAGGGAGTTTCTAGCAGGAGGACAGGAAAACCAAAACAGTTGCTCAAATCCCTTCTAATAGCCAGGTTTATTGCTGTAGGAGAGGATTCTACTCCCCCCACGGTGATGACAGGACTGTTTTGCCAGACAAAAAGATCAAAAGACACTGATCCGCAAGACCAGCTATCACAGTGAGAACTGGAGAGAAACCAAGAAACCTATTGCTGATGGAATTGGAGTTTGTCCCCACAGCAATAATGAAGATTTTAAAAAGAAGGCTAATTACAGCTATGAGCACGCTCAGGCACTGTCACCTCAGGGGGCTTTCTGGAGAATTAACCAGCCTCAATGTTTCGGAAAAGTGTTTCCTGTGTCATTGCACCCTGTCAGTGCTTTCAGAAGAGTTCCTGATGGTGCTAAGCAGTTAGGTTCACACGCTGACACAGCTGGTGTGGCAGGATTTGTCACCGGGGGGGGGAATCAGTGGCACAGAAAGGGTGGGGACAGCAAGCATCAATGCCTAGGGGAGCTGTGCTCCTGGGCTCTGAGCTCTCAAGAAGGGCTGTTTCATCCAGAGCTCTGGCAGAGGCTGAGATGCTGGTAGACGAGGGAAAAGCCAAATAAATATAAAAAGGATTTCTTCTCTACCTGTCAGCAGTTTGTAGAATTAATACAATTAATACAGATCTTTCCCAAACCCATGCATGACTTTCACATGTTTCTACTTCACAGTGATTGACTTTGGTTGCTGATGAGATAATGCTGAAGGGTACAGTTTGCTGAAACAACAGGGTGAATGCAGCAGGGAAGGAGGGGAAATTCATCCCCACACATGGAGATGGGTGCATGATCTACATCTTTCTTGAAAATGATTCTCAAATTCGCAGTCCGGCAACAAAGTATCAGCAACCATAAACTCCTTTTGTTGTTATACTTCCCTATTCTATTCTAGACATTTTTCTCGATATCGATGCTAAATATCTTTCTTTTTCTTCTTAAATTCCCTACTTCTTTTTCCACCTTTAATGAATGTAGGGAATATTTATCCTTTTCTGACTAGAGCTACATTTCAAATATTAGGGAATATTATCACATCTCTCCTAAATTATCTCTAAACTAAATAACCTGAATTCTTCAGTTATTCCTCATACAATATTTTTTCCAAGTGTCTAAAAATTCTGTTTAGTGTCTTTCAGACTCCCTTTAATTGAACTATGTGCTTCCTGAATCATATTAACTGTATACCCTCTGAGGCCTTACTGGTAAAGAACTGCTTCATTTCACAGACAATACTCCTGCTACATTCCCCCATTGACTTTTTAAACAAATTTTAGTCCTATGTTTAGCTTGTGATTGAAAATGATATCTTAGTTCTATCTGCAATATCAATGCCAGCCATGGCACCACCATTCTATGGTGCTTAAACAGCTGATTATCCCTGCCTATGTACAGAGTTTTGTATTTCCCACACTGAATTACAGTCTTCTTACCGCAGGCCAATTTTTCCATTTTCAAGATAGCTTTGAATTTTCTTCCTTTTCTGCAATATGCTTGCCACCTCTTTAACTTGCAGATTAAATGAGTGCATTTTGCTTCACCTTTCCAAATCATTGAGGTTAATCTGACTAGCCTTGGGCCCAGAGTAGGCCAGCATCCTCTTGACATAACTCACTAGTCTGAAAGTCAGTCATTGATGGTCACACAATTTTACCACCCATTTATGCATCCAACTGGTTATTCTATCTACTATCTTTTATCTGGCAATTTCATAGGCATACAGAGCAAGCAGTAATATTTCATCTCAGTTCCCATGTGATAAAATTGAGCATTCGCAGTCTCCTCTTGCAGGACAGACTTTTCTCTTTTTTTCTGAATTTCTGATTGCCCTTCTCTGCTACTGCTCCACTGTAAATTCCCTTTTGGTTTTTTTTCTTGAATATTAATGACACTTGGTATGCCAGATGTCTCAGGATGCTGGTTAATTTTTCTCTCTTTCAGCTGAAAATACCTTTCCAGTTACATCAAGGAACTTATCTGTCATTTTCCACAGTAAATCCAATCACTGGCTTGTAGTCATCTTGTGATTGATAACAGCTTGTTCTCCTTTATTTTTCTCTTAGGAATCATTTGTTTACTAAGCTGTAATGCTCCTTTCCTGGTCTTGGAAAGAGGGGTTAAAATAATTTACTTACGTGATTCAATTTTTACAGTAGCATCCCACAGAATGTATTGTATTGGTTTGCTGTGTGAGTAATGATCCAAATGTTCTTAGTCTATATTTTTACTGTGTACTCTTTCTTCAAGATGAAGATGCTGTAAACCCTGAAAAATAAAAACACACAGTTCAGTGATACATTGATATTTTACAAAAAACCTTAAGAGATGATGGGAACAACTTTAAATGCTCAGGTGAAATCTTTAAACTTATTGTTGGAGGAGCAAACACATATGAAAGAACTTTTATATCCTGTAGTTAAATTAAATATTACTTAGTTTAATAATGGCAGTGTATTAGAAAAAAGTGACAGGCTGTTAACATACATACTATGTTTGATGCTGTGACCTTGTTAAGGTGTGATTTAAATTGCTGTACTGTTACTTTCTCTTTCCTTTAGTCACCTAAGCAAGTTAAATTTGTATTTCTTGTTAGAGATGTTTAGACAAGTTAGAGTCGGTAGCCTGCCCACTGAGTGCCAGGGACTTGACCTGACTGTTGGTGTGAAGAACCCAGGTTAGGCTGCCTTTCTGTATTCTGGTAATGAGAAATCTGTCTGGCAGGAGGGTCAGCACCTCCATTGGCCAGCTAGATCTGTTGCTCCCTTCCTGTACACCAACCTGGGCAGGCTGTCAGGTTAGTCTCTAACTTTATCAAATGAACTCATTTCATCCATGTCTTTTGAAGATGTGTTTATGAGGTTGTGTTTTAGAGACCAGGTAAACATACCAGGGCTACCATCAAAGACCTTTGATAAGGAACTATATTTTCAGAGGATGACTCAGTCCAAGCTGCTCTCACCATATTGGCAGAGGAAGGAAGGGAAAGGCGTTTCCCTCCCTTGGGGTAGAGAAGAGTAGCCCTCATCCTTCTTAGGCCAAGCACATTGGAGGAAGGTTCTGGCAGCCCAGAGTCAGAGGCAGAAAAGAAAAAGATGTCCCGAGGCACAAACCTTTGGGGAAATCCTGGGGATAGTGTATGTAACTCCAGAATTTGATGCCACCTGAATAGGTCAGCTATGAGATAGATTCTATGAAACGCTTCTATGGCCTCTGAAACTCATCTCTGTCCTGCACTACTTTTAGTCATAGCACTAATTTGTGTTACACAGGCTGCTCACAGAACTGTACTGAGCTTTTTCTTCTGCCAACTTCATTGTCAGTCCTCTTCCCTTATGAGGATGAACTGCAATAAAGAAATGACAATTCCCTCCTATAGCCCAGTCTAGACTGTAAAGTAGTGTAGTGTGACTAAAATTTGTCCAGCCAGAAAGTCAGGTCTTCTTCACAGACAGCAAGAAAAGGCTTTATGCAGTAAGGTATCATGGACACTGACTTCTGTGTGTAGTGGTTTTATGTATTGGTACAGTCTCTCTGTAATTTTTTTTCAAGGCTTTTAGGGTTTTTTGTCTTTCAGACATATTGTAACAAAACCTGGAAGGTCTCTATTTTTTCGAGAGTTGAATTTAATATTTCTTGAGTAAATTATTTTCTTCATTTTTCATTTTTCTTAATATTTTTTCTATGGGCAAATCATGTCTCAGTGCAACAAGTATCACCAGGTTTTATTAATTGCTTTCCCTTACCAGCTACCAGCAAACACCCAGCAGTCCTCCACAGACCCCAAATTCCACACTACTCAGTGAGGATGCAATGGACTGCAAACAGTCTTCTATGATATGTGGCTATGATGATGTTTCTCAAAGAGAAGAGAAACTTTTATTTTTGTAGTTCTGTTACTAAAGTAATGGAATAGAGAGCACTGGCAAACATTTTTGTCTCCTGAGACAGGTTTGAACAGATTAGTGAGGTTGCCATCTGGAACAGCAGACATTTACATTTTGAGTGTAGTAGGTAATCAATATGACTTGTATTATTAAATGTCTTATATTTAGAAGAGGCACAACCTGGTCAACTAAGAATCAGGAAATCTGACTCTGCCATTAACTTTCTGCGTGATTTTGAGCAAGATCATTTAATTTCTCAGTATTTAAGCTTGTTCACATGTAAAACAGAAATAACAAAGCTTTTGAGCCAGTGGATGAAATTTACAAATGAAACACTTACAGAAATAAAATTGTTTGACTAACTTTCTGGCATTTAAAGAGTTATAAATGTAGCAACATGAGGAAGATATGAATTCCATATATTTACATGAGATTATTCAAGTTAATTGGAAAAAAATGGTCTATTAACTGGAAATGATGCTTTCATAATAATAATATTAGTTCTTTAGTGGATTAAATTGTAGGATTAAGCTTGGCTGTTTAAGAATTAAATTACCTTTATCATTGAACAATGCTAATGATATAATTCAGGGCCCAGCCCTCCATGCCTTATTCATTGCCTTTTACAGATAGGTGCAATGAGAGAACTCTTCTCTTTAATATGAAACATGGGCTTTTTCCCCCCCAAGTTAGTACTGCATTGTAGATGTGAGTCATTTGTCTGCATGTCCCAGTACAACTCTTCAAAAGTGCTTTGAGAAGGATTTCAAAGTGCTTCCAGAAAGACCAAAAGAATTAGAGGAAATACAGAGGGATTTAAGACTTTGTGGGTGGAGTTTGGAGAGAACAGGGCAGGGACTTTCAGTGGCAGATTCCGAGCAGACTGGAGATTTTGGCACCAAGAACAGCTCTACATATCCCACAGACTCTGAAATTATATTAATCCTGTTTCTTTCATTGACTTGAGGCAGATGCTATTCTAATTTTCTAGAAACTTTGTTTAAATATTTGTTGGATCTTAATTAAGAATTTTCCTAGAGCTCAAAACTTTTAATGATTTTCATCACAATTTTCACCCAGATAATTTTTGGTATCCTATTCTGCTAGAACTGCTTCAGTTTTACTTAACTTCCACCAGCACACAGGAAAGAGCTGTCATTTCATTTGACCTGCCTTCCTGGCCAGCCTTTGGCATAGTTCTTGGGACATTCCCTCATCACAGGAAGCTGCAAACTCCAGGGAAGTAGCAGAGCAGTCAGAAGAACAAAAGTAGTGCTCGATAGCACAATTTCCAAAACTAAATGTGGCTTCCCCAGGGGCTACTTCATTTAAAAGTTGTGAATCTATTTTTCCTGAGTACCTACAGTGGAATATTTAATTTTCTGTTAATTTTATGGTTCTTTTCTCCTAATAGCAAGGAGTAAATTCACCAAGAAAGTGTGGCAAGAATGAAGAGACTTTCATTCTTTTAGAAAGTATGCTAATATACTTAGGTCAATATTTTACTTTGAGCTTGGAGTACATACAGATAAATCCTGCAGTTCCTGTTTAAACCTGGAAATTATCAGAATGTGTTTTATATCCATAAAATAAGAAATGTTCCAATAATTCTGTATCTTGGGAATTAATGACATGCTTTTTGTAATATACACTGAGGAACATCTTCTCACAGCTACATAGTAGAGTACTGTAATTCCCATTTTTGCTAATCTTTACCAACACCAACAAGTTGGAAAATGAAGAAAAAACCAAACCAAACCAAACCAGAAAGTCAAAACCAAGGGGCTTCTGAATTCACATCAAATTGCCAAATAGTTGTCTGGGATTGAAGAGGAAGGATGAAAAGAACAAGCAAATCGGCATATGTTATTTTGCTGGAACTTTGTCCAAAAAAGAGTCCTGAATTTTTCAGTTTGCAGATTTCTATATATAATATAATTATAGAAACCGCAATGGAGAACAGAGGTTTGCAAAAAGGGAAATACTTCCAAAATGCACTGGAGCCTTAAAAGAAGAGTAAACAAGGCTTTTTATCACTGGAAAACAATGTATTTCAAAATTGTCACTAGAAAGTTGGTTGTAGTATGGACAATGGCTACATTTTTCTAGAACATTTCTACTCATGGAGATTGCACAGAATATAGGAAACTGAAGAAAAGGGGTACAGTGTGTGAGAGTTTATTTCTTGACTCACGTAAATCTCTGTGTGACATTTGCTCAGTGTACCCCAGTTGCAGACAAATTTAAGGAGTACAAAAGCTCATAGTGTAGAGCTGCCTTTGTATAACTTTCTGGAAAGACAGTACTACCACCGAGAGAGCGACTACTGTGTAGTAATTCCTCTTTGTGTAAGCAGTCATCAATGAGCTCGTATAATCTCCCTCCGCCCACACTGTTCCTCCACTCAGCAGCGCTCTGCCAGTCACCCACACAGTGACTCACCCAGACAGCCCTTTCTACTATATACTTATGGAAAGGTTAGAAACATTAAGCTGTTCTTTTCCTGTTCTCCCTCTCCCCACCCCTCTTCCTAAAAATCAATTCATACAATTTTTTGGCATAGCACTCCCCCAGTTTTCCCTTCATCTCCTTACAAAGATAGGTACTTCTGAAAGTTTTGCTTTGAAACAGTTAGATGGCTGGCATTGCTAGAATTAGAGACCAACTATTTTTACCTTATTTTTAACAAACTCATCTCTTAATGATCACGAGAATGTATATGGATGGCCATAGCCTCATGATTTTGTTATGAAGTTGCTATTTCCTTGTCTTAATTTTTAATGGAATGTGATGAAGAATGCAAGACCACACTAATGAAATGTGTATCCTCTGCTCTTCCTTGGAGATAGATTAGTAGCAGTGGAAAATTGTCTTTTTTTTTAGTATGTTCTGTATACAAATCTTAATTGGCAAATTCTTTTTCTTTTCTCCCCCAAAATCTCTCAACAGGAAAAGGATTCAAATAGCTTGTTCAGTCCTACACAGTCTGCTGTTTTCAGTGCTCTTAGACAGTAAAAAGTTAATATTGAACAAAGTGTCTGGTATCAAAGAAAGGTCATAGATGCGAGATAGTAATTTTTCCCCTCTAGGCAATCAGCTGTTCCTCTGTGGGTCTTACTCTAGGAGGACTTGAAGGTGGAATGAAGTGAGAATTAGTTGCTTATTCCTGGTTGCCAGCTCTTTATTTCTTAATTTGTAAACCTATGCAATATCTTCTATGAAAATATTTCAGATGGATTTCTATGAAATTGCTTGTTTTGTTGTTGTGCTCTTATTTCTTGAGAATTAATCTTGTGTTTACTTACAAATGAAATAGTACATGAAATTACGGGGGGGGCAGAGAGACAAAAAGGAGATTTGTGCAGAAGTAAGGATTGTCATCCATAAGTACAATAAACTTTTCTTAACAGTGAGAGGTATCTCCCAAGACTCCAGTGCTCATGTAAGTTCTCTTAAAAAGGGAGAAACAACGTGGAGATATAAATGAAGGGAAAGTATTTTCAAAAAATGGCTCTTGATGTCAAGTCCTGACCTGGCCTAACTTACTATTGCATAATAGATCTCTGAGTTATTCATAGGAGACACCTATATGTCCTTTGGTACACAGTCATTTACAACAAAGCAAAATCCAATTCTGTTCTGAAGGAGCATTTGTGAAATGGAAGGAAATCAGATTCTTGAGCAGAAATAAGGTTTTACTCCAGCAATAGCCTGACCCAGACTACTTCACATATCTCTTCTGTTTGCAGTGACATTGCAGATCAGAGAATATATGCTGCACATATCTTTGTTTTCATTTGTTTTGATGAATATGTCTTAAAAAATGTGCACAGGTAAAATTCAAGCACATTGCCTTCCTCTTAAAGAACTACAAATGAAGCAGTTGTGTTTTAAGCTGTGTATAGAGCATGATCCCATGGGTTTTCCGTGCTTGCAGGGACGGACAACATGTCTCTGGCTGTAAGAACTCTTCATAGCACAGACTGGCTGCTCAACCCAGAGGGTCTCAGTAAGATTTTGTATTTAAAGCCTTTACGGATCATCGGTACCTGCTGTGTGGACAATATCCCCCTTCAATGGTGTTCAAGCTCAGAGACCTTTGTGTTCTGCAGCTCTTGTAGCCTGGAGACCTGCCTCCTCTGCTCTAGGAATTCCCAGAATAGCTAAGCTTTCCCTTCTCCCTCTTATGGGGGTTTCAAGTCAATAGGGAGAGCTCTCTCGTCTTCACCCTCACTTCATGTTGTTCTCTGCTACTTTCTCTGCTCTGCTGTTTACATGGTTATGATAAATGAAATATTGATCTCTGGCAAGCTTCTGAAGGAAAACAAGGCCTTACCCTTTATGTAGACAACTTTCTTTGTAAGTCCTATATACTTTAATATAGTACACTACTAGGAAAAAAATAATGGCCCACCAGGATACATTTAATAATGGCAAATGTAGCAAAATAAGTCAGCATTTCTCCTCTAAGGACAACAGAAATTAAAATATACGTTCGCATAAATAAATAGCACAAATCACCCGGAACTACACAGATTTTATCAATAGTTTTCCTTAGTTAACATGGTCCAGTTGTACCCTGAGGCCAAGGAACGCTCCTAGATTCAGGCTCTGTGCATCTCTGTTTGCTGTCCATAGATTTTGCCTAGCCTACTTGCAGGAACGACCATCTGCTATCTTGTTTGATGAACACTGATCGCCAGGGCAGTGGGAACATGGGGTGGCCAAGCTGGGCACTTGAGAAGATGAGTACCTCTTCATGCATAATTTGAATCGGAGGACAGTCTGCTCTCAAACCCTATGTTTGGTAATAAGAAGTTGACAAGATTTATCTGAAGGCTGCAGTGCAGACATAACAATGTTGCACCAGCTGGGCCAACTTGCTGTTAGTTGGAACTGAAGATGCTATCATGCAAAGAGATAACCCCTTGCAGGGTGCCTGGTGGTAGAGGTTAAGGTCACCTGCATAATCTTCTTCTCCAGGGGCAAAACGATGGGGTGATGTGTGAGCATACTTTTTAGTGTTGGACACTGAGCAATAGGGATTTGCCTGGAATGAGTATTTCTTTCTCTCTTTCTAAAAATCTATAGAAATTCATTACCTCAATTTTAAACAGGGTGATTAAAGTTCAGTTGTCACCACATAAATTTCTAAAAGAATATTACTGATGCACTAGAGGAAAATCTGCATGTTTGAACAAATCACATTTACTTGGCAGTTCTGGAACTCACAAGATGTGTATTTTCACCTGAGAATAACTCTTCAGGAGTTGAATCCCAGGTTGCTTCTCAATGGGCAAGCTTTTCTTCAGTGTTTTCTAAATGTATTCTTTCCATCTTTTTTTCAAACTAATCATTTAGCAGCGCCTGGATCTGCTCCTGCACATAATGGCAAGAACTCCAGTCTATTGTGGCTGTTTTTCTAAACATCAGAGTGTGCTCACGAATTTGTGTATTGCAGAGCTACTTTGGGAGTTAGTCTGAGCATCTTTGGACTTTGTGAGGTAAATATGTATATGCATATTTGAATAGAGCCCTCTGATCACATGGGAGATTTCAAATCCAAATGACAGCTGGGAGCTCAGCTCCCTACTATAGTTTAATGCAAACTGAATTCTTTATGGTCATGCAGGCCCTTAGAGAACCTCCTGACATTTCAGGAGGGAAATACCCTTTTTCTTCTAACCCTGGAGTTTCAGTCTGTCAAACACGTATTCTAGTACTTTCCGCAGTATGTGGAAAGAAGGTAAGGCATTTCCCTTTCAGTTTCTATGCAGCTTTGCTAGTTGTTACATTTGTCCAGATGAATGCTGAAAAACAGTTAGCCATGCATGCTCCCTTCAATATGATAGAATAAAGTAAAGCCAGACAAGTGAGAGAGAGATTTGCCACAGAGGGAAATACTTCTTTCTTTTATCAACCTTTTTTTGCTGTTTTTCCTCTCATTAATTTTCACCCTCCTTTCCTCCACCTCATTTTTGAGAAACATCTAGGGTAGGGCTTTTGTTCCCATAGAGCTAGCTTTTGCAACTCGTAGCTACAAGACCACATCTCTTCTGCTTTTTACTCTCTTCTGTGCTGTCTCTCCATGCAAACAGCAGACCGATGGCACCTTTTTTTGTTTCGGAAACTATCTCATTTCCCAGGGTTTAATCAGCTTTGCAGACTGTTCTTCCATTGCTGGCTCTGTTTTCATCAGTGTCAGAAGCCAAGGAAATTTTTTTCTTTTCCTTGTTTTTTTGTTCTTTTTTTTCATCAGCAATAAGGACCATTTGAGAGGCTTGAACGCGAAATAAACTGTTGCTGTTGTAGGTTTCTTAATGCTAAGGTCTAGGTGTTGACAAGGGAAGAAATCTTAAAAACTATCAAGCGGTAATAAAAACTTACACATTGACAAAGATAAATGCTATTATGAATCTGGATAAATGGGAGTTCTGTTAATTGAAATTAAATATTTTCACCTTGGAGGTAGGTTAATGTCAGTCCTTTGTACTTCCTGCAATGGATGTGAGCTTTGACATTAAACAGTGAACCTGTTCCTGACTCCATGCAGCTGACCCTTGTGCCTCTACAATTGAAAGCTTACAGAAAAAAATTGGAAAGGATTAAATAGAGAAGCAGTAAGAATAATTTCTTGCTTGTGTAACCATGAAGAATCCCATGAACTCAAGCTGCTTAGATTATCAAAAAAGGTTACGAAGCTACTGGCCAAAAATTTTTAGGCACCTGTACAGCATGACAGTATTTTATATTAGAGGCCTTTTTAATCTCTCTTGCTTACTTATCCTTTTCAAAACCATGTTTAAATATTTTTAAGGGTATACTTTGCATGTGAATAAGTCTTTCCGTATGACAATTGTTTTCACTCATAACAGCCTTTTTAACTGAACAGAAGTTTCTGTGGATTACCCCTTTGTTCTGAAATAGTCCATTTTTGATGAAAAACTGAAAACTAATTTTGGGTTTAGAACACTTAAACTGAACACCATTCTCTTTTCCAGCAGATGAAGGCAATAAATTTTTAATTATTTTTGTCTTGTGTTTTTTGGGCATTTTTCATATAATACACCAACTTCTATTCAGTCTGAATTTTACCACAATCTCAAGTACATAATTAATGGAATTTGAAGGACTGTAACTTATAGACAGCTATAGTAGCTGAGCTTAAAGTGTAGTGGTTAATTTGAGATTAGAATTAGCAGCCATCATGTGACATGGCTGATGCTAGCAAATGACTGTTCATATGTGTGGCTCTTGAGGCTTCTGCTTCTTCTTATGGTCTTATAATACAAAGAGATTTTCATACTCAGTTGCTGTAATTAGATTCATCTTCTACTAGACTTGTGATGTGTTCTCTCCCATTGTTCTAAAGCCTTAAAATACATTAATTCCCACATCTACTGTGATTCAAGTCTTGTTCACCTGCATTTTTTAACTTTATCTCTCATTAAAAGAGCCCTCTAAGTTGCTTGGTTTTTTTCTGTTAGCACTCATACTTTTATTTTTACCTAAGAATCATTAATGACTCATCATTTCTCAACGCTAGCAACTCAACTTTGTGTGGCATTAATTTGCCTTGCAACAATCTGTTCTCTCTGCATACAGCTGGAATGCTCTGGCATCGCTTACTAAGAGCATTAGTCTTCAAATCTTCAGCTGTTCTGATGGGTAATATTCTATTAGGTCCTCTTTTTCATTAAATTCCTTTCTTAGCTTTTTATTAACTGAAAAAGCAGCTTTCCCGCGCTTTTGACTGCTATCTCCAACTTCTGATAATTCCTTTATACCAAAGAAATGTAAAGTTTACCCCTATATCTTCTACTGGTTCTGCCCCACTAGTTTGTTAAATATTTTAAAGAGAATTTTATACATTCTTACTTCATTTCTCATTAGTCATGATAGAAAACACAAAGATGTTTTAGATGGAAATGTGAAACTTCCACTTTGTTTTCACTGCAAGATATACAATGTAGGTTAGCTTCCTTTTCAAATTATACGTTTGGGCTAGAGCAGGGTTAATTTTCTTCACAGTGGCTAGTAGGAGGATTGTTTTGGATTTGCACTGAACACAGGGTTGATAATATAGTGATATTTTTGTTATTGCTGAGCAGTGCTTACATAGAGCCAAGATCTTTTCTGTTTTTTGTACTGCCATGCTGGCAAGGAAATTGGTGGTGCATGGGAGGCTGGGAGGAGACACAGCTGGGACAGGTGATACAAACTGACCAAAGGGATATTCCAGACCATATGGCATCCTGCTCACTATATAAAGTGGGGGGGAAGAAGAAGGATGTTTGCGGTAATCATGTTTGTCTTCCCAAGTCATCATTATGCATGCTCTCCTGGAGATGGTTGAACACCTGCCTGCCCATGGGAAGAAGTGAATGAATTCCTTGTTTTGCTTTGCTTGTGTGCATGGCTTTTGCTTTCCTTATTAAATTGCTTTTATCTCAACCCATGAATTTTCTAGCTGTTATCTTTCCAATTCTCTTCCTGATCCTACTGGTGAGGGAGTGAGCAAGTGGCTTCGTGGGGTTTGTTTGCTTGCTGAGGTTAAACCATAACAACATTTTTTTTCACAGAAATATTTTGGTTTTATTTTTAACCAACAGAGTTGAAGGAAATTCCCATTTTTCCAAAGTGAAATGGAAAATATGAATTAAAAAATTATAGCAATCTGGAATAATTCTTTAAAATGTTGTATCCTATTGCTTTTTTTGAAGCTTGATCCTTTATACAGATGTTAGTAGATTTTTATCAATATAGACCTTCTTTCTTGATCCTGGTCTTTTACTGCTTGTTAAGGAATAATACTACTAGCTATCCACAGGTTTCATTTATTTGGAAAGCTTGGCTTCACACACACAGAATGTGATTAAGAAGCTTTACATTCTCTCTGAAGGCAGAAAAGAGTACAGGTCAATATTTGAAATATTTTCTTGCTAAGAAGACTAAATTATTTTTTTCCTTGGGAAAAAAATGTTTTCTTCCACTTTAATGACTTGTGAGACAAGGACAGGATATGAGAGACATTTAACCAGGACATTCTCTCAGAGTAACACAGGAAAGCTAATGTGTAGGCTCTATGCCTGGACCTACTTTGCACACTTTAAAGGAAAAGGTGGAAATAATGGAAAACCTCATCTGGAATCTGTGGGATTTCAACTTCTCTTGTACTTTGTTGTATTGAATACATTTTAAGTAAGCACTTTTAATTTTTTATCTGTGGCAGCTAATGAGAATATCTCAAAGTAGCCTGAAAACTAAAGGTTTCCAAGATCTTATTTGGTCTCATAATGTTCATGTTTTGGGAAGTAATTACGTAGCTTTAGAATAGCAGCATAATGTAATCAGTGTGTGTCAGTATGATATCAACATATCAGAGATGTAATCTGCTTTCTTGTCTTTTTGCATTAACTTTATACGGATCATAAAGACCCTGGCAAATCAGTGTCTTTTTCTGTCCAGGCGATGACTGCTACAGAGTTCAATTAACATAAGTGGGTTGAAAAAACTCCCACTCAGGTAAAGAACTGATGGGCTAAAAAAGCTGCTGAAAAGAACCTGTGTGTTGCAGTGGATGCCCAATGGGCAGGAGACAGCACTGTGCTCTCAACACGGATCAGGCAAACGATATGTTTGGCTGCATTAGGAGGAGCATGGGCATCAGAACAAGAGGAATTATCAACCCTGCCTTCTCAGTGATGGTGAGGCCACACCAGGATTACTGTGTCCTACTTTGCTGTTCCTCATGTCATGGTGGCTGCTGAGAAACTGGAGTGGATCCGGCAGAGAGCTGCCAGAATAAAAGCACCGAGAGAGAGAATGAGTGAGGTAGTTGGGTTGATTTAGACTGGAAAAGAGCAGGGTAAGAAGCAGTCTCATAGCAGCCACAACTGCTGAAGGGGAGCCAAACAGCAGTGTAAGGTGGTGTAGTGTGAGGCAAGACCTGCAAATTGGCAAGTTCAGAGTGGATATTAGGGAAAACTTTCTACTAAGAGTTTGGCCCAAGGTAGGAACCTGTTACTCAGAGGTAGTGAAATCTCCATCCTTGCAGGATTTCATGAATTGGCAGGGAAAAGTCACAGCTGAACTGGCTGGGTGTTGGTAGTAGTCCCACTTAAAAGAAGGAGGCTGGACTAGATAGTTATCAGAGGTCCCCTCCAAACAACTTAACTGTTCTGTGTCAGGCACTCATATTTCTGGTCAAACTCAGTTTAAGTTGATACAAAACTCAATATTAGTTGATACAAATCCAAAGTTTTGCAAAACCAATTAAAAGTTTGATTGAAATGTTTTATTTTTTTTTCCTAATGAGTGGGGTCCTGATCCTGTGTTTAATTAACAAACTTCTTGATGTGGACCTCTATAGGACCTCAAAATGGTGTATACAAGAGATTACAATTGTAGAATCGGAGTCTGGAGTCCACCTGGTAGAGAGAATATCGACAGGGGCACTTCAAAAGTGTTGGTTTTTTCATATGTAGATGACGATTTTTAGACTGAGAAACTTTCTTTGGAGAACATGTTGGTTTAATTTAGATACTAAAAGAGATAGTGTTAGTTTGAGGGAGGAAGATATCTTTCTAAAGCAAGGCCTAGAACTTGATCCCTGAATAGGTGGAATGTGAAACAGAAGAATGTCTGAAATCTCAATATATCTTATAGGAAATTAAATCAGAAAGTATTTGTCTTCCAGATACAAAACCGAAACATGTTCTAGACTTGGAGAAAATACAGTGGATGACTATGTAATTTTATTTACCACAGGGATTTTTTTTGTTGGATCTATGTATCCACTTTTTTCAGTCAAAGAAATCCGTTATGCATATTAATTATCTGTAATTAATTTTGGAAATGCAATTATTTATTAAATGATAAACAAATTTAACTTGAACAGCTTATTAAGGATGTCAAGGAAATCGGATATGTGTTCTCCTATTGCTTGCTTTCTTAAGGGAAACCAATTGCTACTAAATTTATTTAGAATATTTATATAATTCTTCATTCAGGTCTTTATTGGTTCCATTATTTGCTTCTTGAGAAAAAGGTCAATTGTTCTACTAAAGTGAATCTACTTTAAATGTCTCTGTTTCAACCTGACTGGAAATATTTGTGGTTTTCACTTTTCTTTTTTTTCCAGTTTCTGAGGCTCAGCACAATGTTTTGAACTTTGATTGTATGAGTTTTGAAATTGTCTCTTTCCATTGAAATGTGTTGTGTCCATTCTTTTCCTTATTTTAAAACATGTTCTTCACTAATTATTTTCCTATTTCAAATGGATTCAAGAAATGACTTTTTTCTCACTATATATCTGAATCGAGTAGCTGATTTCATCTTTTTATTTTGTTTACACTAGTTATAATCAGATTAAAGATACAGTTATATTTCCTCCTGTTCATAGGTGACATGAACCAAATCAGCAGAAGTGGCAAAATAGTGTCAGATATTTTCTCTCTGTTAACAATTAGAAATTGAAAACCAGTTCACTCTGGCTTTTGAAAACCTGTTATTATAATTTTTGCTTTCACAATTTTATAGACCACTGTAGATTTGTACAATAACACTGATTTTTTACATAGTTGTTAAAATTTTCAAATAGGAGTTGACACATATGACTGTGCTATCATGTGACCTTTATCCATCATCTTTTTTCCATGTCCTCATATGATCACGAAGAGCTGCTTGTTTCCTTAGTATTTCTAAGTTAACAGAATTTCAAGCCAGACAAAGTAAGAGATGAATGAGACCTATTATTGTTTCATTGACTTTGAAGCACTCTGCATTTCCATTCCTCTTCATGGAAAAGGTCACTTTAATCAGTAGTGAATACTTCAAAGTTGATAGCACAAAATAATCTTAATAGGTTATTTGAATAGCAATTTGGTTTAGATGAAATTTCCTTAATCAGAACACACACTTACAGCAGACTGTAACATACACTGGAGAGTTCCAAGAGGAGAGCCCTGCTTTTTAGTCTTGACGAGAACTGATTGACAGAACTAGGATTGCTTCTTCCAGAGGAGGAATGATTAAAGAAACATGTGACAGAACTCCTTAAACCATACAAGGGTGTTGCAAAAGAGAAGAGAATACAGTATTCAGATGATCAAAGAGACGAGAAGTAAATTTCAGTAAGCAGAGTTCAGATTTGACAGTATGAAAATCTTCCTGGCATTCAAGATAGTCGGTTAAGCTCAGAGGTAACTTGTCTAGGGAGGCTACAGGAATTTCAATAGTGAAGATGTTAAAAGCAGAGCCAGTGTCCAGCAAAGTACGACCTGGGTTTAAAACAGGATATGATTCTTTTCTGAAGCAAGAGATTAATTAAATGTCCTTTCAAGGACTCTCCAAGCGCTGTTTTCCATGTCCTTTCAAGGACTCTCCAAGCCCTGTTTTCCATGCTTCCTCTTGTTTTTTGACTTCAAACTTGCTCATGTCAATATTTGTGAACCTAATTTAGTAAGAAGGCTGAAGAGAGGCTTCTGTTTATTTTTACACAACTCAGTTTCCAAATCAGTTTACTTTTCAAAAAGGGTCTGCGAGGGTTTTTTTTTCAGCATTCAAAGCTACTCAGGCTTTCAATCTCCTTGTTGCTCAGGTCTTGCCTGCCAACTTTGGGCTCCTAAATTCAACCTAAAATTTTTTATGCTTTTTGCCTCTTAAGTGAGATTAATCTCAATTTTAGCTACTAAAAACTAGTTATCTAGTCTAGCATGGTCATCCAGACGCCTGCTGTAGTCTATGGGGAGGGGACAGATGCCGTAAGAGGACTTATGCTGTACGCAAGGTCTTACTTATCAAGATGAGAATCACTTCTCAAGAAAAATATATGTTTCCATGCATAAGTGTGTTTCCTGTGTATGAACTTCATTGAGCTCTTGACTTTTAATTTAATTCAGAGAAAGCATACTAAAAAGTCACAGGAGAATAATACAAGTCATACAGAGTCTGTGATACTATCACTGTGTCTGTATATGTCTCTACTTCTCCTGATTACATGAAATATATAAATGTACAAATTTGACTTTTTCATAATTGTTACATTTTCATTCACTGTGAAACAAAATCAGGATCATCCAATTTTATATGGAATCTAATCACTGAAAGTTCTTTTGATAAGTATGAAACATACTGAAAGATGCTCATCTCCCCTACCAGAACATACTTTGTTGGGACTAATGGAGCTTTCTAGATCTATTTGAGTTGTGCTCTCTTTAAAATATTGACACTGATATCTCACACTCAACAAAAAGGATCTGTCTCTATTAGAACTATTTCCAAAGCAACTGTTTGTTGCTGTGGGTGTCCAACGAGGAAAGTGTATATGGATCTATGGCTTTTGTACGTGGCAATAAACCCACTATTGGCTGTGAGAAAGCCTCTGTAGAGTACTATGATTGGAGTACAAGAAGTGAGAAGTTCAGCTTGTATCTCAAGCTGATTCCTTAAATTCTTTTCTGGAGTTGTTCCTCCCTCTATCAGTGCAAAAAAAGGAATTATATGAAGAGGACACACG
The DNA here is from genome assembly GCF_003984885.1 of Neopelma chrysocephalum. Taxonomy (NCBI): domain Eukaryota; kingdom Metazoa; phylum Chordata; class Aves; order Passeriformes; family Pipridae; genus Neopelma; species Neopelma chrysocephalum. The sequence goes on along the minus strand of NW_020897695.1, from coordinate 16,448,432 downwards.
TCCTTCAGTACATGTTTTCATTTTTGAGAGGCATGCTGGAATTGCTCCTGCCTGCTGTCCAAGGCATTGTTCCCATATTTGGACAGTCAAACACCAAATATAAGCAACCAAACCAAGAGTTACTCCCTTCTGATAGAGAACTTCTCTTAATTCTCAAAGAGGAATTAACTTCTGCGGTATTTCCAGATTTTACCAGCACTTTTACCTATATTCTTCTTCATTCCAAACTCACAGTGAAGTCAAAGGGGATTTAATGAATCAGTTCTTTTCCTGGGAGCAAAAAGTATCACTACTTAATAAGAAACAGTATATTAGAGTATTGCAGGAAAGCTCAAGGGATTTCCTCCTGACTAGAAGTTAGTAACAATGAAGAAAAACTTTAACAAAAGTGGCATATACAGTGGAAGATAATAAATACACCTTAAAATCCATTGCCCTTGAACAGACAGATTTGAAATGCAGTATGAAAGTGTTTCTGTGCAGAAAGGCACCTTTGAAAAAATTATTTTAATACTGAACCAAGAGAAATCTTAGTGGAGAAAAATACTAAGATGGAGGGAAAACAGAATTTGATACATTTGTCTTCTTAAGAGTCATTCCATATATTACAAATAAACAAGTACAGAGAGCACATCTAAAAATCTCTCTGAAACAATCAACTGTCAGTGAATAATATATGTCTTTCCTGTTCTTATCAAACAAATCTGATTTTATAGCCACCTAGCATCGAGTGATATCTTCTCATTGAAGTAAACCTATTATAGTACCACAACAGTACCACAGGGTTTCATACACTGAACTTACCCTTTTGTTCTCCATAGCTGTGGCTGCTCCTGGGCAAAACCAGCTTCTCTTGCAAATATCTTTCCAATTTTCTCTTTAAACCTGTGGCTCCCTAGGGTGTACCTCAGGCTCATTTAGGAGATGAGTTTGAATTTCTGTCTGTGACCAGGTATTTCAGTGGTTGCTATTCTTCGGGATGTTGAGCAGCAGGTTTTTTGTGCCCTGGGGGAGAACTAACTGCTTGTATACACAGACGTTCTGATGGCTCCTGTGATATAAAAGGTATGGCTATACCTACTTCGCTGAAGGAAGGAGGGCCACGGATAAATCCCTGGCCCCAAAATCATGTGAATTGACTGGATCATGTATGCAGAATTTGAAGCTAACTCTTTCTGTAATGTATTAGTTTTGGAGAGAGGTGGTTGGAGCAATTCAGGACTGAGCTGGAAAGTGAGCTAACAGTACAGTGTTGCAGACAATAAGGGGCCATTCTTCAGTGTGCTCCTTGGTCCTTTTCAGGATACTTATCAGGATAGTTATGCTCTATGGCTATGTGCCATATGGCTATGATACTAAAAACAAACAAACAAACAAACAGTGCTATGTTTTGAGGTACAAACCACTGTTTCATTGAACTGTATGAATGGCCCTGGTTGACTTCATCCTCAGTCAACAGGTACTTCTCCAAAAAGGTCCAGCGTATTGGTTTTGGAAGTCACATGGTCTGGACACCATCCTTAATAAGCAGTAAGGATTACTGTGAAGGTTAAGAAAATTTTGTAGCATGGACCTGAGCCATTTCTTGCTTGTTGGTGTGAATCCCAAAGAACAGTCCAGAGAAAATTTACTTTGCTAGTAATGTAACACATATCATACTAGCATGCCTCAAAGTCCATGAAGGTCCCTCTCCAGCAGAAGGCTCTGCCATGCCCAGCTGCTGGTTATTTCTATCTGCTGAGGTGGCACAACCCTGTAATCTTTGTTTGTGTTTAAGTGTTTGTGCTAGTACACTTCAGGCAAAACCACCTATTTAAACTGGGTAAACTAACCTTTCTGATTTTGTCAGCAGTGAATTAGAGAGCTAAAGAGGGGGCAGTAAACTGTCCTAAACTGCTTTATGATTTCAAATCTAAGCAATTTTTGCCCCAAATTCTTCCCTTATTATTTTTTTCTGCTCTGAGGTATCACTAGGTTACGAGTAGACCAACACCGTAACTGTTTCCATAGTAACAAAGACTTCAAAAGCTGGAATGAGCTGGAGAATAAAAAAAAAATCAAGTTGTAAACAAAATAAAAATGAGTGGCAAAGACTCAACATCTGAAGTCTGAAGGTTTTGTGCCTCCTTTGCAATGACCTGGGCTAATGTGAGAGTGATGATATGAGTTCATCTCAAATTCACTAAAATACACTCTTCCTAGCAGTCTATATTACCATAGCATTTGTATTCACTGACTCATTTCCTCTCCTCTGGCTCTGATTCTTTAGTGCTTAAACATACATGGTGGTCAGATCCTTAGCTGGAGATGTCAGCTTGGGTGTCATCCTTCCAGCTTTTAGGGACACTAAAAGTAGTTTAATCCAAATGAGGGATCTGCTGGACAAACTAGTGTTGCTCATTTCAAGGATACTGATTTATGCTAGCTAGAGACTATTTACTCTGATCTCTAACTAAATGTATATTCCTGCATTGGTTAATTTGGGTTTTGTTGTTTGGGGGAATATTGCAAGAATGGTTATCAGGAAATATGTATTCTGGTTTTGAATCTGCTATTGGTATATAATTTATATTTTATGTTGTGTACGTGTTCGTGCCTTGACTTCCCTACATGTACAAAGGGAAGTACATCTCCACTGTATCCTTTCTTTGGGATGAGGTCATTTCAAGATGAACAGTGTTGACAGTCTTTTCTCTCGTTTCAGTCTGCTTTGCATCAAAAGTATATAGTTAGCTGCAATATGCCTGATGCCTAAATATTGTAACATTCTGCAGCAGATTTTTTTCTAGTTCTGTGAACTCTCATACTTGTTTTGAAATATTTCAGAAGAAATACTTAGCATTTTGCCTAAACTTGGTGCTAGAAATATCCAAACTAAGAAGCATTCTGTCTACATAATACATATCAGAATGTTACAGCAAATGATTTTTGGCTGTATAGAGTGTGATACTATCTAAAATAAATAGAAGTTCTTTGAAATACAATGCACTACATGTCAATGGCCAGTTGTGAAGATGAAGACGTTTTCTATTTGTGGCCCCAGAACTCCTTGGAGACTATCACAGCCCCATGCAAGGGAGTGAAAGTTCTCATGCCAGGAATTCAGCCACATTTCAGAGCAAATCAACTGAAGATTTGGCCCACTCTTTCTGGTAATTGCTTCAGCAGTCAACCCATTAGTCAGCTTCAGAAGCTGTAGGACCCCATTTGAAAAGCTCATTGGACCCTGCAGTTGAGATCTCCCAGGCATATGCATTCATATCTCAGAGTTAAAATATAATTTGTTTTGGCTAAACAGCCTCTAAATCTTTCCTTCCTCCAGATGGAAGCATTTGTGCAATTAAGCATTTGGCAATGTTGGCATAAGTAACGATGTCCCTTTTGGAATATTTTCAAAACAAATACACAGTAAACGCGGATAGAGTGATCCAAAGTAATTGTGGGTTTTTTTTCAGGAAAGGGTTGTTTGTTTTCTGGTTTGGTTTTGTTTTGCTTTATTTTCAGGGTCCATGCTCCTTCAACTTGTAAAAACACAGTCCTCTGTGGTAGTTTCAGTCAAACCTGGAATTGGGGTTGATGAAGGATGCTTACGTTATTTGTCTTCTATATAGGGATGTTAAACTTTAGCAAAGGGAAAGATAACACAAGAGTATGCAGTGAGAAACTTGTATCTATATGTAACCTGGCTAATCCAGTTCTGCAGTGATCACCCAGCCAAGGCCAGGAGATTGACTTGTCACGATACGTAAGCTGTATTTAGGCTAATGTACAGTGGGATTGCAACACAACTGATAACGGGCTTTTCTCACATCCCCAAGGGCTCTTATTTCATGCCCAGTGGTAAAAATGACAGCACAAGTGAACTGGAGACTTTCAAGTTATAATACTCTATCAAAATATTTGTTATTAGGTCCTGAATCTGACTCTGTATTGATAAAACCTTAGCAAAGTTTATTAAAGATTTATCAGTATGAATCTGGAGTCAGATTTTCACAGATGCAAAAGGAAAGACTAGTCAGATCATAGGTACATCACAGATCTAATGAATACCAAAACAAGTAAAGTTGCTGACAGTAGATGTCTCACATATCTCAGCCCAAACTACACAGAGCTAGTTATTTCCTATGCCTCTTAGAAAGAGCAAACTGTACAATATCAAGCTCTTCTTTGTAATGGCTGTTGGCATGTTGCAACTTCCAAATGACTATTATTGCAATTTGTTTATTAGATTATTTTAAATGTATTCTGAGATGGGCTGTCTGGTTAGGATAAAGTTAGATGTCTTATAGACCAGAATCTACACTGGCCTTACATATATTTTGTAGGAAGTCAGGGAGGACCAAGATAAAGGTGTCAGCATAAACAACAGGAAGGAGTCATTTGATAATTGAGTTTCACAGAACATTCAGCTTCACATGGTTTTAAATATTGGTTATCTTCCTTAGGAATGGTGATCACCATCTCTTTATCAGGTATGCACAGGGTTTCTACAAGGAAAAGAAGTTTGGTGCTCCAGTTTTTTGTCCTTTGCCTGAATAGAGCCCAGAATCCTGATGTCCAATTGGGATTGTAAAGTTCATTTTCATTTCATACCACTAAATAATTCAGAGTGTTTTACAAAGCAGTGCTTTGGGGCTTTTGTTTTTGTTTTGCCACTGATGATAATTTTTTTTCACTTTCATCAGAACTCTATCACTTCATTGACTCTAGTGAGCCTCCATTAAATCTGAAGGCTTCCAACCTGCCCTCCCAGAAATATGAAGTTTGGGGACTTGTACGGCAGCTAAGCCTGCTTCCTCTGATTCTATAAACACTCAGACTTCAGCATGTTTAGTATTTTGCTCCAGCTTTAAAGGCTGTTGGTTTTATCTTGCTTTAACATGAATTGGCTTTGAAGTTACATGAGACCAGTCTTTTAGGTACAAAAAACACTGAATGGATTTTGTTTTGATTTTTGTTGTTCCAGAGTACTGAGCCCTGAGTGAATAGAGGAGGAGGAAGGGAAACAATAAAACAGTAATTGCCCTGTCTTTTGACCCAAAGAGTAAAATAACTGATCCCAGGAAAATTTTAGTTCAGCTCCTTAGACAAAGGTGGTTAGACAAATTAGAGATAGAAAGACAGTCTGAACCAAGTCTGCAAAGCTTTTCAGTCTTATTTTTCATCGTAATTAACTTATTATTAAAGTCTCATGAGCCTCATGAATTTTCTCTCACATAAAATGGCAAAAGGGTAAATGAGGTGTTGAAGTTTGTGAAGGAGACAGTATAGTTGGAAAATTGCTTTGACCCATTTTTTTCCATTACCCCATAACGGCAATCACTTTTCGGCAAGCGTTGTTACCTGTATGTCTCTCTGTCAAGGGCAGGAATGCAGCTGTGCACATCCTTTCTAGTTACTTTCTTTTCCTGCCTGAGGGCTTTGTTTTGTGGGAGGAGAGCACTGAGGTGAATGTATGGCATGTCTGACATAAATCATAGTCTATTTGACACCGTGTATAATATCTGAAGTATAAAAGCCATTTTCAGGAAATAATGGCAGTTTCTGCATCTCTAGATAGTGAAAACAATTAACTTCATGCCTCAGAACTTATCATTAGCTGGATCTCATTTTAAAAGGCTAAATATTTTGAATATTTACGGGGTCTGATTTGCATATCAACCATTGACCTCAGTGTGTGCTTTCAGAACATAAAATTCCCATTATGTCATCCTAGAGTGAAATAAAGAGTGCACCAAACCTTTGATACATTATGTAGCACGAGAAGTACTTTTCCTTGATAGTTAAAATCTCCATGCACTGCCTGAATGCCCGAGAGGATTGCATCACTGTTAGCACACATGGACAGCTACACCACTGTAGTGCTTGGAAATAAACACATCACTTGATAGAACAAAGTGTGGCAAAAAAATATTTTTTCTTCCTGGCTGTACTGGAGAGTCTGTGACATTTTACAAAATTCCTATCATTATGATATTCTAGTGGATGACCTGTCTGAGATCCCCTCGTCACTGTATATCTGCAGTGATAAAGAGAGGTGAGATGTGCATCATGTTGCTTATGAGAAGATCCTGCAGTTCAACCTGGTTACACATATTTTTCTGCATGGGGGCATCTATAAAAGAATGAAATTGTTCTCTTTTATTCTGTTTAGTGGGGGTTACACAGCCATAGAGACACTGCACCACGGACCTTGTACAACACAGTCTTAGGAGATGATGCAGTGGGGCAGATCAGGTCCTGGCACTTCAGAGTTCTCCCTGCTGTCATTCTTCTAGAATATTTTCTGTGTTATCATTTGTGACTGCCTAATTTAAAAGACTTGTCTGTAGCATGGGTATCTTCAAAATAAAGGATAGTTTATATTTCTCCAAATTATAGTGCACCCAGTGCTTGATCTCCCTCCCATTAATGAGGTCCATGAGTACCTTGGCAGGGCTTCCCACCAAGTTGCCTGCCTCAATTCTACTTTCTAGCATCAAGGGATTTTGCTTCGAAGAGCTGCGCCAAGAGAGCTTTTAATGATGCTCTGCTTGCCTTGCTTTACTTTTTCCTGAATTCATGTCAGTACTGCAACTCTGTCCTTAAAATTCTGTTGCCCCCCCCCTACATTTCATAACCGGACTATAAACCTTATTATTTTCATTCCTGTCTTTTCCTTCAATTAATTTTAACTTGTAAGGCAATAACAGGACTTGGGCAGTTGGAGCTACTTCTTAAATGTCCTTGTGTCGTACTAACCAGCTGACATTTGTTTTGTAATCTGTAATTTTTTTATTGCATTTTATTGTATTTCCAAGAAGATCATATTGTCACAATCAAATTGTGCCATCAGAGTTTTTTCTTTTCAAGCCTCTAGAATTGGGTACAATTGGGTCATGAATGTTTTGACCAGCAAGTCCTTGGGCAATGTTCAAGGAGGAGGAAGATTAACTGTTGTTCTTGTGAATCTTGATCCTAAGTCTTTGTTGCCTTAGAGACACCTTTTTCAAAATGTCATCCAAGCTAGAAGGGCAAAAATGCAAACCTTGAGTTTTGTTCTGGGCTCATTTTTGTTATGATGTCTGGGTTATGCTCCTTTGAAGACTTTTTTTTTCTCAGTTCAACTCTTTGATGTTGGTTATTGCTCTTGGTCAGGGTTTTTGAGAGGTGCCTTCATCTTTTATGTGCCCTTTAATGATTGTATATAGCATTTTTCTATTTGGGAAGCATGAAATGTTCAGGTTGATGTTGCATTTGTTATTCATAGTTTGTCTATGGAATGGGGCTGTGAGAGCAAAAAGCTGAGAATTAAAAAATAATTCTGTGTCCTTTCCTCTTCTTCCTTGCTCATTTGCTTTCTGAAACGATAAGCAACTTGGGGTCAAAAGGCACAGCATGTTCAAATAGAAGACTGAGTTTAAATAAAAAACTTGTACTATTTATAGCAGCAAGTAAATAAACAAGTCTTACAGATAAAACTTGGCCCTCAGGAATCTGTCATGACTCAGGCTGCAAACTTTACACAAGCTTCTCAAATCTTGCAGAAAATAAGATACTACCGGGGCTCAGATGTGATACACTGATCCAAATATTTTTGTAAGCTGTAGTTTACAGTGAATGGAAAAATGCTGGATCAAAAAAAAAAAAAAGGTAACTTTTTGTAGTTTTGAAGATCTGCTTTAATTTGAGGTAGTGCCTTTTGTCTGTCTTTGGCTTCACTGGAAGCTGGATGAACAAGTGTTTAGCAAAATTAAAGACCCAGAGAATATGCTGAGTTGCAACAGACCCACAGGGATCATCAAGTCTAACTCTTAACCGTGCAAAGGATCATTCTCAAGAGTCACAGCATTTGCCTGAGATTATTGTCCAAATGCTTCTTGAAATCTGTCAGGCTTGATGCTGTGACCACTGTCCTGAGGAGCCTGTTCCAGTGCCCAATCACCCTCTGGGTGAAGAACCTTTTCCTAATACCCAACCGAAGCCTTTCCTGACACAACTGGAGGCTATTCCCTCAGGTTCTATCACTGGTCACCACAGAGAAGAGATCAGTGTTGCCCTCCTCTTGCTCTCACAAGGAAGTTGTAGACTGCAATGAGGTCTCCCCTCAGTCTCCTCTTCTCCAGGCTGAACAGACCAAGTGCCCTCGGCTGCTTCTCCTACAGCTTCCCCTCAAGGCCCTTCACCATCTTCATTGCCCTCCTTTGGACACTCTCTAGGAGCTCAATATCTTTCTCACCTTGAGGTGCCCAAACCTGCACACAATATTCCAGGGGAGGCCGCAGCAGTGCAGAGCAATCCCCTGCTGCAGTGCAAATTGTTTGAGTGACCTTAAAACACTCCTTTCACAACACATCCCTCGCCCTGCTGGCCATGCTTTGTCTGATGCCCCCAGTCCACGCTGGGCCTCCTGGCTGCCAGGGCACCGCTGACTCATTCAACTTGCCGCCGAGCAGGACCCCCAGCTTTCCAGGATCTCATTTCCCAGCATGTTCCCTACATGCAGGTTTGCCCCATCCCAGGTGCAGAATCTGGCACTTTCCCTTGTTGAACTTCCTATGGTTGGTGATTGCTCAGTCCTCTAATGAATCGAGGTCTATCAGCAGGACCTGCCTGCCTCTGAGGCAGACAAGAGCTCCTCCCAGTTTTGTGTCACCTGCAAACTTGCTCAGTGTCCCTTCCAGTCCTGCGTCCAAGTCTTTTATGAAGATGTTGAAGAGCACAGGGCCTAAGAAGGAGCTCTGGGCAACTCGACTAGTGACAGGTCACCAGTGTGAAGTTCTCCCAGTCCCTAGTGTTGTCTACGCTCAACTCGTGAGCCAACTGCTCACCCACAGCAAGCTGTGTTTCTCCAACTGTGTGCTGGACGCTTGGTCCCGAAGGATCGTGTGAGAAACGGTATCAAAAGCTTTATTGAAATCCCCAAAGATTTGACGGGAAGCCAAGTGGCCGGAGCTGTGCTGATGCTGCGGTGCCACTTGTCAGACTCAGGTGGAGGCACAGCCAGCAGGGCAATGTCCTCTGCAGAGGTTCTGCAGCTCTGCACCTCAGTCCTCATGGTCAGAGGCTTTTCCTCACAAGGCTGGCCATGGGAGTGGCTGGGGCTGCCCACTTTGGCAAGAAGGCCCCCACGGAGCTCCTGCAGGGTGGCTTTGGAATTGGGGTGAGGATGCCCAGAACCATGTGCTGCTGAGGGGAGTGGTGTTGAGGCTGGGGCTTGTTGGCTGCGTGATGTGTCTTTGGTGGCTGTGACGTCACGGAGGACAGGTCACAATGGGAGCTGTCCCTAAGGACCACAGCA